>NC_086199.1:40791127-41391127 GCF_035770615.1 Melospiza melodia melodia
GTAAGCACCCCCGATTCTGGATGGCAGATTGCAGGAGCCACTTGGTAGTATCAAATTAGCCCAACTTGGCACTGGTGCCATCATGGGTCTGGTAAACATCCTGCCTATCTTAGCTTTTCAGGAGCCGGCCGGTCACTCCCTGCCATAGGCCCCCAGAGAAATACCTCGGCCCGTTTCCCTGGCAAACAAAAGTAAGCTGCCCCTCTTCTGGATGGCAGATTGCAGGAACCACTTGCTACTATCAAACCAGCCCAACTTGGCACTGGTGCCACCTTGGCTCTGGGAACCATGCTGCGTAACGTAGATTCTAAGAGGACAGGCGGACACTCCCAGCCACAGGTCTCTAAACAAAAACAACGGCGCGTTACCCTGGAAAACAAAACTCGCCTGCCAACTTTTTGATGGCAGATTGCAGGAGCCACTTGGTACTATCAAACCAGCCCAACTTGGCACTGGTGCCACCATGGGTCTGGTCACCATCCTGCCTATCGTAGCTTTTCAGGAGCCAGCCGGTCACTCCCAGCCATAGGCCCCCAGACAAATACCTCGGCCCGTTTCCCTGGCAAACAAAAGTAAGCTGCCCCGCTTCTGGATGGCAGATTGCAGGAGCCACATGGTACTATCAAACCAGGCCAACATGGCACTGGTGCCACCTTGGCTCTGGGAACCATCCTGCCTATCGTGGATTTTCAGGCGCCAGCCGGCCACTCTCAGCCATATGCCCCAAAACACAAACCACGGCCCTTTTCTCTGGTAAACAAAACTCAACTGCCCCTCTTCTGGATGGCAAATTGCAGGAGCCACTTGGTACTACGAAAACAGCCCGACTTGGCAGTGATGCCACCTTGGGTCAGGGAACCATCCTGCGTATCGATGTTTTTAAGGAGTCAGCCGGCAACGTCCAGCCATATACCCCCAAAGAAAACCCACGGAACTTTTCTCCAGCAAGCAAAAATCCGCTGCCCCGCGTCTGGATGGCAGATTGCAGGAGCTATTTAGTATTATCAAACCAGCCCGACTTGGCACTGGTGCCACCATCGGTCTGGTCACCATCCTGCCTATCGTAGCTTTTCAGGAGCCAGCCGGTCACTCCCAGCCATAGGCCCCCAGACAAAAACCTCGGCCCGTTTCCCTGGCAAACAAAAGTAAGCTGCCCTGCTTCTGGATGGCAGATTGCAGGAACCACTTGGTACTATCAAACCAGCAAAACTTGGCACTGGTGCCACCTTGGGTCTGGGAACCATCCTGCGTATCGTGGATTCTAAGCAGCCAGCCGGCCACTCCCAGCCACAGGCCCCCAAACACAAACAACGGCGCTTTTCCCTGGAAAATAAAAACTCGCCTGCCAAATTTTGACGGCAGATTGCAGGAGCCACTTGGTACTATCAAATCAGCCCAACTTGGGACTGGTGCCACCATGGGTCTGGTCACCATCCTGCCTATCGTAGCTTTTCAGGAGCCAGCCGGTCACTCCCAGCCATAGGCCCCCAGACAAAAACCACGGCCCGTTTCCCTGGCAAACAAAAGTAAGCTGCCCTGCTTCTGGATGGCAGATTGCAGGAACCACTTGGTACTATCAAACCAGCAAAACTTGGCACTGGTGCCACCTTGGGTCTGGATACCATGCTGCGTATCGTGGATTCTAAGGAGCCAGCCGGCCACTCCCAGCCACAGGCCCCCAAACACAAACAACGGCGCTTTTCCCTGGAAAACAAAACTCTCCTGCCAACTTTTTGATGGCAGATTGCAGGAGCCACTTGGTTTTATCAAATCAGCCCAACTTGGCACTGGTGCCACCATGGGTCTGGTCACCATCCTGCCTATCTTATCTTTTCAGGAGCCAGCCGGTCACTCCCCGCCATAGGCCCCCAGACAAAAAGCTCGGCCCGTTTCCCTGGCAAACAAAAGTAAGCTACCCCGCTTCTGGATGGCAGATTGCAGGAGCCACATTGCACCATCAAACTAGCCCGTCTTGGCACTGGTGCCACCTCTGGTCTGGGAACCATCCTGCGTATCGTGGATTCTAATTAGCCAGCCGGCCACTCCCTACCACAGGCCCCCAAACACAAACATCTGCGCTTTTCCCTGGAAAACAAAACTCGCCTACCAACTATTTGATGGCAGATTAAAGGAGCCACTTGGTACTATCAAACCAGCCCAACTTGGCACTGGTGCCACCATGGGTCTGGTCACAATCCTGCCTATCGTAACTTTTCAGGAGCCAGCCGGTCACTCCCAGCCATAGGTCCCCAGTCACAAACCTCGGCCCGTTTCCCTGGCAAACCAAAGTAAGCTGCCCCGCTTCTGGATGGCAGATTGCAGGAGCCACTTGGTACTATCAAACCAGCCCGACTTGGCACTGGTGTCACCTCTGGTCTGGGACCCATCCTGCGTATCGTGGATTCTAAGGAGCCAGTCGGCCACTCCCAGCCACAGGCCCCCAAACACAAACAACGGCCCGTTTCCGTGGCAAACAAAAGTAAGCTACCCCGCTTCTGGATGGCAGATTGCAGGAACCACTTGGTAGTATCAAACCAGCACAACTTGGCACTGGTGGCATCTCTTGTCTGGTAACCATGCTGCGTATCGTGGTTTCTAAGGAGCCAGCCGGGCACTCCCAACCACAGGTCCCCAAACACACACAATGGCGCTTTTCCCTGGAAAACAAAACTCGCCTGCCAACTTTTTGATGGCAGATTGCAGGAGCCACTTGGTACTATCAAACCAGCCCAACTTGGCACTGGTGCCACCATGGGTCTGGTCACCATCCTGCCTATCGTAGCTTTTCAGGAGCCAGGCGGTCACTCCCTGCCATAGGCCCCGAGACAGAAAGCCCGGCCCGTTTCCCTGGCAAACAAAAGTAAGCTGCCCCGCTTCTGGATGGCAGATTGCAGGAGCCACTTTGTACTATCAAACCAGCCCGACTTGGCACTGGTGCCACCTTGGGTCTGGGAACCATCCTGCCTATCGTGGATTTTAAGGAGCCAGTCGGCCACTCCCAGCCATACGCCTCCAAACACAAACAACGGTCCATTTCCCTGGCAAACAAAAGTAAGCTGCCCCGCTTCTGGATGTCAGATTGCAGGAACCACTTGTTGCCAAGTTGGGGTGGTTTGATAGTACCAAGTGGCTCCTGCAATCTGCCATCAAAAAGTTGGCAAGCGAGTTTTGTTTTCCAGGGAAAAGCGCCGTTGTTTGTGTTTGGGGGCCTGTGGCTGGGAGTGGCCAGCTGTCTCCTTAGAATCCACGTTACGCAGGATGGGTCCCAGACCAGAGGTGGCACCAGTGCCAAGTCGGGCTGGTTTGATGGTGCAAAGTGACTCCTGCAATCTGCCATCCAGAAGCGGGGTAGCTTACTTTTGTTTGCCAGGGAAACGGGTAGAGCTTTGTGTCTGGGGGCCTATGGCTGGGAGTGACCGGCTGGCTCCTGAAAAGCTACGATAGGCAGGATGGTGACCAGACCCATGGTGGCACCAGTGCCAAGTTGGGCTGGTTTGATAGTACCAAGTGGCTCCTGCAATCTGCCATCAAAAAGTTGGCAGGTGAGTTTTGTTTTCCAGGGAAAAGCACCGTTGTTTGTGTTTGGGGGCCTGTGGCTGGGAGTGGCCAGCTGGCTCCTTAGAATCCACGATACGCAGGATGGTTCCCAGACCAGAGGTGGCACCAGTGCCATGTTGGCCTGGTTTGATAGTACCATGTGGCTCCTGCAATCTGCCATCCAGAAGCGGGGCTGCTTACTTTTGTTTGCCAGGGAAACGGGCCGAGATATTTGTCTGGGGGCCTATGGCTGGGAGTGAGCGGCTGGCTCCTGAAAAGCTACGATAGGCAGGATGGTGACCAGACCCATGGTGGCACCAGTGCCAAGTTGGGCTGGTTTGATAGTACCAAGTGGCTCCTGCAATCTGCCATCAAAAAGTTGTCAGGCGACTTTTGTTTTCCAGGGAAAAGCGCCGTTGTTCTTGTTTAGAGGCCTGTGGCTGGGAGTGGCCGGCTGCCTCCTTTGAACCCAGGATACGCAGGATGGTTCCCAGAGCCAAGGTGGCATCAGTGCCAAGTTGGGCTGGTTTGATAGTACCAAGTGGCTCCTGCAATCTGCCATCCAGAAGCGGGTCAGCTTACTTTTGTTTCCCAGGGAAACGGGCCGAGGTTTGTGTCTGGGGGCCTATGGCTGGGAGTGAGCGGCTGGCTCCTGAAAAGCTACGATAGGCAGGATGGTGACCAGACCCATGGTGGCACCAGTGCCAAGTTGGGCTGGTTTGATAGTACCAAGTGGCTCCTGCAATCTGCCATCAAAAAGTTGTCAGGCGACTTTTGTTTTCCAGGGAAAAGCGCCGTTGTTCTTGTTTAGAGGCCTGTGGCTGGGAGTGGCCGGCTGCCTCCTTTGAACCCAGGATACGCAGGATGGTTCCCAGAGCCAAGGTGGCATCAGTGCCAAGTTGGGCTGGTTTGATAGTACCAAGTGGCTCCTGCAATCTGCCATCCAGAAGCGGGTCAGCTTACTTTTGTTTCCCAGGGAAACGGGCCGAGGTTTGTGTCTGGGGGCCTATGGCTGGGAGTGAGCGGCTGGCTCCTGAAAAGCTACGATAGGCAGGATGGTGACCAGACCCATGGTGGCACCAGTGCCAAGTCGGGCTGGTTTGATAATACTAAATAGCTCCTGAAATCTGCCATTCAGACGCGGGGCAGCGGATTTTTATTTGCTGGAGAAAAGTTCCGTGGTTTTTTTTGGGGGGTATATGGCTGGACGTTGCCGGCTGGCTCCTTAAAAAGATCGATACGCAGGATTGTTCCCTGACCCAAGGTGGCATCACTGCCAAGTCGGGCTGTTTTCGTAGTACCAAGTGCGTCCTGCAATTTGCCATCCAGAAGAGGGGCAGTTGAGTTTTGTTTACCAGAGAAAAGGGCCGTGGTTTGTGTTTGGGGGCATATGGCTGAGAGTGGCCGGCTGGCGCCTGAAAATCCACGATAGGCAGGATGGTTCCCAGAGCCAAGGTGGCACCAGTGCCATGTTGGCCTGGTTTGATAGTACCATGTGGCTGCTGTAATCTGCCATCCAGAAGCGGGGCAGCTTACTTTTATTTGCCAGGGAAACGGGCCGAGATATTTGTCTGGGGGCCTATGGCTGGGAGTGACCGGCTGGCTCCTGAAAAGCTACGATAGGCAGGATGGTGACCAGACCCATGGTGGCACCAGTACCAAGTTGGGCTGGTTTGATAGTACCAAGTGGCTCCTGCAATCTGCCATTAAAAATTTGGCAGGCGAGTTTTGTTTTCCAGGGAAAAGCGCCGTTGTCTTTGTTTAGAGGCCTGTGGCTGGGAGTGGCCCCCTGTCCTCGTAGAATCTACGTTACGCAGCATGGTTCCCAGAGCCAAGGTGGCACGAGGGCCAAGTCGGGCAGGTTTGATAGTACCAAATGCATCCTGCAATCTGCCATCCAAAAGCGGGGCAGTTTACTTTTGTTTGCCAGGGAAACGGGCCGAGGTTTGTGTCTGGGGGCCTATGGCAGGGAGTGACCGGCTGGCTCCTGAAAAACTACGATAGGCAGGATGTTTACCAGACCCATGGTGGCACCAGTGCCAAGTTGGGCTGATTTGATAGTACCAAGTGGCTCCTGCAATCTGCCATCCAGAATCGGGGCAGCTTACTTTTGTTTTCCAGGGAAACGGGCCGAGGTTTGTGTCTGGGGGTCTATGGCTGGGAGTGACCGGCTGGCTCCTGAAAAGCTACGATAGGCAGGATGGTGACCAGACCCATGGTGGCACCAGTGCCAAGTTGGGCTGGTTTGATAGCACCAAGTGGCTCCTGCAATCTGCCATCAAAATGTTGGCAGGCGAGTTTTGTTTTCCAGGGAAAAGCGCCGTTGTTTGTGTTTGGGCGCCTGTGGCTCAGAGTGGCCGGGTGGCTGCTTAGAATCCACGATACGCAGGATGGTTCCCAGACCCAAGGTGGCACCAGTGCCAAGTCGGGCTGTTTTGACACTACCAAGTGGCTCCTGCAATCTGCCATCCAGAATCGGGGCAGCTTAATTTTGTTTGCCAGGGAAACGGTCCGAGGTTTGTGTCTGGGGGACTATGGCTGGGAGTGACCGGCTGGCTCCTGAAATGCTACAATAGGCAGGATGGTTCCCAGACCCATAGTGGCACCAGTGCCAAGTTGGGATGATTTGATAGTACCAAGTGGCTCCTGCAATCTGCCATCAAAATGTTGGCAGGCGAGTTTTGTTTTCCAGGGAAAAGCGCCGTTGTTTGTGTTTGGGGGCCTGTGGCTGGGAGTGGCCGGCTGGCTCCTTAGAATCCACGATATGCAGGATTGTTCCCAGACCCAAGGTGGCACCAGTGCCAAGTCGGGCTGGTTTGATGGTGCAAAGTGGCTCCTGCAATCTGCCATCCAGACGCGGGGCAGCGGATTTTTGTTTCCATGAGAAATGGTCCGTGGTTTGTTTTTGGGGGTATATGGCTGGGCGTGGCCGGCTGGCTCATTAAAAAGCTCGATATGCAGGATGGTTCCCTGACACAAGGTGGCACCAGTGCCACGTCGGGCGGTTTTCGTAGTACAAAGTGCGTCCTAAAATTTGCCATCCAGAAGAGGGGCAGTTGAGTTTTGTTTGCCAGAGAAAAGGGCCGTGGTTTGTTTTTGGGGGCACATGGCTGAGAGTGGCCGGCTGGCCCCTGAAAATCCACGATAGGCAGGATGGTTCCCACACCAGAGGTGTCACCAGTGCCAAGTCGGGCTGGTTTGATAGTACTAAATAGCTCCTGCAATCTGCCATGCAGAAGTGGGGCAGCTTACTTTTGTTTGCCAGGGAAACGGGCCGAGGTTTGTGACTGGGGGCCTAAGGCTGGGAGTGACCGGCTGGCTCCTGAAAAGCTACGATAGGCAGGATAGTGACCAGACCCATGGTGGCACCAGTGCCAAGTTGGGCTGGTTTGATAGTACCAAGTGGCTCCGGCAATCTGCCATCAAAAAGTTGGCAGGCGAGTTTTGTTTTCCAGGGAAAAGCGCCGTTGTTTGTGTTTGGGGGCCTGTGGCTGGGAGTGGCCAGCTGGCTCCTTAGAACCCACGATACGCAGGATGGTTCCCAGACCAGAGGTGGCACCAGTGGCAAGTTGGGCTGGTTTGATGGTGCAAAGTGGCTCCTGCAATCTGCCATCCAGAAGCGGGGTAGCTTACTTTTGTTTGCCAGGGAAACGGGCCGAGGTTTGTGACTGGGGGCCTATGGCTGGGAGTGACCGGCTGGCGCCTGAAAAGCTACGATAGGCAGGATGGTGACCAGACCCATGGTGGCACCAGTGTCAAGTTGGGCTGGTTTGATAGTACCAAGTGGCTCCTGCAATCTGCCATCAAAAGTTGGCAGGCCAGTTTTGTTTTCCAGGGAAAAGCGCCGTTGTTTGTGTTTGGAGGCCTGTGGCTGGGAGTGGCCGGCTGCCTCCTTTGAACCCAGGATACGCAGGATGGTTCCCAGAGCCAAGGTGGCGCCAGTGCCAAGTTGGGCTGGTTTGATAGTACCAAGCGGCTCCTGCAATCTGCCATCCAGAAGCGGGACAGCTTAATTTTGTTTCCCAGGGCAACGGGCCGAGGTATTTGTCTGGGGGCCTATGGCTGGGAGTGACCAGCTGGCTACTGAAAAGCTACGATAGGCAGGATGGTTACCAAACTCATGGTGGCACCAGTGCCAAGTCGGGCTGGTTTGATAATACTAAATAGCTCCTGCAATCTGCCATCCAGACGGGGGGCAGCGGATTTTTGTTTGCTGCAGAAAAGTTCCGTGGTTTTTTTTTGGGGGTATATGGCTGGACGTGGCCGGCTGGCTCCTTAAAAGATCGATACGCAGGATTGTTCCCTGACCCAAGGTGGCATCAGTGCCAAGTCGGGCTGTTTTCGTAGTACCAAGTGCGTCCTGCAATTTGCCATCCAGAAGAGGGGCAGTTGAGTTTTGTTTGCCAGAGAAAAGGGCCGTGGTATATGTTTGGGGGCATATGGTTGAGAGTGGCCGGCTGGCCCCTGAAAATCCACGATAGGCAGGATGGTTCCCAGAACCAAGGTGGCACCAGTGCCATGTTGGCCTGGTTTGATAGTACCATGTGGCTCCTGCAATCTGCCATCCAGAAGCGGGGCTGCTTACTTTTGTTTGCCAGGGAAACGGGCCGAGATATTTGTCTGGGGGCCTATGGCTGGGAGTGACCGGCTGGCTCCTGAAAAGCTACGATAGGCAGGATGGTGACCAGACCCATGGTGGCACCAGTGCCAAGTTGGGCTGGTTTGATAGTACCAAGTGGCTCCTGCAATCTGCCATCAAAAAGTTGTCAGGCGAGTTTTGTTTTCCAGGGAAAAGCGCCGTTGTTCTTGTTTAGAGGCCTGTGGCTGGGAGTGGCCGGCTGCCTCCTTTGAACCCAGGATACGCAGGATGGTTCCCAGACCCAAGGTGGCACCAGTGCCAAGTTGGGCTGGTTTGATAGTACCAAGTGGCTCCTGCAATCTGCCATCCAGAAGCGGGACAGCTTACCTTTGTTTCCCAGGGAAACGGGCCGAGGTATTTGTCTGGGGGCCTATGGCTGGGAGTGACCAGCTGGCTACTGAAAAGCTACGATAGGCAGGATGGTTACCAGACTCATGGTGGCACCAGTGCCAAGTCGGGCTGGTTTGATAATACTAAATAGCTCCTGAAATCTGCCATTCAGACGCGGGGCAGCGGATTTTTGTTTGCTGGAGAAATGTTCCGTGGTTTTTTTTTGGGGGTATATGGCTGGACGTGGCCGGCTGGCTCCTTAAAAAGATCGATACGCAGGATTGTTCCCTGACCCAAGGTGGCATCACTGCCAAGTCGGGCTGTTTTCGTAGTACCAAGTGCGTCCTGCAATTTGCCATCCAGAAGAGGGGCAGTTGAGTTTTGTTTGCCAGAGCAAAGGGCCGTGGTATGTGTTTGGGGGCATATGGCTGAGAGTGGCCGGCTGGCCCCTGAAAATCCACGATAGGCAGGATGGTTCCCAGAGCCAAGGTAGCACCAGTGCCATGTTGGCCTGGTTTGATAGTACCATGTGGCTCCTGCAATCTGCCATCCAGAAGCGGGGCAGCTTACTTTTGTTTGCCAGGGAAACGGGCCGAGATATTTGTCTGGGGGCCTATGGCTGGGAGTGACCGGCTGGCTCCTGAAAAGCTACGATATGCAGGATGGTGACCAGACCCAAAGTGGCACCAGTACCAAGTTGGGCTGGTTTGATAGTACCAAGTGGCTCCTGCAATCTGCCATCAAAAATTTGGCAGGCGATTTTTGTTTTCCAGGGAAAAGCGCCGTTGTTTGTGTTTGGGCGCCTGTGGCTCAGAGTGGCCGGGTGGCTGCTTAGAATCCACGATACGCAGGATGGTTCCCAGACCCAAGGTGGCACCAGTGCCAAGTCGGGCTGGTTTGACACTACCAAGTGGCTCCTGCAATCTGCCATCCAGAATCGGGGCAGCTTAATTTTGTTTGCCAGGGAAACGGTCCGAGGTTTGTGTCTGGGGGCCTATGGCTGGGAGTGACCGGCTGGCTCCTGAAATGGTACAATTGGCAGGATGGTTCCCAGACCCATAGTGGCACCAGTGCCAAGTTGGGATGATTTGATAGTACCAAGTGGCTCCTGCAATCTGCCATCAAAAAGCTGGCAGGCGAGTTTTGTTTTCCAGGGAAAAGCGCCGTTGTTTGTGTTTGGGGGCCTGTGGCTGGGAGTGGCCGGCTGGCTCCTTAGAATCCACGATATGCAGGATTGTTCCCAGACCCAAGGTGGCACCAGTGCCAAGTCGGGCTGGTTTGATGGTGCAAAGTGGCTCCTGCAATCTGCCATCCAGACGCGGGGCAGCGGATTTTTGTTTCCATGAGAAATGGTCCGTGGTTTGTTTTTGGGGGTATATGGCTGGGCGTGGCCGGCTGGCTCCTTAAAAAGCTCGATATGCAGGATGGTTCCCTGACACAAGGTGGCACCAGTGCCACGTCGGGCGGTTTTCGTAGTACAAAGTGCGTCCTAAAATTTGCCATCCAGAAGAGGGGCAGTTGAGTTTTGTTTGCCAGAGAAAAGGGCCGTGGTTTGTTTTTGGGGGCATATGACTGATAGTGGCCGGCTGGCCCCTGAAAATCCACAATAAGCAGGATGGTTCCCACACCAGAGGTGTCACCAGTGCCAAGTCGGGGTGGTTTGATAGTACTAAATAGCTCCTGCAATCTGCCATGCAGAAGCGAGGCAGCTTACTTTTGTTTCCCAGGGAAACGGGCCGAGGTTTGTGACTGGGGGCCTATGGCTGCGAGTGACCGGCTGGCTCCTGAAAAGCTACGATAGGCAGGATGGTGACCAGACCCATGGTGGCACCAGTGCCAAGTTGGGCTTGTTTGATAGTACCAAGTGGCTCCGGCAATCTGCCATCAAAAAGTTGGCAGGCGAGTTTTGTTTTCCAGGGAAAAGCGCCGTTGTTTGTGTTTGGGGGCCTGTGGCTGGGAGTGGCTAGCTGGCTCCTTAGAACCCACGATACGCAGGATGGTTCCCAGACCCAAGGTGGCACCAGTGCCAAGTTGAGCTGGTTTGATGGTGCAAAGTGGCTCCTGCAATCTGCCATCCAGAAGCGGGGTAGCTTACTTTTGTTTGCCAGGGAAACGGGCCGAAATATTTGTCTAGGGGCCTCTGGCTGGGGGTGACTGGGTGGCACCTGAAAAGCTACGATAGGCAGGATGGTGACCAGACCCATGGTGGCACCAGTGCCAAGTTGGGCTGATTTGATAAAACCAAGTGGCTCCTGCAATCTGCCATCAAATGTTTGGCAGGCGAGTTTTGTTTTCCAGGGAAAAGCACCGTTGTGTGTGTTTTGGGGCCTGTGGCTGGGAGTGGCCAGCTGGCTCCTTAGAATCCACGATACGCAGGATGGTTCCCAGACCCAAGGTGGCACCAGTGCCAAGTCGGGCTGGTTTGATAGTACCAAGTGGTTCCTGCAATCTGCCATCCAGAAGCGGGGCAGCTGAATTTTGTTTGCCAGAGAAAAAGGCTGTTGTTTGTGTTTCGGGGCCTGTGGCTGGCAGTGGCCGGCTGGCTCCTGAAAATCCATGATACGCAGCATGGTTCCCAGACCCAAGGTGGCACCAGTGCCAAGTAGGGCTTGTTTCATAGTACCCAGTGGCTCCTGCAATCTCCCATCAGGAGGAGGGGCAGTTGAGTTTTGTTTTCCAGAGAAAAGGGCCGTGGTTTGTGTTTGGGGCCTATGGCTGAGAGTGACCGGCTGGCCCCTGAAAATCCACGATAGGAAGGATGGTTCCCAGATCCAAGGTGGCAGCAGTGCCATGTTGTGCTGCTGTGATAGTCCCAAGTGGCTCCTGCAATCTGCCATCCAGAAGCGGGGCAGCTGAATTTTGTTTGCCAGAGAAAAATGCTGTGGTTTGTGTTTGGGGGCCTGTGGCTTTGAGTGGCCGGCTGGCTCCTGAAAATCCATGATACGCAGCATGGTTCCCAGACCCAAGGTGGCACCAGTGCCAAGTGGGGCTGGTTTCACAGTGTCAAGTGCCTCCTGCAATCTCCCATCCAGAAGCGGGGCAGCTGAGTTTTGTTTGCCTGTGAAACGGGCCGTTGTTTTTGATTGGGGTCTGTGGCCGAGAGTGTTCGGCTGGCTCCTGACAACCCACAATACGCAGGATGTTTCCCAGACCCAAGGTGGCACCAGTGCCAAGTCGGGCTGGTTTGATAGTACCAAGTGGCTCCTGCAATCTGCCATCCAGAAGCGGTGCAGTTGAGTTTTGTTTGCCAGAGAAAAGGGCCGTGGGTTGTGTTTGGGGGCATATGGCTGGGAGTGGCCGGCTGTCTCATTAAAAAGATCGATACGCAGGATGGTTCCCAGACCCAAGGTGGCACCAGTGCCAAGTAGGGCTGTTTTTATAGTACCAAGTGCGTCCTGCAATTTGCCATCCAGAAGAGGGGCAGTTGAGTTTTGTTTGCCAGAGAATAGCGCCGTTGTTTGTGTTTGGGGGCTTGTGGCTGGGAGTGGCCGACTGGCGCCTTAGAATCTGTGTTACGCAGCATGGTTCCCAGACCAGAGGTGGCACCAGTGCCAAGTTGGGCTGGTTTGATAGTGCTAAATAGCTCCTGCAATCTGCCATCCAGAAGCGGGGCAGCTTACTTTTGTTTGCCAGTGAAACGGGCCGAGGTTTGTGACTTGGGACCTATGGCTGGGAGTGGCCGGCTGGCTCCTTTGAACCCACGATACGCAGGATGGTTCCCAGACCCAAGGTGGCACCAGTGCCAAGTCGGGCTGGTTTGATACTACCAAGTGCGTCCTGCAATCTGCCATCCAGAAGCGGGGCAGCTTAATTTTGTTTGCCAGGGAATCGGGCCGTGGGTTTTGTATGGGGGCCTATGGCTGAGAGTGGTCGGCTGGCTCCTGAATACCACGCTAGGCAGCATGGTTCCCAGATGCAAGCTGGCACCAGTGCCAAGTCGGGCTGGTTTGATGGTGCAAAGTGGCTCCTGCAATCTGCCATCCAGAAGCGGGGCAGCTGATTTTTGTTTGCCAGAGAAAAATTCCGTGGATTGTTTTTGGGGGCATATTGCTGGGAGTGGCCGGCTGGCTCCTTAAAATGCTCGATACGCATGATGGTTCCCAGGTCCAAGGTGTCACCACTACCAAGTCGGCCTGCGGTTTTAGTATCAAGTTCATCCTGCAATTTGCCATCCAGAAGAGGGGCAGTTGAGTTTTGTTTGCCAGAGAACAGGGCCGAGGTTTCTGTTTGGGGACATATGGCTGAGAGTGGCCGGCTGGCCCCTGAATATCCACGATACACAGCATGGTTCCCAGATCCAAGGTGGCACCAGTGCCAAGTTGGGCTGGTTTGATAGTACCAAGTGTCTCCTGCAATCTGCCATCCAGAAGCGGAGCAGCTTACTTTTGTTTGCCAGAGAAATAGGCCTAGGTTTTTGTCTGGGGGCCTGTGGCTAGGAGTGGCCGGCTGGCTCCTAAGAATCCACGATACGCAGGATGTTTCCCAGACCCAAGGTGGCACCAGTGCCAAGTCGGGCTGGTTTGATAGTACCAAGTGGCTCCTGCAAACTCCATCAAAATGTTGGCAGACGTGTTTTGTTTTCCAGGGAACAGCGCCGTTGATTTTGTTTGGGGGCCTGTGGCTGGGAGTGGCCGGCTGGCTCCTTAGAATCCACGATACGCAGGATGGTTCCCAGACCCAAGGTGGCACCAGTGCCAAGTCGGGCTGGTTTGATTACACCAAGTGGCTCCTGCAATCTGCCATCCAGAAGTGAGGCAGCTAAGTTTTGTTTGCCAGAAAAAAGGGCCGTGGTTTTTGTTGGGGGCCTGTGGCTGGGAGTAGCCGGCTGGCTCCTTAAAATCCACGATAGGCTGGATGGTTCCCAGACCCAAGGTGGCACCAGTGCCAAGTCGGGCTGGTTTGATAGTACCAAGTGGCTCCTGCAATCTGCCATCCAGAAGCGGTGCAGTTGAGTTTTGTTTGCCAGAGAAAAGGGCCGTGGGTTGTGTTTGGGGGCATATGGCTGGGAGTGGCCGGCTGTCTCATTAAAAAGATCGATACGCAGGATGGTTCCCAGACCCAAGGTGGCACCAGTGCCAAGTAGGGCTGTTTTTATAGTACCAAGTGCGTCCTGCAATTTGCCATCCAGAAGAGGGGCAGTGGAGTTTTGTTTGCCAGAGAATAGCGCCGTTGTTTGTGTTTGGGGGCTTGTGACTTGGAGTGGCCGACTGGCGCCTTAGAATCTGTCTTACGCAGCATGGTTCCCAGACCAGAGGTGGCACCAGTGCCAAGTTGGGCTGGTTTGATAGTACCAAGTGGCTCCTGCAATCTGCCATCCAGAAGCGGGGCAGCTTACTTTTGTTTGCCAGGTAAACGGGCCGAGGTTTGTGACTGGGGACGTATGGCTGGGAGTGACCGGCTGGCTCCTGGAAAGCTACAATAGGCAGGATGGTGACCAGACCCATGGTGGCACCAGTGCCAAGTTGGGCTGGTTTGATAGTACCAAGTGGCTCCTGCAATCTGCCATCAAAAAGTTGGCAGGCGAGTTTTGTTTTCCAGGGAAAAGCGCCGTTGTTTGTATTTGGGGGCCTGTGGCTGGGAGTGGCCGGCTGGCTCCTTTGAACCCACGATACGCAGGATGGTTCCCAGACCCAAGGTGGCACCAGTGCCAAGTCGGGCTGGTTTGATACTACCAAGTGCGTCCTGCAATCTGCCATCCAGAAGCGGGGCAGCTTAATTTTGTTTGCCAGGGAAACGGGCCGTGGGTTTTGTTTGGGGGCCTATGGCTGAGAGTGGCCGCCTGGCTCCTGAAAATCCACGCTAGGCAGCATGGTTCCCAGATGCAAGGTGGCACCAGTGCCAAGTCGGGCTGGTTTGATGGTGCAAAGTGGCTCCTGCAATCTGCCATCCAGAAGCGGGGCAGCTGATTTTTGTTTGCCAGAGAAAAATTCCGTGGATTGTTTTTGGGGGCATATTGCTGGGAGTGGCCGGCTGGCTCCTTAAAATGCTCGATACGCATGATGGTTCCCAGGTCCAAGGTGTCACCACTACCAAGTCGGCCTGCGGTTTTAGTATCAAGTTCATCCTGCAATTTGCCATCCAGAAGAGGGGCAGTTGAGTTTTGTTTGCCAGAGAACAGGGCCGAGGTTTCTGTTTGGGGACATATGGCTGAGAGTGGCCGGCTGGCCCCTGAATATCCACGATACACAGCATGGTTCCCAGATCCAAGGTGGCACCAGTGCCAAGTTGGGCTGGTTTGATAGTCCCAAGTGGCTCCTGCAATCTGCCATCCAGAAGCGGGGCAGCTTACTTTTGTTTGCCAGAGAAATAGGCCTAGGTTTTTGTTTGGGGGCCTGTGGCTAGGAGTGGCCGGCTGGCTCCTAAGAATCCACGATACGCAGGATGTTTCCCAGACCCAAGGTGGCACCAGTGCCAAGTCGGGCTGGTTTGATAGTCCCAAGTGGCTCCTGCAAACTGCCATCCAGAAGCGGGGCCGCTGAGTTTTGTTTGCCAGGGAAATGGGCCGTTGTTTGTGTTTGGGGGCCTGTGGCTGGGAGTGTTCGGCTGGTTCCTGAATATGTACGATACGCAGGATTGTTCCCAGACCCAAGGTGGCACCAGTGCCAAGTCGGGCTGGTTTGATGGTGCAAAGTGGCTCCTGCAATCTGCCATCCAGACGCGGGGCAGCGGATTTTTGTTTCCATGAGAAATGGTCCGTGGTTTGTTTTTGGGGGTATATGGCTGGGCCTGGCCGGCTGGCTCCTTAAAAAGCTCGATATGCAGGATGGTTCCCTGACACAAGGTGGCACCAGTGCCACGTCGGGCGGTTTTCGTAGTACAAAGTGCGTCCTAAAATTTGCCATCCAGAAGAGGGGCAGTTGAGTTTTGTTTGCCAGAGAAAAGGTCCGTGGTTTGTTTTTGGGGGCATATGGCTGAGAGTGGCTGGCTGGCCCCTGAAAATCCACGATACACAGGATGGTTCCCAGATCCAAGGTGGCACCTGTGCCAAGTCGGGCTGATTTGATAGTACTAAGTAGCTCCTGCAATCTGCCATCCAGAAGCGGGGCAGCTTACTTTGGTTTGCCAGGGAAACGGGCCGAGGTTTGTGTTTGGGGGCCTATGGCTGAGAGTGACCGGCTGGCTCCTGAAAAGCTACAATAGGCAGGATGGTGACCAGACCCATGGTGGCACCAGTGTCAAGTTGGGCTGGTTTGATAGTACCAAGTGGTTCCTGCAATCTGCCATCCAGAAGCAGGGCAGCTGAGTTTTGTTTGCCAGAGAAAAGGGCCTTGGTTTGTGTTTGGGGGCATATGGCTGGGTGTGGCCAGCTGGCTCCTTAAAATGCACGATATGCAACATGGCTCCCAGACCCAAGGTGGCACCAGTGCCAAGTTGGGCTGGTTTGATAGTACCAAGTGGCTCCTGCAATCTTCCATGATCACGTGGAGAAATACTTTCTGGTTTCAGCCTCATGCTCTTTCTTCTCTCCCTCAACTTCTCTATCACCTCTCATCTGGTTCACATGCGCTGTCTTCAAGGTCCACAGGCTACTTTTCACAGAATCTTCTGGCCTGATGAAGTAAGAATGATGAATAGAACAGAGCTGGGATCTATTTTCCAGTTTGGATAAAATGCATTCTGCACACAAATCCAAGGAGAACGGGCTGCCCCGATGCCCAGAAAATCTTTCACTCCTGCTAGTGTTCTACGTCAACCGCAACTTAGTCTGAAAGAAAAGCTTTTTCTCTGAGAGCATCTGAGAGGTTTGCATGAAGCACTGATATCTGACATATGCAATTTTGAATAGGAGAGGAAAAAGAAAATGGCAAGGAGTTTTTAATTTTAGTGGTTTCAATTTTAATTTCCGTGCACTTTTTCAAAACTTGTCAGCTCAAATGCCCATCAACATCTTTTAGTCATCTGTAAGTCAGTATTCATATAAAATGTGCTTCAAATCCAAAGAATTTCAAATTTGCACTCCAAGCTTCTATGCCTAGATTTATGATTTCCTACACATATTAGATGAAAGGAAGGCCTTTTTTACTGTGGGAGTGCTGGAACACTGGAACAGGTTGCCCAGAGAAGTTGTGGGTGTCCCATCCCTGAAAGTATTCAAGGTCACCTTGGACGGGGCTTGGAGCAGCAACAAAGGAGAAGCTTGATGGTAGAGAAACAAAGTCGGACTATAGAAGAAACTCGGATTGAAGTATAGGATCAAGTTTTCTCTCAGCTCTTGGGGTAAATTCAAAGTTGTACAAAATGACATTTATCTGTGCTATTCACTACTGTAACAGAAAGTTTCATGAAAACTGTACAGAAGATAGTAAATTTTAAAAGAGATAAGAATTACAGCATAAAATCCATGGGATAGGTTACAACATGAGACACTCTCTAAGAGAAAATCTCTTTGTTTCAGCACTTCATCGGGGTAAGATTTCATGAAGTGCCAAAGAAGGCGGCAAAATATCATTCGGGACATTATTTACTGGAATTCAGCCTGGCCATTAGTAGGAACTGCCTTTGAACATATCATGTAGATATACCACACACACTTTCCCTTCACTGAAAAATTACTGTTTACAACAAATAAGCAATTGACGATCAAAATTGATTGAAAGCATCTTAAACATGTCAAGTATTTCATTGTAGATGATCTGTGATCCAAATGCTTCTTCCACCTTCGAGAGGGACAGAAGAATTCTTCCATATCATGATGGTTTAAAATTGTATCAACCAATGTTTTCTGCTGAAAAGATATCATCTATTTTTTTCTATTTTTGGAAGAAAATATTCCTAGACATACAACAGGTGAGAACTAAGTAATTTTAAAGAAACAAATGAAATGAAAATATTCTGTAAATAGAATGAAATGAAAAGCTGTGTTTTAAATAGGAGCTAAATATTAAACAGAATTTTTGTACCAGGCATTTGAATTACTGCACCAGCTCTTTTGCCCATCAAGAGAGGCATTTAGCATTTCAGTCTTTTCCAAGGTGTTCATGATCTGCTATGCTGATCTCTGCGTGTGCCTAGGTGTGTGTGGAGGGGGGGGCATATGAAGGGGAGTGTGTATGTTTGCTTTACAATTGTTGTGGCAGATTCATGCCTCAGCTCCACATTTTGTTTTAAAAAGGTCACACCGAGTGGATATGAAGTTTACTATCAACAAGAGATCGATTCCCAAATCATCCATTTGACTCTCCCTTATAAATCATGTGCTTTGTTGCATATTTTATCAAATATACTTTCAAGCCAGATGGAGGAAGGAGGATGTGGGAATCCCTCCACCATCTTGCAACTTTTATGTAAGTAGGTTTTCAAGAAAATCATCATTTCTCTTTTAAATATGTCTGGAACAGGCATGATGGTAGTGTCAACCTGTTGGAGTTTTTGTTGCTGGAAGAAGTTGTACAAAAGGATTGGTTTTTACATTGACCAGTTACTGAATCAAGCGCAGGAATACATTGGAAATTTAGCTGGGGGTTCCTTTTCCCAGCAGACTACTTCTAGAACGAGCTTGTACACTGAAGCTGACTCTTTTGCTCTCTTTTTGTTTCTTTCCTATTTTCTTGGCTTCTTTGCCACTATCTAGACAATTTTGGAACTTTGTTCCCAACTAAAATGGTTTCAATAGTCTGATTGTGATCATACATTTTTACAAGGAATTTTTAAAATCTTTCCTCGAGTCCAGAAAGTCAAGGACTTAGATCTTTTTCTTCCCTTATCAATATTGCCATGAAATTGATAAATAAAGACCAACTCTTTATTTTTGTTTTTAACCCACGTAGATAATTCCCATCCATTAATCCATTTTGTGGACCAATAGCTGCCATTCTGATGGAAGCTGTCACTTCTTAACAATAGGCATTCTGTGACTATGTTGACTGCACTTTGGGTGAAGATCCTAACTGGTCTTAGATATACATAGGGAGAAATTTGCTCAGCCAGTGTCAGTCTTAAGCATGCGTATCAGAAGATCTTTCTAGAGCTGGGAATTTTCCCATGAAAGGGATTCAGTTAGGGAAGAGACACTTGTGCCAGAGTTTTACATTCTTCTTGAACACTGCTTAAGGAACTTAGATGCCATGTCCATTTGGATCTCTGCACAGAACTTTGTCATGCCAGCGCTTTGAAATGCATCTTGAAGAGAATTCACTAGCACAGAATGAAAGAGAGTGGAAGGGGTTGGTGGGGCTAACCAGGCCCAACCCCCCTGCCTAAACCAGGATACCTAGAGCCTCTTGCCCAGGATTCTATCTGGGTGTACTTTTAATGTCTTCAAAGATCCAGGCTCCACAATCTTTCTGGGCAGTCTGTGCCGTGGTTCAGTCACCCTGACAGTAAAGAAACATTTACTGATGTTCAAAGGCAATCTCCTGTATTTCAGTGTGTGCCCACTGCCTCTTGTCTTTTCCCTCAGCATCACTGAAAAGACACTGATTCCCTCCCCTTTGCACTATTGCTTCCATATGTATGTGTGATGCCATGTAGAGGTATGTCAAAAACCTCCCTGAAGCCCAGGCAGATAATATTCCCTTCATCTACCAGTCAAGTTGATTCATCAGAGGAGTTTAAAGTGATGTTCAGCATGAAATTCCCCTGAAAAATCATGCTAACTACATTATTTGGTCATCTGTCATGTGCCTGGCAAGGATTTCCAGGAAGAGCTGCTTCATCAACTTCCTGGGGATAAAAAAGAGGCTGGCTGGTTTGTACTATGGCGAGTCCTCTTAATTGCCTTTTTTGAAGATGGGTGTCATTTGCTAACATCCACTCTTTAGCCTCTGTTGTCGTCTACATCTTAGCAAAACGCTTTTCCACTATGTCTGGCTAGGAAAAACTGTGCCAGCACAGAAAACATCTCCCATCGTGTTCTAGAAGTTGCACGGATGTCTGCCAAGTGTTTGGCAGGAAGAAAAGAAAAGTTGTCCAAAACAGCTTCCAATCGAATGTTCCTGTGATTGGAAAAGTCAGGAGAGTGCTAAGGTACTGTTTTCTATCAGTTGGCAAGGTGCGCACACAATCCCAGTGTTGTACAGCTTGCTTCTTCACCTTCCCGAAGCTGCCGCTCTCGCCGGCTGCCGGAGCCCAAGAAGCGGCTTCTTCGCGCAAAGACGATTGTGCCGCTCACAGTGCTCTCCTTAGCGCGGCTTCTGCCGAAAGACGCCCGGCAGCGGCTCTTACCTCCGGAGAGCATCCTACCTTCGTCTTTAGCTCCTCTTCTCATCTACACCTCGGCAAAAAGCTTTTCCACTATGTCTGGCTAGGAAAAACTGTGCCAGCACAGAAAACATCTCCCATCGTGTTCTAGAAGTTGCACGGATGTCTGCCAAGTGTTTGGCAGGAAGAAAAGAAAAGTTGTCCAAAACAGCTTCCAATCGAATGTTCCTGTGATTGGAAAAGTCAGGAGAGTGCAAAGGTACTGTTTTCTATCAGTTGGCAAGGTGCGCACACAATCCCAGTGTTGTACAGCTTGCTTCTTCACCTTCCCGAAGCTGCCGCTCTCGCCGGCTGCCGGAGCCCAAGAAGCGGCTTCTTCGCGCAAAGACGATTGTGCCGCTCACAGTGCTCTCCTTAGCGCGGCTTCTGCCGAAAGACGCCCGGCAGCGGCTCTTACCTCCGGAGAGCATCCTACCTTCGTCTTTCGCGTCTTTTGTAGTCTACATCTTAGCAAAACGCTTCTCCACTATGTCTGGCTAGGAAAAACTGTGCCAGCACAGAAAACATCTCCCATCGTGTTCTAGAAGTTGCACGGATGTCTGCCAAGTGTTTGGCAGGAAGAAAAGAAAAGTTGTCCAAAACAGCTTCCAATCGAATGTTCCTGTGATTGGAAAAGTCAGGAGAGTGCAAAGGTACTGTTTTCTATCAGTTGGCAAGGTGCGCACACAATCCCAGTGTTGTACAGCTTGCTTCTTCACCTTCCCGAAGCTGCCGCTCTCGCCGGCTGCCGGAGCCCAAGAAGCGGCTTCTTCGCGCAAAGACGATTGTGCCGCTCACAGTGCTCTCCTTAGCGCGGCTTCTGCCGAAAGACGCCCGGCAGCGGCTCTTACCTCCGGAGAGCATCCTACCTTCGTCTTTCGCGTCTTTTGTAGTCTACATCTTAGCAAAACGCTTTTCCACTATGTCTGGCTAGGAAAAACTGTGCCAGCACAGAAAACATCTCCCATCGTGTTCTAGAAGTTGCACGGATGTCTGCCAAGTGTTTGGCAGGAAGAAAAGAAAAGTTGTCCAAAACAGCTTCCAATCGAATGTTCCTGTGATTGGAAAAGTCAGGAGAGTGCAAAGGTACTGTTTTCTATCAGTTGGCAAGGTGCGCACACAATCCCAGTGTTGTACAGCTTGCTTCTTCACCTTCCCGAAGCTGCCGCTCTCGCCGGCTGCCGGAGCCCAAGAAGCGGCTTCTTCGCGCAAAGACGATTGTGCCGCTCACAGTGCTCTCCTTAGCGCGGCTTCTGCCGAAAGACGCCCGGCAGCGGCTCTTACCTCCGGAGAGCATCCTACCTTCGTCTTTCGCGTCTTTTGTAGTCTACATCTTAGCAAAACGCTTTTCCACTATGTCTGGCTAGGAAAAACTGTGCCAGCACAGAAAACATCTCCCATCGTGTTCTAGAAGTTGCACGGATGTCTGCCAAGTGTTTGGCAGGAAGAAAAGAAAAGTTGTCCAAAACAGCTTCCAATCGAATGTTCCTGTGATTGGAAAAGTCAGGAGAGTGCAAAGGTACTGTTTTCTATCAGTTGGCAAGGTGCGCACACAATCCCAGTGTTGTACAGCTTGCTTCTTCACCTTCCCGAAGCTGCCGCTCTCGCCGGCTGCCGGAGCCCAAGAAGCGGCTTCTTCGCGCAAAGACGATTGTGCCGCTCACAGTGCTCTCCTTAGCGCGGCTTCTGCCGAAAGACGCCCGGCAGCGGCTCTTACCTCCGGAGAGCATCCTACCTTCGTCTTTCGCGTCTTTTGTAGTCTACATCTTAGCAAAACGCTTCTCCACTATGTCTGGCTAGGAAAAACTGTGCCAGCACAGAAAACATCTCCCATCGTGTTCTAGAAGTTGCACGGATGTCTGCCAAGTGTTTGGCAGGAAGAAAAGAAAAGTTGTCCAAAACAGCTTCCAATCGAATGTTCCTGTGATTGGAAAAGTCAGGAGAGTGCAAAGGTACTGTTTTCTATCAGTTGGCAAGGTGCGCACACAATCCCAGTGTTGTACAGCTTGCTTCTTCACCTTCCCGAAGCTGCCGCTCTCGCCGGCTGCCGGAGCCCAAGAAGCGGCTTCTTCGCGCAAAGACGATTGTGCCGCTCACAGTGCTCTCCTTAGCGCGGCTTCTGCCGAAAGACGCCCGGCAGCGGCTCTTACCTCCGGAGAGCATCCTACCTTCGTCTTTCGCGTCTTTTGTAGTCTACATCTTAGCAAAACGCTTTTCCACTATGTCTGGCTAGGAAAAACTGTGCCAGCACAGAAAACATCTCCCATCGTGTTCTAGAAGTTGCACGGATGTCTGCCAAGTGTTTGGCAGGAAGAAAAGAAAAGTTGTCCAAAACAGCTTCCAATCGAATGTTCCTGTGATTGGAAAAGTCAGGAGAGTGCAAAGGTACTGTTTTCTATCAGTTGGCAAGGTGCGCACACAATCCCAGTGTTGTACAGCTTGCTTCTTCACCTTCCCGAAGCTGCCGCTCTCGCCGGCTGCCGGAGCCCAAGAAGCGGCTTCTTCGCGCAAAGACGATTGTGCCGCTCACAGTGCTCTCCTTAGCGCGGCTTCTGCCGAAAGACGCCCGGCAGCGGCTCTTACCTCCGGAGAGCATCCTACCTTCGTCTTTCGCGTCTTTTGTAGTCTACATCTTAGCAAAACGCTTTTCCACTATGTCTGGCTAGGAAAAACTGTGCCAGCACAGAAAACATCTCCCATCGTGTTCTAGAAGTTGCACGGATGTCTGCCAAGTGTTTGGCAGGAAGAAAAGAAAAGTTGTCCAAAACAGCTTCCAATCGAATGTTCCTGTGATTGGAAAAGTCAGGAGAGTGCTAAGGTACTGTTTTCTATCAGTTGGCAAGGTGCGCACACAATCCCAGTGTTGTACAGCTTGCTTCTTCACCTTCCCGAAGCTGCCGCTCTCGCCGGCTGCCGGAGCCCAAGAAGCGGCTTCTTCGCGCAAAGACGATTGTGCCGCTCACAGTGCTCTCCTTAGCGCGGCTTCTGCCGAAAGACGCCCGGCAGCGGCTCTTACCTCCGGAGAGCATCCTACCTTCGTCTTTCGCGTCTTTTGTAGTCTACATCTTAGCAAAACGCTTTTCCACTATGTCTGGCTAGGAAAAACTGTGCCAGCACAGAAAACATCTCCCATCGTGTTCTAGAAGTTGCACGGATGTCTGCCAAGTGTTTGGCAGGAAGAAAAGAAAAGTTGTCCAAAACAGCTTCCAATCGAATGTTCCTGTGATTGGAAAAGTCAGGAGAGTGCTAAGGTACTGTTTTCTATCAGTTGGCAAGGTGCGCACACAATCCCAGTGTTGTACAGCTTGCTTCTTCACCTTCCCGAAGCTGCCGCTCTCGCCGGCTGCCGGAGCCCAAGAAGCGGCTTCTTCGCGCAAAGACGATTGTGCCGCTCACAGGGCTCTCCTTAGCGCGGCTTCTGCCGAAAGACGCCCGGCAGCGGCTCTTACCTCCGGAGAGCATCCTACCTTCGTCTTTCGCGTCTTTTGTAGTCTACATCTTAGCAAAACGCTTTTCCACTATGTCTGGCTAGGAAAAACTGTGCCAGCACAGAAAACATCTCCCATCGTGTTCTAGAAGTTGCACGGATGTCTGCCAAGTGTTTGGCAGGAAGAAAAGAAAAGTTGTCCCAAACAGCTTCCAATCGAATGTTCCTGTGATTGGAAAAGTCAGGAGAGTGCAAAGGTACTGTTTTCTATCAGTTGGCAAGGTGCGCACACAATCCCAGTGTTGTACAGCTTGCTTCTTCACCTTCCCGAAGCTGCCGCTCTCGCCGGCTGCCGGAGCCCAAGAAGCGGCTTCTTCGCGCAAAGACGATTGTGCCGCTCACAGGGCTCTCCTTAGCGCGGCTTCTGCCGAAAGACGCCCGGCAGCGGCTCTTACCTCCGGAGAGCATCCTACCTTCGTCTTTCGCGTCTTTTGTAGTCTACATCTTAGCAAAACGCTTTTCCACTATGTCTGGCTAGGAAAAACTGTGCCAGCACAGAAAACATCTCCCATCGTGTTCTAGAAGTTGCACGGATGTCTGCCAAGTGTTTGGCAGGAAGAAAAGAAAAGTTGTCCAAAACAGCTTCCAATCGAATGTTCCTGTGATTGGAAAAGTCAGGAGAGTGCAAAGGTACTGTTTTCTATCAGTTGGCAAGGTGCGCACACAATCCCAGTGTTGTACAGCTTGCTTCTTCACCTTCCCGAAGCTGCCGCTCTCGCCGGCTGCCGGAGCCCAAGAAGCGGCTTCTTCGCGCAAAGACGATTGTGCCGCTCACAGTGCTCTCCTTAGCGTGGCTTCTGCCGAAAGACGCCCGGCAGCGGCTCTTACCTCCGGAGAGCATCCTACCTTCGTCTTTCGCGTCTTTTGTAGTCTACATCTTAGCAAAACGCTTTTCCACTATGTCTGGCTAGGAAAAACTGTGCCAGCACAGAAAACATCTCCCATCGTGTTCTAGAAGTTGCACGGATGTCTGCCAAGTGTTTGGCAGGAAGAAAAGAAAAGTTGTCCAAAACAGCTTCCAATCGAATGTTCCTGTGATTGGAAAAGTCAGGAGAGTGCTAAGGTACTGTTTTCTATCAGTTGGCAAGGTGCGCACACAATCCCAGTGTTGTACAGCTTGCTTCTTCACCTTCCCGAAGCTGCCGCTCTCGCCGGCTGCCGGAGCCCAAGAAGCGGCTTCTTCGCGCAAAGACGATTGTGCCGCTCACAGTGCTCTCCTTAGCGCGGCTTCTGCCGAAAGACGCCCGGCAGCGGCTCTTACCTCCGGAGAGCATCCTACCTTCGTCTTTCGCGTCTTTTGTAGTCTACATCTTAGCAAAACGCTTTTCCACTATGTCTGGCTAGGAAAAACTGTGCCAGCACAGAAAGCATCTCCCATCGTGTTCTAGAAGTTGCACGGATGTCTGCCAAGTGTTTGGCAGGAAGAAAAGAAAAGTTGTCCCAAACAGCTTCCAATCGAATGTTCCTGTGATTGGAAAAGTCAGGAGAGTGCAAAGGTACTGTTTTCTATCAGTTGGCAAGGTGCGCACACAATCCCAGTGTTGTACAGCTTGCTTCTTCACCTTCCCGAAGCTGCCGCTCTCGCCGGCTGCCGGAGCCCAAGAAGCGGCTTCTTCGCGCAAAGACGATTGTGCCGCTCACAGGGCTCTCCTTAGCGCGGCTTCTGCCGAAAGACGCCCGGCAGCGGCTCTTACCTCCGGAGAGCATCCTACCTTCGTCTTTCGCGTCTTTTGTAGTCTACATCTTAGCAAAACGCTTTTCCACTATGTCTGGCTAGGAAAAACTGTGCCAGCACAGAAAACATCTCCCATCGTGTTCTAGAAGTTGCACGGATGTCTGCCAAGTGTTTGGCAGGAAGAAAAGAAAAGTTGTCCAAAACAGCTTCCAATCGAATGTTCCTGTGATTGGAAAAGTCAGGAGAGTGCAAAGGTACTGTTTTCTATCAGTTGGCAAGGTGCGCACACAATCCCAGTGTTGTACAGCTTGCTTCTTCACCTTCCCGAAGCTGCCGCTCTCGCCGGCTGCCGGAGCCCAAGAAGCGGCTTCTTCGCGCAAAGACGATTGTGCCGCTCACAGTGCTCTCCTTAGCGCGGCTTCTGCCGAAAGACGCCCGGCAGCGGCTCTTACCTCCGGAGAGCATCCTACCTTCGTCTTTCGCGTCTTTTGTAGTCTACATCTTAGCAAAACGCTTTTCCACTATGTCTGGCTAGGAAAAACTGTGCCAGCACAGAAAACATCTCCCATCGTGTTCTAGAAGTTGCACGGATGTCTGCCAAGTGTTTGGCAGGAAGAAAAGAAAAGTTGTCCAAAACAGCTTCCAATCGAATGTTCCTGTGATTGGAAAAGTCAGGAGAGTGCTAAGGTACTGTTTTCTATCAGTTGGCAAGGTGCGCACACAATCCCAGTGTTGTACAGCTTGCTTCTTCACCTTCCCGAAGCTGCCGCTCTCGCCGGCTCCCGGAACCGAAGAATCGGCTTCTTCGCGCAAAGACGATTGTGCCGCTCACAGGGCTCTCCTTAGCGCGGCTTCTGCCGAAAGACGCCCGGCAGCGGCTCTTACCTCCGGAGAGCATCCTACCTTCGTCTTTCGCGTCTTATGTAGTCTACATCTTAGCAAAACGCTTTTCCACTATGTCTGGCTAGGAAAAACCGTGCCAGCCCAGAAAACATCTCCCATCGTTTTCTAGAAGTTGCAGATATGTCTGCCAAGTGTTTGGGAGGAAGAAAAGAAAAGTTGTCCAAAACAGCTTCCAATCGAATGTTCCTGTGATTGGAAAAGTCAGGAGAGTGCAAAGGTACTGTTTTCTATCAGTTGGCAAGGTGCGCACACAATCCCAGTGTTGTACAGCTTGCTTCTTCACCTTCCCGAAGCTGCCACTCTCAGGAGGTAAGAGCCGCTGCCGGGCGTCTTTCGGCAGAAGCCGCGCTAAGGAGAGCACTGTGAGCGGCACAATCGTCTTTGCGCGAAGAAGCCGCTTCTTGGGCTCCGGCAGCCGGCGAGAGCGGCAGCTTCGGGAAGGTGAAGAAGCAAGCTGTACAACACTGGGATTGTGTGCGCACCTTGCCAACTGATAGAAAACAGTACCTTTGCACTCTCCTGACTTTTCCAATCACAGGAACATTCGATTGGAAGCTGTTTTGGACAACTTTTCTTTTCTTCCTGCCAAACACTTGGCAGACATCCGTGCAACTTCTAGAACACGATGGGAGATGTTTTCTGTGCTGGCACAGTTTTTCCTAGCCAGACATAGTGGAAAAGCTTTTTGCCGAGGTGTAGACTACATAAGACGCGAAAGACGAAGGTAGGATGCTCTCCGGAGGTAAGAGCCGCTGCCGGGCGTCTTTCGGCAGAAGCCGCGCTAAGGAGAGCACTGTGAGCGGCACAATCGTCTTTGCGCGAAGAAGCCGCTTCTTGGGCTCCGGCAGCCGGCGAGAGCGGCAGCTTCGGGAAGGTGAAGAAGCAAGCTGTACAACACTGGGATTGTGTGCGCACCTTGCCAACTGATAGAAAACAGTACCTTTGCACTCTCCTGACTTTTCCAATCACAGGAACATTCGATTGGAAGCTGTTTTGGACAACTTTTCTTTTCTTCCTCCCAAACACTTGGCAGACATCCGTGCAACTTCTAGAACACGATGGGAGATGTTTTCTGTGCTGGCACAGTTTTTCCTAGCCAGACATAGTGGAAAAGCGTTTTGCTAAGATGTAGACTACAAAAGACGCGAAAGACGAAGGTAGGATGCTCTCCGGAGGTAAGAGCCGCTGCCGGGCGTCTTTCGGCAGAAGCCGCGCTAAGGGGAGCACTGTGAGCGGCACAATCGTCTTTGCGCGAAGAAGCCGCTTCTTGGGCTCCGGCAGCCGGCGAGAGCGGCAGCTTCGGGAAGGTGAAGAAGCAAGCTGTACAACACTGGGATTGTGTGCGCACCTTGCCAACTGATAGAAAACAGTACCTTTGCACTCTCCTGACTTTTCCAATCACAGGAACATTCGATTGGAAGCTGTTTTGGACAACTTTTCTTTTCTTCCTGCCAAACACTTGGCAGACATCCGTGCAACTTCTAGAACACGATGGGAGATGTTTTCTGTGCTGGCACAGTTTTTCCTAGCCAGACATAGTGGAAAAGCGTTTTGCTAAGATGTAGACTACAAAAGACGCGAAAGACGAAGGTAGGATGCTCTCCGGAGGTAAGAGCCGCTGCCGGGCGTCTTTCGGCAGAAGCCGCGCTAAGGAGAGCACTGTGAGCGGCACAATCGTCTTTGCGCGAAGAAGCCGCTTCTTCGGTTCCGGCAGCCGGCGAGAGCGGCAGCTTCGGGAAGGTGAAGAAGCAAGCTGTACAACACTGGGATTGTGTGCGCACCTTGCCAACTGATAGAAAACAGTACCTTTGCACTCTCCTGACTTTTCCAATCACAGGAACATTCGATTGGAAGCTGTTTTGGACAACTTTTCTTTTCTTCCTGCCAAACACTTGGCAGACATCCGTGCAACTTCTAGAACACGATGGGAGATGTTTTCTGTGCTGGCACAGTTTTTCCTAGCCAGACATAGTGGAAAAGCTTTTTGCCGAGGTGTAGACTACATAAGACGCGAAAGACGAAGGTAGGATGCTCTCCGGAGGTAAGAGCCGCTGCCGGGCGTCTTTCGGCAGAAGCCGCGCTAAGGAGAGCACTGTGAGCGGCACAATCGTCTTTGCGCGAAGAAGCCGCTTCTTGGGCTCCGGCAGCCGGCGAGAGCGGCAGCTTCGGGAAGGTGAAGAAGCAAGCTGTACAACACTGGGATTGTGTGCGCACCTTGCCAACTGATAGAAAACAGTACCTTAGCACTCTCCTGACTTTTCCAATCACAGGAACATTCGATTGGAAGCTGTTTTGGACAACTTTTCTTTTCTTCCTGCCAAACACTTGGCAGACATCCGTGCAACTTCTAGAACACGATGGGAGATGTTTTCTGTGCTGGCACAGTTTTTCCTAGCCAGACATAGTGGAACAGCGTTTTGCCGAGGTGTAGATGAGAAGAGGAGCTAAAGACGAAGGTAGGATGCTCTCCGGAGGTAAGAGCCGCTGCCGGGCGTCTTTCGGCAGAAGCCGCGCTAAGGAGAGCACTGTGAGCGGCACAATCGTCTTTGCGCGAAGAAGCCGCTTCTTGGGCTCCGGCAGCCGGCGAGAGCGGCAGCTTCGGGAAGGTGAAGAAGCAAGCTGTACAACACTGGGATTGTGTGCGCACCTTGCCAACTGATAGAAAACAGTACCTTAGCACTCTCCTGACTTTTCCAATCACAGGAACATTCGATTGGAAGCTGTTTTGGACAACTTTTCTTTTCTTCCTGCCAAACACTTGGCAGACATCCGTGCAACTTCTAGAACACGATGGGAGATGTTTTCTGTGCTGGCACAGTTTTTCCTAGCCAGACATAGTGGAAAAGCGTTTTGCTAAGATGTAGACGACAACAGAGGCTAAAGAGTGGATGTTAGCAAATGACACCCATCTTCAAAAAAGGCAATTAAGAGGACTCGCCATAGTACAAACCAGCCAGCCTCTTTTTTATCCCCAGGAAGTTGATGAAGCAGCTCTTCCTGGAAATCCTTGCCAGGCACATGACAGATGACCAAATAATGTAGTTAGCATGATTTTTCAGGGGAATTTCATGCTGAACATCACTTTAAACTCCTCTGATGAATCAACTTGACTGGTAGATGAAGGGAATATTATCTGCCTGGGCTTCAGGGAGGTTTTTGACATACCTCTACATGGCATCACACATACATATGGAAGCAATAGTGCAAAGGGGAGGGAATCAGTGTCTTTTCAGTGATGCTGAGGGAAAAGACAAGAGGCAGTGGGCACACACTGAAATACAGGAGATTGCCTTTGAACATCAGTAAATGTTTCTTTACTGTCAGGGTGACTGAACCACGGCACAGACTGCCCAGAAAGATTGTGGAGCCTGGATCTTTGAAGACATTAAAAGTACACCCAGATAGAATCCTGGGCAAGAGGCTCTAGGTATCCTGGTTTAGGCAGGGGGGTTGGGCCTGGTTAGCCCCACCAACCCCTTCCACTCTCTTTCATTCTGTGCTAGTGAATTCTCTTCAAGATGCATTTCAAAGCGCTGGCATGACAAAGTTCTGTGCAGACAGAGATCCAAATGGACATGGCATCTAAGTTCCTTAAGCAGTGTTCAAGAAGAATGTAAAACTCTGGCACAAGTGTCTCTTCCCTAACTGAATCCCTTTCATGGGAAAATTCCCAGCTCTAGAAAGATCTTCTGATACGCATGCTTAAGACTGACACTGGCTGAGCAAATTTCTCCCTATGTATATCTAAGACCAGTTAGGATCTTCACCCAAAGTGCAGTCAACATAGTCACAGAATGCCTATTGTTAAGAAGTGACAGCTTCCATCAGAATGGCAGCTATTGGTCCACAAAATGGATTAATGGATGGGAATTATCTACGTGGGTTAAAAACAAAAATAAAGAGTTGGTCTTTATTTATCAATTTCATGGCAATATTGATAAGGGAAGAAAAAGATCTAAGTCCTTGACTTTCTGGACTCGAGGAAAGATTTTAAAAATTCCTTGTAAAAATGTATGATCACAATCAGACTATTGAAACCATTTTAGTTGGGAACAAAGTTCCAAAATTGTCTAGATAGTGGCAAAGAAGCCAAGAAAATAGGAAAGAAACAAAAAGAGAGCAAAAGAGTCAGCTTCAGTGTACAAGCTCGTTCTAGAAGTAGTCTGCTGGGAAAAGGAACCCCCAGCTAAATTTCCAATGTATTCCTGCGCTTGATTCAGTAACTGGTCAATGTAAAAACCAATCCTTTTGTACAACTTCTTCCAGCAACAAAAACTCCAACAGGTTGACACTACCATCATGCCTGTTCCAGACATATTTAAAAGAGAAATGATGATTTTCTTGAAAACCTACTTACATAAAAGTTGCAAGATGGTGGAGGGATTCCCACATCCTCCTTCCTCCATCTGGCTTGAAAGTATATTTGATAAAATATGCAACAAAGCACATGATTTATAAGGGAGAGTCAAATGGATGATTTGGGAATCGATCTCTTGTTGATAGTAAACTTCATATCCACTCGGTGTGACCTTTTTAAAACAAAATGTGGAGCTGAGGCATGAATCTGCCACAACAATTGTAAAGCAAACATACACACTCCCCTTCATATGCCCCCCCCTCCACACACACCTAGGCACACACAGAGATCAGCATAGCAGATCATGAACACCTTGGAAAAGACTGAAATGCTAAATGCCTCTCTTGATGGGCAAAAGAGCTGGTGCAGTAATCCAAATGCCTGGTACAAAAATTCTGTTTAATATTTAGCTCCTATTTAAAACACAGCTTTTCATTTCATTCTATTTACAGAATATTTTCATTTCATTTGTTTCTTTAAAATTACTTAGTTCTCACCTGTTGTATGTCTAGGAATATTTTCTTCCAAAAATAGAAAAAAATAGATGATATCTTTTCAGCAGAAAACATTGGTTGATACAATTTTAAACCATCATGATATGGAAGAATTCTTCTGTCCCTCTCGAAGGTGGAAGAAGCATTTGGATCACAGATCATCTACAATGAAATACTTGACATGTTTAAGATGCTTTCAATCAATTTTGATCGTCAATTGCTTATTTGTTGTAAACAGTAATTTTTCAGTGAAGGGAAAGTGTGTGTGGTATATCTACATGATATGTTCAAAGGCAGTTCCTACTAATGGCCAGGCTGAATTCCAGTAAATAATGTCCCGAATGATATTTTGCCGCCTTCTTTGGCACTTCATGAAATCTTACCCCGATGAAGTGCTGAAACAAAGAGATTTTCTCTTAGAGAGTGTCTCATGTTGTAACCTATCCCATGGATTTTATGCTGTAATTCTTATCTCTTTTAAAATTTACTATCTTCTGTACAGTTTTCATGAAACTTTCTGTTACAGTAGTGAATAGCACAGATAAATGTCATTTTGTACAACTTTGAATTTACCCCAAGAGCTGAGAGAAAACTTGATCCTATACTTCAATCCGAGTTTCTTCTATAGTCCAACTTTGTTTCTCTACCATCAAGCTTCTCCTTTGTTGCTGCTCCAAGCCCCGTCCAAGGTGACCTTGAATACTTTCAGGGATGGGACACCCACAACTTCTCTGGGCAACCTGTTCCAGTGTTCCAGCACTCCCACAGTAAAAAAGGCCTTCCTTTCATCTAATATGTGTAGGAAATCATAAATCTAGGCATAGAAGCTTGGAGTGCAAATTTGAAATTCTTTGGATTTGAAGCACATTTTATATGAATACTGACTTACAGATGACTAAAAGATGTTGATGGGCATTTGAGCTGACAAGTTTTGAAAAAGTGCACGGAAATTAAAATTGAAACCACTAAAATTAAAAACTCCTTGCCATTTTCTTTTTCCTCTCCTATTCAAAATTGCATATGTCAGATATCAGGGCTTCATGCAAACCTCTCAGATGCTCTCAGAGAAAAAGCTTTTCCTTCAGACTAAGTTGCGGTTGACGTAGAACACTAGCAGGAGTGAAAGATTTTCTGGGCATCGGGGCAGCCCGTTCTCCTTGGATTTGTGTGCAGAATGCATTTTATCCAAACTGGAAAATAGATCCCAGCTCTGTTCTATTCATCATTCTTACTTCATCAGGCCAGAAGATTCTGTGAAAAGTAGCCTGTGGACCTTGAAGACAGCGCATGTGAACCAGATGAGAGGTGATAGAGAAGTTGAGGGAGAGAAGAAAGAGCATGAGGCTGAAACCAGAAAGTATTTCTCCACGTGATCATGGAAGATTGCAGGAGCCACTTGGTACTATCAAACCAGCCCAACTTGGCACTGGTGCCACCTTGGGTCTGGGAGCCATGTTGCATATCGTGCATTTTAAGGAGCCAGCTGGCCACACCCAGCCATATGCCCCCAAACACAAACCAAGGCCCTTTTCTCTGGCAAACAAAACTCAGCTGCCCTGCTTCTGGATGGCAGATTGCAGGAACCACTTGGTACTATCAAACCAGCCCAACTTGGCACTGGTGCCACCATGGGTCTGGTCATCATCCTGCCTATTGTAGCTTTTCAGGAGCCAGCCGGTCACTCTCAGCCATAGGCCCCCAAACACAAACCTCGGCCCGTTTACCTGGCAAACAAAAGTAAGCTGTCCCGCTTCTGGATGGCAGATTGCAGGAGCTACTTAGTACTATCAAATCAGCCCGACTTGGCACAGGTGCCACCTTGGATCTGGGAACCATCCTGTGTATCGTGGATTTTCAGGGGCCAGCCAGCCACTCTCAGCCATATGCCCCCAAAAACAAACCACGGACCTTTTCTCTGGCAAACAAAACTCAACTGCCCCTCTTCTGGATGGCAAATTTTAGGACGCACTTTGTACTACGAAAACCGCCCGACGTGGCACTGGTGCCACCTTGTGTCAGGGAACCATCCTGCATATCGAGCTTTTTAAGGAGCCAGCCGGCCAGGCCCAGCCATATACCCCCAAAAATAAACCACGGACCATTTCTCATGGAAACAAAAATCCGCTGCCCCGCGTCTGGATGGCAGATTGCAGGAGCCACTTTGCACCATCAAACCAGCCCGACTTGGCACTGGTGCCACCTCGGGTCTGGGAACAATCCTGCGTATCGTACATATTCAGGAACCAGCCGAACACTCCCAGCCACAGGCCCCCAAACACAAACAACGGCCCATTTCCCTGGCAAACAAAACTCAGCTGCCCCGCTTCTGGATGGCAGTTTGCAGGAGCCACTTGGGACTATCAAACCAGCCCGACTTGGCACTGGTGCCACCTTGGGTCTGGGAACCATCCTGCGTATGGTGGATTCTAAGGAGCCAGCCGGCCACTCCCAGCCACAGGACCCCAACAAAAACCACGGCCCTTTTTTCTGGCAAACAAAACTTAGCTGCCTCACTTCTGGATGGCAGATTGCAGGAGCCACTTGGTGTAATCAAACCACCCCGACTTGGCACTGGTGCCACCTTGGGTCTGGGAACCATCCTGCGTATCGTGGATTCTAAGGAGCCAGCCGGCCACTCCTAGCCACAGGCCCCCAGACAAAAACCTAGGCCTATTTCTCTGGCAAACAAAAGTAAGCTGCCCCGCTTCTGGATGGCAGATTGCAGGAGACACTTGGTACTATCAAACCAGCCCAACTTGGCACTGGTGCCACCTTGGATCTGGGAACCATGCTGTGTATCGTGGATATTCAGGGGCCAGCCGGCCACTCTCAGCCATATGTCCCCAAACAGAAACCTCGGCCCGTTTCTCTGGCAAACAAAACTCAACTGCCCCTCTTCTGGATGGCAAATTGCAGGATGAACTTGATACTAAAACCGCAGGCCGACTTGGTAGTGGTGACACCTTGGACCTGGGAACCATCATGCGTATCGAGCATTTTAAGGAGCCAGCCGGCCACTCCCAGCAATATGCCCCCAAAAACAATCCACGGAATTTTTCTCTGGCAAACAAAAATCAGCTGCCCCGCTTCTGGATGGCAGATTGCAGGAGTCACTTTGCACCATCAAACCAGCCCGACTTGGCACTGGTGCCACCTTGCATCTGGGAACCATGCTGCCTAGCGTGGATTTTCAGGAGCCAGCCGGCCACTCTCAGCCATAGGCCCCCAAACAAAACCCACGGCCCGTTTCCCTGGCAAACAAAATTAAGCTGCCCCGCTTCTGGATGGCAGATTGCAGGACGCACTTGGTAGTATCAAACCAGCCCGACTTGGCACTGGTGCCACCTTGGGTCTGGGAACCATCCTGCGTATTGTGGGTTCAAAGGAGCCAGCCGGCCACTCCCAGCCACAGGCCCCCAAATACAAACAACGGCGCTTTTCCCTGGAAAACAAAACTCGCCTGACAACTTTTTGATGGCAGATTGCAGGAGCCACTTGGTACTATCAAACCAGCCCAACTTGGCACTGGTGCCACCATGGGTCTGGTCACCATCCTGCCTATCGTAGCTTTTCAGGAGCCAGCCAGCCACCCCCAGCCAGAGGCCCCTAGACAAATATTTCGGCCCGTTTCCCTGGCAAACCAAAGTAAGCTACCCCGCTTCTGGATGGCAGATTGCAGGAGCCACTTTGCACCATCAAACTAGCCCGACTTGGCACTGGTGCCACCTCAGCTCTGGGAACCATCCTGCGTATCGTTCATTGTAAGGAGCCAGCCGGCCACTCCAGCCACAGGCCCCCAGACACAAACAACGGCGCTTTTCCCTGGAAAACAAAACTCGCCTGCCAACTTTTTGATGGCAGATTGCAGGAGCCACTTGGTACTATCAAATCAGCCCAACTTGGCACTGGTGCCACCATGGGTCTGGTCACCATCCTGCCTATCGTAGCTTTTCAGGAGCCAGCCGGTCACTCGCAGCCATAGGCCCCCAGACACAAAACTCGGCCCGTTTCCCTGGCAAACAAAAGTAAGTTATCCCGCTTCTGGATGGCAGATTGCAGGAGCCACTTTTCACCATCAAACCAGCCCAACTTGGCACTGGTGCCACCTCTGGTCTGGGAACCATCCTGCGTATCGTGGATTCTAAGGAGCCAGCCGGCCACTCCCATCCACAGGCCCCCAAACACAAACAACGGCACTTTTCCCTGGAAAACAAAACTCGCCTGCCAACTTTTTGATGGCAGATTGCAGGAGCCACTTGGTACTATCAAACCAGCCCAACTTGGCACTTGTGCCACCATGGGTCTGGTCACCATCCTGCCTATCGTAGCTTTTCAGGAGCCAGCCGGTCACTCCCAGCCATAGGCCCCCAGACAAAAACCTTGGCCCGTTTCCCTGGCAAACAAAAGTAAGTTATCCCGCTTCTGGATGGCAGATTGCAGGAGCCACTTTTCACCATCAAACCAGCCCGACTTGGCACTGGTGCCACCTCTGGTCTGGGAACCATCCTGCGTATCGTGGATTCTAAGGAGCCAGCCGGCCACTCCCAGCCACAGGCCCCCAAACACAAACAACGGCGCTTTTCCCTGGATAACAAACTCGCCTGCCAACTTTTTGATGGCAGATTGCAGGAGCCACTTGGTACTATCAAACCAGCCCAACTTGGCACTGGTGCCACCATGGGTCTGGTCACCATCCTGCCTATCGTAGCTTTTCAGGAGCCAGCCGGTCACTCCCAGCCATAGGCCCTGAGACACAAACCTCGGCCCGTTTCCCTGGCAAACAAAAGTAAGCTGCTCCGCTTCTGGATGGTAGATTGCAGGACGCACTTGGTACTATCAAACCAGCCCAACTTGGCACTGGTGCCACCTCTGGTCTGGGAACCATCCTGCGTATCGTGGATTCTAAGGAGCCAGCCGGTCACTCCCAGCCACAGGCCACCAAACACAAACAACGGCGCTTTTCCCTGGAAAACAAAACTCGCCTGCCAACATTTTGATGGCAGATTGCAGGAGCCACTTGGTACTATCAAACCAGCCCAACTTGGCACTGGTGCCACCATGGGTCTGGTCACCATCCTGCCTATCGTAGCTTTTCAGGAGCCAGCCGGTCACTCCCAGCCATAGGCCCCCAGACACAAACCTCGGCCCGTTTCCCTGGCAAACAAAAGTAAGTTATCCCGCTTCTGGATGGCAGATTGCAGGAACCACTTTGCACAATCAAACTAGCCCGACTTGGCACTGGTGCCACCTCTGGTCTGGGAACCATGCTGTGTATCGTGGATTCAAAGGAGCCATCCGTCCACTCCCAGCCACAGGCCCCCAAACACAAACAACGGCGCTTTTCCCTGGAAAACAAAACTCGCCTGACAACTTTTTGATGGCAGATTGCAGGACCCACTTGGTACTATCAAACCAGCCCAACTTGGCACTGGTGCCACCATGGGTCTGGTCACCATCCTGCCTATCGTAGCTTTTCAGGAGCCAGCCGGTCACTCCCAGCCATAGGCCCCCAGACACAAACCTCGGCCCGTTTCCCTGGCATACAAAAGTAAGCTGCCCCGCTTCTGGATGGCAGATTGCAGGAACCACTTGGTACTATCAAACCAGCCCGACTTGGCACTGGTGCCACCTCAGGTCTGGGAACCATGCTGCATATCGTGGATTCTAATTAGCCATCTGGCCACTCCCACCCACAGGCCCCCAAACAAAAACAACGGCGCTTTTCCCTGGAAAACAAAACTCGCCTGCCAACTTTTTGATGGCAGATTGCAGGAGCCACTTGGTACTATCAAATCAGCCCAACTTGGCACTGGTGCCACCATGGGTCTGGTCACCATCCTGCCTATCGTAGCTTTTCAGGAGCCAGCCGGTCACTCCCAGCCATAGGCCCCCAGACAAAAACCTTGGCCCGTTTCCCTGGCAAACAAAAGTAAGTCATCCCGCTTCTGGATGGCAGATTGCAGGAGCCACTTTTCACCATCAAACCAGCCCGACTTGGCACTGGTGCCACCTCTGGTCTGGGAACCATCCTGCGTATCGTGGATTCTAAGGAGCCAGCCGGCCACTCCCAGCCACAGGCCCCCAAACACAAACCACAGCGCTTTTCCCTGGAAAACAAAACTCGCCTGACAACTTTTTGATGGCAGATTGCAGGAGCCACTTGGTACTATCAAACCAGCCCAACTTGGCACTGGTGCCACCATGGATCTGGTCACCATCCTGCCTATCGTAGCTTTTCAGGACCTAGCCGGTCACTCCAAGCCATAGGCCCCCAGACACAAACCTCGGCCCGTTTCCCTGGCAAACAAAAGTAAGCTGCCCCGCTTCTGGATGGCAGATTGCAGGAACCACTTGGTACTATCAAACCAGCCCAACTTGGCACTGGTGCCACCTTGGGTCTGGGAACCATCCTGCGTATCGTGGATTCTAAGGAGCCAGCCGGTCACTCCCAGCCACAGGCCACCAAACACAAACAACGGCGCTTTTCCCTGGAAAACAAAACTCGCCTGCCAACATTTTGATGGCAGATTGCAGGAGCCACTTGCTACTATCAAATCAGCCCAACTTGGCACTGGTGCCACCATGGGTCTGGTCACCATCCTGCCTATCGTAGCTTTTCAGGAGCCAGCCGGTCCCTCCCTGCCATAGGCCCCCAGAGAAAAACCTCGGCCCGTTTCCCTGGCAAACAAAAGTAAGCTACCCCGCTTCTGGATGGCAGATTGCAGGAGCCACTTTGCACCATCAAACTAGCCCGACTTGGCACTGGTGCCACCTCAGCTCTGGGAACCATCCTGCGTATCGTTCATTGTAAGGAGCCAGCCGGCCACTCCCAGCCACAGGCCCCCAGACACAAACAACGGCGCTTTTCCCTGGAAAACAAAACTCGCCTGCCAACTTTTTGATGGCAGATTGCAGGAGCCACTTGGTACTATCAAATCAGCCCAACTTGGCACTGGTACCACCATGGGTCTGGTCACCATCCTGCCTATCGTAGCTTTTCAGGAGCCAGCCGGTCACTCGCAGCCATAGGCCCCCAGACACAAAACTCGGCCCGTTTCCCTGGCAAACAAAAGTAAGCTGCCCCGCTTCTGGATGGCAGATTGCAGGAGCCACTTTGCACCATCAAACTGGCCCGACTTGGCACTGGTGCGACCTCTGGTCTGGGAACCATCCTGCGTATCGTGGATTCTAAGGAGCCAGCCGGTCACTCCCACCCACAGGCCCCCAAACAAAAAACAACGGCACTTTTCCCTGGAAAACAAAACTCGCCTGCCAACATTTTGATGGCAGATTGCAGGAGCCACTTGGTACTATCAAACCAGCCCAACTTGGCACTGGTGCCACCATGGGTCTGGTCACCATCCTGCCTATCGTAGCTTTTCAGGAGCCAGCCGGTCACTCCCAGCCATAGGCCCCCAGACACAAACCTCGGCCCGTTTCCCTGGCAAACAAAAGTAAGTTATCCCGCTTCTGGATGGCAGATTGCAGGAGCCACTTTTCACCATCAAACCAGCCCGACTTGGCACTGGTGCCACCTCTGGTCTGGGAACCATCCTGCGTATCGTGGATTCTAAGGAGCCAGCCGGCCACTCCCAGCCACAGGCCCCCAAACACAAACAACGGCGCTTTTCCCTGGATAACAAACTCGCCTGCCAACTTTTTGATGGCAGATTGCAGGAGCCACTTGGTACTATCAAACCAGCCCAACTTGGCACTGGTGCCACCATGGGTCTGGTCACCATCCTGCCTATCGTAGCTTTTCAGGAGCCAGCCGGTCACTCCCAGCCATAGGCCCTGAGACACAAACCTCGGCCCGTTTCCCTGGCAAACAAAAGTAAGCTGCTCCGCTTCTGGATGGTAGATTGCAGGACGCACTTGGTACTATCAAACCAGCCCAACTTGGCACTGGTGCCACCTCTGGTCTGGGAACCATCCTGCGTATCGTCGATTCTAAGGAGCCAGCCGGTCACTCCCAGCCACAGGCCACCAAACACAAACAACGGCGCTTTTCCCTGGAAAACAAAACTCGCCTGCCAACATTTTGATGGCAGATTGCAGGAGCCACTTGGTACTATCAAATCAGCCCAACTTGGCACTGGTGCCACCATGGGTCTGGTCACCATCCTGCCTATCGTAGCTTTTCAGGAGCCAGCCGGTCACTCCCAGCCATAGGCCCCCAGACACAAACCTCGGCCCGTTTCCCTGGCAAACAAAAGTAAGTTATCCCGCTTCTGGATGGCAGATTGCAGGAACCACTTTGCACAATCAAACTAGCCCGACTTGGCACTGGTGCCACCTCTGGTCTGGGAACCATGCTGTGTATCGTGGATTCAAAGGAGCCATCCGTCCACTCCCAGCCACAGGCCCCCAAACACAAACAACGGCGCTTTTCCCTGGAAAACAAAACTCGCCTGACAACTTTTTGATGGCAGATTGCAGGACCCACTTGGTACTATCAAACCAGCCCAACTTGGCACTGGTGCCACCATGGGTCTGGTCACCATCCTGCCTATCGTAGCTTTTCAGGAGCCAGCCGGTCACTCCCAGCCATAGGCCCCCAGACACAAACCTCGGCCCGTTTCCCTGGCATACAAAAGTAAGCTGCCCCGCTTCTGGATGGCAGATTGCAGGAACCACTTGGTAGTGTCAAACCAGCCCGACTTGGCACTGGTGCCACCTCAGGTCTGGGAACCATGCTGCATATCGTGGATTCTAATTAGCCATCTGGCCACTCCCACCCACAGGCCCCCAAACAAAAACAACGGCGCTTTTCCCTGGAAAACAAAACTCGCCTGCCAACTTTTTGATGGCAGATTGCAGGAGCCACTTGGTACTATCAAATCAGCCCAACTTGGCACTGGTGCCACCATGGGTCTGGTCACCATCCTGCCTATCGTAGCTTTTCAGGAGCCAGCCGGTCACTCCCAGCCATAGGCCCCCAGACAAAAACCTTGGCCCGTTTCCCTGGCAAACAAAAGTAAGTCATCCCGCTTCTGGATGGCAGATTGCAGGAGCCACTTTTCACCATCAAACCAGCCCGACTTGGCACTGGTGCCACCTCTGGTCTGGGAACCATCCTGCGTATCGTGGATTCTAAGGAGCCAGCCGGCCACTCCCAGCCACAGGCCCCCAAACACAAACCACAGCGCTTTTCCCTGGAAAACAAAACTCGCCTGACAACTTTTTGATGGCAGATTGCAGGAGCCACTTGGTACTATCAAACCAGCCCAACTTGGCACTGGTGCCACCATGGATCTGGTCACCATCCTGCCTATCGTAGCTTTTCAGGACCTAGCCGGTCACTCCAAGCCATAGGCCCCCAGAGAAAAACCTCGGCCCGTTTCCCTGGCAAACAAAAGTAAGCTGCCCCGCTTCTGGATGGCAGATTGCAGGAACCACTTGGTACTATCAAACCAGGCCAACTTGGCACTGGTGCCACCTCAGCTCTGGGAACCATCCTGCGTATCGTTCATTGTAAGGAGCCAGCCGGCCACTCCCAGCCACAGGCCCCCAGACACAAACAACGGCGCTTTTCCCTGGAAAACAAAACTCGCCTGCCAACTTTTTGATGGCAGATTGCAGGAGCCACTTGGTACTATCAAATCAGCCCAACTTGGCACTGGTACCACCATGGGTCTGGTCACCATCCTGCCTATCGTAGCTTTTCAGGAGCCAGCCGGTCACTCGCAGCCATAGGCCCCCAGACACAAAACTCGGCCCGTTTCCCTGGCAAACAAAAGTAAGCTGCCCCGCTTCTGGATGGCAGATTGCAGGAGCCACTTTGCACCATCAAACTGGCCCGACTTGGCACTGGTGCGACCTCAGGTCTGGGAACCATCCTGCGTATCGTGGATTCTAAGGAGCCAGCCGGTCACTCCCACCCACAGGCCCCCAAACACAAACAACGGCACTTTTCCCTGGAAAACAAAACTCGCCTGCCAACATTTTGATGGCAGATTGCAGGAGCCACTTGGTACTATCAAACCAGCCCAACTTGGCACTGGTGCCACCATGGGTCTGGTCACCATCCTGCCTATCGTAGCTTTTCAGGAGCCAGCCGGTCACTCCCAGCCATAGGCCCCCAGACACAAACCTCGGCCCGTTTCCCTGGCAAACAAAAGTAAGTTATCCCGCTTCTGGATGGCAGATTGCAGGAGCCACTTTTCACCATCAAACCAGCCCGACTTGGCACTGGTGCCACCTCTGGTCTGGGAACCATCCTGCGTATCGTGGATTCTAAGGAGCCAGCCGGCCACTCCCAGCCACAGGCCCCCAAACACAAACAACGGCGCTTTTCCCTGGATAACAAACTCGCCTGCCAACTTTTTGATGGCAGATTGCAGGAGCCGCTTGGTACTATCAAACCAGCCCAACTTGGCACTGGTGCCACCATGGGTCTGGTCACCATCCTGCCTATCGTAGCTTTTCAGGAGCCAGCCGGTCACTCCCAGCCATAGGCCCTGAGACACAAACCTCGGCCGCTTTCCCTGGCAAACAAAAGTAAGCTGCCCCGCTTCTGGATGGCAGATTGCAGGACGCACTTGGTACTATCAAACCAGCCCAACTTGGCACTGGTGCCACCTCTGGTCTGGGAACCATCCTGCGTATCGTGGATTCTAAGGAGCCAGCCGGCCACTCCCAGCCACAGGCCCCCAAACAGAAACAACGGCACTTTTCCCTGGAAAACAAAACTCGCCTGCCAAATTTTGATGGCAGATTGCAGGAGCCACTTGGTACTATCAAATCAGCCCAACTTGGCACTGGTGCCACCATGGGTCTGGTCACCATCCTGCCTATCGTAGCTTTTCAGGAGCCAGCCGGTCACTCCCAGCCATAGGCCCCCAGACACAAACCTCGGCCCGTTTCCCTGGCAAACAAAAGTAAGCTGCCCCGCTTCTGGATGGCAGATTGCAGGAGCCACTTGGTACTATCAAACCAGCCCAACTTGGCACTGGTGCCACCTTGGGTCTGGGAACCATCCTGCGTATCGATCTTTTTAATGAGACAGCCGGCCACTCCCAGCCATATGCCCCCAAACACAACCCACGGCCCTTTTCTCTGGCAAACAAAACTCAACTGCACCGCTTCTGGATGGCAGATTGCAGGAGCCACTTGGTACTATCAAACCAGCCCGACTTGGCACTGGTGCCACCTTGGGTCTGGGAACCATCCTGCGTATGGTGGATTCTAAGGAGCCAGCCGGCCACTCCCAGCCACAGGCCCCCATCAAAAACCACGGCCCTTTTTTCTGGCAAACAAAACTTAGCTGCCTCACTTCTGGATGGCAGATTGCAGGAGCCACTTGGTGTAATCAAACCAGCCCGACTTGGCACTGGTGCCACCTTGGGTCTGGGAACCATCCTGCGTATCGTGGATTCTAAGGAGCCAGCCGGCCACTCCCAGCCACAGGCCCCCAAACAAAATCAACGGCGCTGTTCCCTGGAAAACAAAACACGCCTGCCAACTTTTTGATGGAGTTTGCAGGAGCCACTTGGTACTATCAAACCAGCCCGACTTGGCACTGGTGCCACCTTGGGTCTGGGAAACATCCTGCGTATCGTGGATTCTAAGGAGCCAGCCAGCCACTCCTAGCCACAGGCCCCCAGACAAAAACCTAGGCCTATTTCTCTGGCAAACAAAAGTAAGCTGCCCCGCTTCTGGATGGCAGATTGCAGGAGACACTTGGTACTATCAAACCAGCCCAACTTGGCACTGGTGCCACCTTGGATCTGGGAACCATGCTGTGTATCGTGGATATTCAGGGGCCAGCCGGCCACTCTCAGCCATATGTCCCCAAACAGAAACCTCGGCCCGTTTCTCTGGCAAACAAAACTCAACTGCCCCTCTTCTGGATGGCAAATTGCAGGATGAACTTGATACTAAAACCGCAGGCCGACTTGGTAGTGGTGACACCTTGGACCTGGGAACCATCATGCGTATCGAGCATTTTAAGGAGCCAGCCGGCCACTCCCAGCAATATGCCCCCAAAAACAATCCACGGAATTTTTCTCTGGCAAACAAAAATCAGCTGCCCCGCTTCTGGATGGCAGATTGCAGGAGCCACTTTGCACCATCAAACCAGCCCGACTTGGCACTGGTGCCACCTTGCATCTGGGAACCATGCTGCCTAGCGTGGATTTTCAGGAGCCAGGCGGCCACTCTCAGCCATAGGCCCCCAAACAAAACCCACGGCCCGTTTCCCTGGCAAACAAAATTAAGCTGCCCCGCTTCTGGATGGCAGATTGCAGGACGCACTTGGTAGTATCAAACCAGCCCGACTTGGCACTGGTGCCACCTTGGGTCTGGGAACCATCCTGCGTATCGTGGGTTCAAAGGAGCCAGCCGGCCACTCCCAGCCACAGGCCCCCAAATACAAACAACGGCGCTTTTCCCTGGAAAACAAAACTCGCCTGACAATTTTTGATGGCAGATTGCAGGAGCCACTTGGTACTATCAAACCAGCCCAACTTGGCACTGGTGCCACCATGGGTCTGGTCACCATCCTGCCTATCGTAGCTTTTCAGGAGCCAGCCAGCCACCCCCAGCCAGAGGCCCCTAGACAAATATTTCGGCCCGTTTCCCTGGCAAAAAAAAGTAAGCTACCCCGCTTCTGGATGGCAGATTGCAGGAGCCACTTTGCACCATCAAACTAGCCCGACTTGGCACTGGTGCCACCTCAGCTCTGGGAACCATCCTGCGTATCGTTCATTGTAAGGAGCCAGCCGGCCACTCCCAGCCACAGGCCCCCAGACACAAACAACGGCGCTTTTCCCTGGAAAACAAAACTCGCCTGCCAACTATTTGATGGCAGATTGCAGGAGCCACTTGCTACTATCAAATCAGCCCAACTTGGCACTGGTGCCACCATGGGTCTGGTCACCATCCTGCCTATCGTAGGTTTTCAGGAGCCAGCTGGTCACTCGCAGCCATAGGCCCCCAGACACAAACCTCGGCCCGTTTCCCTGGCAAACAAAAGTAAGCTACCCCGCTTCTGGATGGCAGATTGCAGGAGCCACTTTGCACCATCAAACTAGCCCGACTTGGCACTGGTGCCACCTCTGGTCTGGGAACCATCCTGCGTATCGTGGATTCTAAGGAGCCAGCCGGTCACTCCCACCCACAGGCCCCCAAACACAAACAACGGCACTTTTCCCTGGAAAACAAAACTCGCCTGCCAACTTTTTGATGGCAGATTGCAGGAGCCACTTGGTACTATCAAACCAGCCCAACTTGGCACTGGTGCCACCATGGGTCTGGTCACCATCCTGCCTATCGTAGCTTTTCAGGAGCCAGCCGGTCACTCCCAGCCATAGGCCCCCAGACAAAAACCTCGGCCCGTTTCCCTGGCAAACAAAAGTAAGTCATCCCGCTTCTGGATGGCAGATTGCAGGAGCCACTTTGCACCATCAAACCAGCCCGACTTGGCACTGGTGCCACCTCTGGTCTGGGAACCATCCTGCGTATCATGGATTCTAAGGAGCCAGCCGGCCACTCCCAGCCAGAGGCCCCCAAACACAAACAACGGCGCTTTTCCCTGGATAACAAACTCGCCTGCCAACTTTTTGATGGCAGATTGCAGGAGCCACTTGGTACTATCAAACCAGCCCAACTTGGCACTGGTGCCACCATGGGTCTGGTCACCATCCTGCCTATCGTAGCTTTTCAGGAGCCAGCCGGTCACTCCCAGCCATAGGCCCTGAGACACAAACCTCGGCCCGTTTCCCTGGCAAACAAAAGTAATCTGCCCCGCTTCTGGATGGTAGATTGCAGGACGCACTTGGTACTATCAAACCAGCCCAACTTGGCACTGGTGCCACCTCTGGTCTGGGAACCATCCTGCGTATCGTGGATTCTAAGGAGCCAGCTGGCCACTCCCAGCCACAGGCCCCCAAACACAAACCACAGCGCTTTTCCCTGGAAAACAAAACTCGCCTGCCAACTTTTTGATGGCAGATTGCAGGAGCCACTTGGTACTATCAAACCAGCCCAACTTGGCACTGGTGCCACCATGGGTCTGGTCACCATCCTGCCTATCGTAGCTTTTCAGGAGCCAGCCGGTCACTCCCAGCCATAGGCCCCCAGACACAAACCTCGGCCCGTTTCCCTGGCAAACAAAAGTAAGCTGCCCCTCTTCTGGATGGCAGATTGCAGGAACCACTTTGCACCATCAAACTAGCCCGACTTGGCACTGGTGCCACCTCTGGTCTGGGAACCATGCTGTGTATCGTGGATTCTAAGGAGCCATCCGTCCACTCCCAGCCACAGGCCCCCAAACACAAACCACAGCGCTTTTCCCTGGAAAACAAAACTCGCCTGACAACTTTTTGATGGCAGATTGCAGGAGCCACTTGGTACTATCAAACCAGCCCAACTTGGCACTGGTGCCACCATGGGTCTGGTCACCATCCTGCCTATCGTAGCTTTTCAGGAGCCAGCCGGTCACTCCCAGCCATAGGCCCCCAGACACAAACCTCGGCCCGTTTCCCTGGCAAACAAAAGTAAGCTACCCCGCTTCTGGATGGCAGATTGCAGGACGCACTTGATAGTATCAAACCAGCCCGACTTGGCACTGGTGCCACCTCAGGTCTGGGAACCATGCTGCGTATCGTGGATTCTAATTAGCCATCTGGCCACTCCCACCCACAGGCCCCCAAACAAAAACAACGGCGCTTTTCCCTGGAAAACAAACCTCGCCTGCCAAATTTTGATGGCAGGTTGCCGGAGCCACTTGGTACTATCAAACCAGCCCAACTTGACACTGGTGCCACCATGGGTCTGGTCACCATCCTGCCTATCGTAGCTTTTCAGGAGCCAGACGGTCACTCCCAGCCATAGGCCCCCAGACAAAAACCTTGGCCCGTTTCCCTGGCAAACAAAAGTAAGTTATCCCGCTTCTGGATGGCAGATTGCAGGAGCAACTTTTCACCATCAAACCAGCCCGACTTGGCACTGGTGCCACCTCTGGTCTGGGAACCATCCTGCGTATCGTGGATTCTAAGGAGCCAGCCGGCCACTCCCAGCCACAGGCCCCCAAACACAAACCACAGCGCTTTTCCCTGGAAAACAAAACTCGCCTGCCAACTTTTTGATGGCAGATTGCAGGAGCCACTTGGTACTATCAAACCAGCCCAACTTGGCACTGGTGCCACCATGGGTCTGGTCACCATCCTGCCTATCGTAGCTTTTCAGGAGCCAGCCGGTCACTCCCAGCCATAGGCCCCCAGACACAAACCTCGGCCCGTTTCCCTGGCAAACAAAAGTAAGCTGCCCCTCTTCTGGATGGCAGATTGCAGGAACCACTTGGTACTATCAAACCAGCCCAACTTGGCACTGGTGCCACCTTGGGTCTGGGAACCATCCTGCGTATCGTGGATTCTAAGGAGCCAGCCGGTCACTCCCAGCCACAGGCCACCAAACACAAACAACGGCGCTTTTCCCTGGAAAACAAAACTCGCCTGCCAACATTTTGATGGCAGATTGCAGGAGCCACTTGCTACTATCAAATCAGCCCAACTTGGCACTGGTGCCACCATGGGTCTGGTCACCATCCTGCCTATCGTAGCTTTTCAGGAGCCAGCCGGTCCCTCCCTGCCATAGGCCCCCAGAGAAAAACCTCGGCCCGTTTCCCTGGCAAACAAAAGTAAGCTACCCCGCTTCTGGATGGCAGATTGCAGGAGCCACTTTGCACCAGCAAACTAGCCCGACTTGGCACTGGTGCCACCTCAGGTCTGGGAACCATCCTGCGTATCGTTCATTGTAAGGAGCCAGCCGGCCACTCCCAGCCACAGGCCCCCAGACACAAACAACGGCGCTTTTCCCTGGAAAACAAAACTCGCCTGCCAACTTTTTGATGGCAGATTGCAGGAGCCACTTGGTACTATCAAACCAGCCCAACTTGGCACTGGTGCCACCATGGGTCTGGTCACCATCCTGCCTATCGTAGCTTTTCAGGAGCCAGCCGGTCACTCCCAGCCATAGGCCCCCAGACAAAAACCTCGGCCCGTTTCCCTGGCAAACAAAAGTAAGTCATCCCGCTTCTGGATGGCAGATTGCAGGAGCCACTTTGCACCATCAAACCAGCCCGACTTGGCACTGGTGCCACCTCTGGTCTGGGAACCATCCTGCGTATCATGGATTCTAAGGAGCCAGCCGGCCACTCCCAGCCAGAGGCCCCCAAACACAAACAACGGCGCTTTTCCCTGGATAACAAACTCGCCTGCCAACTTTTTGATGGCAGATTGCAGGAGCCACTTGGTACTATCAAACCAGCCCAACTTGGCACTGGTGCCACCATGGGTCTGGTCACCATCCTGCCTATCGTAGCTTTTCAGGAGCCAGCCGGTCACTCCCAGCCATAGGCCCTGAGACACAAACCTCGGCCCGTTTCCCTGGCAAACAAAAGTAAGCTGCCCCGCTTCTGGATGGTAGATTGCAGGACGCACTTGGTACTATCAAACCAGCCCAACTTGGCACTGGTGCCACCTCTGGTCTGGGAACCATCCTGCGTATCGTGGATTCTAAGGAGCCAGCCGGCCACTCCCAGCCACAGGCCCCCAAACACAAACCACAGCGCTTTTCCCTGGAAAACAAAACTCGCCTGCCAACTTTTTGATGGCAGATTGCAGGAGCCACTTGGTACTATCAAACCAGCCCAACTTGGCACTGGTGCCACCATGGGTCTGGTCACCATCCTGCCTATCGTAGCTTTTCAGGAGCCAGCCGGTCACTCCCAGCCATAGGCCCCGTGACACAAAGCTCGGCCCGTTTCCCTGGCAAACAAAAGTAAGCTGCCCCTCTTCTGGATGGCAGATTGCAGGAACCACTTTGCACCATCAAACTAGCCCGACTTGGCACTGGTGCCACCTCTGGTCTGGGAACCATGCTGTGTATCGTGGATTCTAAGGAGTCATCCGTCCACTCCCAGCCACAGGCCCCCAAACACAAACAACGGCGCTTTTCCCTGGAAAACAAAACTCGCCTGCCAACTATTTGATGGCAGATTGCAGGAGCCACTTGGTACTATCAAACCAGCCCAACTTGGCACTGGTGCCACCATGGGTCTGGTCACCATCCTGCCTATCGTAGCTTTTCAGGACCTAGCCGGTCACTCCAAGCCATAGGCCCCCAGAGAAAAACCTCGGCCCGTTTCCCTGGCAAACAAAAGTAAGCTGCCCCGCTTCTGGATGGCAGATTGCAGGAACCACTTGGTACTATCAAACCAGCCCAACTTGGCACTGGTGCCACCTTGGGTCTGGGAACCATCCTGCGTATCGTGGATTCTAAGGAGCCAGCCGGTCACTCCCAGCCACAGGCCACCAAACACAAACAACGGCGCTTTTCCCTGGAAAACAAAACTCGCCTGCCAACATTTTGATGGCAGATTGCAGGAGCCACTTGCTACTATCAAATCAGCCCAACTTGGCACTGGTGCCACCATGGGTCTGGTCACCATCCTGCCTATCGTAGCTTTTCAGGAGCCAGCCGGTCCCTCCCTGCCATAGGCCCCCAGAGAAAAACCTCGGCCCGTTTCCCTGGCAAACAAAAGTAAGCTACCCCGCTTCTGGATGGCAGATTGCAGGAGCCACTTTGCACCATCAAACTAGCCCGACTTGGCACTGGTGCCACCTCAGGTCTGGGAACCATCCTGCGTATCGTTCATTGTAAGGAGCCAGCCGGCCACTCCCAGCCACAGGCCCCCAGACACAAACAACGGCGCTTTTCCCTGGAAAACAAAACTCGCCTGCCAACTTTTTGATGGCAGATTGCAGGAGCCACTTGGTACTATCAAATCAGCCCAACTTGGCACTGGTGCCACCATGGGTCTGGTCACCATCCTGCCTATCGTAGCTTTTCAGGAGCCAGCCGGTCACTCGCAGCCATAGGCCCCCAGACACAAAACTCGGCCCGTTTCCCTGGCAAACAAAAGTAAGCTACCCCGCTTCTGGATGGCAGATTGCAGGAACCACTTTGCACCATCAAACTGGCCCGACTTGGCACTGGTGCGACCTCTGGTCTGGGAACCATCCTGCGTATCGTGGATTCTAAGCAGCCAGCCGGCCACTCCCAGCCACAGGCCCCCAAACACAAACAACGGCGCTTTTCCCTGGAAAACAAAACTCGCCTGCCAACATTTTGATGGCAGATTGCAGGAGCCACTTGGTACTATCAAATCAGCCCAACTTGGCACTGGTGCCACCATGGGTCTGGTCACCATCCTGCCTATCGTAGCTTTTCAGGAGCCAGAGGGTCACTCCCAGCTATAGGCCCCCAGACAAAAACCTCGGCCCGTTTCCCTGGCATACAAAAGTATGCTGCCCCGCTTCTGGATGGCAGATTGCAGGAACAACTTGGTACTATCAAACCAGCCCGACTTGGCACTGGTGCCACCTCTGGTCTGGGAACCATCCTGCGTATCGTGGTTCTAAGGAGCCATCCGTCCACTCCCAGCCACAGGCCCCCAAACACAAACAACGGCGCTTTTCCCTGGAAAACAAAACTCGCCTGCCAACATTTTGATGGCAGATTGCAGGAGCCACTTGGTACTATCAAACCAGCCCAACTTGGCACTGGTGCCACCATGGATCTGGTCACCATCCTGCCTATCGTAGCTTTTCAGGACCTAGCCGGTCACTCCAAGCCATAGGCGCCCAGACAAAAAGCCCGGCCCGTTTCCCTGGCAAACAAAGTAAGCTGCCCCGCTTCTGGATGGCAGATTGCAGGAACCACTTGGTACTATCAAACCAGCCCGACTTGGCACTGGTGCCACCTTGGGTCTGGGAACCATCCTGCGTATCGTGGATTCTAAGGAGCCAGCCGGTCACTCCCAGCCACAGGCCCCCAAACACAAACAACGGCGCTTTTCCCTGGAAAACAAAACTCGCCTGCCAACTTTTTGATGGCAGATTGCAGGAGCCACTTGCTACTATCAAATCAGCCCAACTTGGCACTGGTGCCACCATGGGTCTGGTCACCATCCTGCCTATCGTAGCTTTTCAGGAGCCAGCCGGTCCCTCCCTGCCATAGGCCCCCAGAGAAAAACCTCGGCCCGTTTCCCTGGCAAACAAAAGTAAGCTACCCCGCTTCTGGATGGCAGATTGCAGGAGCCACTTTGCACCAGCAAACTAGCCCGACTTGGCACTGGTGCCACCTCAGCTCTGGGAACCATCCTGCGTATCGTTCATTGTAAGGAGCCAGCCGGCCACTCCAGCCACAGGCCCCCAGACACAAACAACGGCGCTTTTCCCTGGAAAACAAAACTCGCCTGCCAACTTTTAGATGGCAGATTGCAGGAGCCACTTGGTACTATCAAATCAGCCCAACTTGGCACTGGTGCCACCATGGGTCTGGTCACCATCCTGCCTATCGTAGCTTTTCAGGACCTAGACGGTCACTCCCAGCCATAGGCCCCGTGACACAAAGCTCGGCCCGTTTCCCTGGCAAACAAAAGTAAGCTGTCCCGCTTCTGGATGGCAGATTGCAGGATCCACTAGGTATTATCAAACCAGCCCGACTTGGCACTGGTGCCACCTCTGGTCTGGGAACCATCCTGCGTATCGTGGATTCTAAGCAGCCAGCCGGCCACTCCCAGCCACAGGCCCCCAAACACAAACAACGGCGCTTTTCCCTGGAAAACAAAACTCGCCTGCCAACATTTTGATGGCAGATTGCAGGAGCCACTTGGTACTATCAAACCAGCCCAACTTGGCACTGGTGCCACCATGGGTCTGGTCACCATCCTGCCTATCGTAGCTTTTCAGGAGCCAGCCGGTCACTCCAAGCCATAGGCCCCCAGACAAAAACCTCGGCCCGTTTCCCTGGCAAAGAAAAATAAGCTGCCCCGCTTCTGGATGGCAGATTGCAGGAGCCACTTTGCACCATCAAACCAGCCCGACTTGGCACTGGTGCCACCTCTGGTCGGGGAACCATCCTGCGTATCGTGGATTCTAATTAGCCATCCGTCCACTCCCAGCCACAGGCCCCCAAACAAAAACAACGGCGCTTTTCCCTGGAAAACAAAACTCGCCTGCCAACATTTTGATGGCAGATTGCCGGAGCCACTGGGTACTATCAAACCAGCCCAACTTGACACTGGTGCCACCATGGGTCTGGTCACCATCCTGCCTATCGTAGCATTTCAGGAGCCAGCCGGTCACTCCCAGCCATAGGCCCCCAGAAAAAAACCTTGGCCCGTTTCCCTGGCAAACAAAAGTAAGTTATCCCGCTACTGGATGGCAGATTGCAGGAGCCACTTTTCACCATCAAACCAGCCCGACTTGGCACTGGTGCCACCTCAGGTCTGGGAACCATGCTGCGTATCGTGGATTCTAAGGAGCCAGCCGGCCACTCCCAGCCACAGGCCCCCAAACAGAAACAACGGCGCATTTCCCTGGATAACAAACTCGCCTGCCAACTTTTTGATGGCAGATTGCAGGAGCCACTTGGTACTATCAAACCAGCCCAACTTGGCACTGGTGCCACCATGGGTCTGGTCACCATCCTGCCTATCGTAGCTTTTCAGGAGCCAGCCGGTCACTCCCAGCCATAGGCCCCCAGACACAAACCTCGGCCCGTTTCCCTGGCAAACAAAAGTTAGCTACCCCGCTTCTGGATGGCAGATTGCAGGACGCACTTGGTACTATCAAACCAGCCCAACTTGGCACTGGTGCCACCTCTGGTCTGGGAACCATGCTGCGTATCGTGGATTCTAAGGAGCCAGCCGGCCACTCCCAGCCACAGGCCCCCAAACAAAAACAACGGCGCTTTTCCCTGGAAAACAAAACTCGCCTGCCAACATTTTGATGGCAGATTGCAGGAGCCACTTGGTACTATCAAACCAGCCCAACTTGACACTGGTGCCACCATGGGTCTGGTCACCATCCTGCCTATCTTAGCTTTTCAGGAGCCAGCCGGTCACTCCCAGCCATAGGCCCCCAGACACAAACCTCGGCCCGTTTTCCTGGCAAACAAAAGTAAGCTGCCCCGCTTCTGGATGGCAGATTGCAGGAACCACTTGGTACTATCAAACCAGCCCAACTTGGCACTGGTGCCACCTTGGGTCTGGGAACCATCCTGCGTATCGTGGATTCTAAGGAGCCAGCCGGTCACTCCCAGCCACAGGCCCCCAAACGCAAACCACAGCGCTTTTCCCTGGAAAACAAAACCCGCCTGCCGACATTTTGATGGCAGATTGCAGGAGCCACTTGCTACTATCAAATCAGCCCAACTTGGCACTGGTGCCACCATGGGTCTGGTCACCATCCTGCCTATCGTAGCTTTTCAGGAGGCAGCCGGTCACTCCCAGCCATAGGCCCCCAGAGAAAAACCTCGGCCCGTTTCCCTGGCAAACAAAAGTAAGCTGCCCTGCTTCTGGATGGCAGATTGCAGGAACCACTTGGTACTATCAAACCAGCAAAACTTGGCACTGGTGCCACCTTGGGTCTGGATACCATGCTGCGTATCGTGGATTCTAAGGAGCCAGCCGGCCACTCCCAGCCACAGGCCCCCAAACACAAACAACGGCGCTTTTCCCTGGGAAACAAAACTCTCCTGCCAACTTTTTGATGGGAGATTGCAGGAGCCACTTGGTTTTATCAAATCAGACCAACTTGGCACTGGTGCCACCATGGGTCTGGTCACCATCCTGCCTATCGTAGCTTTTCAGGAGCCAGCCGGTCACTCCCAGCCATAGGCCCCCAGACACAAACCTCGGCCCGTTTCCCTGACAAACAAAAGTAAGTTATCCCGCTTCTGGATGGCAGATTGCCGGAGCCACTTGGTACTATCAAACCAGCCCGACTTGGCACTGGTGCCACCATGGGTCTGGTCACCATCCTGCCTATCGTGGATTCTAATTAGCCATCCGTCCACTCCCAGCCACAGGCCCCCAAACAAAAACAACGGCGCTTTTCCCTGGAAAACAAAACTCGTCAGCCAACTTTTTGATGGCAGATTGCCAGAGCCACTTGGTACTACCAAACCAGCCCAACTTGGCACTGGTGCCACCTTGGGTCTGGGAACCATGCTGCGTATCGTGGATTATAAGGAGCCAGCCGGCCACTCCCAGCCACAGGCCCCCAAACACAAACCACAGCGCTTTTCCCTGGAAAACAAAATTCGCCGGCCAACTTTTTGATGGCAGATTGCAGGAGCCACTTGGTACTATCAAATCAGCCCAACTTGGCACTGGTGCCACCATGGGTATGGTCACCATCCTGCTTATCGTAGCTTTTCAGGAGCCAGCCGGTCACTCCCAGCCATAGGCGCCCAGACACAATGCTCTGCCCTTTTCCCTGGCAAACCAAAGTAAGCTGCCCCGCTTCTGGATGGCAGATTGCAGGAACCACTTGGTACTATAAAACAAGCCCGACTTGGCACTGGTGCCACCTCTGGTCTGGGAACCATGCTGCGTATCGTGGATTCTAAGGAGCCAGCCGGCCACTCCCAGCCACAGGCCCCCAAACAAAAACAACGGCGCTTTTCCCTGGAAAACAAAACTCGCCTGCCAAATTTTTGATGGCAGATTGCAGGAGCCACTTGGTACTATCAAATCAGCCCAACTTGACACTGGTGCCACCATGGGTCTGGTCACCATCCTGCCTATCTTAGCTTTTCAGGAGCCAGCCGGTCACTCCCAGCCATAGGCCCCCAGACACAAAGCTCGGCCCGTTTCCCTGGCAAACAAAAGTAAGCTGCCCCGCTTCTGGATGGCAGATTGCAGGAGCCACTTGGTACTATCAAACCAGCCCAACTTGGCACTGGTGCCACCTTGGGTCTGGGAACCATCCTGCGTATCGTGGATTCTAAGGAGCCAGCCGGTCACTCCCAGCCACAGGCCCCCAAACACAAACCACAGCGCTTTTCCCTGGAAAACAAATGCCGCCTGCCGACATTTTGATGGCTGATTGCAGGAGCCACTTGCTGCTATCAAATCAGCCCAACTTGGCACTGGTGCCACCATGGGTCTGGTCACCATCCTGCCTATCGTAGCTTTTCAGGAGCCAGCCGGTCACTCCCAGTCATAGGCCCCCAGACACAAAGCTCGGCCCGTTTCCCTGGCAAACAAAAGTAAGCTGCCCCGCTTCTGGATGGCAGATTGTAGGACGCACTTGGTACTATCAAACCAGCCCGACTTGGCACTGGTGCCACCTCTGGTCTGGGAACTATGGTGCGTATCGTGGATTCTAAGGAGCCAGCCAGCCACTCCCAGCCATAGGCACCCAAACACAAACAACGGCGCTTTTCCCTGGAAAACAAAACTCGCCTGCCAACTTTTTGATGGTAGATTGCAGGAGCCACTTGGTACTATCAAACCAGCTCAACTTGGCACTGGTGCCACCATGGGTCTGCTCACCATCCTGCCTATCGTAGCTTTTCAGGAGCCAGACGGTCACTCGCAGCCATAGGCCCCCAGACAAAAACCTCGGCCCGTTTCCCTGGCAAACAAAAGTAAGCTGCCCCGCTTCTGCATGGCAGATTGCAGGAGCTATTTAGTACTATCAAACCAGCCCGACTTGGCACTGGTGCCACCTCAGGTCTGGGAACCATCCTGCGTATCGTGGATTCTAAGGAGCCAGCCGGCCACTCTCAGCCACAGGCCCCCAAACACAAACAACGGCGCTTTTCCCTGGAAAACAAAACTCGCCTGCCAAATTTTGACGGCAGATTGCAGGAGCCACTTGGTACTATCAAATCAGCCCAACTTGGGACTGGTGCCACCATGGGTCTGGTCACCATCCTGCCTATCGTAGCTTTTCAGGAGCCAGCCGGTCACTCCCAGCCATAGGCCCCCAGACAAAAACCTCGGCCCGTTTCCCTGGCAAACAAAAGTAAGCTGCCCTGCTTCTGGATGGCAGATTGCAGGAACCACTTGGTACTATCAAACCAGCAAAACTTGGCACTGGTGCCACCTTGGGTCTGGATACCATGCTGCGTATCGTGGATTCTAAGGAGCCAGCCGGCCACTCCCAGCCACAGGCCCCCAAACACAAACAACAGCGCTTTTCCCTGGAAAACAAAACTCTCCTGCCAACTTTTTGATGGGAGATTGCAGGAGCCACTTGGTTTTATCAAATCAGACCAACTTGGCACTGGTGCCACCATGGGTCTGGTCACCATCCTGCCTATCGTAGCTTTTCAGGAGCCAGCCGGTCACTCCCAGCCATAGGCCCCCAGACACAAACCTCGGCCCGTTTCCCTGACAAACAAAAGTAAGTTATCCCGCTTCTGGATGGCAGATTCCAGGAGCCACTTGGTACTATCAAACCAGCCCGACTTGGCACTGGTGCGACCTCTGGTCTGGTCACCATCCTGCGTATCGTGGATTCTAATTAGCCATCCGTCCACTCCCAGCCACAGGCCCCCAAACAAAAACAACGGCGCTTTTCCCTGGAAAACAAAGCTCGTCTGCCAACTTTTTGATGGCAGATTGCCAGAGCCACTTGGTACTATCAAACCAGCCCAACTTGGCACTGGTGCCACCTTGGGTCTGGGAACCATGCTGCGTATCGTGGATTATAAGGAGCCAGCCGGCCACTCCCAGCCACAGGCCCCCAAACACAAACCACAGCGCTTTTCCCTGGAAAACAAAATTCGCCGGCCAACATTTTGATGCCAGATTGCAGGAGCCACTTGGTACTATCAAATCAGCCCAACTTGGCACTGGTGCCACCATGGGTCTGGTCACCATCCTGCTTATCGTAGCTTTTCAGGAGCCAGCCGGTCACTCCCAGCCATAGGCGCCCAGACACAATGCTCTGCCCTTTTCCCTGGCAAACCAAAGTAAGCTGCCCCGCTTCTGGATGGCAGATTGCAGGAACCACGTTTCACCATCAAATAGCCCGACATGGAACTGGAGCCACCTCTGGTCTGGGAACCATGCTGCGTATCGTGGATTCTAAGGAGCCAGCCGGCCTCTCCCAGCCACAGGCCCCCAAACAAAAACAACGGCGCTTTTCCCTGGAAAACAAAACTCGCCTGACAACTTTTTGATGGCAGATTGCAGGAGCCACTTGCTACTATGAAATCAGCCCAACTTGGCACTGGTGCCACCATGGGTCTGGTCACCATCCTGCCTATCGTAGCTTTTCAGGAGCCAGCCGGTCACTCCCATCCATAGGCTCCCAGACAAAACCTCGGCCCGTTTCCCTGGCAAACAAAAGTAAGCTGCCCCGCTTCTGGATGGCAGATTGCAGGAACCACTTGGTACTATCAAACCAGCCCGACTTGGCACTGGTGCCACCACTGGTCTGAGAACCATCCTGCGTATCGTGGATTTTAAGGAGCCAGTCGGCCGCTCCCAGCCATACGCCTCCAAACACAAACAACGGTCCGTTTCCCTGGCAAAGAAAACTAAGCTGCCCCGCTTCTGGATGTCAGATTGCAGGAACCACTTGTTGCCAAGTTGGGGTGGTTTGATAGTACCAAGTGGCTCCTGCAATCTTCCATCAAAAAGTTGGCAAGCGAGTTTTGTTTTCCAGGGAAAAGCGCCGTTGTTTGTGTTTGGGGGCCTGTGGCTGGGAGTGGCCAGCTGTCTCCTTAGAATCCACGATACGCAGGATGGGTCCCCGACCAGAGGTGGCACCAGTGCCAAGTCGGGCTGGTTTGATGGTGTAAAGTGACTCCTGCAATCTGCCATCCAGAAGCGGGGTAGCTTACTTTTGTTTGCCAGGGAAACGGGCAGAGCTTTGTGTCTGGGGGCCTATGGCTGGGAGTGACCGGCTGCCTCCTGAAAAGCTACGATAGGCAGGATGGTGACCAGACCCATGGTGGCACCAGTGCCAAGTTGGGCTGGTTTGATAGTACCAAGTGGCTCCTGCAATCTGCCATCAAAAAGTTGGCAGGTGAGTTTTGTTTTCCAGGGAAAAGCGCCGTTGTTTGTGTTTGGGGGCCTGTGGCTGGGAGTGGCCAGCTGGCTCCTTAGAATCCACGATACGCAGGATGGTTCCCAGACCAGAGGTGGCACCAGTGCCAAGTCGGGCTGGTTTGATGGTACAAAGTGGTTCCTGCAATCTGCCATCCAGAAGCGGGGTAGCTTACTTTTGTTTGCCAGGGAAACGGGCCGAGGTTTGTGACTGGGGGCCTATGGCTGGGAGTGACCGGCTGGCTCCTGAAAAGCTACGATAGGCAGGATGGTGACCAGACCCATGGTGGCACCAGTGCCAAGTTGGGCTGGTTTGATAGTACCAAGTGGCTCCTGCAATCTGCCATCAAAAAGTTGGCAGGCCAGTTTTGTTTTCCAGGGAAAAGCGCCGTTGTTTGTGTTTGGAGGCCTGTGGCTGGGAGTGGCCGGCTGCCTCCTTTGAACCCATTATACGCAGGATGGTTCCCAGAGCCAAGGTGGCGCCAGTGCCAAGTTGGGCTGGTTTGATAGTACCAAGCGGCTCCTGCAATCTGCCATCCAGAAGCGGGACAGCTTAATTTTGTTTCCCAGGGAAACGGGCCGAGGTATTTGTCTGGGGGCCTATGGCTGGGAGTGACTGGCTGGCTACTGAAAAGCTACGATAGGCAGGATGGTTACCAAACTCATGGTGCCACCAGTGCCAAGTCGGGCTGGTTTGATAATACTAAATAGCTCTTGCAATCTGCCATCCAGACGGAGGGCAGCGGATTTTTGTTTGCTGGAGAAAAGTTCCGTGGTTTTTTTTGGGGGTATATGGCTGGACGTGGCCGGCTGGCTCCTTAAAACTTCGATACGCAGGATTGTTCCCTGACCCAAGGTGGCATCAGTGCCAAGTCGGGCTGTTTTCGTAGTACCAAGTGCGTCCTGCAATTTGCCATCCAGAAGAGGGGCAGTTGAGTTTTGTTTGCCAGAGAAAAGGGCCGTGGTATATGTTTGGGGGCATATGGTTGAGAGTGGCCGGCTGGCCCCTGAAAATCCACGATAGGCAGGATGGTTCCCAGAACCAAGGTGGCACCAGTGCCATGTTGGCCTGGTTTGATAGTACCATGTGGCTCCTGCAATCTGCCATCCAGAAGCGGGGCTGCTTACTTTTGTTTGCCAGGGAAACGGGCCGAGATATTTGTCTGGGGGCCTATCGCTGGGAGTGAGCGGCTGGCTCCTGAAAAGCTACGATAGGCAGGATGGTGACCAGACCCATGGTGGCACCAGTGCCAAGTTGGGCTGGTTTGATAGTACCAAGTGGCTCCTGCAATCTGCCATCAAAATGTTGGCAGGCGAGTTTTGTTTTCCAGGGAAAAGCGCCGTTGTTCTTGTTTAGAGGCCTGTGGCTGGGAGTGGCCGGCTGCCTCCTTTGAACCCAGGATACGCAGGATGGTTCCCAGACCCAAGGTGGCACCAGTGCCAAGTTGGGCTGGTTTGATAGTACCAAGTGGCTCCTGCAATCTGCCATCCAGAAGCGGGACAGCTTACCTTTGTTTCCCAGGGAAACGGGCCGAGGTATTTGTCTGGGGGCCTATGGTTGGGAGTGACCGGCTGGCTACTGAAAAGCTACGATAGGCAGGATGGTTACCAGACTCATGGTGGCACCAGTGCCTAGTCGGGCTGGTTTGATAATACTAAATAGCTCCTGAAATCTGCCATTCAGACGCGGGGCAGCGGATTTTTGTTTGCTGGAGAAAAGTTCCGTGGTTTTTTTTTGGGGGTATATGGCTGGACGTGGCCGGCTGGCTCCTTAAAAAGATCGATACGCAGGATTGTTCCCTGACCCAAGGTGGCATCACTGCCAAGTCGGGCTGTTTTCGTAGTACCAAGTGCGTCCTGCAATTTGCCATCCAGAAGAGGGGCAGTTGAGTTTTGTTTGCCAGAGCAAAGGGCCGTGGTATGTGTTTGGGGGCATATGGCTGAGAGTGGCCGGCGGGCCCCTGAAAATCCACGATAGGCAGGATGGTTCCCAGAGCCAAGGTAGCACCAGTGCCATGTTGGCCTGGTTTGATAGTACCAAGTGGCTCCTGCAATCTGCCATCCAGAAGCGGGGCAGCTTACTTTTGTTTGCCAGGGAAACGGGCCGAGATATTTGTCTGGGGGCCTATGGCTGGGAGTGACCGGCTGGCTCCTGAAAAGCTACGATAGGCAGGATGGTGACCAGACCCAAAGTGGAACCAGTACCAAGTTGGGCTGGTTTGATAGTACCAAGTGGCTCCTGCAATCTGCCATCAAAAATTTGGCAGGCGAGTTTTGTTTTCCAGGGAAATGCGCCGTTGTTTAGAGGCCTGTGGCTGGGAGTGGCCGCCTGTCCTCGTAGAATCTACGTTACGCAGCATGGTTCCCAGAGACAAGGTGGCACCAGGGCCAAGTCGGGCAGGTTTGATAGTACCAAATGCATCCTGCAATCTGCCATCCAAAAGCGGGGCAGTTTACTTTTGTTTGCCAGGGAAACGGGCAGAGGTTTGTGTCTGGGGGCCTATGGCAGGGAGTGACCGTCTGGCTCCTGAAAAGCTACGATAGGCAGGATGTTTACCAGACCCATGGTGGCACCAGTGCCAAGTTGGGCTGATTTGATAGTACCAAGTGGCTCCTGCAATCTGCCATCCAGAATCGGGGCAGCTTACTTTTGTTTTCCAGGGAAAGGGGCCGAGGTTTGTGTCTGGGGGTCTATGGCTGGGAGTGACCGGCTGGCTCCTGAAAAGCTACGATAGGCAGGATGGTGACCAGACCCATGGTGGCACCAGTGCCAAGTTGGGCTGGTTTGATAGCACCAAGTGGCTCCTGCAATCTGCCATCAAAATGTTGGCAGGCGAGTTTTGTTTTCCAGGGAAAAGCACCGTTGTGTGTGTTTTGGGGCCTGTGGCTGGGAGTGGCCAGCTGGCTCCTTAGAATCCACGATACGCAGGATGGTTCCCAGACCCAAGGTGGCACCAGTGCCAAGTAGGGCTGGTTTCATAGTACCCAGTGGCTCCTGCAATCTCCCATCAGGAAAAGGGGCAGTTGAGTTTTGTTTTCCAGAGAAAAGGGCCGTGGTTTGTGTTTGGGGCCTATGGCTGAGAGTGACCGGCTGGCCCCTGAAAATCCACGATAGGACGGATGGTTCCCAGATCCAAGGTGGCAGCAGTGCCATGTTGTGCTGGTGTGATAGTCCCAAGTGGCTCATGCAATCTGCCATCCAGAAGCGGGGCAGCTGAATTTTGTTTGCCAGAGAAAAATGCTGAGGTTTGTGTTTGGGGGCCTGTGGCTGGGAGTGGCCGGCTGGCTCCTGAAAATCCATGATACGCAGCATGGTTCCCAGACCCAAGGTGGCACCAATGCCAAGTGGGGCTGGTTTCACAGTGTCAAGTGCCTCCTGCAATCTCCCATCCAGAAGCGGGGCAGCTGAGTTTTGTTTGCCTGTTTAACGGGCCGTTGTTTTTGATTGGTGTCTGTGGCCGAGAGTGTTCGGCTGGCTCCTGACAACCCACAATACGCAGGATGTTTCCCAGACCCAAGGTGGCACCAGTGCCAAGTCGGGCTGGTTTGATAGTACCAAGTGGCTCCTGCAATCTGCCATCCAGAAGCGGTGCAGTTGAGTTTTGTTTGCCAGAGAAAAGGGCCGTGGGTTGTGTTTGGGGGCATATGGCTGGGAGTGGCCGGCTGTCTCATTAAAAAGATCGATACGCAGGATGGTTCCCAGACCCAAGGTGGCACCAGTGCCAAGTAGGGCTGTTTTTATAGTACCAAGTGCGTCCTGCAATTTGCCATCCAGAAGAGGGGCAGTTGAGTTTTGTTTGCCAGAGAATAGCGCCGTTGTTTGTGTTTGGGGGCTTGTGGCTGGGAGTGGCCGACTGGCGTCTTAGAATCTGTGTTACGCAGCATGGTTCCCAGACCAGAGGTGGCACCAGTGCCAAGTTGGGCTGGTTTGATAGTACCAAGTGGCTCCTGCAATCTGCCATCCAGAAGCGGGGCAGCTTACTTTTGTTTGCCAGTGAAACGGGCCGAGGATTGTGACTTGGGACCTATGGCTGGGAGTGGCCGGCTGGCTCCTTTGAACCCACGATACGCAGGATGGTTCCCAGACCCAAGGTGGCACCAGTGCCAAGTCGGGCTGGTTTGATACTACCAAGTGCGTCCTGCAATCTGCCATCCAGAAGCGGGGCAGCTTAATTTTGTTTGCCAGGGAATTGGGCCGTGGGTTTTGTATGGGGGCCTATGGCTGAGAGTGGCCGGCTGGCTCCTGAAAATCCACGCTAGGCAGCATGGTTCCCAGATGCAAGCTGGCACCAGTGCCAAGTCGGGCTGGTTTGATGGTGCAAAGTGGCTCCTGCAATCTGCCATCCAGAAGCGGGGCAGCTGATTTTTGTTTGCCAGAGAAAAATTCCCTGGATTGTTTTTGGGGGCATATTGCTGGGAGTGGCCGGCTGGCTCCTTAAAATGCTCGATACGCATGATGGTTCCCAGGCCCAAGGTGTCACCACTACCAAGTCGGCCTGCGGTTTTAGTATCAAGTTCATCCTGCAATTTGCCATCCAGAAGAGGGGCAGTTGAGTTTTGTTTGCCAGAGAAACGGGCGGAGGTTTCTGTTTGGGGACATATGGCTGAGAGTGGCCGGGTGGCCCCTGAATATCCACGATACACAGCATGGTTCCCAGATCCAAGGTGGCACCAGTGCCAGGTTGGGCTGGTTTGATAGTACCAAGTGTCTCCTGCAATCTGCCATCCAGAAGCGGGGCAGCTTACTTTTGTTTGCCAGAGAAATAGGCCTAGGTTTTTGTCTGGGGGCCTGTGGCTAGGAGTGGCCGGCTGGCTCCTAAGAATCCACGATACGCAGGATGTTTCCCAGACCCAAGGTGGCACCAGTGCCAAGTCGGGCTGGTTTGATAGTACCAAGTGGCTCCTGCAAACTCCATCAAAATGTTGGCAGACGTGTTTTGTTTTCCAGGGAACAGCGCCGTTGATTTTGTTTGGGGGCCTGTGGCTGGGAGTGGCCGGCTGGCTCCTTAGAATCCACGATACGCAGGATGGTTCCCAGACCCAAGGTGGCACCAGTGCCAAGTCGGGCTGGTTTGATTACACCAAGTGGCTCCTGCAATCTGCCATCCAGAAGTGAGGCAGCTAAGTTTTGTTTGCCAGAAAAAAGGGCCGTGGTTTTTGTTGGGGGCCTGTGGCTGGGAGTAGCCGGCTGGCTCCTTAAAATCCACGATAGGCTGGATGGTTCCCAGACCCAAGGTGGCACCAGTGCCAAGTCGGGCTGGTTTGATAGTACCAAGTGGCTCCTGCAATCTGCCATCCAGAAGCGGTGCAGTTGAGTTTTGTTTGCCAGAGAAAAGGGCCGTGGGTTGTGTTTGGGGGCATATGGCTGGGAGTGGCCGGCTGTCTCATTAAAAAGATCGATACGCAGGATGGTTCCCAGACCCAAGGTGGCACCAGTGCCAAGTAGGGCTGTTTTTATAGTACCAAGTGCGTCCTGCAATTTGCCATCCAGAAGAGGGGCAGTGGAGTTTTGTTTGCCAGAGAATAGCGCCGTTGTTTGTGTTTGGGGGCTTGTGACTGGGAGTGGCCGACTGGCGCCTTAGAATCTGTCTTACGCAGCATGGTTCCCAGACCAGAGGTGGCACCAGTGCCAAGTTGGGCTGGTTTGATAGTACCAAGTGGCTCCTGCAATCTGCCATCCAGAAGCGGGGCAGCTTACTTTTGTTTGCCAGGTAAACGGGCCGAGGTTTGTGACTGGGGACGTATGGCTGGGAGTGACCGGCTGGCTCCTGGAAAGCTACGATAGGCAGGATGGTGACCAGACCCATGGTGGCACCAGTGCCAAGTTGGGCTGGTTTGATAGTACCAAGTGGCTCCTGCAATCTGCCATCAAAAAGTTGTCAGGCGAGTTTTGTTTTCCAGGGAAAAGCGCCGTTGTTTGTATTTGGGGGCCTGTGGCTGGGAGTGGCCGGCTGGCTCCTTTGAACCCACAATACGCAGGATGGTTCCCAGACCCAAGGTGGCACCAGTGCCAAGTCGGGCTGGTTTGATACTACCAAGTGCGTCCTGCAATCTGCCATCCAGAAGCGGGGCAGCTTAATTTTGTTTGCCAGGGAAACGGGCCGTGGGTTTTGTTTGGGGGCCTATGGCTGAGAGTGGCCGGCTGGCTCCTGAAAATCCACGCTAGGCAGCATGGTTCCCAGATGCAAGGTGGCACCAGTGCCAAGTCGGGCTGGTTTGATGGTGCAAAGTGGCTCCTGCAATCTGCCATCCAGAAGCGGGGCAGCTGATTTTTGTTTGCCAGAGAAAAATTCCGTGGATTGTTTTTGGGGGCATATTGCTGGGAGTGGCCGGCTGGCTCCTTAAAATGCTCGATACGCATGATGGTTCCCAGGTCCAAGGTGTCACCACTACCAAGTCGGCCTGCGGTTTTAGTATCAAGTTCATCCTGCAATTTGCCATCCAGAAGAGGGGCAGTTGAGTTTTGTTTGCCAGAGAACAGGGCCGAGGTTTCTGTTTGGGGACATATGGCTGAGAGTGCCTGGCTGGCCCCTGAATATCCACGATACACAGCATGGTTCCCAGATCCAAGGTGGCACCAGTGCCAAGTTGGGCTGGTTTGATAGTCCCAAGTGTCTCCTGCAATCTGCCATCCAGAAGCGGGGCAGCTTACTTTTGTTTGCCAGAGAAATAGGCCTAGGATTTTGTTTGGGGGCCTGTGGCTAGGAGTGGCCGGCTGGCTCCTAAGAATCCACGATACGCAGGATGTTTCCCAGACCCAAGGTGGCACCAGTGCCAAGTCGGGCTGGTTTGATAGTCCCAAGTGGCTCCTGCAAACTGCCATCCAGAAGCGGGGCCGCTGAGTTTTGTTTGCCAGGGAAATGGGCCGTTGTTTGTGTTTGGGGGCCTGTGGCTGGGAGTGTTCGGCTGGTTCCTGAATATGTACGATACGCAGGATTGTTCCCAGACCCAAGGTGGCACCAGTGCCAAGTCGGGCTGGTTTGATGGTGCAAAGTGGCTCCTGCAATCTGCCATCCAGACGCGGGGCAGCGGATTTTTGTTTCCATGAGAAATGGTCCGTGGTTTGTTTTTGGGGGTATATGGCTGGGCCTGGCCGGCTGGCTCCTTAAAAAGATCGATATGCAGGATGGTTCCCTGACACAAGGTGGCACCAGTGCCACGTCGGGCGGTTTTCGTAGTACAAAGTGCGTCCTAAAATTTGCCATCCAGAAGAGGGGCAGTTGAGTTTTGTTTGCCAGAGAAAAAGTCCGTGGTTTGTTTTTGGGGGCATATGGCTGAGAGTGGCTGGCTGGCCCCTGAAAATCCACAATACACAGGATGGTTCCCAGATCCAAGGTGGCACCTGTGCCAAGTCGGGCTGATTTGATAGTACTAAGTAGCTCCTGCAATCTGCCATCCAGAAGCGGGGCAGCTTACTTTTGTTTGCCAGAGAAATAGGCCTAGGTTTTTGTTTGGGGGCCTGTGGCTAGGAGTGGCCGGCTGGCTCCTAAGAATCCACGATACGCAGGATGTTTCCCAGACCCAAGGTGGCACCAGTGCCAAGTCGGGCTGGTTTGATAGTCCCAAGTGGCTCCTGCAAACTGCCATCCAGAAGCGGGGCCGCTGAGTTTTGTTTGCCAGGGAAATGGGCCGTTGTTTGTGTTTGGGGGCCTGTGGCTGGGAGTGTTCGGCTGGTTCCTGAATATGTACGATACGCAGGATTTTTCCCAGACCCAAGGTGGCACCAGTGCCAAGTCGGGCTGGTTTGATGGTGCAAAGTGGCTCCTGCAATCTGCCATCCAGACGCGGGGCAGCGGATTTTTGTTTCCATGAGAAATGGTCCGTGGTTTGTTTTTGGGGGTATATGGCTGGGCCTGGCCGGCTGGCTCCTTAAAAAGCTCGATATGCAGGATGGTTCCCTGACACAAGGTGGCACCAGTGCCACGTCGGGCGGTTTTCGTAGTACAAAGTGCGTCCTAAAATTTGCCATCCAGAAGAGGGGCAGTTGAGTTTTGTTTGCCAGAGAAAAGGTCCGTGGTTTGTTTTTGGGGGCATATGGCTGAGAGTGGCTGGCTGGCCCCTGAAAATCCACGATACACAGGATGGTTCCCAGATCCAAGGTGGCACCTGTGCCAAGTCGGGCTGATTTGATAGTACTAAGTAGCTCCTGCAATCTGCCATCCAGAAGCGGGGCAGCTTACTTTTGTTTGCCAGGTAAACGGGCCGAGGTTTGTGTTTGGGAGCCTATGGCTGAGAGTGACCGGCTGGCTCCTGAAAAGCTACAATAGGCAGGATGGTGACCAGACCCATGGTGGCACCAGTGCCAAGTTGGGCTGGTTTGATAGTACCAAGTGGTTCCTGCAATCTGCCATCCAGAAGCAGGGCAGCTGAGTTTTGTTTGCCAGAGAAAAGGGCCTTGGTTTGTGTTTGGGGGCATATGGCTGGGTGTGGCCAGCTGGCTCCTTAAAATGCACGATATGCAACATGGCTCCCAGACCCAAGGTGGCACCAGTGCCAAGTTGGGCTGGTTTGATAGTACCAAGTGGCTCCTGCAATCTTCCATGATCACGTGGAGAAATACTTTCTGGTTTCAGCCTCATGCTCTTTCTTCTCTCCCTCAACTTCTCTATCACCTCTCATCTGGTTCACATGCGCTGTCTTCAAGGTCCACAGGCTACTTTTCACAGAATCTTCTGGCCTGATGAAGTAAGAATGATGAATAGAACAGAGCTGGGATCTATTTTCCAGTTTGGATAAAATGCATTCTGCACACAAATCCAAGGAGAACGGGCTGCCCCGATGCCCAGAAAATCTTTCACTCCTGCTAGTGTTCTACGTCAACCGCAACTTAGTCTGAAAGAAAAGCTTTTTCTCTGAGAGCATCTGAGAGGTTTGCATGAAGCACTGATATCTGACATATGCAATTTTGAATAGGAGAGGAAAAAGAAAATGGCAAGGAGTTTTTAATTTTAGTGGTTTCAATTTTAATTTCCGTGCACTTTTTCAAAACTTGTCAGCTCAAATGCCCATCAACATCTTTTAGTCATCTGTAAGTCAGTATTCATATAAAATGTGCTTCAAATCCAAAGAATTTCAAATTTGCACTCCAAGCTTCTATGCCTAGATTTATGATTTCCTACACATATTAGATGAAAGGAAGGCCTTTTTTACTGTGGGAGTGCTGGAACACTGGAACAGGTTGCCCAGAGAAGTTGTGGGTGTCCCATCCCTGAAAGTATTCAAGGTCACCTTGGACGGGGCTTGGAGCAGCAACAAAGGAGAAGCTTGATGGTAGAGAAACAAAGTCGGACTATAGAAGAAACTCGGATTGAAGTATAGGATCAAGTTTTCTCTCAGCTCTTGGGGTAAATTCAAAGTTGTACAAAATGACATTTATCTGTGCTATTCACTACTGTAACAGAAAGTTTCATGAAAACTGTACAGAAGATAGTAAATTTTAAAAGAGATAAGAATTACAGCATAAAATCCATGGGATAGGTTACAACATGAGACACTCTCTAAGAGAAAATCTCTTTGTTTCAGCACTTCATCGGGGTAAGATTTCATGAAGTGCCAAAGAAGGCGGCAAAATATCATTTGGGACATTATTTACTGGAATTCAGCCTGGCCATTAGTAGGAACTGCCTTTGAACATATCATGTAGATATACCACACACACTTTCCCTTCACTGAAAAATTACTGTTTACAACAAATAAGCAATTGACGATCAAAATTGATTGAAAGCATCTTAAACATGTCAAGTATTTCATTGTAGATGATCTGTGATCCAAATGCTTCTTCCACCTTCGAGAGGGACAGAAGAATTCTTCCATATCATGATGGTTTAAAATTGTATCAACCAATGTTTTCTGCTGAAAAGATATCATCTATTTTTTTCTATTTTTGGAAGAAAATATTCCTAGACATACAACAGGTGAGAACTAAGTAATTTTAAAGAAACAAATGAAATGAAAATATTCTGTAAATAGAATGAAATGAAAAGCTGTGTTTTAAATAGGAGCTAAATATTAAACAGAATTTTTGTACCAGGCATTTGAATTACTGCACCAGCTCTTTTGCCCATCAAGAGAGGCATTTAGCATTTCAGTCTTTTCCAAGGTGTTCATGATCTGCTATGCTGATCTCTGTGTGTGCCTAGGTGTGTGTGGAGGGGGGGGCATATGAAGGGGAGTGTGTATGTTTGCTTTACAATTGTTGTGGCAGATTCATGCCTCAGCTCCACATTTTGTTTTAAAAAGGTCACACCGAGTGGATATGAAGTTTACTATCAACAAGAGATCGATTCCCAAATCATCCATTTGACTCTCCCTTATAAATCATGTGCTTTGTTGCATATTTTATCAAATATACTTTCAAGCCAGATGGAGGAAGGAGGATGTGGGAATCCCTCCACCATCTTGCAACTTTTATGTAAGTAGGTTTTCAAGAAAATCATCATTTCTCTTTTAAATATGTCTGGAACAGGCATGATGGTAGTGTCAACCTGTTGGAGTTTTTGTTGCTGGAAGAAGTTGTACAAAAGGATTGGTTTTTACATTGACCAGTTACTGAATCAAGCGCAGGAATACATTGGAAATTTAGCTGGGGGTTCCTTTTCCCAGCAGACTACTTCTAGAACGAGCTTGTACACTGAAGCTGACTCTTTTGCTCTCTTTTTGTTTCTTTCCTATTTTCTTGGCTTCTTTGCCACTATCTAGACAATTTTGGAACTTTGTTCCCAACTAAAATGGTTTCAATAGTCTGATTGTGATCATACATTTTTACAAGGAATTTTTAAAATCTTTCCTCGAGTCCAGAAAGTCAAGGACTTAGATCTTTTTCTTCCCTTATCAATATTGCCATGAAATTGATAAATAAAGACCAACTCTTTATTTTTGTTTTTAACCCACGTAGATAATTCCCATCCATTAATCCATTTTGTGGACCAATAGCTGCCATTCTGATGGAAGCTGTCACTTCTTAACAATAGGCATTCTGTGACTATGTTGACTGCACTTTGGGTGAAGATCCTAACTGGTCTTAGATATACATAGGGAGAAATTTGCTCAGCCAGTGTCAGTCTTAAGCATGCGTATCAGAAGATCTTTCTAGAGCTGGGAATTTTCCCATGAAAGGGATTCAGTTAGGGAAGAGACACTTGTGCCAGAGTTTTACATTCTTCTTGAACACTGCTTAAGGAACTTAGATGCCATGTCCATTTGGATCTCTGTCTGCACAGAACTTTGTCATGCCAGTGCTTTGAAATGCATCTTGAAGAGAATTCACTAGCACAGAATGAAAGAGAGTGGAAGGGGTTGGTGGGGCTAACCAGGCCCAACCCCCCTGCCTAAACCAGGATACCTAGAGCCTCTTGCCCAGGATTCTATCTGGGTGTACTTTTAATGTCTTCAAAGATCCAGGCTCCACAATCTTTCTGGGCAGTCTGTGCCGTGGTTCAGTCACCCTGACAGTAAAGAAACATTTACTGATGTTCAAAGGCAATCTCCTGTATTTCAGTGTGTGCCCACTGCCTCTTGTCTTTTCCCTCAGCATCACTGAAAAGACACTGATTCCCTCCCCTTTGCACTATTGCTTCCATATGTATGTGTGATGCCATGTAGAGGTATGTCAAAAACCTCCCTGAAGCCCAGGCAGATAATATTCCCTTCATCTACCAGTCAAGTTGATTCATCAGAGGAGTTTAAAGTGATGTTCAGCATGAAATTCCCCTGAAAAATCATGCTAACTACATTATTTGGTCATCTGTCATGTGCCTGGCAAGGATTTCCAGGAAGAGCTGCTTCATCAACTTCCTCGGGATAAAAAAGAGGCTGGCTGGTTTGTACTATGGCGAGTCCTCTTAATTGCCTTTTTTGAAGATGGGTGTCATTTGCTAACATCCACTCTTTAGCTCCTCTTCTCATCTACACCTCGGCAAAAAGCTTTTCCACTATGTCTGGCTAGGAAAAACTGTGCCAGCACAGAAAACATCTCCCATCGTGTTCTAGAAGTTGCACGGATGTCTGCCAAGTGTTTGGCAGGAAGAAAAGAAAAGTTGTCCAAAACAGCTTCCAATCGAATGTTCCTGTGATTGGAAAAGTCAGGAGAGTGCAAAGGTACTGTTTTCTATCAGTTGGCAAGGTGCGCACACAATCCCAGTGTTGTACAGCTTGCTTCTTCACCTTCCCGAAGCTGCCGCTCTCGCCGGCTGCCGGAGCCCAAGAAGCGGCTTCTTCGCGCAAAGACGATTGTGCCGCTCACAGTGCTCTCCTTAGCGCGGCTTCTGCCGAAAGACGCCCGGCAGCGGCTCTTACCTCCGGAGAGCATCCTACCTTCGTCTTTCGCGTCTTTTGTAGTCTACATCTTAGCAAAACGCTTCTCCACTATGTCTGGCTAGGAAAAACTGTGCCAGCACAGAAAACATCTCCCATCGTGTTCTAGAAGTTGCACGGATGTCTGCCAAGTGTTTGGCAGGAAGAAAAGAAAAGTTGTCCAAAACAGCTTCCAATCGAATGTTCCTGTGATTGGAAAAGTCAGGAGAGTGCAAAGGTACTGTTTTCTATCAGTTGGCAAGGTGCGCACACAATCCCAGTGTTGTACAGCTTGCTTCTTCACCTTCCCGAAGCTGCCGCTCTCGCCGGCTGCCGGAGCCCAAGAAGCGGCTTCTTCGCGCAAAGACGATTGTGCCGCTCACAGGGCTCTCCTTAGCGCGGCTTCTGCCGAAAGACGCCCGGCAGCGGCTCTTACCTCCGGAGAGCATCCTACCTTCGTCTTTCGCGTCTTTTGTAGTCTACATCTTAGCAAAACGCTTTTCCACTATGTCTGGCTAGGAAAAACTGTGCCAGCACAGAAAACATCTCCCATCGTGTTCTAGAAGTTGCACGGATGTCTGCCAAGTGTTTGGCAGGAAGAAAAGAAAAGTTGTCCAAAACAGCTTCCAATCGAATGTTCCTGTGATTGGAAAAGTCAGGAGAGTGCAAAGGTACTGTTTTCTATCAGTTGGTAAGGTGCGCACACAATCCCAGTGTTGTACAGCTTGCTTCTTCACCTTCCCGAAGCTGCCGCTCTCGCCGGCTGCCGGAGCCCAAGAAGCGGCTTCTTCGCGCAAAGACGATTGTGCCGCTCACAGTGCTCTCCTTAGCGCGGCTTCTGCCGAAAGACGCCCGGCAGCGGCTCTTACCTCCGGAGAGCATCCTACCTTCGTCTTTCGCGTCTTATGTAGTCTACACCTCGGCAAAAAGCTTTTCCACTATGTCTGGCTAGGAAAAACTGTGCCAGCACAGAAAACATCTCCCATCGTGTTCTAGAAGTTGCACGGATGTCTGCCAAGTGTTTGGCAGGAAGAAAAGAAAAGTTGTCCAAAACAGCTTCCAATCGAATGTTCCTGTGATTGGAAAAGTCAGGAGAGTGCAAAGGTACTGTTTTCTATCAGTTGGCAAGGTGCGCACACAATCCCAGTGTTGTACAGCTTGCTTCTTCACCTTCCCGAAGCTGCCACTCTCCGGAGGTAAGAGCCGCTCCCGGGCGTCTTTCAGCAGAAGCCGCGCTAAGGAGAGCCCTGTGAGCGGCACAATCGTCTTTGCGCGAAGAAGCCGCTTCTTGGGCTCCGGCAGCCGGCGAGAGCGGCAGCTTCGGGAAGGTGAAGAAGCAAGCTGTACAACACTGGGATTGTGTGCGCACCTTGCCAACTGATAGAAAACAGTACCTTTGCACTCTCCTGACTTTTCCAATCACAGGAACATTCGATTGGAAGCTGTTTTGGACAACTTTTCTTTTCTTCCTGCCAAACACTTGGCAGACATCCGTGCAACTTCTAGAACACGATGGGAGATGTTTTCTGTGCTGGCACAGTTTTTCCTAGCCAGACATAGTGGAAAAGCTTTTTGCCGAGGTGTAGACTACATAAGACGCGAAAGACGAAGGTAGGATGCTCTCCGGAGGTAAGAGCCGCTGCCGGGCGTCTTTCAGCAGAAGCCGCGCTAAGGAGAGCACTGTGAGCGGCACAATCGTCTTTGCGCGAAGAAGCCGCTTCTTGGGCTCCGGCAGCCGGCGAGAGCGGCAGCTTCGGGAAGGTGAAGAAGCAAGCTGTACAACACTGGGATTGTGTGCGCACCTTACCAACTGATAGAAAACAGTACCTTTGCACTCTCCTGACTTTTCCAATCACAGGAACATTCGATTGGAAGCTGTTTTGGACAACTTTTCTTTTCTTCCTGCCAAACACTTGGCAGACATCCGTGCAACTTCTAGAACACGATGGGAGATGTTTTCTGTGCTGGCACAGTTTTTCCTAGCCAGACATAGTGGAAAAGCGTTTTGCTAAGATGTAGACTACAAAAGTCGCGAAAGACGAAGGTAGGATGCTCTCCGGAGGTAAGAGCCGCTGCCGGGCGTCTTTCGGCAGAAGCCGCGCTAAGGAGAGCACTGTGAGCGGCACAATCGTCTTTGCGCGAAGAAGCCGCTTCTTGGGCTCCGGCAGCCGGCGAGAGCGGCAGCTTCGGGAAGGTGAAGAAGCAAGCTGTACAACACTGGGATTGTGTGCGCACCTTGCCAACTGATAGAAAACAGTACCTTTGCACTCTCCTGACTTTTCCAATCACAGGAACATTCGATTGGAAGCTGTTTTGGACAACTTTTCTTTTCTTCCTGCCAAACACTTGGCAGACATCCGTGCAACTTCTAGAACACGATGGGAGATGTTTTCTGTGCTGGCACAGTTTTTCCTAGCCAGACATAGTGGAGAAGCGTTTTGCTAAGATGTAGACTACAAAAGACGCGAAAGACGAAGGTAGGATGCTCTCCGGAGGTAAGAGCCGCTGCCGGGCGTCTTTCGGCAGAAGCCGCGCTAAGGAGAGCCCTGTGAGCGGCACAATCGTCTTTGCGCGAAGAAGCCGCTTCTTCGGTTCCGGGAGCCGGCGAGAGCGGCAGCTTCGGGAAGGTGAAGAAGCAAGCTGTACAACACTGGGATTGTGTGCGCACCTTGCCAACTGATAGAAAACAGTACCTTTGCACTCTCCTGACTTTTCCAATCACAGGAACATTCGATTGGAAGCTGTTTTGGACAACTTTTCTTTTCTTCCTGCCAAACACTTGGCAGACATCCGTGCAACTTCTAGAACACGATGGGAGATGTTTTCTGTGCTGGCACAGTTTTTCCTAGCCAGACATAGTGGAAAAGCTTTTTGCCGAGGTGTAGACTACATAAGACGCGAAAGACGAAGGTAGGATGCTCTCCGGAGGTAAGAGCCGCTGCCGGGCGTCTTTCAGCAGAAGCCGCGCTAAGGAGAGCACTGTGAGCGGCACAATCGTCTTTGCGCGAAGAAGCCGCTTCTTGGGCTCCGGCAGCCGGCGAGAGCGGCAGCTTCGGGAAGGTGAAGAAGCAAGCTGTACAACACTGGGATTGTGTGCGCACCTTGCCAACTGATAGAAAACAGTACCTTTGCACTCTCCTGACTTTTCCAATCACAGGAACATTCGATTGGAAGCTGTTTTGGACAACTTTTCTTTTCTTCCTGCCAAACACTTGGCAGACATCCGTGCAACTTCTAGAACACGATGGGAGATGTTTTCTGTGCTGGCACAGTTTTTCCTAGCCAGACATAGTGGAAAAGCTTTTTGCCGAGGTGTAGACTACATAAGACGCGAAAGACGAAGGTAGGATGCTCTCCGGAGGTAAGAGCCGCTGCCGGGCGTCTTTCGGCAGAAGCCGCGCTAAGGAGAGCCCTGTGAGCGGCACAATCGTCTTTGCGCGAAGAAGCCGCTTCTTCGGTTCCGGGAGCCGGCGAGAGCGGCAGCTTCGGGAAGGTGAAGAAGCAAGCTGTACAACACTGGGATTGTGTGCGCACCTTGCCAACTGATAGAAAACAGTACCTTTGCACTCTCCTGACTTTTCCAATCACAGGAACATTCGATTGGAAGCTGTTTTGGACAACTTTTCTTTTCTTCCTGCCAAACACTTGGCAGACATCCGTGCAACTTCTAGAACACGATGGGAGATGTTTTCTGTGCTGGCACAGTTTTTCCTAGCCAGACATAGTGGAGAAGCGTTTTGCTAAGATGTAGACTACAAAAGACGCGAAAGACGAAGGTAGGATGCTCTCCGGAGGTAAGAGCCGCTGCCGGGCGTCTTTCGGCAGAAGCCGCGCTAAGGAGAGCCCTGTGAGCGGCACAATCGTCTTTGCGCGAAGAAGCCGCTTCTTCGGTTCCGGGAGCCGGCGAGAGCGGCAGCTTCGGGAAGGTGAAGAAGCAAGCTGTACAACACTGGGATTGTGTGCGCACCTTGCCAACTGATAGAAAACAGTACCTTTGCACTCTCCTGACTTTTCCAATCACAGGAACATTCGATTGGAAGCTGTTTTGGACAACTTTTCTTTTCTTCCTGCCAAACACTTGGCAGACATCCGTGCAACTTCTAGAACACGATGGGAGATGTTTTCTGTGCTGGCACAGTTTTTCCTAGCCAGACATAGTGGAAAAGCGTTTTGCTAAGATGTAGACTACAAAAGACGCGAAAGACGAAGGTAGGATGCTCTCCGGAGGTAAGAGCCGCTGCCGGGCGTCTTTCGGCAGAAGCCGCGCTAAGGAGAGCACTGTGAGCGGCACAATCGTCTTTGCGCGAAGAAGCCGCTTCTTGGGCTCCGGCAGCCGGCGAGAGCGGCAGCTTCGGGAAGGTGAAGAAGCAAGCTGTACAACACTGGGATTGTGTGCGCACCTTGCCAACTGATAGAAAACAGTACCTTTGCACTCTCCTGACTTTTCCAATCACAGGAACATTCGATTGGAAGCTGTTTTGGACAACTTTTCTTTTCTTCCTGCCAAACACTTGGCAGACATCCGTGCAACTTCTAGAACACGATGGGAGATGTTTTCTGTGCTGGCACAGTTTTTCCTAGCCAGACATAGTGGAAAAGCGTTTTGCCGAGGTGTAGATGAGAAGAGGAGCTAAAGACGAAGGTAGGATGCTCTCCGGAGGTAAGAGCCGCTGCCGGGCGTCTTTCGGCAGAAGCCGCGCTAAGGAGAGCACTGTGAGCGGCACAATCGTCTTTGCGCGAAGAAGCCGCTTCTTGGGCTCCGGCAGCCGGCGAGAGCGGCAGCTTCGGGAAGGTGAAGAAGCAAGCTGTACAACACTGGGATTGTGTGCGCACCTTGCCAACTGATAGAAAACAGTACCTTTGCACTCTCCTGACTTTTCCAATCACAGGAACATTCGATTGGAAGCTGTTTTGGACAACTTTTCTTTTCTTCCTGCCAAACACTTGGCAGACATCCGTGCAACTTCTAGAACACGATGGGAGATGTTTTCTGTGCTGGCACAGTTTTTCCTAGCCAGACATAGTGGAAAAGCTTTTTGCCGAGGTGTAGATGAGAAGAGGAGCTAAAGAGTGGATGTTAGCAAATGACACCCATCTTCAAAAAAGGCAATTAAGAGGACTCGCCATAGTACAAACCAGCCAGCCTCTTTTTTATCCCGAGGAAGTTGATGAAGCAGCTCTTCCTGGAAATCCTTGCCAGGCACATGACAGATGACCAAATAATGTAGTTAGCATGATTTTTCAGGGGAATTTCATGCTGAACATCACTTTAAACTCCTCTGATGAATCAACTTGACTGGTAGATGAAGGGAATATTATCTGCCTGGGCTTCAGGGAGGTTTTTGACATACCTCTACATGGCATCACACATACATATGGAAGCAATAGTGCAAAGGGGAGGGAATCAGTGTCTTTTCAGTGATGCTGAGGGAAAAGACAAGAGGCAGTGGGCACACACTGAAATACAGGAGATTGCCTTTGAACATCAGTAAATGTTTCTTTACTGTCAGGGTGACTGAACCACGGCACAGACTGCCCAGAAAGATTGTGGAGCCTGGATCTTTGAAGACATTAAAAGTACACCCAGATAGAATCCTGGGCAAGAGGCTCTAGGTATCCTGGTTTAGGCAGGGGGGTTGGGCCTGGTTAGCCCCACCAACCCCTTCCACTCTCTTTCATTCTGTGCTAGTGAATTCTCTTCAAGATGCATTTCAAAGCACTGGCATGACAAAGTTCTGTGCAGACAGAGATCCAAATGGACATGGCATCTAAGTTCCTTAAGCAGTGTTCAAGAAGAATGTAAAACTCTGGCACAAGTGTCTCTTCCCTAACTGAATCCCTTTCATGGGAAAATTCCCAGCTCTAGAAAGATCTTCTGATACGCATGCTTAAGACTGACACTGGCTGAGCAAATTTCTCCCTATGTATATCTAAGACCAGTTAGGATCTTCACCCAAAGTGCAGTCAACATAGTCACAGAATGCCTATTGTTAAGAAGTGACAGCTTCCATCAGAATGGCAGCTATTGGTCCACAAAATGGATTAATGGATGGGAATTATCTACGTGGGTTAAAAACAAAAATAAAGAGTTGGTCTTTATTTATCAATTTCATGGCAATATTGATAAGGGAAGAAAAAGATCTAAGTCCTTGACTTTCTGGACTCGAGGAAAGATTTTAAAAATTCCTTGTAAAAATGTATGATCACAATCAGACTATTGAAACCATTTTAGTTGGGAACAAAGTTCCAAAATTGTCTAGATAGTGGCAAAGAAGCCAAGAAAATAGGAAAGAAACAAAAAGAGAGCAAAAGAGTCAGCTTCAGTGTACAAGCTCGTTCTAGAAGTAGTCTGCTGGGAAAAGGAACCCCCAGCTAAATTTCCAATGTATTCCTGCGCTTGATTCAGTAACTGGTCAATGTAAAAACCAATCCTTTTGTACAACTTCTTCCAGCAACAAAAACTCCAACAGGTTGACACTACCATCATGCCTGTTCCAGACATATTTAAAAGAGAAATGATGATTTTCTTGAAAACCTACTTACATAAAAGTTGCAAGATGGTGGAGGGATTCCCACATCCTCCTTCCTCCATCTGGCTTGAAAGTATATTTGATAAAATATGCAACAAAGCACATGATTTATAAGGGAGAGTCAAATGGATGATTTGGGAATCGATCTCTTGTTGATAGTAAACTTCATATCCACTCGGTGTGACCTTTTTAAAACAAAATGTGGAGCTGAGGCATGAATCTGCCACAACAATTGTAAAGCAAACATACACACTCCCCTTCATATGCCCCCCCCTCCACACACACCTAGGCACACACAGAGATCAGCATAGCAGATCATGAACACCTTGGAAAAGACTGAAATGCTAAATGCCTCTCTTGATGGGCAAAAGAGCTGGTGCAGTAATTCAAATGCCTGGTACAAAAATTCTGTTTAATATTTAGCTCCTATTTAAAACACAGCTTTTCATTTCATTCTATTTACAGAATATTTTCATTTCATTTGTTTCTTTAAAATTACTTAGTTCTCACCTGTTGTATGTCTAGGAATATTTTCTTCCAAAAATAGAAAAAAATAGATGATATCTTTTCAGCAGAAAACATTGGTTGATACAATTTTAAACCATCATGATATGGAAGAATTCTTCTGTCCCTCTCGAAGGTGGAAGAAGCATTTGGATCACAGATCATCTACAATGAAATACTTGACATGTTTAAGATGCTTTCAATCAATTTTGATCGTCAATTGCTTATTTGTTGTAAACAGTAATTTTTCAGTGAAGGGAAAGTGTGTGTGGTATATCTACATGATATGTTCAAAGGCAGTTCCTACTAATGGCCAGGCTGAATTCCAGTAAATAATGTCCCGAATGATATTTTGCCGCCTTCTTTGGCACTTCATGAAATCTTACCCCGATGAAGTGCTGAAACAAAGAGATTTTCTCTTAGAGAGTGTCTCATGTTGTAACCTATCCCATGGATTTTATGCTGTAATTCTTATCTCTTTTAAAATTTACTATCTTCTGTACAGTTTTCATGAAACTTTCTGTTACAGTAGTGAATAGCACAGATAAATGTCATTTTGTACAACTTTGAATTTACCCCAAGAGCTGAGAGAAAACTTGATCCTATACTTCAATCCGAGTTTCTTCTATAGTCCAACTTTGTTTCTCTACCATCAAGCTTCTCCTTTGTTGCTGCTCCAAGCCCCGTCCAAGGTGACCTTGAATACTTTCAGGGATGGGACACCCACAACTTCTCTGGGCAACCTGTTCCAGTGTTCCAGCACTCCCACAGTAAAAAAGGCCTTCCTTTCATCTAATATGTGTAGGAAATCATAAATCTAGGCATAGAAGCTTGGAGTGCAAATTTGAAATTCTTTGGATTTGAAGCACATTTTATATGAATACTGACTTACAGATGACTAAAAGATGTTGATGGGCATTTGAGCTGACAAGTTTTGAAAAAGTGCACGGAAATTAAAATTGAAACCACTAAAATTAAAAACTCCTTGCCATTTTCTTTTTCCTCTCCTATTCAAAATTGCATATGTCAGATATCAGTGCTTCATGCAAACCTCTCAGATGCTCTCAGAGAAAAAGCTTTTCTTTCAGACTAAGTTGCGGTTGACGTAGAACACTAGCAGGAGTGAAAGATTTTCTGGGCATGGGGGCAGCCCGTTCTCCTTGGATTTGTGTGCAGAATGCATTTTATCCAAACTGGAAAATAGATCCCAGCTCTGTTCTATTCATCATTCTTACTTCATCAGGCCAGAAGATTCTGTGAAAAGTAGCCTGTGGACCTTGAAGACAGCGCATGTGAACCAGATGAGAGGTGATAGAGAAGTTGAGGGAGAGAAGAAAGAGCATGAGGCTGAAACCAGAAAGTATTTCTCCACGTGATCATGGAAGATTGCAGGAGCCACTTGGTACTATCAAACCAGCCCAACTTGGCACTGGTGCCACCTTGGGTCTGGGAGCCATGTTGCATATCGTGCATTTTAAGGAGCCAGCTGGCCACACCCAGCCATATGCCCCCAAACACAAACCAAGGCCCTTTTCTCTGGCAAACAAAACTCAGCTGCCCTGCTTCTGGATGGCAGATTGCAGGAACCACTTGGTACTATCAAACCAGCCCAACTTGGCACTGGTGCCACCATGGGTCTGGTCACCATCCTGCCTATTGTAGCTTTTCAGGAGCCAGCCGGTCACTCTCAGCCATAGGCCCCCAAACACAAACCTCGGCCCGTTTCCCTGGCAAACAAAAGTAAGCTGCCCCGCTTCTGGATGGCAGATTGCAGGAGCTACTTAGTACTATCAAATCAGCCCGACTTGGCACAGGTGCCACCTTGGATCTGGGAACCATCCTGTGTATCGTGGATTTTCAGGGGCCAGCCAGCCACTCTCAGCCATATGCCCCCAAAAACAAACCACGGACCTTTTCTCTGGCAAACAAAACTCAACTGCCCCTCTTCTGGATGGCAAATTTTAGGACGCACTTTGTACTACGAAAACCGCCCGACGTGGCACTGGTGCCACCTTGTGTCAGGGAACCATCCTGCATATCGAGCTTTTTAAGGAGCCAGCCGGCCAGGCCCAGCCATATACCCCCAAAAACAAACCACGGACCATTTCTCATGGAAACAAAAATCCGCTGCCCCGCGTCTGGATGGCAGATTGCAGGAGCCACTTTGCACCATCAAACCAGCCCGACTTGGCACTGGTGCCACCTTGGGTCTGGGAACAATCCTGCGTATCGTACATATTCAGGAACCAGCCGAACACTCCCAGCCACAGGCCCCCAAACACAAACAACGGCCCATTTCCCTGGCAAACAAAACTCAGCTGCCCCGCTTCTGGATGGCAGTTTGCAGGAGCCACTTGGGACTATCAAACCAGCCCGACTTGGCACTGGTGCCACCTTGGGTCTGGGAACCATCCTGCGTATGGTGGATTCTAAGGAGCCAGCCGGCCACTCCCAGCCACAGGACCCCAACAAAAACCACGGCCCTTTTTTCTGGCAAACAAAACTTAGCTGCCTCACTTCTGGACGGCAGATTGCAGGAGCCACTTGGTGTAATCAAACCAGCCCGACTTGGCACTGGTGCCACCTTGGGTCTGGGAACCATCCTGCGTATCGTGGATTCTAAGGAGCCAGCCGGCCACTCCTAGCCACAGGCCCCCAGACAAAAACCTAGGCCTATTTCTCTGGCAAACAAAAGTAAGCTGCCCCGCTTCTGGATGGCAGATTGCAGGAGACACTTGGTACTATCAAACCAGCCCAACTTGGCACTGGTGCCACCTTGGATCTGGGAACCATGCTGTGTATCGTGGATATTCAGGGGCCAGCCGGCCACTCTCAGCCATATGTCCCCAAACAGAAACCTCGGCCCGTTTCTCTGGCAAACAAAACTCAACTGCCCCTCTTCTGGATGGCAAATTGCAGGATGAACTTGATACTAAAACCGCAGGCCGACTTGGTAGTGGTGACACCTTGGACCTGGGAACCATCATGCGTATCGAGCATTTTAAGGAGCCAGCCGGCCACTCCCAGCAATATGCCCCCAAAAACAATCCACGGAATTTTTCTCTGGCAAACAAAAATCAGCTGCCCCGCTTCTGGATGGCAGATTGCAGGAGCCACTTTGCACCATCAAACCAGCCCGACTTGGCACTGGTGCCACCTTGCATCTGGGAACCATGCTGCCTAGCGTGGATTTTCAGGAGCCAGCCGGCCACTCTCAGCCATAGGCCCCCAAACAAAACCCACGGCCCGTTTCCCTGGCAAACAAAATTAAGCTGCCCCGCTTCTGGATGGCAGATTGCAGGACGCACTTGGTAGTATCAAACCAGCCCGACTTGGCACTGGTGCCACCTTGGGTCTGGGAACCATCCTGCGTATTGTGGGTTCAAAGGAGCCAGCCGGCCACTCCCAGCCACAGGCCCCCAAATACAAACAACGGCGCTTTTCCCTGGAAAACAAAACTCGCCTGACAACTTTTTGATGGCAGATTGCAGGAGCCACTTGGTACTATCAAACCAGCCCAACTTGGCACTGGTGCCACCATGGGTCTGGTCACCATCCTGCCTATCGTAGCTTTTCAGGAGCCAGCCAGCCACCCCCAGCCAGAGGCCCCTAGACAAATATTTCGGCCCGTTTCCCTGGCAAACCAAAGTAAGCTACCCCGCTTCTGGATGGCAGATTGCAGGAGCCACTTTGCACCATCAAACTAGCCCGACTTGGCACTGGTGCCACCTCAGCTCTGGGAACCATCCTGCGTATCGTTCATTGTAAGGAGCCAGCCGGCCACTCCAGCCACAGGCCCCCAGACACAAACAACGGCGCTTTTCCCTGGAAAACAAAACTCGCCTGCCAACTTTTTGATGGCAGATTGCAGGAGCCACTTGGTACTATCAAATCAGCCCAACTTGGCACTGGTGCCACCATGGGTCTGGTCACCATCCTGCCTATCGTAGCTTTTCAGGAGCCAGCCGGTCACTCGCAGCCATAGGCCCCCAGACACAAAACTCGGCCCGTTTCCCTGGCAAACAAAAGTAAGCTACCCCGCTTCTGGATGGCAGATTGCAGGAGCCACTTTGCACCATCAAACTAGCCCGACTTGGCACTGGTGCCACCTCTGGTCTGGGAACCATCCTGCGTATCGTGGATTCTAAGGAGCCAGCCGGTCACTCCCACCCACAGGCCCCCAAACACAAACAACGGCACTTTTCCCTGGAAAACAAAACTCGCCTGCCAACTTTTTGATGGCAGATTGCAGGAGCCACTTGGTACTATCAAACCAGCCCAACTTGGCACTTGTGCCACCATGGGTCTGGTCACCATCCTGCCTATCGTAGCTTTTCAGGAGCCAGCCGGTCACTCCCAGCCATAGGCCCCCAGACAAAAACCTTGGCCCGTTTCCCTGGCAAACAAAAGTAAGTTATCCCGCTTCTGGATGGCAGATTGCAGGAGCCACTTTTCACCATCAAACCAGCCCGACTTGGCACTGGTGCCACCTCTGGTCTGGGAACCATCCTGCGTATCATGGATTCTAAGGAGCCAGCTGGCCACTCCCAGCCACAGGCCCCCAAACACAAACAACGGCGCTTTTCCCTGGATAACAAACTCGCCTGCCAACTTTTTGATGGCAGATTGCAGGAGCCACTTGGTACTATCAAACCAGCCCAACTTGGCACTGGTGCCACCATGGGTCTGGTCACCATCCTGCCTATCGTAGCTTTTCAGGAGCCAGCCGGTCACTCCCAGCCATAGGCCCTGAGACACAAACCTCGGCCCGTTTCCCTGGCAAACAAAAGTAAGCTGCTCCGCTTCTGGATGGTAGATTGCAGGACGCACTTGGTACTATCAAACCAGCCCAACTTGGCACTGGTGCCACCTCTGGTCTGGGAACCATCCTGCGTATCGTGGATTCTAAGGAGCCAGCCGGTCACTCCCAGCCACAGGCCACCAAACACAAACAACGGCGCTTTTCCCTGGAAAACAAAACTCGCCTGCCAACATTTTGATGGCAGATTGCAGGAGCCACTTGGTACTATCAAATCAGCCCAACTTGGCACTGGTGCCACCATGGGTCTGGTCACCATCCTGCCTATCGTAGCTTTTCAGGAGCCAGCCGGTCACTCTCAGCCATAGGCCCCCAAACACAAACCTCGGCCCGTTTCCCTGGCAAACAAAAGTAAGCTGCCCCGCTTCTGGATGGCAGATTGCAGGAGCTACTTAGTACTATCAAATCAGCCCGACTTGGCACAGGTGCCACCTTGGATCTGGGAACCATCCTGTGTATCGTGGATTTTCAGGGGCCAGCCAGCCACTCTCAGCCATATGCCCCCAAAAACAAACCACGGACCTTTTCTCTGGCAAACAAAACTCAACTGCCCCTCTTCTGGATGGCAAATTTTAGGACGCACTTTGTACTACGAAAACCGCCCGACGTGGCACTGGTGCCACCTTGTGTCAGGGAACCATCCTGCATATCGAGCTTTTTAAGGAGCCAGCCGGCCAGGCCCAGCCATATACCCCCAAAAACAAACCACGGACAATTTCTCATGGAAACAAAATTCCGCTGCCCCGCGTCTGGATGGCAGATTGCAGGAGCCACTTTGCACCATCAAACCAGCCCGACTTGGCACTGGTGCCACCTTGGGTCTGGGAACAATCCTGCGTATCGTACATATTCAGGAACCAGCCGAACACTCCCAGCCACAGGCCCCCAAACACAAACAACGGCCCATTTCCCTGGCAAACAAAACTCAGCTGCCCCGCTTCTGGATGGCAGTTTGCAGGAGCCACTTGGGACTATCAAACCAGCCCGACTTGGCACTGGTGCCACCTTGGGTCTGGGAACCATCCTGCGTATGGTGGATTCTAAGGAGCCAGCCGGCCACTCCCAGCCACAGGACCCCAACAAAAACCACGGCCCTTTTTTCTGGCAAACAAAACTTAGCTGCCTCACTTCTGGATGGCAGATTGCAGGAGCCACTTGGTGTAATCAAACCAGCCCGACTTGGCACTGGTGCCACCTTGGGTCTGGGAACCATCCTGCGTATCGTGGATTCTAAGGAGCCAGCCGGCCACTCCTAGCCACAGGCCCCCAGACAAAAACCTAGGCCTATTTCTCTGGCAAACAAAAGTAAGCTGCCCCGCTTCTGGATGGCAGATTGCAGGAGACACTTGGTACTATCAAACCAGCCCAACTTGGCACTGGTGCCACCTTGGATCTGGGAACCATGCTGTGTATCGTGGATATTCAGGGGCCAGCCGGCCACTCTCAGCCATATGTCCCCAAACAGAAACCTCGGCCCGTTTCTCTGGCAAACAAAACTCAACTGCCCCTCTTCTGGATGGCAAATTGCAGGATGAACTTGATACTAAAACCGCAGGCCGACTTGGTAGTGGTGACACCTTGGACCTGGGAACCATCATGCGTATCGAGCATTTTAAGGAGCCAGCCGGCCACTCCCAGCAATATGCCCCCAAAAACAATCCACGGAATTTTTCTCTGGCAAACAAAAATCAGCTGCCCCGCTTCTGGATGGCAGATTGCAGGAGCCACTTTGCACCATCAAACCAGCCTGACTTGGCACTGGTGCCACCTTGCATCTGGGAACCATGCTGCCTAGCGTGGATTTTCAGGAGCCAGCCGGCCACTCTCAGCCATAGGCCCCCAAACAAAACCCACGGCCCGTTTCCCTGGCAAACAAAATTAAGCTGCCCCGCTTCTGGATGGCAGATTGCAGGACGCACTTGGTAGTATCAAACCAGCCCGACTTGGCACTGGTGCCACCTTGGGTCTGGGAACCATCCTGCGTATTGTGGGTTCAAAGGAGCCAGCCGGCCACTCCCAGCCACAGGCCCCCAAATACAAACAACGGCGCTTTTCCCTGGAAAACAAAACTCGCCTGACAACTTTTTGATGGCAGATTGCAGGAGCCACTTGGTACTATCAAACCAGCCCAACTTGGCACTGGTGCCACCATGGGTCTGGTCACCATCCTGCCTATCGTAGCTTTTCAGGAGCCAGCCAGCCACCCCCAGCCAGAGGCCCCTAGACAAATATTTCGGCCCGTTTCCCTGGCAAACCAAAGTAAGCTACCCCGCTTCTGGATGGCAGATTGCAGGAGCCACTTTGCACCATCAAACTAGCCCGACTTGGCACTGGTGCCACCTCAGCTCTGGGAACCATCCTGCGTATCGTTCATTGTAAGGAGCCAGCCGGCCACTCCAGCCACAGGCCCCCAGACACAAACAACGGCGCTTTTCCCTGGAAAACAAAACTCGCCTGCCAACTTTTTGATGGCAGATTGCAGGAGCCACTTGGTACTATCAAATCAGCCCAACTTGGCACTGGTGCCACCATGGGTCTGGTCACCATCCTGCCTATCGTAGCTTTTCAGGAGCCAGCCGGTCACTCGCAGCCATAGGCCCCCAGACACAAAACTCGGCCCGTTTCCCTGGCAAACAAAAGTAAGCTACCCCGCTTCTGGATGGCAGATTGCAGGAGCCACTTTGCACCATCAAACTAGCCCGACTTGGCACTGGTGCCACCTCTGGTCTGGGAACCATCCTGCGTATCGTGGATTCTAAGGAGCCAGCCGGTCACTCCCACCCACAGGCCCCCAAACACAAACAACGGCACTTTTCCCTGGAAAACAAAACTCGCCTGCCAACTTTTTGATGGCAGATTGCAGGAGCCACTTGGTACTATCAAACCAGCCCAACTTGGCACTTGTGCCACCATGGGTCTGGTCACCATCCTGCCTATCGTAGCTTTTCAGGAGCCAGCCGGTCACTCCCAGCCATAGGCCCCCAGACAAAAACCTTGGCCCGTTTCCCTGGCAAACAAGTTATCCCGCTTCTGGATGGCAGATTGCAGGAGCCACTTTTCACCATCAAACCAGCCCGACTTGGCACTGGTGCCACCTCTGGTCTGGGAACCATCCTGCGTATCATGGATTCTAAAGAGCCAGCCGGCCACTCCCAGCCACAGGCCCCCAAACACAAACAACGGCGCTTTTCCCTGGAAAACAAAACTCGCCTGCCAACTTTTTGATGGCAGATTGCAGGAGCCACTTGGTACTATCAAACCAGCCCAACTTGGCACTGGTGCCACCATGGGTCTGGTCACCATCCTGCCTATCGTAGCTTTTCAGGAGCCAGCCGGTCACTCCCAGCCATAGGCCCTGAGACACAAACCTCGGCCCGTTTCCCTGGCAAACAAAAGTAAGCTGCTCCGCTTCTGGACGGTAGATTGCAGGACGCACTTGGTACTATCAAACCAGCCCGACTTGGCACTGGTGCCACCTCAGGTCTGGGAACCATCCTGCGTATCGTGGATTCTAAGGAGCCAGCCGGTCACTCCCAGCCACAGGCCACCAAACACAAACAACGGCGCTTTTCCCTGGAAAACAAAACTCGCCTGCCAACATTTTGATGGCAGATTGCAGGAGCCACTTGGTACTATCAAATCAGCCCAACTTGGCACTGGTGCCACCATGGGTCTGGTCACCATCCTGCCTATCGTAGCTTTTCAGGAGCCAGCCGGTCACTCCTATCCATAGGCCCCCAGACACAAACCTCGGCCCGTTTCCCTGGCAAACAAAAGTAAGTTATCCCGCTTCTGGATGGCAGATTGCAGGAACCACTTTGCACCATCAAACTAGCCCGACTTGGCACTGGTGCCACCTCTGGTCTGGGAACCATGCTGTGTATCGTGGATTCAAAGGAGCCATCCGTCCACTCCCAGCCACAGGCCCCCAAACACAAACAACGGCGCTTTTCCCTGGAAAACAAAACTCGCCTGCCAACATTTTGATGGCAGATTGCAGGACCCACTTGGTACTATCAAACCAGCCCAACTTGGCACTGGTGCCACCATGGGTCTGGTCACCATCCTGCCTATCGTAGCTTTTCAGGAGCCAGCCGGTCACTCCCAGCCATAGGCCCCCAGACACAAACCTCGGCCCGTTTCCCTGGCAAACAAAAGTAAGCTGCCCCGCTCCTGGATGGCAGATTGCAGGACGCACTTGGTAGTATCAAACCAGCCCGACTTGGCACTGGTGCCACCTCTGGTCTGGGAACCATCCTGCGTATCGTGGATTCTAAGCAGCCAGCCGGCCACTCCCAGCCACAGGCCCCCAAACACAAACAACGGCGCTTTTCCCTGGAAAACAAAACTCGCCTGCCAACATTTTGATGGCAGATTGCAGGAGCCACTTGGTACTATCAAATCATCCCAACTTGGCACTGGTGCCACCATGCGTTTGGTCACCATCCTGCCTATCGTAGCTTTTCAGGAGCCAGACGGTCACTCCCAGCTATAGGCCCCCAGACAAAAACCTCGGCCCGTTTCCCTGGCATACAAAAGTAAGCTGCCCCGCTTCTGGATGGCAGATTGCAGGAACCACTTGGTACTATCAAACCAGCCCGACTTGGCACTGGTGCCACCTCAGGTCTGGGAACCATGCTGCATATCGTGGATTCTAATTAGCCATCTGGCCACTCCCACCCACAGGCCCCCAAACAAAAACAACGGCGCTTTTCCCTGGAAAACAAAACTCGCCTGCCAACTTTTTGATGGCAGATTGCAGGAGCCACTTGGTACTATCAAATCAGCCCAACTTGGCACTGGTGCCACCATGGGTCTGGTCACCATCCTGCCTATCGTAGCTTTTCAGGAGCCAGCCGGTCACTCCCAGCCATAGGCCCCCAGACAAAAACCTTGGCCCGTTTCCCTGGCAAACAAAAGTAAGTTATCCCGCTTCTGGATGGCAGATTGCAGGAGCCACTTTTCACCATCAAACCAGCCCGACTTGGCACTGGTGCCACCTCTGGTCTGGGAACCATCCTGCGTATCGTGGATTCTAAGGAGCCAGCCGGTCACTCCCAGCCACAGGCCACCAAACACAAACAACGGCGCTTTTCCCTGGAAAACAAAACTCGCCTGCCAACATTTTGATGGCAGATTGCAGGAGCCACTTGCTACTATCAAATCAGCCCAACTTGGCACTGGTGCCACCATGGGTCTGGTCACCATCCTGCCTATCGTAGCTTTTCAGGAGCCAGCCGGTCCCTCCCTGCCATAGGCCCCCAGAGAAAAACCTCGGCCCGTTTCCCTGGCAAACAAAAGTAAGCTACCCCGCTTCTGGATGGCAGATTGCAGGAGCCACTTTGCACCATCAAACTAGCCCGACTTGGCACTGGTGCCACCTCAGCTCTGGGAACCATCCTGCGTATCGTTCATTGTAAGGAGCCAGCCGGCCACTCCCAGCCACAGGCCCCCAGACACAAACAACGGCGCTTTTCCCTGGAAAACAAAACTCGCCTGCCAACTTTTTGATGGCAGATTGCAGGAGCCACTTGCTACTATCAAATCAGCCCAACTTGGCACTGGTACCACCATGGGTCTGGTCACCATCCTGCCTATCGTAGCTTTTCAGGAGCCAGCCGGTCACTCGCAGCCATAGGCCCCCAGACACAAAACTCGGCCCGTTTCCCTGGCAAACAAAAGTAAGCTGCCCCGCTTCTGGATGGCAGATTGCAGGAGCCACTTTGCACCATCAAACTGGCCCGACTTGGCACTGGTGCGACCTCTGGTCTGGGAACCATCCTGCGTATCGTGGATTCTAAGGAGCCAGCCGGTCACTCCCACCCACAGGCCCCCAAACACAAACAACGGCACTTTTCCCTGGAAAACAAAACTCGCCTGCCAACATTTTGATGGCAGATTGCAGGAGCCACTTGGTACTATCAAACCAGCCCAACTTGGCACTGGTGCCACCATGGGTCTGGTCACCATCCTGCCTATCGTAGCTTTTCAGGAGCCAGCCGGTCACTCCCAGCCATAGGCCCCCAGACACAAACCTCGGCCCGTTTCCCTGGCAAACAAAAGTAAGTTATCCCGCTTCTGGATGGCAGATTGCAGGAGCCACTTTTCACCATCAAACCAGCCCGACTTGGCACTGGTGCCACCTCTGGTCTGGGAACCATCCTGCGTATCGTGGATTCTAAGGAGCCAGCCGGCCACTCCCAGCCACAGGCCCCCAAACACAAACAACGGCGCTTTTCCCTGGATAACAAACTCGCCTGCCAACTTTTTGATGGCAGATTGCAGGAGCCACTTGGTACTATCAAACCAGCCCAACTTGGCACTGGTGCCACCATGGGTCTGGTCACCATCCTGCCTATTGTAGCTTTTCAGGAGCCAGGCGGTCACTCCCAGCCATAGGCCCTGAGACACAAACCTCGGCCGGTTTCCCTGGCAAACAAAAGTAAGCTGCCCCGCTTCTGGATGGCAGATTGCAGGACGCACTTGGTACTATCAAACCAGCCCAACTTGGCACTGGTGCCACCTCTGGTCTGGGAACCATGCCGCGTATCGTGGATTCTAAGGAGCCAGCCGGCCACTCCCAGCCACAGGCCCCCAAACAGAAACAACGGCACTTTTCCCTGGAAAACAAAACTCGCCTGCCAAATTTTGATGGCAGATTGCAGGAGCCACTTGGTACTATCAAATCAGCCCAACTTGGCACTGGTGCCACCATGGGTCTGGTCACCATCCTGCCTATCGTAGCTTTTCAGGAGCCAGCCGGTCACTCCCAGCCATAGGCCCCCAGACACAAACCTCGGCCCGTTTCCCTGGCAAACAAAAGTAAGCTGCCCCGCTTCTGGATGGCAGATTGCAGGAGCCACTTGGTACTATCAAACCAGCCCAACTTGGCACTGGTGCCACCTTGGGTCTGGGAACCATCCTGCGTATCGATCTTTTTAATGAGACAGCCGGCCACTCCCAGCCATATGCCCCCAAACACAACCCACGGCCCTTTTCTCTGGCAAACAAAACTCAACTGCACCGCTTCTGGATGGCAGATTGCAGGAGCCACTTGGTGTAATCAAACCAGCCCGACTTGGCACTGGTGCCACCTTGGGTCTGGGAACCATCCTGCGTATCGTGGATTCTAAGGAGCCAGCCGGCCACTCCCAGCCACAGGCCCCCAAACAAAATCAACGGCGCTGTTCCCTGGAAAACAAAACACGCCTGCCAACTTTTTGATGGAGTTTGCAGGAGCCACTTGGTACTATCAAACCAGCCCGACTTGGCACTGGTGCCACCATGGGTCTGGGAAACATCCTGCGTATCGTGGATTCTAAGGAGCCAGCCAGCCACTCCTAGCCACAGGCCCCCAGACAAAAACCTAGGCCTATTTCTCTGGCAAACAAAAGTGAGCTGCCCCGCTTCTGGATGGCAGATTGCAGGAGACACTTGGTACTATCAAACCAGCCCAACTTGGCACTGGTGCCACCTTGGATCTGGGAACCATGCTGTGTATCGTGGATATTCAGGGGCCAGCCGGCCACTCTCAGCCATATGTCCCCAAACAGAAACCTCGGCCCGTTTCTCTGGCAAACAAAACTCAACTGCCCCTCTTCTGGATGGCAAATTGCAGGATGAACTTGATACTAAAACCGCAGGCCGACTTGGTAGTGGTGACACCTTGGACCTGGGAACCATCATGCGTATCGAGCATTTTAAGGAGCCAGCCGGCCACTCCCAGCAATATGCCCCCAAAAACAATCCACGGAATTTTTCTCTGGCAAACAAAAATCAGCTGCCCCGCTTCTGGATGGCAGATTGCAGGAGCCACTTTGCACCATCAAACCAGCCCGACTTGGCACTGGTGCCACCTTGCATCTGGGAACCATGCTGCCTAGCGTGGATTTTCAGGAGCCAGGCGGCCACTCTCAGCCATAGGCCCCCAGACACAAAACCCACGGCCCGTTTCCCTGGCAAACAAAATTAAGCTGCCCCGCTTCTGGATGGCAGATTGCAGGACGCACTTGGTAGTATCAAACCAGCCCGACTTGGCACTGGTGCCACCTTGGGTCTGGGAACCATCCTGCGTATCGTGGGTTCAAAGGAGCCAGCCGGCCACTCCCAGCCACAGGCCCCCAAATACAAACAACGGCGCTTTTCCCTGGAAAACAAAACTCGCCTGACAATTTTTGATGGCAGATTGCAGGAGCCACTTGGTACTATCAAACCAGCCCAACTTGGCACTGGTGCCACCATGGGTCTGGTCACCATCCTGCCTATCGTAGCTTTTCAGGAGCCAGCCAGCCACCCCCAGCCAGAGGCCCCTAGACAAATATTTCGGCCCGTTTCCCTGGCAAACAAAAGTAAGCTACCCCGCTTCTGGATGGCAGATTGCAGGAGCCACTTTGCACCATCAAACTAGCCCGACTTGGCACTGGTGCCACCTCAGCTCTGGGAACCATCCTGCGTATCGTTCATTGTAAGGAGCCAGCCGGCCACTCCCAGCCACAGGCCCCCAGACACAAACAACGGCGCTTTTCCCTGGAAAACAAAACTCGCCTGCCAACTTTTTGATGGCAGATTGCAGGAGCCACTTGGTACTATCAAATCAGCCCAACTTGGCACTGGTGCCACCATGGGTCTGGTCACCATCCTGCCTATCGTAGCTTTTCAGGAGCCAGCCGGTCACTCGCAGCCATAGGCCCCCAGACACAAACCTCGGCCCGTTTCCCTGGCAAACAAAAGTAAGCTACCCCGCTTCTGGATGGCAGATTGCAGGAGCCACTTTGCACCATCAAACTAGCCCGACTTGGCACTGGTGCCACCTCTGGTCTGGGAACCATCCTGCGTATCGTGGATTCTAAGGAGCCAGCCGGTCACTCCCACCCACCGGCCCCCAAACACAAACAACGGCACTTTTCCCTGGAAAACAAAACTCGCCTGCCAACTTTTTGATGGCAGATTGCAGGAGCCACTTGGTACTATCAAACCAGCCCAACTTGGCACTGGTGCCACCATGGGTCTGGTCACCATCCTGCCTATCGTAGCTTTTCAGGAGCCAGCCGGTCACTCCCAGCCATAGGCCCCCAGACAAAAACCTCGGCCCGTTTCCCTGGCAAACAAAAGTAAGTCATCCCGCTTCTGGATGGCAGATTGCAGGAGCCACTTTGCACCATCAAACCAGCCCGACTTGGCACTGGTGCCACCTCTGGTCTGGGAACCATCCTGCGTATCATGGATTCTAAGGAGCCAGCCGGCCACTCCCAGCCAGAGGCCCCCAAACACAAACAACGGCGCTTTTCCCTGGATAACAAACTCGCCTGCCAACTTTTTGATGGCAGATTGCAGGAGCCACTTGGTACTATCAAACCAGCCCAACTTGGCACTGGTGCCACCATGGGTCTGGTCACCATCCTGCCTATCGTAGCTTTTCAGGAGCCAGCCGGTCACTCCCAGCCATAGGCCCCCAGACACAAACCTCGGCCCGTTCCCCTGGCAAACAAAAGTAAGCTACCCCGCTTCTGGATGGCAGATTGCAGGACGCACTTGATAGTATCAAACCAGCCCGACTTGGCACTGGTGCCACCTCAGGTCTGGGAACCATGCTGCGTATCGTGGATTCTAATTAGCCATCTGGCCACTCCCACCCACAGGCCCCCAAACAAAAACAACGGCGCTTTTCCCTGGAAAACAAAACTCGCCTGCCAAATTTTGATGGCAGGTTGCCGGAGCCACTTGGTACTATCAAACCAGCCCAACTTGACACTGGTGCCACCATGGGTCTGGTCACCATCCTGCCTATCGTAGCTTTTCAGGAGCCAGACGGTCACTCCCAGCCATAGGCCCCCAGACAAAAACCTTGGCCCGTTTCCCTGGCAAACAAAAGTAAGTTATCCCGCTTCTGGATGGCAGATTGCAGGAGCAACTTTTCACCATCAAACCAGCCCGACTTGGCACTGGTGCCACCTCTGGTCTGGGAACCATCCTGCGTATCGTGGATTCTAAGGAGCCAGCCGGCCACTCCCAGCCACAGGCCCCCAAACACAAACCACAGCGCTTTTCCCTGGAAAACAAAACTCGCCTGCCAACTTTTGATGGCAGATTGCAGGAGCCACTTGGTACTATCAAACCAGCCCAACTTGGCACTGGTGCCACCATGGGTCTGGTCACCATCCTGCCTATCGTAGCTTTTCAGGAGCCAGCCGGTCACTCCCAGCCATAGGCCCCCAGACACAAACCTCGGCCCGTTTCCCTGGCAAACAAAAGTAAGCTGCCCCTCTTCTGGATGGCAGATTGCAGGAACCACTTGGTACTATCAAACCAGCCCAACTTGGCACTGGTGCGACCTCTGGTGTGGGAACCATCCTGCGTATCGTGGATTCTAAGGAGCCAGCCGGTCACTCCCAGCCACAGGCCACCAAACACAAACAACGGCGCTTTTCCCTGGAAAACAAAACTCGCCTGCCAACATTTTGATGGCAGATTGCAGGAGCCACTTGGTACTATCAAATCAGCCCAACTTGACACTGGTGCCACCATGGGTCTGGTCACCATCCTGCCTATCGTAGCTTTTCAGGAGCCAGCCGGTCCCTCCCTGCCATAGGCCCCCAGAGAAAAACCTCGGCCCGTTTCCCTGGCAAACAAAAGTAAGCTACCCCGCTTCTGGATGGCAGATTGCAGGAGCCACTTTGCACCATCAAACTAGCCCGACTTGGCACTGGTGCCACCTCAGGTCTGGGAACCATCCTGCGTATCGTTCATTGTAAGGAGCCAGCCGGCCACTCCCAGCCACAGGCCCCCAGACACAAACAACGGCGCTTTTCCCTGGAAAACAAAACTCGCCTGCCAACTTTTTGATGGCAGATTGCAGGAGCCACTTGGTATTATCAAACTAGCCCGACTTGGCACTGGTGCCACCTCTGGTCTGGGAACCATCCTGCGTATCGTGGATTCTAAGGAGCCAGCCGGCCACTCCCACCCACAGGCCCGCAAACAAAAACAACGGCGCTTTTCCCTGGAAAACAAAACTCGCCTGCCAATTTTTTGATGGCAGATTGCAGGAGCCACTTGGTACTATCAAACCAGCCCAACTTGGCACTGGTGCCACCATGGATCTGGTCACCATCCTGCCTATCGTAGCTTTTCAGGACCTAGCCGGTCACTCCAAGCCATAGGCCCCCAGAGAAAAACCTCGGCCCGTTTCCCTGGCAAACAAAAGCAAGCTACCCCGCTTCTGGATGGCAGATTGCAGGAGCCACTTTGCACCATCAAACTAGCCCGACTTGGCACTGGTGCCACCTCAGGTCTGGGAACCATCCTACGTATCGTTCATTGTAAGGAGCCAGCCGGCCACTCCCAGCCACAGGCCCCCAGACACAAACAACGGCGCTTTTCCCTGGAAAACAAAACTCGCCTGCCAACTTTTTGATGGCAGATTGCAGGAGCCACTTGGTACTATCAAATCAGCCCAACTTGGCACTGGTACCACCATGGGTCTGGTCACCATCCTGCCTATCGTAGCTTTTCAGGAGCCAGCCGGTCACTCGCAGCCATAGGCCCCCAGACACAAAACTCGGCCCGTTTCCCTGGCAAACAAAAGTAAGCTACCCCGTTTCTGGATGGCAGATTGCAGGAGCCACTTTGCACCATCAAACTGGCCCGACTTGGCACTGGTGCCACCTCTGGTCTGGGAACCATCCTGCGTATCGTGGATTCTAAGGAGCCAGCCGGTCACTCCCACCCACCGGCCCCCAAACACAAACAACGGCACTTTTCCCTGGAAAACAAAACTCGCCTGCCAACTTTTTGATGGCAGATTGCAGGAGCCACTTGGTACTATCAAACCAGCCCAACTTGGCACTGGTGCCACCATGGGTCTGGTCACCATCCTGCCTATCGTAGCTTTTCAGGAGCCAGCCGGTCACTCCCAGCCATAGGCCCCCAGACAAAAACCTCGGCCCGTTTCCCTGGCAAACAAAAGTAAGTCATCCCGCTTCTGGATGGCAGATTGCAGGAGCCACTTTGCACCATCAAACCAGCCCGACTTGGCACTGGTGCCACCTCTGGTCTGGGAACCATCCTGCGTATCATGGATTCTAAGGAGCCAGCCGGCCACTCCCAGCCAGAGGCCCCCAAACACAAACAACGGCGCTTTTCCCTGGATAACAAACTCGCCTGCCAACTTTTTGATGGCAGATTGCAGGAGCCACTTGGTACTATCAAACCAGCCCAACTTGGCACTGGTGCCACCATGGGTCTGGTCACCATCCTGCCTATCGTAGCTTTTCAGGAGCCAGCCGGTCACTCCCAGCCATAGGCCCCCAGACACAAACCTCGGCCCGTTCCCCTGGCAAACAAAAGTAAGCTACCCCGCTTCTGGATGGCAGATTGCAGGACACACTTGATAGTATCAAACCAGCCCGACTTGGCACTGGTGCCACCTCAGGTCTGGGAACCATGCTGCGTATCGTGGATTCTAATTAGCCATCTGGCCACTCCCACCCACAGGCCCCCAAACAAAAACAACGGCGCTTTTCCCTGGAAAACAAAACTCGCCTGCCAAATTTTGATGGCAGGTTGCCGGAGCCACTTGGTACTATCAAACCAGCCCAACTTGACACTGGTGCCACCATGGGTCTGGTCACCATCCTGCCTATCGTAGCTTTTCAGGAGCCAGACGGTCACTCCCAGCCATAGGCCCCCAGACAAAAACCTTGGCCCGTTTCCCTGGCAAACAAAAGTAAGTTATCCCGCTTCTGGATGGCAGATTGCAGGAGCAACTTTTCACCATCAAACCAGCCCGACTTGGCACTGGTGCGACCTCTGGTCTGGGAACCATCCTGCGTATCGTGGATTCTAAGGAGCCAGCCGGCCACTCCCAGCCACAGGCCCCCAAACACAAACCACAGCGCTTTTCCCTGGAAAACAAAACTCGCCTGCCAACTTTTGATGGCAGTTTGCAGGAGCCACTTGGTACTATCAAACCAGCCCAACTTGGCACTGGTGCCACCATGGGTCTGGTCAACATCCTGCCTATCGTAGCTTTTCAGGAGCCAGCCGGTCACTCCCAGCCATAGGCCCCCAGACACAAACCTCGGCCCGTTTCCCTGGCAAACAAAAGTAAGCTGCCCCTCTTCTGGATGGCAGATTGCAGGAACCACTTGGTACTATCAAACCAGCCCAACTTGGCACTGGTGCCACCTTGGGTCTGGGAACCATCCTGCGTATCGTGGATTCTAAGGAGCCAGCCGGTCACTCCCAGCCACAGGCCACCAAACACAAACAACGGCGCTTTTCCCTGGAAAACAAAACTCGCCTGCCAACATTTTGATGGCAGATTGCAGGAGCCACTTGGTACTATCAAATCAGCCCAACTTGACACTGGTGCCACCATGGGTCTGGTCACCATCCTGCCTATCGTAGCTTTTCAGGAGCCAGCCGGTCCCTCCCTGCCATAGGCCCCCAGAGAAAAACCTCGGCCCGTTTCCCTGGCATACAAAAGTAAGCTGCCCCGCTTCTGGATGGCAGATTGCAGGAACCACTTGGTACTATCAAACCAGCCCGACTTGGCACTGGTGCCACCTCAGGTCTGGGAACCATCCTGCGTATCGTTCATTGTAAGGAGCCAGCCGGCCACTCCCAGCCACAGGCCCCCAGACACAAACAACGGCGCTTTTCCCTGGAAAACAAAACTCGCCTGCCAACTTTTTGATGGCAGATTGCAGGAGCCACTTGGTATTATCAAACTAGCCCGACTTGGCACTGGTGCCACCTCTGGTCTGGGAACCATCCTGCGTATCGTGGATTCTAAGGAGCCAGCCGGCCACTCCCACCCACAGGCCCGCAAACAAAAACAACGGCGCTTTTCCCTGGAAAACAAAACTCGCCTGCCAATTTTTTGATGGCAGATTGCAGGAGCCACTTGGTACTATCAAACCAGCCCAAATTGGCACTGGTGCCACCATGGATCTGGTCACCATCCTGCCTATCGTAGCTTTTCAGGACCTAGCCGGTCACTCCAAGCCATAGGCCCCCAGAGAAAAACCTCGGCCCGTTTCCCTGGCAAACAAAAGCAAGCTACCCCGCTTCTGGATGGCAGATTGCAGGAGCCACTTTGCACCATCAAACTAGCCCGACTTGGCACTGGTGCCACCTCAGGTCTGGGAACCATCCTACGTATCGTTCATTGTAAGGAGCCAGCCGGCCACTCCCAGCCACAGGCCCCCAGACACAAACAACGGCGCTTTTCCCTGGAAAACAAAACTCGCCTGCCAACTTTTTGATGGCAGATTGCAGGAGCCACTTGGTACTATCAAATCAGCCCAACTTGGCACTGGTACCACCATGGGTCTGGTCACCATCCTGCCTATCGTAGCTTTTCAGGAGCCAGCCGGTCACTCCCAGCCATAGGCCCCCAGACACAAAACTCGGCCCGTTTCCCTGGCAAACAAAAGTAAGCTACCCCGTTTCTGGATGGCAGATTGCAGGAGCCACTTTGCACCATCAAACTGGCCCGACTTGGCACTGGTGCGACCTCTGGTCTGGGAACCATCCTGCGTATCGTGGATTCTAAGGAGCCAGCCGGTCACTCCCACCCACAGGCCCCCAAACACAAACAACGGCACTTTTCCCTGGAAAACAAAACTCGCCTGCCAACTTTTTGATGGCAGATTGCAGGAGCCACTTGGTACTATCAAACCAGCCCAACTTGGCACTGGTGCCACCATGGGTCTGGTCACCATCCTGCCTATCGTAGCTTTTCAGGAGCCAGCCGGTCACTCCCAGCCATAGGCCCCCAGACAAAAACCTCGGCCCGTTTCCCTGGCAAACAAAAGTAAGTTATCCCGCTTCTGGATGGCAGATTGCAGGAGCCACTTTTCACCATCAAACTAGCCCGACTTGGCACTGGTGCCACCTCTGGTCTGGGAACCATCCTGCGTATCGTGGATTCTAAGCAGCCAGCCGGCCACTCCCAGCCACAGGCCCCCAAACACAAACAACGGCGCTTTTCCCTGGATAACAAACTCGCCTGCCAACTTTTTGATGGCAGATTGCAGGAGCCACTTGGTACTATCAAACCAGCCCAACTTGGCACTGGTGCCACCATGGGTCTGGTCACCATCCTGCCTATCGTAGCTTTTCAGGAGCCAGGCGGTCACTCCCAGCCATAGGCCCCCAGACACAAACCTCGGCCCGTTTCCCTGGCAAACAAAAGTAAGCTGCCCCGCTTCTGGATGGCAGATTGCAGGACGCACTTGGTACTATCAAACCAGCCCAACTTGGCACTGGTGCCACCTCTGGTCTGGGAACCATGCCGCGTATCGTGGATTCTAAGGAGCCAGCCGGCCACTCCCAGCCACAGGCCCCCAAATACAAACAACGGCGCTTTTCCCTGGAAAACAAAACTCGCCTGCCAACTTTTTCATGGCAGATTGCAGGAGCCACTTGGTACTATCAAATCAGCCCAACTTGGCACTGGTGCCACCATGGGTCTGGTCACCATCCTGCCTATCGTAGCTTTTCAGGAGCCAGCCGGTCACTCCCAGCCATAGGCCCCCAGACACAAACCTCGGCCCGTTTCCCTGGCAAACAAAAGTAAGCTGCCCCGCTTCTGGATGGCAGATTGCAGGAGCCACTTGGTACTATCAAACCAGCCCAACTTGGCACTGGTGCCACCTCTGGTCTGGGAACCATGCTGCGTAACACAGATTCTAAGGCGCCAGTCGGCCACTCCCAGCCACAAGCCCCCAAACACAAACAATGGCGCTATTCTCTGGCAAACAAAACTCCACTGCCCCTCTTCTGGATGGCAAATTGCAGGACGCACTTGGTACTATAAAAACAGCCCGACTTGGCACTGGTGCCACCTTGGGTCTGGGAACCATCCTGCGTATCGATCTTTTTAATGAGACAGCCGGCCACTCCCAGCCATATGCCCCCAAACACAACCCACGGCCCTTTTCTCTGGCAAACAAAACTCAACTGCACCGCTTCTGGATGGCAGATTGCAGGAGCCACTTGGTACTATCAAACCAGCCCGACTTGGCACTGGTGCCACCTTGGGTCTGGGAACCATCCTGCGTATGGTGGATTCTAAGGAGCCAGCCGGCCACTCCCAGCCACAGGCCCCCAACAAAAACCATGGCCCTTTTTTCTGGCAAACAAAACTTAGCTGCCTCACTTCTGGATGGCAGATTGCAGGAGCCACTTGGTGTAATCAAACCAGCCCGACTTGGCACTGGTGCCACCTTGGGTCTGGGAACCATCCTGCGTATCGTGGATTCTAAGGAGCCAGCCGGCCACTCCCAGCCACAGGCCCCCAAACAAAAACAACGGCGCTGTTCCCTGGAAAACAAAACACGCCTGCCAACTTTTTGATGGAGTTTGCAGGAGCCACTTGGTACTATCAAACCAGCCCGACTTGGCACTGGTGCCACCTTGGGTCTGGGAAACATCCTGCGTATCGTGGATTCTTAGGAGCCAGCCGGCCACTCCTAGCCACAGGCCCCCAGACAAAAACCTAGGCCTATTTCTCTGGCAAACAAAAGTAAGCTGCCCCGCTTCTGGATGGCAGATTGCAGGAGACACTTGGTACTATCAAACCAGCCCAACTTGGCACTGGTGCCACCTTGGATCTGGGAACCATGCTGTGTATCGTGGATATTCAGGGGCCAGCCGGCCACTCTCAGCCATATGTCCCCAAACAGAAACCTCGGCCCGTTTCTCTGGCAAACAAAACTCAACTGCCCCTCTTCTGGATGGCAAATTGCAGGATGAACTTGATACTAAAACCGCAGGCCGACTTGGTAGTGGTGACACCTTGGACCTGGGAACCATCATGCGTATCGAGCATTTTAAGGAGCCAGCCGGCCACTCCCAGCAATATGCCCCCAAAAACAATCCACGGAATTTTTCTCTGGCAAACAAAAATCAGCTCCCCCGCTTTTGGATGGCAGATTGCAGGAGCCACTTTGCACCATCAAACCAGCCCGACTTGGCACTGGTGCCACATTGCATCTGGGAACCATGCTGCCTAGCGTGGATTTTCAGGAGCCAGCCGGCCACTCTCAGCCATAGGCCCCCAAACAAAACCCACGGCCCGTTTCCCTGGCAAACAAAATTAAGCTGCCCCGCTTCTGGATGGCAGATTGCAGGACGCACTTGGTAGTATCAAACCAGCCCGACTTGGCACTGGTGCCACCTTCGGTCTGGGAACCATCCTGCGTATCGTGGGTTCAAAGGAGCCAGCCGGCCACTCCCAGCCACAGGCCCCCAAATACAAACAACGGCGCTTTTCCCTGGAAAACAAAACTCGCCTGACAACTTTTTGATGGCAGATTGCAGGAGCCACTTGGTACTATCAAACCAGCCCAACTTGGCACTGGTGCCACCATGGGTCTGGTCACCATCCTGCCTATCGTAGCTTTTCAGGAGCCAGCCAGCCACCCCCAGCCAGAGGCCCCTAGACAAATATTTCGGCCCGTTTCCCTGGCAAACAAAAGTAAGCTACCCCGCTTCTGGATGGCAGATTGCAGGAGCCACTTTGCACCATCAAACTAGCCCGACTTGGCACTGGTGCCACCTCTGGTCTGGGAACCATCCTGCGTATCGTGGATTCTAAGGAGCCAGCCGGTCACTCCCACCCACAGGCCCCCAAACACAAACAATGGCACTTTTCCCTGGAAAACAAAACTCGCCTGCCAACTTTTTGATGGCAGATTGCAGGAGCCACTTGGTACTATCAAACCAGACCAACTTGGCACTGGTGCCACCATGGGTCTGGTCACCATCCTGCCTATCGTAGCTTTTCAGGAGCCAGCCGGACACTCCCAGCCATAGGCCCCCAGACAAAAACCTCGGCCCGTTTCCCTGGCAAACAAAAGTAAGTCAGCCCACTTCTGGATGGCAGATTGCAGGAGCCACTTTTCACCATCAAACCAGCCCGACTTGGCACTGGTGCCACCTCTGGTCTGGGAACCATCCTGCGTATCATGGATTCTAAGGAGCCAGCCGGCCACTCCCAGCCAGAGGCCCCCAAACACAAACAACGGCGCTTTTCCCTGGATAACAAACTCGCCTGCCAACTTTTTGATGGCAGATTGCAGGAGCCACTTGGTACTATCAAACCAGCCAACTTGGCACTGGTGCCACCATGGATCTGGTCACCATCCTGCCTATCGTAGCTTTTCAGGAGCCAGCCGGTCACTCCCAGCCATAGGCCCTGAGACACAAACCTCGGCCCGTTTCCCTGGCAAACAAAAGTAAGCTGCCCCGCTTCTGGATGGTAGATTGCAGGACGCACTTGGTACTATCAAACCAGCCCAACTTGGCACTGGTGCCACCTCTGGTCTGGGAACCATCCTGCGTATCGTGGATTCTAAGGAGCCATCCGTGCACTCCCAGCCACAGGCCCCCAAACACAAACAACGGCGCTTTTCCCTGGAAAACAAAACTCGCCTGCCAACTTTTTGATGGCAGATTGCAGGAGCCACTTGGTACTATCAAACCAGCCCAACTTGGCACTGGTGCCACCATGGGTCTGGTCACCATCCTGCCTATCGTAGCTTTTCAGGAGCCAGCCAGCCACCCCCAGCCAGAGGCCCCTAGACAAATATTTCGGCCCGTTTCCCTGGCAAACAAAAGTAAGCTACCCCGCTTCTGGATGGCAGATTGCAGGAGCCACTTTGCACCATCAAACTAGCCCGACTTGGCACTGGTGCCACCTCAGCTCTGGGAACCATCCTGCGTATCGTTCATTGTAAGGAGCCAGCTGGCCACTCCCAGCCACAGGCCCCCAGACACAAACAACGGCGCTTTTCCCTGGAAAACAAAACTCGCCTGCCAACATTTAGATGGCAGATTGCAGGAGCCACTTGGTACTATCAAATCAGCCCAACTTGGCACTGGTGCCACCATGGGTCTGGTCACCATCCTGCCTATCGTAGCTTTTCAGGAGCCAGCCGGTCACTCGCAGCCATAGGCCCCCAGACAAAAAACTCGGCCCGATTCCCTGGCAAACAAAAGTAAGCTACCCCGCTTCTGGATGGCAGATTGCAGGAGCCACTTTGCACCATCAAACTGGCCCGACTTGGCACTGGTGCCACCTCTGGTCTGGGAACCATCCTGCGTATCGTGGATTCTAAGGAACCAGCCGGTCACTCCCACCCACAGGCCCCCAAACACAAACAACGGCACTTTTCCCTGGAAAACAAAACTCGCCTGCCAACATTTTGATGGCAGATTGCAGGAGCCACTTGGTACTATCAAACCAGCCCAACTTGGCACTGGTGCCACCATGGGTCTGGTCACCATCCTGCCTATCGTAGCTTTTCAGGAGCCAGCCGGTCACTCCCAGCCATAGGCCCCCAGACAAAAACCTCGGCCCGTTTCCCTGGCAAACAAAAGTAAGTCATCCCGCTTCTGGATGGCAGATTGCAGGAGCCACTTTTCACCATCAAACCAGCCCGACTTGGCACTGGTGCCACCTCTGGTCTGGGAACCATCCTGCGTATCATGGATTCTAAGGAGCCAGCCGGCCACTCCCAGCCAGAGGCCCCCAAACACAAACAACGGCGCTTTTCCCTGGATAACAAACTCGCCTGCCAACTTTTTGATGGCAGATTGCAGGAGCCACTTGGTACTATCAAACCAGCCCAACTTGGCACTGGTGCCACCATGGGTCTGGTCACCATCCTGCCTATCGTAGCTTTTCAGGAGCCAGCCGGTCACTCCCAGCCATAGGCCCTGAGACACAAACCTCGGCCCGTTTCCCTGGCAAACTAAAGTAAGCTGCCCCGCTTCTGGATGGCAGATTGCAGGATGCACTTGGTACTATCAAACCAGCCCAACTTGGCACTGGTGCCACCTCTGGTCTGGGAACCATCCTGCGTATCGTGGATTCTAAGGAGCCAGCCGTCCACTCCCAGCCACAGGCCCCCAAACACAAACAACGGCGCTTTTCCCTGGAAAACAAAACTCGCCTGCCAACTTTTTGATGGCAGATTGCAGGAGCCACTTGGTACTATCAAATCACCCCAACTTCGCACTGGTGCCACCATGGGTCTGGTCACCATCCTGCCTATCGTAGCTTTTCAGGAGCCAGCCGGTCACTCCCAGCCATAGGCCCCCAGACACAAACCTCGGCCCGTTTCCCTGGCATACAATAGTAAGCTGCCCCGCTTCTGGATGGCAGATTACAGGAGCCCCTTTGCACCATCAAACTAGCCCGACTTGGCACTGGTGCCACCTCTGGTCTGGGAACCATGCTGTGTATCGTGGATTCTAAGGAGCCATCCGTCCACTCCCAGCCACAGGCCGCCAAACACAAACAACGGCGCTTTTCCCTGGAAAACAAAACTCGCCTGCCAACATTTTGATGGCAGATTGCAGGAGCCACTTGGTACTATCAAACCAGCCCAACTTGGCACTGGTGCCACCATGGGTCTGGTCACCATCCTGCCTATCGTAGCTTTTCAGGAGCCAGCCGGTCACTCCCAGCCATAGGCCCCCAGACACAAAGCTCGGCCCGTTTCCCTGGCAAACAAAAGTAAGCTGCCCCGCTTCTGGATGGCAGATTGCAGGACGCACTTGGTAGTATCAAACCAGCCCGACTTGGCACTGGTGCCACCTCTGGTCTGGGAACCATCCTGCGTATCGTGGACTCTAAGCAGCCAGCCGGCCACTCCCAGCCACAGGCCCCCAAACACAAACAACGGCGCTTTTCCCTGGAAAACAAAACTCGCCTGCCAACATTTTGATGGCAGATTGCAGGAGCCACTTGGTACTATCAAATCAGCCCAACTTGGCACTGGTGCCACCATGCGTTTGGTCACCATCCTGCCTATCGTAGCTTTTCAGGAGCCAGCCGGTCACTCCCAGCTATAGGCCCCCAGAAAAAAACCTCGGCCCGTTTCCCTGGCATACAAAAGTAAGCTGCCCCGATTCTGGATGGCAGATTGCAGGAACCACTTGGTACTATCAAACCAGCCCGACTTGGCACTGGTGCCACCTCTGGTCTGGGAACCATCCTGCGTATCGTGGTTCTAAGGAGCCATCCGTCCACTCCCAGCCACAGGCCCCCAAACACAAACAACGGCGCTTTTCCCTGGAAAACAAAACTCGCCTGCCAACTTTTGATGGCAGATTGCAGGAGCCACTTGGTACTATCAAATCAGCCCAACTTGGCACTGGTGCCACCATGGGTCTGGTCACCATCCTGCCTATCGTAGCTTTTCAGGAGCCAGCCGGTCACTCGCAGCCATAGGCCCCCAGAAACAATACTCGGCCTGTTTCCCTGGCAAACAAAAGTAAGCTGCCCCGCTTCTGGATGGCAGATTGCAGGAGACACTTTGCACCATCAAACTAGCCCGACTTGGCACTGGTGCCACCTCTGGTCTGGGAACCATGCTGTGTATCGTGGATTCTAAGGAGCCAGCCGGCCACTCCCACCCACAGGCCCCCAAACAAAAACAACGGCGCTTTTCCCTGGAAAACAAAACTCGCCTGCCAATTTTTTGATGGCAGATTGCAGGAGCCACTTGGTACTATCAAACCAGCCCAACTTGGCACTGGTGCCACCATGGGTCTGGTCACCATCCTGCCTATCGTAGCTTTTCAGGAGCCAGCCGGTCACTCCCAGCCATAGGCCCCCAGACACAAACCTCGGCCCGTTTCCCTGGCAAACAAAAGTAAGCTACCCCGCTTCTGGATGGCAGATTGCAGGACGCACTTGATAGTATCAAACCAGCCCGACTTGGCACTGGTGCCACCTCAGGTCTGGGAACCATGCTGCGTATCGTGGATTCTAGTTAGCCATCTGGCCACTCCCACCCACAGGCCCCCAAACAAAAACAACGGCGCTTTTCCCTGGAAAACAAACCTCGCCTGCCAAATTTTGATGGCAGATTGCCGGAGCCACTTGGTACTATCAAACCAGCCCAACTTGACACTGGTGCCACCATGGGTCTGGTCACCATCCTGCCTATCGTAGCTTTTCAGGAGCCAGCCGGTCACTCCCTGCCATAGGCCCCCAGACAAAAACCTTGGCCCGTTTCCCTGGCAAACAAAAGTAAGTTATCCCGCTTCTGGATGGCAGATTGCAGGAGCCACTTTTCACCATCAAACCAGCCCGACTTGGCACTGGTGCCACCTCTGGTCTGGGAACCATCCTGCGTATCGTGGATTCTAAGGAGCCAGCCGGCCACTCCCAGCCACAGGCCCCCAGACACAAACAACGGCGCTTTTCCCTGGAAAACAAAACTCGCCTGCCAACATTTTGATGGCAGATTGCAGGAGCCACTTGGTACTATCAAACCAGCCCAACTTGGCACTGGTGCCACCATGGATCTGGTCACCATCCTGCCTATCGTAGCTTTTCAGGACCTAGCCGGTCACTCCAAGCCATAGGCCCCCAGTGAAAAACCTCGGCCCGTTTCTCTGGCAAACAAAAGTAAGCTGCCCCGCATCTGGATGGCAGATTGCAGGAACCACTTGGTACTATCAAACCAGCCCAACTTGGCACTGGTGCCACCTTGGGTCTGGGAACCATCCTGCGTATCGTGGATTCTAAGGAGCCAGCCGGTCACTCCCAGCCACAGGCCACCAAACACAAACAACGGCGCTTTTCCCTGGAAAACAAAACTCGCCTGCCAACATTTAGATGGCAGATTGCAGGAGCCACTTGCTACTATCAAATCAGCCCAACTTGGCACTGGTGCCACCATGGGTCTGGTCACCATCCTGCCTATCGTAGCTTTTCAGGAGCCAGCCGGTCACTCCCTGCCATAGGCCCCCAGAGAAAAACCTCGGCCCGTTTCCCTGGCAAACAAAAGTAAGCTACCCCGCTTCTGGATGGCAGATTGCAGGAGCCACTTTGCACCATCAAACTAGCCCGACTTGGCACTGGTGCCACCTGAGGTCTGGGAACCATCCTGCGTATCGTTCATTGTAAGGAGCCAGCCGGCCACTCCCAGCCACAGGCCCCCAGACACAAACAACGGCGCTTTTCCCTGGAAAACAAAACTCGCCTGCCAACATTTTGATGGCAGATTGCAGGAGCCACTTGGTACTATCAAATCAGCCCAACTTGGCACTGGTGCCACCATGGGTCTGGTCACCATCCTGCCTATCGTAGCTTTTCAGGAGCCAGCCGGTCACTCGCAGCCATAGGCCCCCAGACACAAACCTCGGCCCGTTTCCCTGGCATACAAAAGTAAGCTGCCCCGCTTCTGGATGGCAGATTGCAGGAACCACTTTGCACCATCAAACTAGCCCGACTTGTCACTGGTGCCACCTCTGGTCTGGGAACCATGCTGTGTATCGTGGATTCTAAGGAGCCATCCGTCCACTCCCAGCCACAGGCCCCCAAACACAAACAACGGCGCTTTTCCCTGGAAAACAAAACTCGCCTGCCAACATTTTGATGGCAGATTGCAGGAGCCACTTGGTACTATCAAATCAGCCCAACTTGGCACTGGTGCCACCATGCGTTTGGTCACCATCCTGCCTATCGTAGCTTTTCAGGAGCCAGCCGGTCACTCCCAGCTATAGGCCCCCAGAAAAAAACCTCGGCCCGTTTCCCTGGCATACAAAAGTAAGCTGCCCCGCTTCTGGATGGCAGATTGCAGGAACCACTTGGTACTATCAAACCAGCCCGACTTGGCACTGGTGCCACCTCTGGTCTGGGAACCATCCTGCGTATCGTGGTTCTAAGGAGCCATCCGTCCACTCCCAGCCACAGGCCCCCAAACACAAACAACGGCGCTTTTCCCTGGAAAACAAAACTCGCCTGCCAACTTTTTGATGGCAGATTGCAGGAGCCACTTGGTACTATCAAATCAGCCCAACTTGGCACTGGTGCCACCATGGGTCTGGTCACCATCCTGCCTATCGTAGCTTTTCAGGAGCCAGCCGGTCACTCGCAGCCATAGGCCCCCAGAAACAATACTCGGCCCGTTTCCCTGGCAAACAAAAGTAAGCTGCCCCGCTTCTGGATGGCAGATTGCAGGAGCCACTTTGCACCATCAAACTAGCCCGACTTGGCACTGGTGCCACCTCTGGTCTGGGAACCATGCTGTGTATCGCGGATTCTAAGGAGCCAGCCGGCCACTCCCACCCACAGGCCCCCAAACAAAAACAACGGCGCTTTTCCCTGGAAAACAAAACTCGCCTGCCAATTTTTTGATGGCAGATTGCAGGAGCCACTTGGTACTATCAAACCAGCCCAACTTGGCACTGGTGCCACCATGGGTCTGGTCACCATCCTGCCTATCGTAGCTTTTCAGGAGCCAGCCGGTCACTCCCAGCCATAGGCCCCCAGACACAAACCTCGGCCCGTTTCCCTGGCAAACAAAAGTAAGCTACCCCGCTTCTGGATGGCAGATTGCAGGACGCACTTGATAGTATCAAACCAGCCCGACTTGGCACTGGTGCCACCTCAGGTCTGGGAACCATGCTGCGTATCGTGGATTCTAGTTAGCCATCTGGCCACTCCCACCCACAGGCCCCCAAACACAAACAACGGCGCTTTTCCCTGGAAAACAAACCTCGCCTGCCAAATTTTGATGGCAGATTGCCGGAGCCACTTGGTACTATCAAACCAGCCCAACTTGACACTGGTGCCACCATGGGTCTGGTCACCATCCTGCCTATCGTAGCTTTTCAGGAGCCAGCCGGTCACTCCCAGCCATAGGTCCCCAGACAAAAACCTTGGCCCGTTTCCCTGGCAAACAAAAGTAAGTTATCCCGCTTCTGGATGGCAGATTGCAGGAGCCACTTTTCACCATCAAACCAGCCCGACTTGGCACTGGTGCCACCTCTGGTCTGGGAACCATCCTGCGTATCGTGGATTCTAAGGAGCCAGCCGGCCACTCCCAGCCACAGGCCCCCAGACACAAACAACGGCGCTTTTCCCTGGAAAACAAAACTCGCCTGCCAACATTTTGATGGCAGATTGCAGGAGCCACTTGGTACTATCAAACCAGCCCAACTTGGCACTGGTGCCACCATGGATCTGGTCACCATCCTGCCTATCGTAGCTTTTCAGGACCTAGCCGGTCACTCCAAGCCATAGGCCCCCAGAGAAAAACCTCGGCCCGTTTCCCTGGCAAACAAAAGTAAGCTGCCCCGCTTCTGGATGGCAGATTGCAGGAACCACTTGGTACTATCAAACCAGCCCAACTTGGCACTGGTGCCACCTTGGGTCTGGGAACCATCCTGCGTATCGTGGATTCTAAGGAGCCAGCCGGTCACTCCCAGCCACAGGCCACCAAACACAAACAACGGCGCTTTTCCCTGGAAAACAAAACTCGCCTGCCAACTTTTTGATGGCAGATTGCAGGAGCCACTTGCTACTATCAAATCAGCCCAACTTGGCACTGGTGCCACCATGGGTCTGGTCACCATCCTGCCTATCGTAGCTTTTCAGGAGCCAGCCGGTCACTCCCTGCCATAGGCCCCCAGAGAAAAACCTCGGCCCGTTTCCCTGGCAAACAAAAGTAAGCTACCCCGCTTCTGGATGGCAGATTGCAGGAGCCACTTTGCACCATCAAACTAGCCCGACTTGGCACTGGTGCCACCTCAGCTCTGGGAACCATCCTGCGTATCGTTCATTCTAAGGAGCCAGCCGGCCACTCCCAGCCACAGGCCCCCAGACACAAACAACGGCGCTTTTCCCTGGAAAACAAAACTCGCCTGCCAACATTTTGATGGCAGATTGCAGGAGCCACTTGGTACTATCAAATCAGCCCAACTTGGCACTGGTGCCACCATGGGTCTGGTCACCATCCTGCCTATCGTAGCTTTTCAGGAGCCAGCCGGTCACTCGCAGCCATAGGCCCCCAGACACAAACCTCGGCCCGTTTCCCTGGCAAACAAAAGTAAGCTACCCCGCTTCTGGATGGCAGATTGCAGGAGCCACTTTGCACCATCAAACTGGCCCGACTTGGCACTGGTGCCACCTCTGGTCTGGGAACCATCCTGCGTATCGTGGATTCTAAGGAGCCAGCCGGTCACTCCCACCCACAGGCCCCCAAACAAAACAACGGCACTTTTCCCTGGAAAACAAAACTCGCCTGCCAACATTTTGATGGCAGATTGCAGGAGCCACTTGGTACTATCAAACCAGCCCAACTTGGCACTGGTGCCACCATGGGTCTGGTCACCATCCTGCCTATCGTAGCTTTTCAGGAGCCAGCCGGTCACTCCCTGCCATAGGCCCCCAGAGAAAAACCTCGGCCCGTTTCCCTGGCAAACAAAAGTAAGCTACCCCGCTTCTGGATGGCAGATTGCAGGAGCCACTTTGCACCATCAAACTAGCCCGACTTGGCACTGGTGCCACCTCAGGTCTGGGAACCATCCTGCGTATCGTTCATTGTAAGGAGCCAGCCGGCCACTCCCAGCCACAGGGCCCCAGACACAAACAACGGCACTTTTCCCTGGAAAACAAAACTCGCCTGCCAACTTTTTGATGGCAGATTGCAGGAGCCACTTGGTACTATCAAATCAGCCCAACTTGGCACTGGTGCCACCATGGGTCTGGTCACCATCCTGCCTATCGTAGCTTTTCAGGAGCCAGCCGGTCACTCGCAGCCATAGGCCCCCAGACACAAACCTCGGCCCGTTTCCCTGGCATACAAAAGTAAGCTGCCCCGCTTCTGGATGGCAGATTGCAGGAACCACTTTGCACCATCAAACTAGCCCGACTTGTCACTGGTGCCACCTCTGGTCTGGGAACCATGCTGTGTATCGTGGATTCTAAGGAGCCATCCGTCCACTCCCAGCCACAGGCCCCCAAACACAAACAACGGCGCTTTTCCCTGGAAAACAAAACTCGCCTGCCAACATTTAGATGGCAGATTGCAGGAGCCACTTGGTACTATCAAATCAGCCCAACTTGGCACTGGTGCCACCATGCGTTTGGTCACCATCCTGCCTATCGTAGCTTTTCAGGAGCCAGCCGGTCACTCCCAGCTATAGGCCCCCAGAAAAAAACCTCGGCCCGTTTCCCTGGCATACAAAAGTAAGCTGCCCCGCTTCTGGATGGCAGATTGCAGGAACCACTTGGTACTATCAAACCAGCCCGACTTGGCACTGGTGGCACCTCTGGTCTGGGAACCATCCTGCGTATCGTGGTTCTAAGGAGCCATCCGTCCACTCCCAGCCACAGGCCCCCAAACACAAACAACGGCGCTTTTCCCTGGAAAACAAAACTCGCCTGCCAACTTTTTGATGGCAGATTGCAGGAGCCACTTGGTACTATCAAATCAGCCCAACTTGGCACTGGTGCCACCATGGGTCTGGTCACCATCCTGCCTATCGTAGCTTTTCAGGAGCCAGCCGGTCACTCGCAGCCATAGGCCCCCAGAAACAATACTCGGCCCGTTTCCCTGGCAAACAAAAGTAAGCTGCCCCGCTTCTGGATGGCAGATTGCAGGAGCCACTTTGCACCATCAAACTAGCCCGACTTGGCACTGGTGCCACCTGTGGTCTGGGAACCATGCTGTGTATCGTGGATTCTAAGGAGCCAGCCGGCCACTCCCACCCACAGGCCCCCAAACAAAAACAACGGCGCTTTTCCCTGGAAAACAAAACTCGCCTGCCAATTTTTTGATGGCAGATTGCAGGAGCCACTTGGTACTATCAAACCAGCCCAACTTGGCACTGGTGCCACCATGGGTCTGGTCACCATCCTGCCTATCGTAGCTTTTCAGGAGCCAGCCGGTCACTCCCAGCCATAGGCCCCCAGACACAAACCTCGGCCCGTTTCCCTGGCAAACAAAAGTAAGCTACCCCGCTTCTGGATGGCAGATTGCAGGACGCACTTGATAGTATCAAACCAGCCCGACTTGGCACTGGTGCCACCTCAGGTCTGGGAACCATGCTGCGTATCGTGGATTCTAGTTAGCCATCTGGCCACTCCCACCCACAGGCCCCCAAACAAAAACAACGGCGCTTTTCCCTGGAAAACAAACCTCGCCTGCCAAATTTTGATGGCAGATTGCCGGAGCCACTTGGTACTATCAAACCAGCCCAACTTGACACTGGTGCCACCATGGGTCTGGTCACCATCCTGCCTATCGTAGCTTTTCAGGAGCCAGCCGGTCACTCCCAGCCATAGGTCCCCAGACAAAAACCTTGGCCCGTTTCCCTGGCAAACAAAAGTAAGTTATCCCGCTTCTGGATGGCAGATTGCAGGAGCCACTTTTCACCATCAAACCAGCCCGACTTGGCACTGGTGCCACCTCTGGTCTGGGAACCATCCTGCGTATCGTGGATTCTAAGGAGCCAGCCGGCCACTCCCAGCCACAGGCCCCCAGACACAAACAACGGCGCTTTTCCCTGGAAAACAAAACTCGCCTGCCAACATTTTGATGGCAGATTGCAGGAGCCACTTGGTACTATCAAACCAGCCCAACTTGGCACTGGTGCCACCATGGATCTGGTCACCATCCTGCCTATCGTAGCTTTTCAGGACCTAGCCGGTCACTCCAAGCCATAGGCCCCCAGAGAAAAACCTCGGCCCGTTTCCCTGGCAAACAAAAGTAAGCTGCCCCGCTTCTGGATGGCAGATTGCAGGAACCACTTGGTACTATCAAACCAGCCCAACTTGGCACTGGTGCCACCTTGGGTCTGGGAACCATCCTGCGTATCGTGGATTCTAAGGAGCCAGCCGGTCACTCCCAGCCACAGGCCACCAAACACAAACAACGGCGCTTTTCCCTGGAAAACAAAACTCGCCTGCCAACTTTTTGATGGCAGATTGCAGGAGCCACTTGCTACTATCAAATCAGCCCAACTTGGCACTGGTGCCACCATGGGTCTGGTCACCATCCTGCCTATCGTAGCTTTTCAGGAGCCAGCCGGTCACTCCCTGCCATAGGCCCCCAGAGAAAAACCTCGGCCCGTTTCCCTGGCAAACAAAAGTAAGCTACCCCGCTTCTGGATGGCAGATTGCAGGAGCCACTTTGCACCATCAAACTAGCCCGACTTGGCACTGGTGCCACCTCAGCTCTGGGAACCATCCTGCGTATCGTTCATTGTAAGGAGCCAGCCGGCCACTCCCAGCCACAGGCCCCCAGACACAAACAACGGCGCTTTTCCCTGGAAAACAAAACTCGCCTGCCAACATTTTGATGGCAGATTGCAGGAGCCACTTGGTACTATCAAATCAGCCCAACTTGGCACTGGTGCCACCATGGGTCTGGTCACCATCCTGCCTATCGTAGCTTTTCAGGAGCCAGCCGGTCACTCGCAGCCATAGGCCCCCAGACACAAAACTAAGCCCGTTTCCCTGGCAAACAAAAGTAAGCTACCCCGCTTCTGGATGGCAGATTGCAGGAGCCACTTTGCACCATCAAACTGGCCCGACTTGGCACTGGTGCGACCTCTGGTCTGGGAACCATCCTGCGTATCGTGGATTCTAAGGAGCCAGCCGGTCACTCCCACCCACAGGCCCCCAAACAAAACAACGGCACTTTTCCCTGGACAACAAAACTCGCCTGCCAACATTTTGATGGCAGATTGCAGGAGCCACTTGGTACTATCAAACCAGCCCAACTTGGCACTGGTGCCACCATGGGTCTGGTCACCATCCTGCCTATCGTAGCTTTTCAGGAGCCAGCCGGTCACTCCCTGCCATAGGCCCCCAGAGAAAAACCTCGGCCCGTTTCCCTGGCAAACAAAAGTAAGCTACCCCGCTTCTGGATGGCAGATTGCAGGAGCCACTTTGCACCATCAAACTAGCCCGACTTGGCACTGGTGCCACCTCAGGTCTGGGAACCATCCTGCGTATCGTTCATTGTAAGGAGCCAGCCGGCCACTCCCAGCCACAGGCCCCCAGACACAAACAACGGCGCTTTTCCCTGGAAAACAAAACTCGCCTGCCAACATTTTGATGGCAGATTGCAGGAGCCACTTGGTACTATCAAATCAGCCCAACTTGGCACTGGTGCCACCATGGGTCTGGTCACCATCCTGCCTATCGTAGCTTTTCAGGAGCCAGCCGGTCACTCGCAGCCATAGGCCCCCAGACACAAACCTCGGCCCGTTTCCCTGGCATACAAAAGTAAGCTGCCCCGCTTCTGGATGGCAGATTGCAGGAACCACTTTGCACCATCAAACTAGCCCGACTTGTCACTGGTGCCACCTCTGGTCTGGGAACCATGCTGTGTATCGTGGATTCTAAGGAGCCATCCGTCCACTCCCAGCCACAGGCCCCCAAACACAAACAACGGCGCTTTTCCCTGGAAAACAAAACTCGCCTGCCAACATTTTGATGGCAGATTGCAGGAGCCACTTGGTACTATCAAATCAGCCCAACTTGGCACTGGTGCCACCATGCGTTTGGTCACCATCCTGCCTATCGTAGCTTTTCAGGAGCCAGCCGGTCACTCCCAGCTATAGGCCCCCAGAAAAAAACCTCGGCCCGTTTCCCTGGCATACAAAAGTAAGCTGCCCCGCTTCTGGATGGCAGATTGCAGGAACCACTTGGTACTATCAAACCAGCCCGACTTGGCACTGGTGCCACCTCTGGTCTGGGAACCATCCTGCGTATCGTGGTTCTAAGGAGCCATCCGTCCACTCCCAGCCACAGGCCCCCAAACACAAACAACGGCGCTTTTCCCTGGAAAACAAAACTCGCCTGCCAACTTTTTGATGGCAGATTGCAGGAGCCACTTGCTACTATCAAATCAGCCCAACTTGGCACTGGTGCCACCATGGGTCTGGTCACCATCCTGCCTATCGTAGCTTTTCAGGAGCCAGCCGGTCACTCGCAGCCATAGGCCCCCAGAAACAATACTCGGCCCGTTTCCCTGGCAAACAAAAGTAAGCTGCCCCGCTTCTGGATGGCAGATTGCAGGAGCCACTTTGCACCATCAAACTAGCCCGACTTGGCACTGGTGCCACCTCTGGTCTGGGAACCATGCTGTGTATCGTGGATTCTAAGGAGCCAGCCGGCCACTCCCACCCACAGGCCCCCAAACAAAAACAACGGCGCTTTTCCCTGGAAAACAAAACTCGCCTGCCAATTTTTTGATGGCAGATTGCAGGAGCCACTTGGTACTATCAAACCAGCCCAACTTGGCACTGGTGCCACCATGGGTCTGGTCACCATCCTGCCTATCGTAGCTTTTCAGGAGCCAGCCGGTCACTCCCAGCCATAGGCCCCCAGACACAAACCTCGGCCCGTTTCCCTGGCAAACAAAAGTAAGCTACCCCGCTTCTGGATGGCAGATTGCAGGACGCACTTGATAGTATCAAACCAGCCCGACTTGGCACTGGTGCCACCTCAGGTCTGGGAACCATGCTGCGTATCGTGGATTCTAGTTAGCCATCTGGCCACTCCCACCCACAGGCCCCCAAACAAAAACAACGGCGCTTTTCCCTGGAAAACAAACCTCGCCTGCCAAATTTTGATGGCAGATTGCCGGAGCCACTTGGTACTATCAAACCAGCCCAACTTGACACTGGTGCCACCATCGGTCTGGTCACCATCCTGCCTATCGTAGCTTTTCAGGAGCCAGCCGGTCACTCCCAGCCATAGGCCCCCAGACAAAAACCTTGGCCCGTTTCCCTGGCAAACAAAAGTAAGTTATCCCGCTTCTGGATGGCAGATTGCAGGAGCCACTTTTCACCATCAAACCAGCCCGACTTGGCACTGGTGCCACCTCTGGTCTGGGAACCATCCTGCGTATCGTGGATTCTAAGGAGCCAGCCGGCCACTCCCAGCCACAGGCCCCCAGACACAAACAACGGCGCTTTTCCCTGGAAAACAAAACTCGCCTGCCAACATTTTGATGGCAGATTGCAGGAGCCACTTGGTACTATCAAACCAGCCCAACTTGGCACTGGTGCCACCATGGATCTGGTCACCATCCTGCCTATCGTAGCTTTTCAGGACCTAGCCGGTCACTCCAAGCCATAGGCCCCCAGAGAAAAACCTCGGCCCGTTTCCCTGGCAAACAAAAGTAAGCTGCCCCGCTTCTGGATGGCAGATTGCAGGAACCACTTGGTACTATCAAACCAGCCCAACTTGGCACTGGTGCCACCTTGGGTCTGGGAACCATCCTGCGTATCGTGGATTCTAAGGAGCCAGCCGGTCACTCCCAGCCACAGGCCACCAAACACAAACAACGGCGCTTTTCCCTGGAAAACAAAACTCGCCTGCCAACATTTAGATGGCAGATTGCAGGAGCCACTTGCTACTATCAAATCAGCCCAACTTGGCACTGGTGCCACCATGGGTCTGGTCACCATCCTGCCTATCGTAGCTTTTCAGGAGCCAGCCGGTCACTCCCTGCCATAGGCCCCCAGAGAAAAACCTCGGCCCGTTTCCCTGGCAAACAAAAGTAAGCTACCCCGCTTCTGGATGGCAGATTGCAGGAGCCACTTTGCACCATCAAACTAGCCCGACTTGGCACTGGTGCCACCTCAGGTCTGGGAACCATCCTGCGTATCGTTCATTGTAAGGAGCCAGCCGGCCACTCCCAGCCACAGGCCCCCAGACACAAACAACGGCGCTTTTCCCTGGAAAACAAAACTCGCCTGCCAACATTTTGATGGCAGATTGCAGGAGCCACTTGGTACTATCAAATCAGCCCAACTTGGCACTGGTGCCACCATGGGTCTGGTCACCATCCTGCCTATCGTAGCTTTTCAGGAGCCAGCCGGTCACTCGCAGCCATAGGCCCCCAGACACAAAACTAGGCCCGTTTCCCTGGCAAACAAAAGTAAGCTACCCCGCTTCTGGATGGCAGATTGCAGGAGCCACTTTGCACCATCAAACTGCCCCGACTTGGCACTGGTGCGACCTCTGGTCTGGGAACCATCCTGCGTATCGTGGATTCTAAGGAGCCAGCCGGTCACTCCCACCCACAGGCCCCCAAACAAAACAACGGCACTTTTCCCTGGAAAACAAAACTCGCCTGCCAACATTTTGATGGCAGATTGCAGGAGCCACTTGGTACTATCAAACCAGCCCAACTTGGCACTGGTGCCACCATGGGTCTGGTCACCATCCTGCCTATCGTAGCTTTTCAGGAGCCAGCCGGTCACTCCCAGCCATAGGCCCCCAGACAAAAACCTCGGCCCGTTTCCCTGGCAAACAAAAGTAAGTCATCCCGCTTCTGGATGGCAGATTGCAGGAGCCACTTTTCACCATCAAACCAGCCCGACTTGGCACTGGTGCCACCTCTGGTCTGGGAACCATCCTGCGTATCATGGATTCTAAGGAGCCAGCCGGCCACTCCCAGCCAGAGGCCCCCAAATACAAACAACGGCCCTTTTCCCTGGATAACAAACTCGCCTGCCAACTTTTTGATGGCAGATTGCAGGAGCCACTTGGTACTATCAAACCAGCCCAACTTGGCACTGGTGCCACCATGGGTCTGGTCACCATCCTGCCTATCGTAGCTTTTCAGGAGCCAGCCGGTCACTCCCTGCCATAGGCCCTGAGACACAAACCTCGGCCCGTTTCCCTGGCAAACAAAAGTAAGCTGCCCCGCTTCTGGATGGCAGATTGCAGGACGCACTTGGTACTATCAAACCAGCCCAACTTGGCACTGGTGCCACCTCTGGTCTGGGAACCATCCTGCGTATCGTGGATTCTAAGGAGCCAGCCGGTCACTCCCACCCACAGGCCCCCAAACACAAACAACGGCGCTTTTCCCTGGAAAACAAAACTCGCCTGACAACTTTTTGATGGCAGATTGCAGGAGCCACTTGGTACTATCAAATCAGCCCAACTTCGCACTGGTGCCACCATGGGTCTGGTCACCATCCTGCCTATCGTAGCTTTTCAGGAGCCAGCCGGTCACTCCCAGCCATAGGCCCCCAGACACAAACCTCGGCCCGTTTCCCTGGCATACAAAAGTAAGCTGCCCCGCTTCTGGATGGCAGATTGCAGGAACCAGTTTGCACCATCAAACTAGCCCGACTTGTCACTGGTGCCACCTCTGGTCTGGGAACCATGCTGTGTATCGTGGATTCTAAGGAGCCATCCGTCCACTCCCAGCCACAGGCCCCCAAACACAAACAACGGCGCTTTTCCCTGGAAAACAAAACTCGCCTGCCAACATTTTGATGGCAGATTGCAGGAGCCACTTGGTACTATCAAACCAGCCCAACTTGGCACTGGTGCCACCATGGGTCTGGTCACCATCCTGCCTATCGTAGCTTTTCAGGAGCCAGCCGGTCACTCCCAGCCATAGGCCCCCAGACACAAACCTCGGCCCGTTTCCCTGGCAAACAAAAGTAAGCTGCCCCGCTTCTGCATGGCAGATTGCAGGACGCACTTGGTAGTATCAAACCAGCCCGACTTGGCACTGGTGCCACCTCTGGTCTGGGAACCATCCTGTGTATCCTGGATTCTAAGCAGCCAGCCGGCCACTCCCAGCCACAGGCCCCCAAACACAAACAACGGCGCTTTTCCCTGGAAAACAAAACTCGCCTGCCAACATTTTGATGGCAGATTGCAGGAGCCACTTGGTACTATCAAATCAGCCCAACTTGGCACTGGTGCCACCATGCGTTTGGTCACCATCCTGCCTATCGTAGCTTTTCAGGAGCCAGCCGGTCACTCCCAGCTATAGGCCCCCAGAAAAAAACCTCGGCCCGTTTCCCTGGCATACAAAAGTAAGCTGCCCCGCTTCTGGATGGCAGATTGCAGGAACCACTTGGTACTATCAAACCAGCCCGACTTGGCACTGGTGCCACCTCTGGTCTGGGAACCATCCTGCGTATCGTGGTTCTAAGGTGCCATCCGTCCACTCCCAGCCACAGGCCCCCAAACACAAACAACGGCGCTTTTCCCTGGAAAACAAAACTCGCCTGCCAACTTTTTGATGGCAGATTGCAGGAGCCACTTGGTACTATCAAATCAGCCCAACTTGGCACTGGTGCCACCATGGGTCTGGTCACCATCCTGCCTATCGTAGCTTTTCAGGAGCCAGCCGGTCACTCGCAGCCGTAGGCCCCCAGAAACAATACTCGGCCCGTTTCCCTGGCAAACAAAAGTAAGCTGCCCCGCTTCTGGATGGCAGATTGCAGGAGGCACTTTGCACCATCAAACTAGCCCGACTTGGCACTGGTGCCACCTCTGGTCTGGGAACCATCCTGCGTATCGTGGATTCTAAGGAGCCAGCCGGCCACTCCCACCCACAGGCCCCCAAACAAAAACAACGGCGCTTTTCCCTGGAAAACAAAACTCGCCTGCCAATTTTTTGATGGCAGATTGCAGGAGCCACTTGGTACTATCAAACCAGCCCAACTTGGCACTGGTGCCACCATGGGTCTGGTCACCATCCTGCCTATCGTAGCTTTTCAGGAGCCAGCCGGTCACTCCCAGCCATAGGCCCCCAGACACAAACCTCGGCCCGTTTCCCTGGCAAACAAAAGTAAGCTACCCCGCTTCTGGATGGCAGATTGCAGGACGCACTTGATAGTATCAAACCAGCCCGACTTGGCACTGGTGCCACCTCAGGTCTGGGAACCATGCTGCGTATCGTGGATTCTAATTAGCCATCTGGCCACTCCCACCCACAGGCCCCCAAACAAAAACAACGGCGCTTTTCCCTGGAAAACAAACCTCGCCTGCCAAATTTTGATGGCAGATTGCCGGAGCCACTTGGTACTATCAAACCAGCCCAACTTGACACTTGTGCCACCATGGGTCTGGTCACCATCCTGCCTATCGTAGCTTTTCAGGAGCCAGCCGGTCACTCCCAGCCATAGGCCCCCAGACAAAAACCTTGGCCCGTTTCCCTGGCAAACAAAAGTAAGTTATCCCGCTTCTGGATGGCAGATTGCAGGAGCCACTTTTCACCATCAAACCAGCCCGACTTGGCACTGGTGCCACCTCTGGTCTGGGAACCATCCTGCGTATCGTGGATTCTAAGGAGCCAGCCGGCCACTCCCAGCCACAGGCCCCCAAACACAAACCACAGCGCTTTTCCCTGGAAAACAAAACTCGCCTGCCAACTTTTTGATGGCAGATTGCAGGAGCCACTTGGTACTATCAAACCAGCCCAACTTGGCACTGGTGCCACCATGGATCTGGTCACCATCCTGCCTATCGTAGCTTTTCAGGACCTAGCCGGTCACTCCAAGCCATAGGCCCCCAGAGAAAAACCTCGGCCCGTTTCCCTGGCAAACAAAAGTAAGCTGCCCCGCTTCTGGATGGCAGATTGCAGGAACCACTTGGTACTATCAAACCAGCCCAACTTGGCACTGGTGCCACCTTGGGTCTGGGAACCATCCTGCGTATCGTGGATTCTAAGGAGCCAGCCGGTCACTCCCAGCCACAGGCCACCAAACACAAACAACGGCGCTTTTCCCTGGAAAACAAAACTCGCCTGCCAACATTTTGATGGCAGATTGCAGGAGCCACTTGCTACTATCAAATCAGCCCAACTTGGCACTGGTGCCACCATGGGTCTGGTCACCATCCTGCCTATCGTAGCTTTTCAGGAGCCAGCCGGTCCCTCCCTGCCATAGGCCCCCAGAGAACATCCGCGGCCCGTTTCCCTGGCAAACAAAAGTAAGCTACCCCGCTTCTGGATGGCAGATTGCAGGAGCCACTTTGCACCATCAAACTAGCCCGACTTGGCACTGGTGCCACCTCAGGTCTGGGAACCATCCTGCGTATCGTTCATTGTAAGGAGCCAGCCGGCCACTCCCAGCCACAGGCCCCCAGACACAAACAACGGCGCTTTTCCCTGGAAAACAAAACTCGCCTGCCAACATTTTGATGGCAGATTGCAGGAGCCACTTGGTACTATCAAATCAGCCCAACTTGGCACTGGTGCCACCATGGGTCTGGTCACCATCCTGCCTATCGTAGCTTTTCAGGAGCCAGCCGGTCACTCGCAGCCATAGGCCCCCAGACACAAAACTCGGCCCGTTTCCCTGGCAAACAAAAGTAAGCTACCCCGCTTCTGGATGGCAGATTGCAGGAGCCACTTTGCACCATCAAACCAGCCCGACTTGGCACTGGTGCGACCTCTGGTTTGGGAACCATCCTGCGTATCGTGGATTCTAAGGAGCCAGCCGGTCACTCCCACCCACAGGCCCCCATACACAAACAACGGCACTTTTCCCTGGAAAACAAAACTCGCCTGCCAACATTTTGATGGCAGATTGCAGGAGCCACTTGGTACTATCAAACCAGCCCAACTTGGCACTGGTGCCACCATGGGTCTGGTCACCATCCTGCCTATCGTAGCTTTTCAGGAGCCAGCCGGTCACTCCCAGCCATAGGCCCCCAGAAAAAAAGCTCGGCCCGTTTCCCTGGCAAACAAAAGTAAGTTATCCCGCTTCTGGATGGCAGATTGCAGGAGCCACTTTTCACCATCAAACCAGCCCGACTTGGCACTGGTGCCACCTCTGGTCTGGGAACCATCCTGCGTATCGTGGATTCTAAGGAGCCAGCCGGCCACTCCCAGCCACAGGCCCCCAAACACAAACAACGGCGCTTTTCCCTGGATAACAAACTCGCCTGCCAACTTTTTGATGGCAGATTGCAGGAGCCACTTGGTACTATCAAACCAGCCAAACTTGGCACTGGTGCCACCATGGGTCTGGTCACCATCCTGCCTATCGTAGCTTTTCAGGAGCCAGGCGGTCACTCCCAGCCATAGGCCCCCAGACACAAACCTCGGCCCGTTTCCCTGGCAAACAAAAGTAAGCTGCCCCGCTTCTGGATGGCAGATTGCAGGAACCACTTGGTAGTATCAAACCAGCCCGACTTGTCACTGGTGCCACCTCTGGTCTGGGAACCATCCTGCGTATCGTGGTTCTAAGGAGCCATCCGTCCACTCCCAGCCACAGGCCCCCAAACACAAACAACGGCGCTTTTCCCTGGAAAACAAAACTCGCCTGCCAACTTTTTGATGGCAGATTGCAGGAGCCACTTGGTACTATCAAATCAGCCCAACTTGGCACTGGTGCCACCATGGGTCTGGTCACCATCCTGCCTATCGTAGCTTTTCAGGAGCCAGCCGGTCACTCGCAGCCATAGGCCCCCAGAAACAATACTCGGCCCGTTTCCCTGGCAAACAAAAGTAAGCTGCCCCGCTTCTGGATGGCAGATTGCAGGAGCCACTTTGCACCATCAAACTAGCCCGACTTGGCACTGGTGCCACCTCTGGTCTGGGAACCATCCTGCGTATCGTGGATTCTAAGGAGCCAGCCGGCCACTCCCACCCACAGGCCCCCAAACAAAAACAACGTCGCTTTTCCCTGGAAAACAAAACTCGCCTGCCAATTTTTTGATGGCAGATTGCAGGAGCCACTTGGTACTATCAAACCAGCCCAACTTGGCACTGGTGCCACCATGGGTCTGGTCACCATCCTGCCTATCGTAGCTTTTCAGGAGCCAGCCGGTCACTCCCAGCCATAGGCCCCCAGACACAAACCTCGGCCCGTTTCCCTGGCAAACAAAAGTAAGCTACCCCGCTTCTGGATGGCAGATTGCAGGACGCACTTGATAGTATCAAACCAGCCCGACTTGGCACTGGTGCCACCTCAGGTCTGGGAACCATGCTGCGTATCGTGGATTCTAATTAGCCATCTGGCCACTCCCACCCACAGGCCCCTAAACAAAAACAACGGCGCTTTTCCCTGGAAAACAAACCTCGCCTGCCAACTTTTTGATGGCAGATTGCCGGAGCCACTTGGTACTATCAAACCAGCCCAACTTGACACTGGTGCCACCATGGGTCTGGTCACCATCCTGCCTATCGTAGCTTTTCAGGAGCCAGCCGGTCACTCCCAGCCATAGGCCCCCACACAAAAACCTTGGCCCGTTTACCTGGCAAACAAAAGTAAGTTATCCCGCTTCTGGATGGCAGATTGCAGGAGCCACTTTTCACCATCAAACCAGCCCGACTTGGCACTGGTGCCACCTCTGGTCTGGGAACCATCCTGCGTATCGTGGATTCTAAGGAGCCAGCCGGCCACTCCCAGCCACAGGCCCCCAAACACAAACCACAGCGCTTTTCCCTGGAAAACAAAACTCGCCTGCCAACTTTTTGATGGCAGATTGCAGGAGCCACTTGGTACTATCAAACCAGCCCAACTTGGCACTGGTGCCACCATGGATCTGGTCACCATCCTGCCTATCGTAGCTTTTCAGGACCTAGCCGGTCACTCCAAGCCATAGGCCCCCAGAGAAAAACCTCGGCCCGTTTCCCTGGCAAACAAAAGTAAGCTGCCCCGCTTCTGGATGGCAGATTGCAGGAACCACTTGGTACTATCAAACCAGCCCAACTTGGCACTGGTGCCACCTTGGGTCTGGGAACCATCCTGCGTATCGTGGATTCTAAGGAGCCAGCCGGTCACTCCCAGCCACAGGCCACCAAACACAAACAACGGCGCTTTTCCCTGGAAAACAAAACTCGCCTGCCAACATTTTGATGGCAGATTGCAGGAGCCACTTGCTACTATCAAATCAGCCCAACTTGGCACTGGTGCCACCATGGGTCTGGTCACCATCCTGCCTATCGTAGCTTTTCAGGAGCCAGCCGGTCACTCCCAGCCATAGGCCCCCAGACACAAACCTCGGCCCGTTTCCCTGGCAAACAAAAGTAAGCTACCCCGCTTCTGGATGGCAGATTGCAGGACGCACTTGATAGTATCAAACCAGCCCGACTTGGCACTGGTGCCACCTCAGGTCTGGGAACCATGCTGCGTATCGTGGATTCTAATTAGCCATCTGGCCACTCCCACCCACAGGCCCCTAAACAAAAACAACGGCGCTTTTCCCTGGAAAACAAACCTCGCCTGCCAACTTTTTGATGGCAGATTGCCGGAGCCACTTGGTACTATCAAACCAGCCCAACTTGACACTGGTGCCACCATGGGTCTGGTCACCATCCTGCCTATCGTAGCTTTTCAGGAGCCAGCCGGTCACTCCCAGCCATAGGCCCCCACACAAAAACCTTGGCCCGTTTACCTGGCAAACAAAAGTAAGTTATCCCGCTTCTGGATGGCAGATTGCAGGAGCCACTTTTCACCATCAAACCAGCCCGACTTGGCACTGGTGCCACCTCTGGTCTGGGAACCATCCTGCGTATCGTGGATTCTAAGGAGCCAGCCGGCCACTCCCAGCCACAGGCCCCCAAACACAAACCACAGCGCTTTTCCCTGGAAAACAAAACTCGCCTGCCAACTTTTTGATGGCAGATTGCAGGAGCCACTTGGTACTATCAAACCAGCCCAACTTGGCACTGGTGCCACCATGGATCTGGTCACCATCCTGCCTATCGTAGCTTTTCAGGACCTAGCCGGTCACTCCAAGCCATAGGCCCCCAGAGAAAAACCTCGGCCCGTTTCCCTGGCAAACAAAAGTAAGCTGCCCCGCTTCTGGATGGCAGATTGCAGGAACCACTTGGTACTATCAAACCAGCCCAACTTGGCACTGGTGCCACCTTGGGTCTGGGAACCATCCTGCGTATCGTGGATTCTAAGGAGCCAGCCGGTCACTCCCAGCCACAGGCCACCAAACACAAACAACGGCGCTTTTCCCTGGAAAACAAAACTCGCCTGCCAACATTTTGATGGCAGATTGCAGGAGCCACTTGCTACTATCAAATCAGCCCAACTTGGCACTGGTGCCACCATGGGTCTGGTCACCATCCTGCCTATCGTAGCTTTTCAGGAGCCAGCCGGTCCCTCCCTGCCATAGGCCCCCAGAGAAAAACCTCGGCCCGTTTCCCTGGCAAACAAAAGTAAGCTGCCCCGCTTCTGGATGGCAGATTGCAGGAGCCACTTTGCACCATCAAACTAGCCCGACTTGGCACTGGTGCCACCTCAGGTCTGGGAACCATCCTGCGTATCGTTCATTGTAAGGAGCCAGCCGGCCACTCCCAGCCACAGGCCCCCAGACACAAAAAACGGCGCTTTTCCCTGGAAAACAAAACTCGCCTGCCAAGTTTTTGATGGCAGATTGCAGGAGCCACTTGGTACTATCAAATCAGCCCAACTTGGCACTGGTGCCACCATGGGTCTGGTCACCATCCTGCCTATCGTAGCTTTTCAGGAGCCAGCCGGTCACTCGCAGCCATAGGCCCCCAGAGACAAAACTCGGCCCGTTTCCCTGGCAAACAAAAGTAAGCTACCCCGCTTCTGGATGGCAGATTGCAGGAGCCACTTTGCACCATCAAACTGGCCCGACTTGGCACTGGTGCGACCTCTGGTCTGGGAACCATCCTGCGTATCGTGGATTCTAAGGAGCCAGCCGGTCACTCCCACCCACAGGCCCCCAAACACAAACAACGGCACTTTTCCCTGGAAAACAAAACTCGCCTGCCAACATTTTGATGGCAGACTGCAGGAGCCACTTGGTACTATCAAACCAGCCCAACTTGGCACTGGTGCCACCATGGGTCTGGTCACCATCCTGCCTATCGTAGCTTTTCAGGACCTAGCCGGTCACTCCCAGCCATAGGCCCCCAGACAATAACCTCGGCCCGTTTCCCTGGCAAACAAAAGTAAGTTATCCCGCTTCTGGATGGCAGATTGCAGGAGCCACTTTTCACCATCAAACCAGCCCAACTTGGCACTGGTGCCACCTCTGGTCTGGGAACCATCCTGCGTATCGTGGATTCTAAGGAGCCAGGCGGCCACTCCCTGCCACAGGCCCCCAAACACAAACAACGGCGCTTTTCCCTGGATAACAAACTCGCCTGCCAAATTTTTGATGGCAGATTGCAGGAGCCACTTGGTACTATCAAACCAGCCCAACTTGGCACTGGTGCCACCATGGGTCTGGTCACCATCCTGCCTATCGTAGCTTTTCAGGAGCCAGGCGGTCACTCCCAGCCATAGGCCCTGAGACACAAACCTCGGCCCGTTTCCCTGGCAAACAAAAGTAAGCTGCCCCGCTTCTGGATGGCAGATTGCAGGACGCACTTGGTACTATCAAACCAGCCCAACTTGGCACTGGTGCCACCTCTGGTCTGGGAACCATGCCGCGTATCGTGGATTCTAAGCAGCCAGCCGGCCACTCCCAGCCACAGGCCCCCAAACAGAAACAATGGCGCTTTTCCCTGGAAAACAAAACTCGCCTGCCAACTTTTTGATGGCAGATTGCAGGAGCCACTTGGTACTATCAAATCAGCCCAACTTGGCACTGGTGCCACCATGGGTCTGGTCACCATCCTGCCTATCGTAGCTTTTCAGGAGCCAGCCGGTCACTCCCAGCCATAGGCCCCCAGACACAAACCTCGGCCCGTTTCCCTGGCAAACAAAAGTAAGCTACCCCGCTTCTGGATGGCAGATTGCAGGAACCACTTTGCACCATCAAACTAGCCCGACTTGGCACTGGTGCCACCTCTGGTCTGGGAACCATGCTGCGTATCGTGGATTCTAAGGAGCCATCCGTCCACTCCCAGACACAGTCCCCCAAACACAAACAACGGCGCTTTTCCCTGGAAAACAAAACTCGCCTGCCAACTTTTTGATGGCAGATTGCAGGAGCCACTTGGTACTATCAAACCAGCCCAACTTGGCACTGGTGCCACCATGGGTCTGGTCACCATCCTGCCTATCGTAGCTTTTCAGGAGCCAGCCGGTCACTCGCAGCCATAGGCCCCCAGACACAAACCTCGGCCCGTTTCCCTGGCAAACAAAAGTAAGCTGCCCCGCTTCTGGATGGCAGATTGCAGGACGCACTTGGTAGTATCAAACCAGCCCGACTTGGCACTGGTGCCACCTCTGGTCTGGGAACCATCCTGCGTATCGTGGATTCTAAGCAGCCAGCCGGCCACTCCCAGCCACAGGCCCCCAAACACAAACAACGGCGCTTTTCCCTGGAAAACAAAACTCGCCTGCCAACATTTTGATGGCAGATTGCAGGAGCCACTTGGTACTATCAAATCAGCCCAACTTGGCACTGGTGCCACCATGCGTTTGGTCACCATCCTGCCTATCGTAGCTTTTCAGGAGCCAGACGGTCACTCCCAGCTATAGGCGCCCAGACACAAACCTCGGCCCGTTTCCCTGGCATACAAAAGTAAGCTGCCCCGCTTCTGGATGGCAGATTGCAGGAACAACTTGGTACTATCAAACCAGCCCGACTTGGCACTGGTGCCACCTCTGGTCTGGGAACCATCCTGCGTATCGTGGATTCTAAGGAGCCATCCGTCCACTCCCAGCCACAGGCCCCCAAACACAAACAACGGCGCTTTTCCCTGGAAAACAAAACTCGCCTGCCAACATTTTGATGGCAGATTGCAGGAGCCACTTGGTACTATCAAACCAGCCCAACTTGGCACTGGTGCCACCATGGATCTGGTCACCATCCTGCCTATCGTAGCTTTTCAGGACCTAGCCGGTCACTCCAAGCCATAGGCGCCCAGACAAAAAGCTCGGCCCGTTTCCCTGGCAAACAAAGTAAGCTGCCCCGCTTCTGGATGGCAGATTGCAGGAACCACTTGGTACTATCAAACCAGCCCGACTTGGCACTGGTGCCACCTTGGGTCTGGGAACCATCCTGCGTATCGTGGATTCTAAGGAGCCAGCCGGTCACTCCCAGCCACAGGCCCCCAAACACAAACAACGGCGCTTTTCCCTGGAAAACAAAACTCGCCTGCCAATATTTTGATGGCAGATTGCAGGAGCCACTTGCTACTATCAAATCAGCCCAACTTGGCACTGGTGCCACCATGGGTCTGGTCACCATCCTGCCTATCGTAGCTTTTCAGGAGCCAGCCGGTCCCTCCCTGCCATAGGCCCCCAGAGAAAAACCTCGGCCCGTTTCCCTGGCAAACAAAAGTAAGCTGCCCCGCTTCTGGATGGCAGATTACAGGAGCCACTTTGCACCATCAATCTAGCCCGACTTGGCACTGGTGCCACCTCAGGTCTGGGAACCATCCTGCGTATCGTTCATTGTAAGGAGCCAGCCGGCCACTCCAGCCACAGGCCCCCAGACACAAACAACGGCGCTTTTCCCTGGAAAACAAAACTCGCCTGCCAACATTTAGATGGCAGATTGCAGGAGCCACTTGGTACTATCAAATCAGCCCAACTTGGCACTGGTGCCACCATGGGTCTGGTCACCATCCTGCCTATCGTAGCTTTTCAGGAGCCAGCCGGTCACTCCCAGCCATAGGCCCCCAGACACAAACCTCGGCCCGTTTCCCTGGCAAACAAAAGTAAGCTACCCCGCTTCTGGATGGCAGATTGCAGGAACCACTTTGCACCATCAAACTAGCCCGACTTGGCACTGGTGCCACCTCTGGTCTGGGAACCATGCTGCGTATCGTGGATTCTAAGGAGCCATCCGTCCACTCCCAGACACAGGCCCCCAAACACAAACAACGGCGCTTTTCCCTGGAAAACAAAACTCGCCTGCCAACTTTTTGATGGCAGATTGCAGGAGCCACTTGGTACTATCAAACCAGCCCAACTTGGCACTGGTGCCACCATGGGTCTGGTCACCATCCTGCCTATCGTAGCTTTTCAGGAGCCAGCCGGTCACTCCCAGCCATAGGCCCCCAGACACAAACCTCGGCCCGTTTCCCTGGCAAACAAAAGTAAGCTGCCCCGCTTCTGGATGGCAGATTGCAGGACGCACTTGGTAGTATCAAACCAGCCCGACTTGGCACTGGTGCCACCTCTGGTCTGGGAACCATCCTGCGTATCGTGGATTCTAAGCAGCCAGCCGGCCACTCCCAGCCACAGGCCCCCAAACACAAACAACGGCGCTTTTCCCTGGAAAACAAAACTCGCCTGCCAACATTTTGATGGCAGATTGCAGGAGCCACTTGGTACTATCAAATCAGCCCAACTTGGCACTGGTGCCACCATGCGTTTGGTCACCATCCTGCCTATCGTAGCTTTTCAGGAGCCAGACGGTCACTCCCAGCTATAGGCCCCCAGACAAAAACCTCGGCCCGTTTCCCTGGCATACAAAAGTAAGCTGCCCCGCTTCTGGATGGCAGATTGCAGGAACAACTTGGTACTATCAAACCAGCCCGACTTGGCACTGGTGCCACCTCTGGTCTGGGAACCATCCTGCGTATCGTGGATTCTAAGGAGCCATCCGTCCACTCCCAGCCACAGGCCCCCAAACACAAACAACGGCGCTTTTCCCTGGAAAACAAAACTCGCCTGACAACTTTTTGATGGCAGATTGCAGGAGCCACTTGGTACTATCAAACCAGCCCAACTTGGCACTGGTGCCACCATGGATCTGGTCACCATCCTGCCGATCGTAGCTTTTCAGGACCTAGCCGGTCACTCCAAGACATAGGCGCCCAGACAAAAAGCTCGGCCCGTTTCCCTGGCAAACAAAGTAAGCTGCCCCACTTCTGGATGGCAGATTGCAGGAACCACTTGGTACTATCAAACCAGCCCGACTTGGCACTGGTGCCACCTTGGGTCTGGGAACCATCCTGCGTATCGTGGATTCTAAGGAGCCAGCCGGTCACTCCCAGCCACAGGCCCCCAAACACAAACAACGGCGCTTTTCCCTGGAAAACAAAACTCGCCTGCCAATATTTTGATGGCAGATTGCAGGAGCCACTTGCTACTATCAAATCAGCCCAACTTGGCACTGGTGCCACCATGGGTCTGGTCACCATCCTGCCTATCGTAGCTTTTCAGGAGCCAGCCGGTCCCTCCCTGCCATAGGCCCCCAGAGAAAAACCTCGGCCCGTTTCCCTGGCAAACAAAAGTAAGCTACCCCGCTTCTGGATGGCAGATTACAGGAGCCACTTTGCACCATCAAACTAGCCTGACTTGGCACTGGTGCCACCTCAGGTCTGGGAACCATCCTGCGTATCGTTCATTCTAAGGAGCCAGCCGGCCACTCCAGCCACAGGCCCCCAGACACAAACAACGGCGCTTTTCCCTGGAAAACAAAACTCGCCTGCCAACTTTTTGATGGCAGATTGCAGGAGCCACTTGGTACTATCAAACCAGCCCAACTTGGCACTGCTGCCACCATGGGTCTGGTCACCATCCTGCCTATCGTAGCTTTTCAGGACCTAGACGGTCACTCCCAGCCATAGGCCCCGTGACACAAAGCTCGGCCCGTTTCCCTGGCAAACAAAAGTAAGCTGTCCCGCTTCTGGATGGCAGATTGCAGGAACCACTTGGTACTATCAAACCAGCAAAACTTGGCACTGGTGCCACCTTGGGTCTGGATACCATGCTGCGTATCGTGGATTCTAAGGAGCCAGCCGGCCACTCCCAGCCACAGGCCCCCAAACACAAACAACGGCGCTTTTCCCTGGAAAACAAAACTCTCCTGCCAACTTTTTGATGGGAGATTGCAGGAGCCACTTGGTTTTATCAAATCAGACCAACTTGGCACTGGTGCCACCATGGGTCTGGTCACCATCCTGCCTATCGTAGCTTTTCAGGAGCCAGCCGGTCACTCCCAGCCATAGGCCCCCAGACACAAACCTCGGCCCGTTTCCCTGACAAACAAAAGTAAGTTATCCCGCTTCTGGATGGCAGATTGCCGGAGCCACTTGGTACTATCAAACCAGCCCGACTTGGCACTGGTGCCACCATGGGTCTGGTCACCATCCTGCCTATCGTGGATTCTAATTAGCCATCTGTCCACTCCCAGCCAAAGGCCCCCAAACAAAAACAACGGCGCTTTTCCTTGGAAAACAAAACTCGTCTGCCAACTTTTTGATGGCAGATTGCCAGAGCCACTTGGTACTATCAAACCAGCCCAACTTGGCACTGGTGCCACCTTGGGTCTGGGAACCATGCTGCGTATCGTGGATTCTAAGGAGCCATCCGTCCACTCCCAGCCACAGGCCCCCAAACACAAACAACGGCGCTTTTCCCTGGAAAACAAAATTCGCCGGCCAACTTTTTGATGGCAGATTGCAGGAGCCACTTGGTACTATCAAATCAGCCCAACTTGGCACTGGTGCCACCATGGGTCTGGTCACCATCCTGCTTATCGTAGCTTTTCAGGAGCCAGCCGGTCACTCCCAGCCATAGGCGCCCAGACACAATGCTCTGCCCTTTTCCCTGGCAAACCAAAGTAAGCTGCCCCGCTTCTGGATGGCAGATTGCAGGAACCACTTGGTACTATCAAACCAGCCCGACTTGGCACTGGTGCCACCTCTGGTCTGGGAACCATGCTGCGTATCGTGGATTCTAAGGAGCCAGCCGGCCACTCCCAGCCACAGGCCCCCAAACAAAAACAACGGCGCTTTTCCCTGGAAAACAAAACTCGCCTGCCAAATTTTTGATGGCAGATTGCAGGAGCCACTTGGTACTATCAAACCAGCCCAACTTGACACTGGTGCCACCATGGGTCTGGTCACCATCCTGCCTATCTTAGCTTTTCAGGAGCCAGCCGGTCACTCCCAGCCATAGGCCCCCAGACACAAAGCTCGGCCCGTTTCCCTGGCAAACAAAAGTAAGCTGCCCCGCTTCTGGATGGCAGATTGCAGGAGCCACTTGGTACTATCAAACCAGCCCAACTTGGCACTGGTGCCACCTTGGGTCTGGGAACCATCCTGCGTATCGTGGATTCTAAGGAGCCAGCCGGTCACTCCCAGCCACAGGCCCCCAAACACAAACCACAGCGCTTTTCCCTGGAAAACAAACCCGCCTGCCGACATTTTGATGGCAGATTGCAGGAGCCACTTGCTGCTATCAAATCAGCCCAACTTGGCACTGGTGCCACCATGGGTCTGGTCACCATCCTGCCTATCGTAGCTTTTCAGGAGCCAGCCGGTCCCTCCCTGCCATAGGCCCCCAGAGAAAAACCTCGGCCCGTTTCCCTGGCAAACAAAAGTAAGCTGCCCCGCTTCTGGATGGCAGATTACAGGAGCCACTTTGCACCATCAAACTAGCCTGACTTGGCACTGGTGCCACCTCAGGTCTGGGAACCATCCTGCGTATCGTTCATTCTAAGGAGCCAGCCGGCCACTCCAGCCACAGGCCCCCAGACACAAACAACGGCGCTTTTCCCTGGAAAACAAAACTCGCCTGCCAACATTTAGATGGCAGATTGCAGGAGCCACTTGGTACTATCAAATCAGCCCAACTTGGCACTGGTGCCACCATGGGTCTGGTCACCATCCTGCCTATCGTAGCTTTTCAGGAGCCAGCCGGTCACTCCCAGCCATAGGCCCCCAGACACAAACCTCGGCCCGTTTCCCTGGCAAACAAAAGTAAGCTACCCCGCTTCTGGATGGCAGATTGCAGGAACCACTTTGCACCATCAAACTAGCCCGACTTGGCACTGGTGCCACCTCTGGTCTGGGAACCATGCTGCGTATCGTGGATTCTAAGGAGCCATCCGTCCACTCCCAGACACAGGCCCCCAAACACAAACAACGGCGCTTTTCCCTGGAAAACAAAACTCGCCTGCCAACTTTTTGATGGCAGATTGCAGGAGGCACTTGGTACTATCAAACCAGCCCAACTTGGCACTGGTGCCACCATGGGTCTGGTCACCATCCTGCCTATCGTAGCTTTTCAGGAGCCAGCCGGTCACTCCCAGCCATAGGCCCCCAGACACAAACCTCGGCCCGTTTCCCTGGCAAACAAAAGTAAGCTGCCCCGCTTCTGGATGGCAGATTGCAGGACGCACTTGGTAGTATCAAACCAGCCCGACTTGGCACTGGTGCCACCTCTGGTCTGGGAACCATCCTGCGTATCGTGGATTCTAAGCAGCCAGCCGGCCACTCCCAGCCACAGGCCCCCAAACACAAACAACGGCGCTTTTCCCTGGAAAACAAAACTCGCCTGCCAACATTTTGATGGCAGATTGCAGGAGCCACTTGGTACTATCAAATCAGCCCAACTTGGCACTGGTGCCACCATGCGTTTGGTCACCATCCTGCCTATCGTAGCTTTTCAGGAGCCAGACGGTCACTCCCAGCTATAGGCCCCCAGACAAAAACCTCGACCCGTTTCCCTGGCATACAAAAGTAAGCTGCCCCGCTTCTGGATAGCCGATTGCAGGAACAACTTGGTACTATCAAACCAGCCCGACTTGGCACTGGTGCCACCTCTGGTCTGGGAACCATCCTGCGTATCGTGGATTCTAAGGAGCCATCCGTCCACTCCCAGCCACAGGCCCCCAAACACAAACAACGGCGCTTTTCCCTGGAAAACAAAACTCGCCTGACAACTTTTTGATGGCAGATTGCAGGAGCCACTTGGTACTATCAAACCAGCCCAACTTGGCACTGGTGCCACCATGGATCTGGTCACCATCCTGCCGATCGTAGCTTTTCAGGACCTAGCCGGTCACTCCAAGCCATAGGCGCCCAGACAAAAACCTCGGCCCGTTTCCCTGGCAAACAAAGTAAGCTGCCCCACTTCTGGATGGCAGATTGCAGGAACCACTTGGTACTATCAAACCAGCCCGACTTGGCACTGGTGCCACCTCAGGTCTGGGAACCATCCTGCGTATCGTGGATTCTAAGGAGCCAGCCGGTCACTCCCAGCCACAGGCCCCCAAACACAAACAACGGCGCTTTTCCCTGGAAAACAAAACTCGCCTGCCAATATTTTGATGGCAGATTGCAGGAGCCACTTGCTACTATCAAATCAGCCCAACTTGGCACTGGTGCCACCATGGGTCTGGTCACCATCCTGCCTATCGTAGCTTTTCAGGAGCCAGCCGGTCCCTCCCTGCCATAGGCCCCCAGAGAAAAACCTCGGCCCGTTTCCCTGGCAAACAAAAGTAAGCTACCCCGCTTCTGGATGGCAGATTACAGGAGCCACTTTGCACCATCAAACTAGCCCGACTTGGCACTGGTGCCACCTCAGGTCTGGGAACCATCCTGCGTATCGTTCATTCTAAGGAGCCAGCCGGCCACTCCAGCCACAGGCCCCCAGACACAAACAACGGCGCTTTTCCCTGGAAAACAAAACTCGCCTGCCAACTTTTTGATGGCAGATTGCAGGAGCCACTTGGTACTATCAAACCAGCCCAACTTGGCACTGCTGCCACCATGGGTCTGGTCACCATCCTGCCTATCGTAGCTTTTCAGGACCTAGACGGTCACTCCCAGCCATAGGCCCCGTGACACAAAGCTCGGCCCGTTTCCCTGGCAAACAAAAGTAAGCTGTCCCGCTTCTGGATGGCAGATTGCAGGAACCACTTGGTACTATCAAACCAGCAAAACTTGGCACTGGTGCCACCTTGGGTCTGGATACCATGCTGCGTATCGTGGATTCTAAGGAGCCAGCCGGCCACTCCCAGCCACAGGCCCCCAAACACAAACAACGGCGCTTTTCCCTGGAAAACAAAACTCTCCTGCCAACTTTTTGATGGGAGATTGCAGGAGCCACTTGGTTTTATCAAATCAGACCAACTTGGCACTGGTGCCACCATGGGTCTGGTCACCATCCTGCCTATCGTAGCTTTTCAGGAGCCAGCCGGTCACTCCCAGCCATAGGCCCCCAGACACAAACCTCGGCCCGTTTCCCTGGCAAACAAAAGTAAGCTGCCCTGCTTCTGCATGGCAGATTGCAGGAACCACTTGGTACTATCAAACCAGCAAAACTTGGCACTGGTGCCACCTTGGGTCTGGATACCATGCTGCGTATCGTGGATTCTAAGGAGCCAGCCGGCCACTCCCAGCCACAGGCCCCCAAACACAAACAACGGCGCTTTTCCCTGGAAAACAAAACTCTCCTGCCAATTTTTGATGGGAGATTGCAGGAGCCACTTGGTACTATCAAACCAGCCCAACTTGGCACTGGTGCCACCTTGGGTCTGGGAACCATGCTGCGTATCGTGGATTATAAGGAGCCAGCCGGCCACTCCCAGCCACAGGCCCCCAAAGACAAACCACAGCGCTTTTCCCTGGAAAACAAAATTCGCCGGCCAACTTTTTGATGGCAGATTGCAGGAGCCACTTGGTACTATCAAATCAGCCCAACTTGGCACTGGTGCCACCATGGGTCTGGTCACCATCCTGCTTATCGTAGCTTTTCAGGAGCCAGCCGGTCACTCCCAGCCATAGGCGCCCAGACACAATGCTCTGCCCTTTTCCCTGGCAAACCAAAGTAAGCTGCCCCGCTTCTGGATGGCAGATTGCAGGAACCACTTGGTACTATAAAACCAGCCCGACTTGGCACTGGTGCCACCTTGGGTCTGGGAACCATCCTGCGTATCGTGGATTCTAAGGAGCCAGCCGGCCACTCCCAGCCACAGGCCCCCAAACAAAAACAACGGCGCTTTTCCCTGGAAAACAAAACTCGCCTGCCAAATTTTTGATGGCAGATTGCAGGAGCCACTTGGTACTATCAAACCAGCCCAACTTGACACTGGTGCCACCATGGGTCTGGTCACCATCCTGCCTATCTTAGCTTTTCAGGAGCCAGCCGGTCACTCCCAGCCATAGGCCCCCAGACACAAAGCTCGGCCCGTTTCCCTGGCAAACAAAAGTAAGCTGCCCCGCTTCTGGATGGCAGATTGAAGGAGCCACTTGGTACTATCAAACCAGCCCAACTTGGCACTGGTGCCACCTTGGGTCTGGGAACCATCCTGCGTATCGTGGATTCTAAGGAGCCAGCCGGTCACTCCCAGCCACAGGCCCCCAAACACAAACCACAGCGCTTTTCCCTGGAAAACAAACCCGCCTGCCGACATTTTGATGGCAGATTGCAGGAGCCACTTGCTGCTATCAAATCAGCCCAACTTGGCACTGGTGCCACCATGGGTCTGGTCACCATCCTGCCTATCGTAGCTTTTCAGGAGCCAGCCGGTCACTCCCAGCCATAGGCCCCCAGACACAAACCTCGGCCCGTTTCCCTGGCAAACAAAAGTAAGCTGCCCCGCTTCTGGATGGCAGATTGTAGGACGCACTTGGTACTATCAAACCAGCCCGACTTGGCACTGGTGCCACCTCTGGTCTGGAAACTATGGTGCGTATCGTGGATTCTAAGGAGCCAGCCGGCCACTCCCAGCCATAGGCACCCAAACACAAACAACGGCGCTTTTCCCTGGAAAACAAAACTCGCCTGCCAACTTTTTGATGGCAGATTGCAGGAGCCACTTGGTACTATCAAACCAGCTCAACTTGGCACTGCTGCCACCATGGGTCTGCTCACCATCCTGCCTATCGTAGCTTTTCAGGAGCCAGACGGTCACTCGCAGCCATAGGCCCCCAGACAAAAACCTCGGCCCGTTTCCCTGGCAAACAAAAGTAAGCTGCCCCGCTTCTGCATGGCAGATTGCAGGAGCTATTTAGTACTATCAAACCAGCCCGACTTGGCACTGGTGCCACCATGGGTCTGGTCACCATCCTGCCTATCGTAGCTTTTCAGGAGCCAGCCGGTCACTCCCAGCCATAGGCCCCCAGACAAAAACCTCGGCCCGTTTCCCTGGCAAACAAAAGTAAGTTATCCCGCTTCTGGATGGCAGATTGCAGGAGCCACTTTTCACCATCAAACCAGCCCAACTTGGCACTGGTGCCACCTCTGGTCTGGGAACCATCCTGCGTATCGTGGATTCTAAGGAGCCAGCCGGCCACTCCCATCCACAGGCCCCCAAACACAAACAACGGCGCTTTTCCCTGGATAACAAACTCGCCTGCCAACTTTTTGATGGCAGATTGCAGGAGCCACTTGGTACTATCAAACCAGCCCAACTTGGCACTGGTGCCACCATGGGTCTGGTCACCATCCTGCCTATCGTAGCTTTTCAGGAGCCAGGCGGTCACTCCCAGCCATAGGCCCTGAGACACAAACCTCGGCCCGTATCCCTGGCAAACAAAAGTAAGCTGCCCCGCTTCTGGATGGCAGATTGCAGGACGCACTTGGTACTATCAAACCAGCCCAACTTGGCACTGGTGCCACCTCTGGTCTGGGAACCATGCCGCGTATCGTGGATTCTAAGGAGCCAGCCGGCCACTCCCAGCCACAGGCCCCCAAACAGAAACAACGGCGCTTTTCCCTGGAAAACAAAACTCGCCTGCCAACTTTTTCATGGCAGATTGCAGGAGCCACTTGGTACTATCAAATCAGCCCAACTTGGCACTGGTGCCACCATGGGTCTGGTCACCATCCTGCCTATCGTAGCTTTTCAGGAGCCAGCCGGTCACTCCCAGCCATAGGCCCCCAGAGAAAAACCTCGGCCCGTTTCCCTGGCAAACAAAAGTAAGCTACCCCGCTTCTGGATGGCAGATTGCAGGAACCACTTTGCACCATCAAACTAGCCCGACTTGGCACTGGTGCCACCTCTGGTCTGGGAACCATCCTGCGTATCGTGGATTCTAAGGAGCCATCCGTCCACTCCCAGCCACAGGCCCCCAAACACAAACAACGGCGCTTTTCCCTGGAAAACAAAACTCGCCTGACAACTTTTTGATGGCAGATTGCAGGAGCCACTTGGTACTATCAAACCAGCCCAACTTGGCACTGGTGCCACCATGGGTCTGGTCACCATCCTGCCTATCGTAGCTTTTCAGGAGCCAGCCGGTCACTCGCAGCCATAGGCCCCCAGACACAAACCTCGGCCCGTTTCCCTGGCAAACAAAAGTAAGCTGCCCCGCTTCTGGATGGCAGATTGCAGGACGCACTTGGTAGTATCAAACCAGCCCGACTTGGCACTGGTGCCACCTCTGGTCTGGGAACCATCCTGCGTATCGTGGATTCCTAGCAGCCAGCCGGCCACTCCCAGCCACAGGCCCCCAAACACAAACAACGGCGCTTTTCCCTGGAAAACAAAACCCGCCTGCCGACATTTTGATGCCAGATTGCAGGAGCCACTTGCTACTATCAAATCAGCCCAACTTGGCACTGGTGCCACCATGGGTCTGGTCACCATCCTGCCTATCGTAGCTTTTCAGGAGCCAGCCGGTCACTCGCAGCCATAGGCCCCCAGACACAAACCTCGGCCCGTTTCCCTGGCAAACAAAAGTAAGCTGCCCCGCTTCTGGATGGCAGATTGTAGGACGCACTTGGTACTATCAAACCAGCCCGACTTGGCACTGGTGCCACCTCTGGTCTGGGAACCATGGTGCGTATCGTGAATTCTAAGGAGCCAGCCGGCCACTCCCAGCCATAGGCACCCAAACACAAACAACGGCGCTTTTCCCTGGAAAACAAAACTCGCCTGCCAACTTTTTGATGGCAGATTGCAGGAGCCACTTGGTACTATCAAACCAGCTCAACTTGGCACTGGTGCCACCATGGGTCTGCTCACCATCCTGCCTATCGTAGCTTTTCAGGAGCAAGACGGTCACTCGCAGCCATAGGCCCCCAGACACAAACCTCGGCCCGTTTCCCTGGCAAACAAAAGTAAGCTGCCCCGCTTCTGCATGGCAGATTATAGGAGCTATTTAGTACTATCAAACGAGCCCGACTTGGCACTGGTGCCACCTCAGCTCTGGGAACCATCCTGCGTATCGTGGATTCTAATTAGCCATCTGGCCACTCCCAGCCACAGGCCCCCAAACACAAACAACGGCGCTTTTCCCTGGAAAACAAAACTCGCCTGCCAAATTTTTGATGGCAGATTGCAGGAGCCACTTGGTACTATCAAATCAGCCCAACTTGGCACTGGTGCCACTATGGGTCTGGTCACCATCCTGCCTATCGTAGCTTTTCAGGAGCCAGCCGGTCACTCCCAGCCATAGGCCCCCAGACAAAAACCTCGGACCGTTTCCCTGGCATACAAAAGTAAGCTGCCCTGCTTCTGGATGGCAGATTGCAGGAACCACTTGGTACTATCAAACCAGCAAAACTTGGCACTGGTGCCACCTTGGGTCTGGATACCATGCTGCGTATCGTGGATTCTAAGGAGCCAGCCGGCCACTCCCACCAACAGGCCCCCAAACACAAACAACGGCGCTTTTCCCTGGGAAACAAAACTCTCCTGCCAACTTTTTGATGGGAGATTGCAGGAGCCACTTGGTTTTATCAAATCAGACCAACTTGGCACTGGTGCCACCATGGGTCTGGTCACCATCCTGCCTATCGTAGCTTTTCAGGAGCCAGCCGGTCACTCCCAGCCATAGGCCCCCAGACACAAACCTCGGCCCGTTTCCCTGACAAACAAAAGTAAGTTATCCCGCTTCTGGATGGCAGATTGCCGGAGCCACTTGGTACTATCAAACCAGCCCGACTTGGCACTGGTGCCACCATGGGTCTGGTCACCATCCTGCCTATCGTGGATTCTAATTAGCCATCCGTCCACTCCCAGCCACCGGCCCCCAAACAAAAACAACGGCGCTTTTCCCTGGAAAACAAAACTCGTCTGCCAACTTTTTGATGGCAGATTGCCAGAGCCACTTGGTACTATCAAACCAGCCCAAGGTGGCACTGGTGCCACCTTGGGTCTGGGAACCATGCTGCGTATCGTGGATTATAAGGAGCCAGCCGGCCACTCCCAGCCACAGGCCCCCAAACACAAACGACAGCGCTTTTCCCTGGAAAACAAAATTCGCCGGCCAACTTTTTGATGGCAGATTGCAGGAGCCACTTGGTACTATCAAATCAGCCCAACTTGGCACTGGTGCCACCATGGGTCTGGTCACCATCCTGCTTATCGTAGCTTTTCAGGAGCCAGCCGGTCACTCCCAGCCATAGGCGCCCAGACACAATGCTCTGCTCTTTTCCCTGGCAAACCAAAGTAAGCTGCCCCGCTTCTGGATGGCAGATTGCAGGAACCACTTGGTACTATAAAACCAGCCCGACTTGGCACTGGTGCCACCTTGGGTCTGGGAACCATCCTGCGTATCGTGGATTCTAAGGAGCCAGCCGGCCACTCCCAGCCACAGGCCCCCAAACAAAAACAACGGCGCTTTTCCCTGGAAAACAAAACTCGCCTGCCAAATTTTTGATGGCAGATTGCAGGAGCCACTTGGTACTATCAAACCAGCCCAACTTGACACTGGTGCCACCATGGGTCTGGTCACCATCCTGCCTATCGTAGCTTTTCAGGAGCCAGCCGGTCACTCCCAGCCATAGGCCCCCAGACACAAAGCTCGGCCCGTTTCCCTGGCAAACAAAAGTAAGCTGCCCCGCTTCTGGATGGCAGATTGTAGGACGCATTTGGTACTATCAAACCAGCCCGACTTGGCACTGGTGCCACCTCTGGTCTGGGAACCATGGTGCGTATCGTGAATTCTAAGGAGCCAGCCGGCCACTCCCAGCCATAGGCACCCAAACACAAACAACGGCGCTTTTCCCTGGAAAACAAAACTCGCCTGCCAACTTTTTGATGGCAGATTGCAGGAGCCACTTGGTACTATCAAACCAGCTCAACTTGGCACTGGTGCCACCATGGGTCTGCTCACCATCCTGCCTATCGTAGCTTTTCAGGAGCAAGACGGTCACTCGCAGCCATAGGCCCCCAGACACAAACCTCGGCCCGTTTCCCTGGCAAACAAAAGTAAGCTGCCCCGCTTCTGCATGGCAGATTATAGGAGCTATTTAGTACTATCAAACGAGCCCGACTTGGCACTGGTGCCACCTCAGCTCTGGGAACCATCCTGCGTATCGTGGATTCTAATTAGCCATCTGGCCACTCCCAGCCACAGGCCCCCAAACACAAACAACGGCGCTTTTCCCTGGAAAACAAAACTCGCCTGCCAAATTTTTGATGGCAGATTGCAGGAGCCACTTGGTACTATCAAATCAGCCCAACTTGGCACTGGTGCCACTATGGGTCTGGTCACCATCCTGCCTATCGTAGCTTTTCAGGAGCCAGCCGGTCACTCCCAGCCATAGGCCCCCAGACAAAAACCTCGGCCCGTTTCCCTGGCATACAAAAGTAAGCTGCCCTGCTTCTGGATGGCAGATTGCAGGAACCACTTGGTACTATCAAACCAGCAAAACTTGGCACTGGTGCCACCTTGGGTCTGGATACCATGCTGCGTATCGTGGATTCTAAGGAGCCAGCCGGCCACTCCCAGCCACAGGCCCCCAAACACAAACAACGGCGCTTTTCCCTGGGAAACAAAACTCTCCTGCCAACTTTTTGATGGGAGATTGCAGGAGCCACTTGGTTTTATCAAATCAGACCAACTTGGCACTGGTGCCACCATGGGTCTGGTCACCATCCTGCCTATCGTAGCTTTTCAGGAGCCAGCCGGTCACTCCCAGCCATAGGCCCCCAGACACAAACCTCGGCCCGTTTCCCTGACAAACAAAAGTAAGTTATCCCGCTTCTGGATGGCAGATTGCCGGAGCCACTTGGTACTATCAAACCAGCCCGACTTGGCACTGGTGCCACCATGGGTCTGGTCACCATCCTGCCTATCGTGGATTCTAATTAGCCATCCGTCCACTCCCAGCCACCGGCCCCCAAACAAAAACAACGGCGCTTTTCCCTGGAAAACAAAACTCGTCTGCCAACTTTTTGATGGCAGATTGCCAGAGCCACTTGGTACTATCAAACCAGCCCAACTTGGCACTGGTGCCACCTTGGGTCTGGGAACCATGCTGCGTATCGTGGATTATAAGGAGCCAGCCGGCCACTCCCAGCCACAGGCCCCCAAACACAAACGACAGCGCTTTTCCCTGGAAAACAAAATTCGCCGGCCAACTTTTTGATGGCAGATTGCAGGAGCCACTTGGTACTATCAAATCAGCCCAACTTGGCACTGGTGCCACCATGGGTCTGGTCACCATCCTGCTTATCGTAGCTTTTCAGGAGCCAGCCGGTCACTCCCAGCCATAGGCGCCCAGACACAATGCTCTGCCCTTTTCCCTGGCAAACCAAAGTAAGCTGCCCCGCTTCTGGATGGCAGATTGCAGGAACCACTTGGTACTATAAAACCAGCCCGACTTGGCACTGGTGCCACCTTGGGTCTGGGAACCATCCTGCGTATCGTGGATTCTAAGGAGCCAGCCGGCCACTCCCAGCCACAGGCCCCCAAACAAAAACAACGGCGCTTTTCCCTGGAAAACAAAACTCGCCTGCCAAATTTTTGATGGCAGATTGCAGGAGCCACTTGGTACTATCAAACCAGCCCAACTTGACACTGGTGCCACCATGGGTCTGGTCACCATCCTGCCTATCTTAGCTTTTCAGGAGCCAGCCGGTCACTCCCAGCCATAGGCCCCCAGACACAAAGCTCGGCCCGTTTCCCTGGCAAACAAAAGTAAGCTGCCCCGCTTCTGGATGGCAGATTGCAGGAGCCACTTGGTACTATCAAACCAGCCCAACTTGGCACTGGTGCCACCTTGGGTCTGGGAACCATCCTGCGTATCGTGGATTCTAAGGAGCCAGCCGGTCACTCCCAGCCACAGGCCCCCAAACACAAACCACAGCGCTTTTCCCTGGAAAACAAACCCGCCTGCCGACATTTTGATGGCAGATTGCAGGAGCCACTTGCTGCTATCAAATCAGCCCAACTTGGCACTGGTGCCACCATGGGTCTGGTCACCATCCTGCCTATCGTAGCTTTTCAGGAGCCAGCCGGTCACTCCCAGCCATAGGCCCCCAGACACAAAGCTCGGCCCGTTTCCCTGGCAAACAAAAGTAAGCTGCCCCGCTTCTGGATGGCAGATTGCAGGAACCACTTGGTACTATCAAACCAGCCCAACTTGGCACTGGTGCCACCTCTGGTCTGGGAACCATCCTGCGTATCGTGGATTCCTAGGAGCCAGCCGGTCACTCCCAGCCACAGGCCCCCAAACACAAACCACAGCGCTTTTCCCTGGAAAACAAACCCGCCAGCCGACATTTTGATGGCAGATTGCAGGAGCCACTTGCTGCTATCAAATCAGCCCAACTTGGCACTGGTGCCACCATGGGTCTGGTCACCATCCTGCCTATCGTAGCTTTTCAGGAGCCAGCCGGTCACTCCCAGCCATAGGCCCCCAGACACAAAGCTCGGCCCGTTTCCCTGGCAAACAAAAGTAAGCTGCCCCGCTTCTGGATGGCAGATGGTAGGACGCACTTGGTACTATCAAACCAGCCCGACTTGGCACTGGTGCCACTTCTGGTCTGGGAACTATGGTGCGTATCGTGGATTCTAAGGAGCCAGCCGGCCACTCCCAGCCATAGGCACCCAAACACAAACAACGGCGCTTTTCCCTGGAAAACAAAACTCGCCTGCCAACTTTTTGATGGCAGATTGCAGGAGCCACTTGGTACTATCAAACCAGCTCAACTTGGCACTGGTGCCACCATGGGTCTGCTCACCATCCTGCCTATCGTAGCTTTTCAGGAGCAAGACGGTCACTCGCAGCCATAGGCCCCCAGACACAAACCTCGGCCCGTTTCCCTGGCAAACAAAAGTAAGCTGCCCCGCTTCTGCATGGCAGATTATAGGAGCTATTTAGTACTATCAAACGAGCCCGACTTGGCACTGGTGCCACCTCAGGTCTGGGAACCATGCTGCGTATCGTGGATTCTAATTAGCCATCTGGCCACTCCCAGCCACAGGCCCCCAAACACAAACAACGGCGCTTTTCCCTGGAAAACAAAACTCGCCTGCCAAATTTTTGATGGCAGATTGCAGGAGCCACTTGGTACTATCAAATCAGCCCAACTTGGCACTGGTGCCACTATGGGTCTGGTCACCATCCTGCCTATCGTAGCTTTTCAGGAGCCAGCCGGTCACTCCCAGCCATAGGCCCCCAGACAAAAACCTCGGACCGTTTCCCTGGCATACAAAAGTAAGCTGCCCTGCTTCTGGATGGCAGATTGCAGGAACCACTTGGTACTATCAAACCAGCAAAACTTGGCACTGGTGCCACCTTGGGTCTGGATACCATGCTGCGTATCGTGGATTCTAAGGAGCCAGCCGGCCACTCCCACCAACAGGCCCCCAAACACAAACAACGGCGCTTTTCCCTGGGAAACAAAACTCTCCTGCCAACTTTTTGATGGGAGATTGCAGGAGCCACTTGGTTTTATCAAATCAGACCAACTTGGCACTGGTGCCACCATGGGTCTGGTCACCATCCTGCCTATCGTAGCTTTTCAGGAGCCAGCCGGTCACTCCCAGCCATAGGCCCCCAGACACAAACCTCGGCCCGTTTCCCTGACAAACAAAAGTAAGTTATCCCGCTTCTGGATGGCAGATTGCCGGAGCCACTTGGTACTATCAAACCAGCCCGACTTGGCACTGGTGCCACCATGGGTCTGGTCACCATCCTGCCTATCGTGGATTCTAATTAGCCATCCGTCCACTCCCAGCCACAGGCCCCCAAACAAAAACAACGGCGCTTTTCCCTGGAAAACAAAACTCGTCTGCCAACTTTTTGATGGCAGATTGCCAGAGCCACTTGGTACTATCAAACCAGCCCAACTTGGCACTGGTGCCACCTTGGGTCTGGGAACCATGCTGCGTATCGTGGATTATAAGGAGCCAGCCGGCCACTCCCAGCCAAAGGCCCCCAAACAAAAACAACGGCGCTTTTCCCTGGAAAACAAAACTCGCCTGCCAAATTTTTGATGGCAGATTGCAGGAGCCACTTGGTACTATCAAACCAGCCCAACTTGGCACTGGTGCCACCATGGGTCTGGTCACCATCCTGCCTATCTTAGCTTTTCAGGAGCCAGCCGGTCACTCCCAGCCATAGGCCCCCAGACACAAAGCTCGGCCCGTTTCCCTGGCAAACAAAAGTAAGCTGCCCCGCTTCTGGATGGCAGATTGCAGGAGCCACTTGGTACTATCAAACCAGCCCAACTTGGCACTGGTGCCACCTTGGGTCTGGGAACCATCCTGCGTATCGTGGATTCTAAGGAGCCAGCCGGTCACTCCCAGCCACAGGCCCCCAAACACAAACCACAGCGCTTTTCCCTGGAAAACAAACCCGCCAGCCGACATTTTGATGGCAGATTGCAGGAGCCACTTGCTGCTATCAAATCAGCCCAACTAGGCACTGGTGCCACCATGGGTCTGGTCACCATCCTGCCTATCGTAGCTTTTCAGGAGCCAGCCGGTCACTCCCAGCCATAGGCCCCCAGACACAAAGCTCGGCCCGTTTCCCTGGCAAACAAAAGTAAGCTGCCCCGCTTCTGGATGGCAGATGGTAGGACGCACTTGGTACTATCAAACCAGCCCGACTTGGCACTGGTGCCACTTCTGGTCTGGGAACTATGGTGCGTATCGTGGATTCTAAGGAGCCAGCCGGCCACTCCCAGCCATAGGCACCCAAACACAAACAACGGCGCTTTTCCCTGGAAAACAAAACTCGCCTGCCAACTTTTTGATGGCAGATTGCTGGAGCCACTTGCTGCTATCAAATCAGCCCAACTTGGGACTGGTGCCACCATGGGTCTGGTCACCATCCTGCCTATCGTAGCTTTTCAGGAGCCAGCCGGTCACTCCCAGCCATAGGCCCCCAGACAAAAACCTCGGCCCGTTTCCCTGGCATACAAAAGTAAGCTGCCCTGCTTCTGGATGGCAGATTGCAGGAACCACTTGGTACTATCAAACCAGCAAAACTTGGCACTGGTGCCACCTTGGGTCTGGATACCATGCTGCGTATCGTGGATTCTAAGGAGCCAGCCGGCCACTCCCAGCCACAGGCCCCCAAACACAAACAACGGCGCTTTTCCCTGGGAAACAAAACTCTCCTGCCAATTTTTGATGGGAGATTGCAGGAGCCACTTGGTTTTATCAAATCAGACCAACTTGGCACTGGTGCCACCATGGGTCTGGTCACCATCCTGCCTATTGTAGCTTTTCAGGAGCCAGCCGGTCACTCTCAGCCATAGGCCCCCAGACACTAACCTCGGCCCGTTTCCCTGACAAACAAAAGTAAGTTATCCCGCTTCTGGATGGCAGATTCCAGGAGCCACTTGGTACTATCAAACCAGCCCGACTTGGCACTGGTGCCACCATGGGTCTGGTCACCATCCTGCCTATCGTGGATTCTAATTAGCCATCCGTCCACTCCCAGCCACAGGCCCCCAAACAAAAACAACGGCGCTTTTCCCTGGAAAACAAAACTCGTCTGCCAACTTTTTGATGGCAGATTGCCAGAGCCACTTGGTACTATCAAACCAGCCCAACTTGGCACTGGTGCCACCTTGGGTCTGGGAACCATGCTGCGTATCGTGGATTATAAGGATCCAGCCGGCCACTCCCAGCCACAGGCCCCCAAACACAAACCACAGCGCTTTTCCCTGGAAAACAAAATTCGCCGGCCAACTTTTTGATGGCAGATTGCAGGAGCCACTTGGTACTATCAAATCAGCCCAACTTGGCACTGGTGCCACCATGGGTCTGGTCACCATCCTGCTTATCGTAGCTTTTCAGGAGCCAGCCGGTCACTCCCAGCCATAGGCGCCCAGACACAATGCTCTGCCCTTTTCCCTGGCAAACCAAAGTAAGCTGCCCCGCTTCTGGATGGCAGATTGCAGGAACCACTTTTCACCATCAAATAGCCCGACTTGGGACTGGAGCCACCTCTGGTCTGGGAACCATGCTGCGTATCGTGGATTCTAAGGAGCCAGCCGGCCACTCCCAGCCACAGGCCCCCAAACACAAACAACGGCGCTTTTCCCTGGAAAACAAAACTCGCCTGACAACTTTTTGATGGCAGATTGCAGGAGCCACTTGCTACTATCAAATCAGCCCAACTTGGCACTGGTGCCACCATGGGTCTGGTCACCATCCTGCCTATCGTAGCTTTTCAGGAGCCAGCCGGTCACTCCCAGCCATAGGCTCCCAGACAAAAACCTCGGCCCGTTTCCCTGGCAAACAAAAGTAAGCTGCCCCGCTTCTGGATGGCAGATTGCAGGAACCACTTGGTACTATAAAACCAGCCCGACTTGGCACTGGTGCCACCTCTGGTCTGGGAACCATGCTGTGTATCGTGGATTCTAAGGAGCCAGCCGGCCACTCCCAGCCAAAGGCCCCCAAACACAAACAACGGCGCTTTTCCCTGGAAAACAAAACTCGCCTGCCAAGTTTTTGATGGCAGATTGCAGGAGCCACTTGGTACTATCAAACCAGCCCAACTTGGCACTGGTGCCACCATGGGTCTGGTCACCATCCTGCCTACCTTAGCTTTTCAGGACCTAGCCGGTCACTCCCAGCCATAGGCCCCCAGACACAAACCTCGGCCCGTTTCCCTGGCAAACAAAAGCAAGCTGTCCCGCTTCTGGATGGCAGATTGTAGGACGCACTCGGTACTATCAAACCAGCCCGACTTGGCACTGGTGCCACCTCTGGTCTGGGAACCATCCTGCGTATCGTGGATTCTAAGGAGCCAGCCGGCCACTCCCAGCCAAAGGCCCCCAAACACAAACAACGGCGCTTTTCCCTGGAAAACAACACTCGCCTGCCAACATTTTGATGGCAGATTGCAGGAGCCACTTGGTACTATCAAACCAGCCCAACTTGGCACTTGTGCCACCATGGGTCTGGTCACCATCCTGCCTATCGTAGCTTTTCAGGAGCCAGCCGGTCACTCCCAGCCATAGGCCCCGAGACACAAAGCTCGGCCCTTTTCCCTGGCAAACAAAAGTAATCTGCCCCGCTTCTGGATGGCAGATTGCAGGAGCCACTTTGCACCATCATACTAGCCCGACTTGGCACTGGTGCCACCTTGGGTCTGGGAACCATCCTGCGTATCGTGGATTCTAAGGAGCCAGCCGGCCACTCCCAGCCACAGGCCCCCAAACACAAACAACGGCGCTTTTCCCTGGAAAACAAAACTCGCCTGCCAAATTTTGACGGCAGATTGCAGGAGCCACTTGGTACTATCAAATCAGCCCAACTTGGGACTGGTGCCAGCATGGGTCTGGTCACCATCCTGCCTATCGTAGCTTTTCAGGAGCCAGCCGGTCACTCCCAGCCATAGGCCCCCAGACAAAAACCTCGGACCGTTTCCCTGGCAAACAAAAGTAAGCTGCCCTGCTTCTGGATGGCAGATTGCAGGAACCACTTTGTACTATCAAACCAGCAAAACTTGGCACTGGTGCCACCTTGGGTCTGGATACCATGCTGCGTATCGTGGATTCTAAGGAGCCAGCCGGCCACTCCCAGCCACAGGCCCCCAAACACAAACAACGGCGCTTTTCCCTGGAAAACAAAACTCTCCTGCCAACTTTTTGATGGCAGATTGCAGGAGCCACTTGGTTTTATCAAATCAGCCCAACTTGGCACTGGTGCCACCATGGGTCTGGTCACCATCCTGCCTATCGTAGCTTTTCAGGAGCCAGCCGGTCACTCGCAGCCATAGGCCCCCAGACAAAAACTCGGCCCGTTTCCCTGGCAAACAAAAGTAAGCTACCCCGCTTCTGGATGGCAGATTGCAGGAGCCACTTTGCACCATCAAACTAGCCCGTCTTGGCACTGGTGCCACCTCTGGTCTGGGAACCATCCTGCGTATCGTGGATTTTAAGGAGCCAGTCGGCCACGCCCAGCCATACGCCTCCAAACACAAACAACGGTCCGTTTCCCTGGCAAAGAAAAGTAAGCTGCCCCGCTTCTGGATGTCAGATTGCAGGAACCACTTGTTGCCAAGTTGGGGTGGTTTGATAGTACCAAGTGGCTCCTGCAATCTGCCATCAAAAAGTTGGCAGGTGAGTTTTGTTTTCCAGGGAAAAGCGCCGTTGTTTGTGTTTGGGGGCCTGTGGCTGGGAGTGGCCAGCTGGCTCCTTAGAATCCACGATACGCAGGATGGTTCCCAGACCAGAGGTGGCACCAGTGCCAAGTTGGGCTGGTTTGATGGTACAAAGTGGCTCCTGCAATCTGCCATCCAGAAGCGGGGTAGCTTACTTTTGTTTGCCAGGGAAACGGGCCGAGGTTTGTGACTGGGGGCCTATGGCTGGGAGTGACCGGCTGGCGCCTGAAAAGCTACGATAGGCAGGATGGTGACCAGACCCATGGTGGCACCAGTGTCAAGTTGGGCTGGTTTGATAGTACCAAGTGGCTCCTGCAATCTGCCATCAAAAAGTTGGCAGGCCAGTTTTGTTTTCCAGGGAAAAGCGCCGTTGTTTGTGTTTGGAGGCCTGTGGCTGGGAGTGGCCGGCTGCCTCCTTTGAACCCAGGATACGCAGGATGGTTCCCAGAGCCAAGGTGGCGCCAGTGCCAAGTTGGGCTGGTTTGATAGTACCAAGCGGCTCCTGCAATCTGCCATCCAGAAGCGGGACAGCTTAATTTTGTTTCCCAGGGAAACGGGCCGAGGTATTTGTCTGGGGGCCTATGGCTGGGAGTGACTGGCTGGCTACTGAAAAGCTACGATAGGCAGGATGGTTACCAAACTCATGGTGGCACCAGTGCCAAGTCGGGCTGGTTTGATAATACTAAATAGCTCCTGCAATCTGCCATCCAGACGGGGGGCAGCGGATTTTTGTTTGCTGCAGAAAAGTTCCGTGGTTTTTTTTTGGGGGTATATGGCTGGACGCGGCCGGCTGGCTCCTTAAAAGATCGATACGCAGGATTGTTCCCTGACCCAAGGTGGCATCAGTGCCAAGTCGGGCTGTTTTCGTAGTACCAAGTGCGTCCTGCAATTTGCCATCCAGAAGAGGGGCAGTTGAGTTTTGTTTGCCAGAGAAAAGGGCCGTGGTATATGTTTGGGGGCATATGGTTGAGAGTGGCCGGCTGGCCCCTGAAAATCCACGATAGGCGGGATGGTTCCCAGAACCAAGGTGGCACCAGTGCCATGTTGGCCTGGTTTGATAGTACCATGTGGCTCCTGCAATCTGCCATCCAGAAGCGGGGCTGCTTACTTTTGTTTGCCAGGGAAACGGGCCGAGATATTTGTCTGGGGGCCTATGGCTGGGAGTGAGCGGCTGGCTCCTGAAAAGCTACGATAGGCAGGATGGTGACCAGACCCATGGTGGCACCAGTGCCAAGTTGGGCTGGTTTGATAGTACCAAGTGGCTCCTGCAATCTGCCATCAAAAAGTTGTCAGGCGAGTTTTGTTTTCCAGGGAAAAGCGCCGTTGTTCTTGTTTAGAGGCCTGTGGCTGGGAGTGGCCGGCTGCCTCCTTTGAACCCAGGATACGCAGGATGGTTCCCAGACCCAAGGTGGCACCAGTGCCAAGTTGGGCTGGTTTGATAGTACCGAGTGGCTCCTGCAATCTGCCATCCAGAAGCGGGACAGCTTACCTTTGTTTGCCAGGGAAACGGGCCGAGGTATTTGTCTGGGGGCCTATGGCTGGGAGTGACCAGCTGGCTACTGAAAAGCTACGATAGGCAGGATGGTTACCAGACTCATGGTGGCACCAGTGCCAAGTCGGGCTGGTTTGATAATACTAAATAGCTCCTGAAATCTGCCATTCAGACGCGGGGCAGCGGATTTTTGTTTGCTGGAGAAAAGTTCCGTGGTTTTTTTTTGGGGGTATATGGCTGGACGTGGCCGGCTGGCTCCTTAAAAAGATCGATACGCAGGATTGTTCCCTGACCCAAGGTGGCATCACTGCCAAGTCGGGCTGTTTTCGTAGTACCAAGTGCGTCCTGCAATTTGCCATCCAGAAGAGGGGCAGTTGAGTTTTGTTTGCCAGAGCAAAGGGCCGTGGTATGTGTTTGGGGGCATATGGCTGAGAGTGGCCGGCTGGCCCCTGAAAATCCACGATAGGCAGGATGGTTCCCAGAGCCAAGGTAGCACCAGTGCCATGTTGGCCTGGTTTGATAGTAACATGTGGCTCCTGCAATCTGCCATCCAGAAGCGGGGCAGCTTACTTTTGTTTGCCAGGGAAACGGGCCGAGATATTTGTCTGGGGGCCTATGGCTGGGAGTGACCGGCTGGCTCCTGAAAAGCTACGATAGGCAGGATGGTGACCAGACCCAAAGTGGAACCAGTACCAAGTTGGGCTGGTTTGATAGTACCAAGTGGCTCCTGCAATCTGCCATCAAAAATTTGGCAGGCGAGTTTTGTTTTCCAGGGAAAAGCGCCGTTGTTTAGAGGCCTGTGGCTGGGAGTGGCCGCCTGTCCTCGTAGAATCTACGTTACGCAGCATGGTTCCCAGAGCCAAGGTGGCACCAGGGCCAAGTCGGGCAGGTTTGATAGTACCAAATGCATCCTGCAATCTGCCATCCAAATGCGGGGCAGTTTACTTTTGTTTGCCAGGGAAACGGGCCGAGGTTTTTGTCTGGGGGCCTATGGCAGGGAGTGACCGTCTGGCTCCTGAAAAGCTACGATAGGCAGGATGTTTACCAGACCCATGGTGGCACCAGTGCCAAGTTGGGCTGATTTGATAGTACCAAGTGGCTCCTGCAATCTGCCATCCAGAATCGGGGCAGCTTACTTTTGTTTTCCAGGGAAACGGGCCGAGGTTTGTGTCTGGGGGTCTATGGCTGGGAGTGACCGGCTGGCTCCTGAAAAGCTACAATAGGCAGGATGGTGACCAGACCCATGGTGGCACCAGTGCCAAGTTGGGCTGGTTTGATAGCACCAAGTGGCTCCTGCAATCTGACATCAAAATGTTGGCAGGCGATTTTTGTTTTCCAGGGAAAAGCGCCGTTGTTTGTGTTTGGGCGCCTGTGGCTCAGAGTGGCCGGGTGGCTGCTTAGAATCCACGATACGCCGGATGGTTCCCAGACCCAAGGTGGCACCAGTGCCAAGTCGGGCTGGTTTGACACTACCACGTGGCTCCTGCAATCTGCCATCCAGAATCGGGGCAGCTTAATTTTGTTTGCCAGGGAAACGGTCCGAGGTTTGTGTCTGGGGGCCTATGGCTGGGAGTGACCGGCTGGCTCCTGAAATGCTACAATAGGCAGGATGGTTCCCAGACCCATAGTGGCACCAGTGCCAAGTTGGGATGACTTGATAGTACCAAGTGGCTCCTGCAATCTGCCATCAAAAAGCTGGCAGGCGAGTTTTGTTTTCCAGGGAAAAGCGCCGTTGTTTGTGTTTGGGGGCTGTGGCTGGGAGTGGCCGGCTGGCTCCTTAGAATCCACGATATGCAGGATTGTTCCCAGACCCAAGGTGGCACCAGTGCCAAGTCGGGCTGGTTTGATGGTGCAAAGTGGCTCCTGCAATCTGCCATCCAGACGCGGGGCAGCGGATTTTTGTTTCCATGAGAAATGGTCCGTGGTTTGTTTTTGGGGGTATATGGCTGGGCGTGGCCGGCTGGCTCCTTAAAAAGCTCGATATGCAGGATGGTTCCCTGACACAAGGTGGCACCAGTGCCACGTCGGGCGGTTTTCGTAGTACAAAGTGCGTCCTAAAATTTGCCATCCAGAAGAGGGGCAGTTGAGTTTTGTTTGCCAGAGAAAAGGGCCGTGGTTTGTTTTTGGGGGCATATGGCTGATAGTGGCCGGCTGGCCCCTGAAAATCCACAATAAGCAGGATGGTTCCCACACCAGAGGTGTCACCAGTGCCAAGTCGGGGTGGTTTGATAGTACTAAATAGCTCCTGCAATCTGCCATGCAGAAGCGGGGCAGCTTACTTTTGTTTCCCAGGGAAACGGGCCGAGGTTTGTGTCTGGGGGCCTATGGCTGCGAGTGACCGGCTGGCTCCTGAAAAGCTACGATAGGCAGGATGGTGACCAGACCCATGGTGGCACCAGTGCCAAGTTGGGCTGGTTTGATAGTACCAAGTGGCTCCGGCAATCTGCCATCAAAAAGTTGGCAGGCGAGTTTTGTTTTCCAGGGAAAAGCGCCGTTGTTTGTGTTTGGGGGCCTGTGGCTGGGAGTGGCTAGCTGGCTCCTTAGAACCCACGATACGCAGGATGGTTCCCAGACCAGAGGTGGCACCAGTGCCAAGTTGGGCTGGTTTGATGGTGCAAAGTGGCTCCTGCAATCTGCCATCCAGAAGCGGGGTAGCTTACTTTTGTTTGCCAGGGAAACGGGCCGAAATATTTGTCTAGGGGCCTCTGGCTGGGGGTGACTGGGTGGCACCTGAAAAGCTACGATAGGCAGGATGGTGACCAGACCCATGGTGGCACCAGTGCCAAGTTGGGCTGATTTGATAAAACCAAGTGGCTCCTGCAATCTGCCATCAAATGTTTGGCAGGCGAGTTTTGTTTTCCAGGGAAAAGCACCGTTGTGTGTGTTTTGGGGCCTGTGGCTGGGAGTGGCCGGGTGGCTGCTTAGAATCCACGATACGCAGGATGGTTCCCAGACCCAAGGTGGCACCAGTGCCAAGTTTTGCTGGTTTGATAGTACCAAGTGGTTCCTGCAATCTGCCATCCAGAAGCGGGGCAGCTGAATTTTGTTTGCCAGAGAAAAAGGCTGTTGTTTGTGTTTCGGGGCCTGTGGCTGGCAGTGGCCGGCTGGCTCCTGAAAATCCATGATACGCAGCATGGTTCCCAGACCCAAGGTGGCACCAGTGCCAAGTAGGGCTGGTTTCATAGTACCCAGTGGCTCCTGCAATCTCCCATCAGGAAGAGGGGCAGTTGAGTTTTGTTTTCCAGAGAAAAGGGCCGTGGTTTGTGTTTGGGGCCTGTGGCTGGGAGTGACCGGCTGGCCCCTGAAAATCCACGATAGGAAGGATGGTTCCCAGATCCAAGGTGGCAGCAGTGCCATGTTGTGCTGGTGTGATAGTCCCAAGTGGCTCCTGCAATCTGCCATCCAGAAGCGGGGCAGCTGAATTTTGTTTGCCAGAGAAAAATGCTGTGGTTTGTGTTTGGGGGCCTGTGGCTGGGAGTGGCCGGCTGGCTCCTGAAAATCCATGATACGCAGCATGGTTCCCAGACCCAAGGTGGCACCAGTGCCAAGTGGGGCTGGTTTCACAGTGTCAAGTGCCTCCTGCAATCTCCCATCCAGAAGCGGGGCAGCTGAGTTTTGTTTGCCTGTGAAACGGGCCCTTGTTTTTGATTGGGGTCTGTGGCCGAGAGTGTTCGGCTGGCTCCTGACAACCCACAATACGCAGGATGTTTCCCAGACCCAAGGTGGCACCAGTGCCAGGTCGGGCTGGTTTGATAGTACCAAGTGGCTCCTGCAATCTGCCATCCAGAAGCGGTGCAGTTGAGTGTTGTTTGCCAGAGAAAAGGGCCGTGGGTTGTGTTTGGGGGCATATGGCTGGGAGTGGCCGGCTGTCTCATTAAAAAGATCGATACGCAGGATGGTTCCCAGACCCAAGGTGGCACCAGTGCCAAGTAGGGCTGTTTTTATAGTACCAAGTGCGTCCTGCAATTTGCCATCCAGAAGAGGGGCAGTTGAGTTTTGTTTGCCAGAGAATAGCGCCGTTGTTTGTGTTTGGGGGCTTGTGGCTGGGAGTGGCCGACTGGCGCCTTAGAATCTGTGTTACGCAGCATGGTTCCCAGACCAGAGGTGGCACCAGTGCCAAGTTGGGCTGGTTTGATAGTACCAAGTGGCTCCTGCAATATGCCATCCAGAAGCGGGGCAGCTTACTTTTGTTTGCCAGTGAAACGGGCCGAGGTTTGTGACTTGGGACCTATGGCTGGGAGTGGCCGGCTGGCTCCTTTGAACCCACGATACGCAGGATGGTTCCCAGACCCAAGGTGGCACCAGTGCCAAGTCGGGCTGGTTTGATACTACCAAGTGCGTCCTGCAATCTGCCATCCAGAAGCGGGGCCGCTTAATTTTGCTTGCCAGGGAATCGGGCCGTGGGTTTTTTATGGGGGCCTATGGCTGAGAGTGGCCGGCTGGCTCCTGAAAATCCACGCTAGGCAGCATGGTTCCCAGATGCAAGGTGGCACCAGTGCCAAGTCGGGCTGGTTTGATGGTGCAAAGTGGCTCCTGCAATCTGCCATCCAGAAACGGGGCAGCTGATTTTTGTTTGCCAGAGAAAAATTCCGTGGATTGTTTTTGGGGGCATATTGCTGGGAGTGGCCGGCTGGCTCCTTAAAATGCTCGATACGCATGATGGTTCCCAGGCCCAAGGTGTCACCACTACCAAGTCGGCCTGCGGTTTTAGTATCAAGTTCATCCTGCAATTTGCCATCCAGAAGAGGGGCAGTTGAGTTTTGTTTGCCAGAGAAACGGGCCGAGGTTTCTGTTTGGGGACATATGGCTGAGAGTGGCCGGGTGGCCCCTGAATATCCACGATACACAGCATGGTTCCCAGATCCAAGGTGGCACCAGTGCCAAGTTGGGCTGGTTTGATAGTACCAAGTGTCTCCTGCAATCTGCCATCCAGAAGCGGGGCAGCTTACTTTTGTTTGCCAGAGAAATAGGCCTAGGTTTTTGTCTGGGGGCCTGTGGCTAGGAGTGGCCGGCTGGCTCCTAAGAATCCACGATACGCAGGATGTTTCCCAGACCCAAGGTGGCACCAGTGCCAAGTCGGGCTGGTTTGATAGTACCAAGTGGCTCCTGCAAACTCCATCAAAATGTTGGCAGACGTGTTTTGTTTTCCAGGGAACAGCGCCGTTGATTTTGTTTGGGGGCCTGTGGCTGGGAGTGGCCGGCTGGCTCCTTAGAATCCACGATACGCAGGATGGTTCCCAGACCCAAGGTGGCACCAGTGCCAAGTCGGGCTGGTTTGATTACACCAAGTGGCTCCTGCAATCTGCCATCCAGAAGTGAGGCAGCTAAGTTTTGTTTGCCAGAAAAAAGGGCCGTGGGTTGTGTTTGGGGGCATATGGCTGGGAGTGGCCGGCTGTCTCATTAAAAAGATCGATACGCAGGATAGTTCCCAGACCCAAGGTGGCACCAGTGCCAAGTAGGGCTGTTTTTATAGTACCAAGTGCGTCCTGCAATTTGCCATCCAGAAGAGGGGCAGTGGAGTTTTGTTTGCCAGAGAATAGCGCCGTTGTTTGTGTTTGGGGGCTTGTGACTGGGAGTGGCCGACTGGCGCCTTAGAATCTGTGTTACGCAGCATGGTTCCCAGACCAGAGGTGGCACCAGTGCCAAGTTGGGCTGGTTTGATAGTACCAAGTGGCTCCTGCAATCTGCCATCCAGAAGCGGGGCAGCTTACTTTTGTTTGCCAGGTAAACGGGCCGAGGTTTGTGACTGGGGACGTATGGCTGGGAGTGACCGGCTGGCTCCTGGAAAGCTACAATAGGCAGGATGGTGACCAGACCCATGGTGGCACCAGTGCCAAGTTGGGCTGGTTTGATAGTACCAAGTGGCTCCTGCAATCTGCCATCAAAAAGTTGGCAGGCGAGTTTTGTTTTCCAGGGAAAAGCGCCGTTGTTTGTATTTGGGGGCCTGTGGCTGGGAGTGGCCGGCTGGCTCCTTTGAACCCACGATACGCAGGATGGTTCCCAGACCCAAGGTGGCACCAGTGCCAAGTCGGGCTGGTTTGATACTACCAAGTGCGTCCTGCAATCTGCCATCCAGAAGCGGGGCAGCTTAATTTTGTTTGCCAGGGAAACGGGCCGTGGGCTTTGTTTGGGGGCCTATGGCTGAGAGTGTCCGGCTGGCTCCTGAAAATCCACGCTAGGCAGCATGGTTCCCAGATGCAAGGTGGCACCAGTGCCAAGTCGGGCTGGTTTGATGGTGCAAAGTGGCTCCTGCAATCTGCCATCCAGAAGCGGGGCAGCTGATTTTTGTTTGCCAGAGAAAAATTCCGTGGATTGTTTTTGGGGGCATATTGCTGGGAGTGGCCGGCTGGCTCCTTAAAATGCTCGATACGCATGATGGTTCCCAGGTCCAAGGTGTCACCACTACCAAGTCGGCCTGCGGTTTTAGTATCAAGTTCATCCTGCAATTTGCCATCCAGAAGAGGGGCAGTTGAGTTTTGTTTGCCAGAGAACAGGGCCGAGGTTTCTGTTTGGGGACATATGGCTGAGAGTGGCAGGCTGGCCCCTGAATATCCACGATACACAGCATGGTTCCCAGATCCAAGGTGGCACCAGTGCCAAGTTGGGCTGGTTTGATAGTCCCAAGTGTCTCCTGCAATCTGCCATCCAGAAGCGGGGCAGCTTACTTTTGTTTGCCAGAGAAATAGGCCTAGGTTTTTGTTTGGGGGCCTGTGGCTAGGAGTGGCCGGCTGGCTCCTAAGAATCCACGATACGCAGGATGTTTCCCAGACCCAAGGTGGCACCAGTGCCAAGTCGGGCTGGTTTGATAGTCCCAAGTGGCTCCTGCAAACTGCCATCCAGAAGCGGGGCCGCTGAGTTTTGTTTGCCAGGGAAATGGGCCGTTGTTTGTGTTTGGGGGCCTGTGGCTGGGAGTGTTCGGCTGGTTCCTGAATATGTACGATACGCAGGATTGTTCCCAGACCCAAGGTGGCACCAGTGCCAAGTCGGGCTGGTTTGATGGTGCAAAGTGGCTCCTGCAATCTGCCATCCAGACGCGGGGCAGCGGATTTTTGTTTCCATGAGAAATGGTCCGTGGTTTGTTTTTGGGGGTATATGGATGGGCCTGGCCGGCTGGCTCCTTAAAAAGCTCGATATGCAGGATGGTTCCCTGACACAAGGTGGCACCAGTGCCACGTCGGGCGGTTTTCGTAGTACAAAGTGCGTCCTAAAATTTGCCATCCAGAAGAGGGGCAGTTGAGTTTTGTTTGCCAGAGAAAAGGTCCGTGGTTTGTTTTTGGGGGCATATGGCTGAGAGTGGCTGGCTGGCCCCTGAAAATCCACGATACACAGGATGGTTCCCAGATCCAAGGTGGCACCTGTGCCAAGTCGGGCTGATTTGATAGTACTAAGTAGCTCCTGCAATCTGCCATCCAGAAGCGGGGCAGCTTACTTTTGTTTGCCACGTAAACGGGCCGAGGTTTGTGTTTGGGGGCCTATGGCTGAGAGTGACCGGCTGGCTCCTGAAAAGCTACAATAGGCAGGATGGTGACCAGACCCATGGTGGCACCAGTGCCAAGTTGGGCTGGTTTGATAGTACCAAGTGGTTCCTGCAATCTGCCATCCAGAAGCAGGGCAGCTGAGTTTTGTTTGCCAGAGAAAAGGGCCTTGGTTTGTGTTTGGGGGCATATGGCTGGGTGTGGCCAGCTGGCTCCTTAAAATGCACGATATGCAACATGGCTCCCAGACCCAAGGTGGCACCAGTGCCAAGTTGGGCTGGTTTGATAGTACCAAGTGGCTCCTGCAATCTTCCATGATCACGTGGAGAAATACTTTCTGGTTTCAGCCTCATGCTCTTTCTTCTCTCCCTCAACTTCTCTATCACCTCTCATCTGGTTCACATGCGCTGTCTTCAAGGTCCACAGGCTACTTTTCACAGAATCTTCTGGCCTGATGAAGTAAGAATGATGAATAGAACAGAGCTGGGATCTATTTTCCAGTTTGGATAAAATGCATTCTGCACACAAATCCAAGGAGAACGGGCTGCCCCGATGCCCAGAAAATCTTTCACTCCTGCTAGTGTTCTACGTCAACCGCAACTTAGTCTGAAAGAAAAGCTTTTTCTCTGAGAGCATCTGAGAGGTTTGCATGAAGCACTGATATCTGACATATGCAATTTTGAATAGGAGAGGAAAAAGAAAATGGCAAGGAGTTTTTAATTTTAGTGGTTTCAATTTTAATTTCCGTGCACTTTTTCAAAACTTGTCAGCTCAAATGCCCATCAACATCTTTTAGTCATCTGTAAGTCAGTATTCATATAAAATGTGCTTCAAATCCAAAGAATTTCAAATTTGCACTCCAAGCTTCTATGCCTAGATTTATGATTTCCTACACATATTAGATGAAAGGAAGGCCTTTTTTACTGTGGGAGTGCTGGAACACTGGAACAGGTTGCCCAGAGAAGTTGTGGGTGTCCCATCCCTGAAAGTATTCAAGGTCACCTTGGACGGGGCTTGGAGCAGCAACAAAGGAGAAGCTTGATGGTAGAGAAACAAAGTCGGACTATAGAAGAAACTCGGATTGAAGTATAGGATCAAGTTTTCTCTCAGCTCTTGGGGTAAATTCAAAGTTGTACAAAATGACATTTATCTGTGCTATTCACTACTGTAACAGAAAGTTTCATGAAAACTGTACAGAAGATAGTAAATTTTAAAAGAGATAAGAATTACAGCATAAAATCCATGGGATAGGTTACAACATGAGACACTCTCTAAGAGAAAATCTCTTTGTTTCAGCACTTCATCGGGGTAAGATTTCATGAAGTGCCAAAGAAGGCGGCAAAATATCATTCGGGACATTATTTACTGGAATTCAGCCTGGCCATTAGTAGGAACTGCCTTTGAACATATCATGTAGATATACCACACACACTTTCCCTTCACTGAAAAATTACTGTTTACAACAAATAAGCAATTGACGATCAAAATTGATTGAAAGCATCTTAAACATGTCAAGTATTTCATTGTAGATGATCTGTGATCCAAATGCTTCTTCCACCTTCGAGAGGGACAGAAGAATTCTTCCATATCATGATGGTTTAAAATTGTATCAACCAATGTTTTCTGCTGAAAAGATATCATCTATTTTTTTCTATTTTTGGAAGAAAATATTCCTAGACATACAACAGGTGAGAACTAAGTAATTTTAAAGAAACAAATGAAATGAAAATATTCTGTAAATAGAATGAAATGAAAAGCTGTGTTTTAAATAGGAGCTAAATATTAAACAGAATTTTTGTACCAGGCATTTGAATTACTGCACCAGCTCTTTTGCCCATCAAGAGAGGCATTTAGCATTTCAGTCTTTTCCAAGGTGTTCATGATCTGCTATGCTGATCTCTGTGTGTGCCTAGGTGTGTGTGGAGGGGGGGGCATATGAAGGGGAGTGTGTATGTTTGCTTTACAATTGTTGTGGCAGATTCATGCCTCAGCTCCACATTTTGTTTTAAAAAGGTCACACCGAGTGGATATGAAGTTTACTATCAACAAGAGATCGATTCCCAAATCATCCATTTGACTCTCCCTTATAAATCATGTGCTTTGTTGCATATTTTATCAAATATACTTTCAAGCCAGATGGAGGAAGGAGGATGTGGGAATCCCTCCACCATCTTGCAACTTTTATGTAAGTAGGTTTTCAAGAAAATCATCATTTCTCTTTTAAATATGTCTGGAACAGGCATGATGGTAGTGTCAACCTGTTGGAGTTTTTGTTGCTGGAAGAAGTTGTACAAAAGGATTGGTTTTTACATTGACCAGTTACTGAATCAAGCGCAGGAATACATTGGAAATTTAGCTGGGGGTTCCTTTTCCCAGCAGACTACTTCTAGAACGAGCTTGTACACTGAAGCTGACTCTTTTGCTCTCTTTTTGTTTCTTTCCTATTTTCTTGGCTTCTTTGCCACTATCTAGACAATTTTGGAACTTTGTTCCCAACTAAAATGGTTTCAATAGTCTGATTGTGATCATACATTTTTACAAGGAATTTTTAAAATCTTTCCTCGAGTCCAGAAAGTCAAGGACTTAGATCTTTTTCTTCCCTTATCAATATTGCCATGAAATTGATAAATAAAGACCAACTCTTTATTTTTGTTTTTAACCCACGTAGATAATTCCCATCCATTAATCCATTTTGTGGACCAATAGCTGCCATTCTGATGGAAGCTGTCACTTCTTAACAATAGGCATTCTGTGACTATGTTGACTGCACTTTGGGTGAAGATCCTAACTGGTCTTAGATATACATAGGGAGAAATTTGCTCAGCCAGTGTCAGTCTTAAGCATGCGTATCAGAAGATCTTTCTAGAGCTGGGAATTTTCCCATGAAAGGGATTCAGTTAGGGAAGAGACACTTGTGCCAGAGTTTTACATTCTTCTTGAACACTGCTTAAGGAACTTAGATGCCATGTCCATTTGGATCTCTGTCTGCACAGAACTTTGTCATGCCAGCGCTTTGAAATGCATCTTGAAGAGAATTCACTAGCACAGAATGAAAGAGAGTGGAAGGGGTTGGTGGGGCTAACCAGGCCCAACCCCCCTGCCTAAACCAGGATACCTAGAGCCTCTTGCCCAGGATTCTATCTGGGTGTACTTTTAATGTCTTCAAAGATCCAGGCTCCACAATCTTTCTGGGCAGTCTGTGCCGTGGTTCAGTCACCCTGACAGTAAAGAAACATTTACTGATGTTCAAAGGCAATCTCCTGTATTTCAGTGTGTGCCCACTGCCTCTTGTCTTTTCCCTCAGCATCACTGAAAAGACACTGATTCCCTCCCCTTTGCACTATTGCTTCCATATGTATGTGTGATGCCATGTAGAGGTATGTCAAAAACCTCCCTGAAGCCCAGGCAGATAATATTCCCTTCATCTACCAGTCAAGTTGATTCATCAGAGGAGTTTAAAGTGATGTTCAGCATGAAATTCCCCTGAAAAATCATGCTAACTACATTATTTGGTCATCTGTCATGTGCCTGGCAAGGATTTCCAGGAAGAGCTGCTTCATCAACTTCCTGGGGATAAAAAAGAGGCTGGCTGGTTTGTACTATGGCGAGTCCTCTTAATTGCCTTTTTTGAAGATGGGTGTCATTTGCTAACATCCACTCTTTAGCTCCTCTTCTCATCTACACCTCGGCAAAAAGCTTTTCCACTATGTCTGGCTAGGAAAAACTGTGCCAGCACAGAAAACATCTCCCATCGTGTTCTAGAAGTTGCACGGATGTCTGCCAAGTGTTTGGCAGGAAGAAAAGAAAAGTTGTCCAGAACAGCTTCCAATCGAATGTTCCTGTGATTGGAAAAGTCAGGAGAGTGCAAAGGTACTGTTTTCTATCAGTTGGCAAGGTGCGCACACAATCCCAGTGTTGTACAGCTTGCTTCTTCACCTTCCCGAAGCTGCCGCTCTCGCCGGCTGCCGGAGCCCAAGAAGCGGCTTCTTCGCGCAAAGACGATTGTGCCGCTCACAGTGCTCTCCTTAGCGCGGCTTCTGCCGAAAGACGCCCGGCAGCGGCTCTTACCTCCGGAGAGCATCCTACCTTCGTCTTTAGCTCCTCTTCTCATCTACACCTCGGCAAAACGCTTTTCCACTATGTCTGGCTAGGAAAAACTGTGCCAGCACAGAAAACATCTCCCATCGTGTTCTAGAAGTTGCACGGATGTCTGCCAAGTGTTTGGCAGGAAGAAAAGAAAAGTTGTCCAAAACAGCTTCCAATCGAATGTTCCTGTGATTGGAAAAGTCAGGAGAGTGCAAAGGTACTGTTTTCTATCAGTTGGCAAGGTGCGCACACAATCCCAGTGTTGTACAGCTTGCTTCTTCACCTTCCCGAAGCTGCCGCTCTCGCCGGCTCCCGGAACCGAAGAATCGGCTTCTTAGCGCAAAGACGATTGTGCCGCTCACAGGGCTCTCCTTAGCGCGGCTTCTGCCGAAAGACGCCCGGCAGCAGCTCTTAACACCGGAGAGCATCCTACCTTCGTCTTTCGCGTCTTATGTAGTCTACATCTTAGCAAAACGCTTTTCCACTATGTCTGGCTAGGAAAAACCGTGCCAGCCCAGAAAACATCTCCCATCGTTTTCTAGAAGTTGCAGATATGTCTGCCAAGTGTTTGGCAGGAAGAAAAGAAAAGTTGTCCAAAACAGCTTCCAATCGAATGTTCCTGTGATTGGAAGAGTCAGGAGAGTGCAAAGGTACTGTTTTCTATCAGTTGGCAAGGTGCGCACACAATCCCAGTGTTGTACAGCTTGCTTCTTCACCTTCCCGAAGCTGCCACTCTCAGGAGGTAAGAGCCGCTGCCGGGCGTCTTTCGGCAGAAGCCGCGCTAAGGGGAGCACTGTGAGCGGCACAATCGTCTTTGCGCGAAGAAGCCGATTCTTCGGTTCCGGCAGCCGGCGAGAGCGGCAGCTTCGGGAAGGTGAAGAAGCAAGCTGTACAACACTGGGATTGTGTGCGCACCTTGCCAACTGATAGAAAACAGTACCTTTGCACTCTCCTGACTTTTCCAATCACAGGAACATTCGATTGGAAGCTGTTTTGGACAACTTTTCTTTTCTTCCTGCCAAACACTTGGCAGACATCCGTGCAACTTCTAGAACACGATGGGAGATGTTTTCTGTGCTGGCACAGTTTTTCCTAGCCAGACATAGTGGAAAAGCGTTTTGCTAAGATGTAGACTACAAAAGACGCGAAAGACGAAGGTAGGATGCTCTCCGGAGGTAAGAGCCGCTGCCGGGCGTCTTTCGGCAGAAGCCGCGCTAAGGAGAGCCCTGTGAGCGGCACAATCGTCTTTGCGCGAAGAAGCCGCTTCTTGGGCTCCGGCAGCCGGCGAGAGCGGCAGCTTCGGGAAGGTGAAGAAGCAAGCTGTACAACACTGGGATTGTGTGCGCACCTTGCCAACTGATAGAAAACAGTACCTTTGCACTCTCCTGACTTTTCCAATCACATGAACATTCGATTGGAAGCTGTTTTGGACAACTTTTCTTTTCTTCCTGCCAAACACTTGGCAGACATCCGTGCAACTTCTAGAACACGATGGGAGATGTTTTCTGTGCTGGCACAGTTTTTCCTAGCCAGACATAGTGGAAAAGCGTTTTGCCGAGGTGTAGATGAGAAGAGGAGCTAAAGACGAAGGTAGGATGCTCTCCGGAGGTAAGAGCCGCTGCCGGGCGTCTTTCGGCAGAAGCCGCGCTAAGGAGAGCACTGTGAGCGGCACAATCGTCTTTGCGCGAAGAAGCCGCTTCTTGGGCTCCGGCAGCCGGCGAGAGCGGCAGCTTCGGGAAGGTGAAGAAGCAAGCTGTACAACACTGGGATTGTGTGCGCACCTTGCCAACTGATAGAAAACAGTACCTTTGCACTCTCCTGACTTTTCCAATCACAGGAACATTCGATTGGAAGCTGTTCTGGACAACTTTTCTTTTCTTCCTGCCAAACACTTGGCAGACATCCGTGCAACTTCTAGAACACGATGGGAGATGTTTTCTGTGCTGGCACAGTTTTTCCTAGCCAGACATAGTGGAAAAGCTTTTTGCCGAGGTGTAGATGAGAAGAGGAGCTAAAGAGTGGATGTTAGCAAATGACACCCATCTTCAAAAAAGGCAATTAAGAGGACTCGCCATAGTACAAACCAGCCAGCCTCTTTTTTATCCCCAGGAAGTTGATGAAGCAGCTCTTCCTGGAAATCCTTGCCAGGCACATGACAGATGACCAAATAATGTAGTTAGCATGATTTTTCAGGGGAATTTCATGCTGAACATCACTTTAAACTCCTCTGATGAATCAACTTGACTGGTAGATGAAGGGAATATTATCTGCCTGGGCTTCAGGGAGGTTTTTGACATACCTCTACATGGCATCACACATACATATGGAAGCAATAGTGCAAAGGGGAGGGAATCAGTGTCTTTTCAGTGATGCTGAGGGAAAAGACAAGAGGCAGTGGGCACACACTGAAATACAGGAGATTGCCTTTGAACATCAGTAAATGTTTCTTTACTGTCAGGGTGACTGAACCACGGCACAGACTGCCCAGAAAGATTGTGGAGCCTGGATCTTTGAAGACATTAAAAGTACACCCAGATAGAATCCTGGGCAAGAGGCTCTAGGTATCCTGGTTTAGGCAGGGGGGTTGGGCCTGGTTAGCCCCACCAACCCCTTCCACTCTCTTTCATTCTGTGCTAGTGAATTCTCTTCAAGATGCATTTCAAAGCGCTGGCATGACAAAGTTCTGTGCAGACAGAGATCCAAATGGACATGGCATCTAAGTTCCTTAAGCAGTGTTCAAGAAGAATGTAAAACTCTGGCACAAGTGTCTCTTCCCTAACTGAATCCCTTTCATGGGAAAATTCCCAGCTCTAGAAAGATCTTCTGATACGCATGCTTAAGACTGACACTGGCTGAGCAAATTTCTCCCTATGTATATCTAAGACCAGTTAGGATCTTCACCCAAAGTGCAGTCAACATAGTCACAGAATGCCTATTGTTAAGAAGTGACAGCTTCCATCAGAATGGCAGCTATTGGTCCACAAAATGGATTAATGGATGGGAATTATCTACGTGGGTTAAAAACAAAAATAAAGAGTTGGTCTTTATTTATCAATTTCATGGCAATATTGATAAGGGAAGAAAAAGATCTAAGTCCTTGACTTTCTGGACTCGAGGAAAGATTTTAAAAATTCCTTGTAAAAATGTATGATCACAATCAGACTATTGAAACCATTTTAGTTGGGAACAAAGTTCCAAAATTGTCTAGATAGTGGCAAAGAAGCCAAGAAAATAGGAAAGAAACAAAAAGAGAGCAAAAGAGTCAGCTTCAGTGTACAAGCTCGTTCTAGAAGTAGTCTGCTGGGAAAAGGAACCCCCAGCTAAATTTCCAATGTATTCCTGCGCTTGATTCAGTAACTGGTCAATGTAAAAACCAATCCTTTTGTACAACTTCTTCCAGCAACAAAAACTCCAACAGGTTGACACTACCATCATGCCTGTTCCAGACATATTTAAAAGAGAAATGATGATTTTCTTGAAAACCTACTTACATAAAAGTTGCAAGATGGTGGAGGGATTCCCACATCCTCCTTCCTCCATCTGGCTTGAAAGTATATTTGATAAAATATGCAACAAAGCACATGATTTATAAGGGAGAGTCAAATGGATGATTTGGGAATCGATCTCTTGTTGATAGTAAACTTCATATCCACTCGGTGTGACCTTTTTAAAACAAAATGTGGAGCTGAGGCATGAATCTGCCACAACAATTGTAAAGCAAACATACACACTCCCCTTCATATGCCCCCCCCTCCACACACACCTAGGCACACACAGAGATCAGCATAGCAGATCATGAACACCTTGGAAAAGACTGAAATGCTAAATGCCTCTCTTGATGGGCAAAAGAGCTGGTGCAGTAATTCAAATGCCTGGTACAAAAATTCTGTTTAATATTTAGCTCCTATTTAAAACACAGCTTTTCATTTCATTCTATTTACAGAATATTTTCATTTCATTTGTTTCTTTAAAATTACTTAGTTCTCACCTGTTGTATGTCTAGGAATATTTTCTTCCAAAAATAGAAAAAAATAGATGATATCTTTTCAGCAGAAAACATTGGTTGATACAATTTTAAACCATCATGATATGGAAGAATTCTTCTGTCCCTCTCGAAGGTGGAAGAAGCATTTGGATCACAGATCATCTACAATGAAATACTTGACATGTTTAAGATGCTTTCAATCAATTTTGATCGTCAATTGCTTATTTGTTGTAAACAGTAATTTTTCAGTGAAGGGAAAGTGTGTGTGGTATATCTACATGATATGTTCAAAGGCAGTTCCTACTAATGGCCAGGCTGAATTCCAGTAAATAATGTCCCGAATGATATTTTGCCGCCTTCTTTGGCACTTCATGAAATCTTACCCCGATGAAGTGCTGAAACAAAGAGATTTTCTCTTAGAGAGTGTCTCATGTTGTAACCTATCCCATGGATTTTATGCTGTAATTCTTATCTCTTTTAAAATTTACTATCTTCTGTACAGTTTTCATGAAACTTTCTGTTACAGTAGTGAATAGCACAGATAAATGTCATTTTGTACAACTTTGAATTTACCCCAAGAGCTGAGAGAAAACTTGATCCTATACTTCAATCCGAGTTTCTTCTATAGTCCGACTTTGTTTCTCTACCATCAAGCTTCTCCTTTGTTGCTGCTCCAAGCCCCGTCCAAGGTGACCTTGAATACTTTCAGGGATGGGACACCCACAACTTCTCTGGGCAACCTGTTCCAGTGTTCCAGCACTCCCACAGTAAAAAAGGCCTTCCTTTCATCTAATATGTGTAGGAAATCATAAATCTAGGCATAGAAGCTTGGAGTGCAAATTTGAAATTCTTTGGATTTGAAGCACATTTTATATGAATACTGACTTACAGATGACTAAAAGATGTTGATGGGCATTTGAGCTGACAAGTTTTGAAAAAGTGCACGGAAATTAAAATTGAAACCACTAAAATTAAAAACTCCTTGCCATTTTCTTTTTCCTCTCCTATTCAAAATTGCATATGTCAGATATCAGTGCTTCATGCAAACCTCTCAGATGCTCTCAGAGAAAAAGCTTTTCTTTCAGACTAAGTTGCGGTTGACGTAGAACACTAGCAGGAGTGAAAGATTTTCTGGGCATCGGGGCAGCCCGTTCTCCTTGGATTTGTGTGCAGAATGCATTTTATCCAAACTGGAAAATAGATCCCAGCTCTGTTCTATTCATCATTCTTACTTCATCAGGCCAGAAGATTCTGTGAAAAGTAGCCTGTGGACCTTGAAGACAGCGCATGTGAACCAGATGAGAGGTGATAGAGAAGTTGAGGGAGAGAAGAAAGAGCATGAGGCTGAAACCAGAAAGTATTTCTCCACGTGATCATGGAAGATTGCAGGAGCCACTTGGTACTATCAAACCAGCCCAACTTGGCACTGGTGCCACCTTGGGTCTGGGAGCCATGTTGCATATCGTGCATTTTAAGGAGCCAGCTGGCCACACCCAGCCATATGCCCCCAAACACAAACCAAGGCCCTTTTCTCTGGCAAACAAAACTCAGCTGCCCTGCTTCTGGATGGCAGATTGCAGGAACCACTTGGTACTATCAAACCAGCCCAACTTGGCACTGGTGCCACCATGGGTCTGGTCACCATCCTGCCTATTGTAGCTTTTCAGGAGCCAGCCGGTCACTCTCAGCCATAGGCCCCCAAACACAAACCTCGGCCCGTTTCCCTGGCAAACAAAAGTAAGCTGCCCCGCTTCTGGATGGCAGATTGCAGGAGCTACTTAGTACTATCAAATCAGCCCGACTTGGCACAGGTGCCACCTTGGATCTGGGAACCATCCTGTGTATCGTGGATTTTCAGGGTCCAGCCAGCCACTCTCAGCCATATGCCCCCAAAAACAAACCACGGACCTTTTCTCTGGCAAACAAAACTCAACTGCCCCTCTTCTGGATGGCAAATTTTAGGACGCACTTTGTACTACGAAAACCGCCCGACGTGGCACTGGTGCCACCTTGTGTCAGGGAACCATCCTGCATATCGAGCTTTTTAAGGAGCCAGCCGGCCAGGCCCAGCCATATACCCCCAAAAACAAACCACGGACCATTTCTCATGGAAACAAAAATCCGCTGCCCCGCGTCTGGATGGCAGATTGCAGGAGCCACTTTGCACCATCAAACCAGCCCGACTTGGCACTGGTGCCACCTTGGGTCTGGGAACAATCCTGCGTATCGTACATATTCAGGAACCAGCCGAACACTCCCAGCCACAGGCGCCCAAACACAAACAACGGCCCATTTCCCTGGCTAACAAAACTCAGCTGCCCCGCTTCTGGATGGCAGTTTGCAGGAGCCACTTGGGACTATCAAACCAGCCCGACTTGGCACTGGTGCCACCTTGGGTCTGGGAACCATCCTGCGTATGGTGGATTCTAAGGAGCCAGCCGGCCACTCCCAGCCACAGGCCCCCAACAAAAACCACGGCCCTTTTTTCTGGCAAACAAAACTTAGCTGCCTCACTTCTGGATGGCAGATTGCAGGAGCCACTTGGTGTAATCAAACCAGCCCAACTTGGCACTGGTGCCACCTTGGGTCTGGGAACCATCCTGCGTATCGTGGATTCTAAGGAGCCAGCCGGCCACTCCCAGCCACAGGCCCCCAAACACAAACAACGGCGCTGTTCCCTGGAAAACAAAACACGCCTGCCAACTTTTTGATGGAGTTTGCAGGAGCCACTTGGTACTATCAAACCAGCCCGACTTGGCACTGGTGCCACCTTGGGTCTGGGAAACATCCTGCGTATCGTGGATTCTTAGGAGCCAGCCGGCCACTCCTAGCCACAGGCCCCCGGACAAAAACCTAGGCCTATTTCTCTGGCAAACAAAAGTAAGCTGCCCCGCTTCTGGATGGCAGATTGCAGGAGACACTTGGTACTATCAAACCAGCCCAACTTGGCACTGGTGCCACCTTGGATCTGGGAACCATGCTGTGTATCGTGGATATTCAGGGGCCAGCCGGCCACTCTTAGCCATATGTCCCCAAACAGAAACCTCGGCCCGTTTCTCTGGCAAACAAAACTCAACTGCCCCTCTTCTGGATGGCAAATTGCAGGATGAACTTGATACTAAAACCGCAGGCCGACTTGGTAGTGGTGACACCTTGGACCTGGGAACCATCATGCGTATCGAGCATTTTAAGGAGCCAGCCGGCCACTCCCAGCAATATGCCCCCAAAAACAATCCACGGAATATTTCACTGGCAAACAAAAATCAGCTGCCCCGCTTCTGGATGGCAGATTGCAGGAGCCACTTTGCACCATCAAACCAGCCCGACTTGGCACTGGTGCCACCTTGCATCTGGGAACCATGCTGCCTAGCGTGGATTTTCAGGAGCCAGCCGGCCACTCTCAGCCATAGGCCCCCAAACAAAACCCACGGCCCGTTTCCCTGGCAAACAAAATTAAGCTGCCCCGCTTCTGGATGGCAGATTGCAGGACGCACTTGGTAGTATCAAACCAGCCCGACTTGGCACTGGTGCCACCTTGGGTCTGGGAACCATCCTGCGTATTGTGGGTTCAAAGGAGCCAGCCGGCCACTCCCAGCCACAGGCCCCCAAATACAAACAACGGCGCTTTTCCCTGGAAAACAAAACTCGCCTGCCAACTTTTTGATGGCAGATTGCAGGAGCCACTTGGTACTATCAAACCAGCCCAACTTGGCACTGGTGCCACCATGGGTCTGGTCACCATCCTGCCTATCATAGCTTTTCAGGAGCCAGCCGGTCACTCCCAGCCATAGGTCCCCAGTCACAAACCTCGGCCCGTTTCCCTGGCAAACAAAAGTAAGCTGCCCCGCTTCTGGATGGCAGATTGCAGGAGCCACTTGGTACTATCAAACCAGCCCAACTTGGCACTGGTGCCACCTCTGGTCTGGGAACCATGCTGCGTAACACAGATTCTACGGCGCCAGTCGGCCACTCCCAGCCACAAGCTCCCAAACACAAACAACGGCGCTATTCTCTGGCAAACAAAACTCCACTGCCCCTCTTCTGGATGGCAAATTGCAGGACGCACTTGGTACTATAAAAACAGCCCGACTTGGCACTGGTGCCACCTTGGGTCTGGGAACCATCCTGCGTATCGATCTTTTTAATGAGACAGCCGGCCACTCCCAGCCATATGCCCCCAAACACAACCCACGGCCCTTTTCTCTGGCAAACAAAACTCAACTGCACCGCTTCTGGATGGCAGATTGCAGGAGCCACTTGGTACTATCAAACCAGCTTGACTTGGCACTGGTGCCACCTTGGGTCTGGGAACCATCCTGCGTATGGTGGATTCTAAGGAGCCAGCCGGCCACTCCCAGCCACAGGTCCCCAAACAAATTCAACGGCGCTGTTCCCTGGAAAACAAAACACGTCTGCCAACATTTTGATGGAGTTTGCAGGAGCCACTTGGTACTATCAAACCAGCCCGACTTGGCACTGGTGCCACCTTGGGTCTGGGAAACATCCTGCGTATCGTGGATTCTAAGGAGCCAGCCGGCCACTCCTAGCCACAGGCCCCCAGGCAAAAACCTAGGCCTATTTCTCTGGCAAACAAAAGTAAGCTGCCCCGCTTCTGGATGGCAGATTGCAGGAGACACTTGGGACTATCAAACCAGCCCAACTTGGCACTGGTGCCACCTTGGATCTGGGAACCATGCTGTGTATCGTGGATATTCAGGGGCCACCCGGCCACTCTCAGCCATATGTCCCCAAACAGAAACCTCGGCCCGTTTCTCTGGCAAACAAAACTCAACTGCCCCTCTTCTGGATGGCAAATTGCAGGATGAACTTGATACTAAAACCGCAGGCCGACTTGGTAGTGGTGACACCTTGGGCCTGGGAACCATCATGCGTATCGAGCATTTTAAGGAGCCAGCCGGCCACTCCCAGCAATATGCCCCCAAAAACAATCCACGGAATTTTTCTCTGGCAAACAAAAATCAGCTGCCCCGCTTCTGGATGGCAGATTGCAGGAGCCACTTTGCACCATCAAACCAGCCCGACTTGGCACTGGTGCCACCTTGCATCTGGGAACCATGCTGTCTAGCGTGGATTTTCAGGAGCCAGCCGGCCACTCTCAGCCATAGGCCCCCATACAAAACCCACGGCTCGTTTCCCTGGCAAACAAAATTAAGCTGCCCCGCTTCTGGATGGCAGATTGCAGGACGCACTTGGTAGTATCAAACCAGCCCGACTTGGCACTGGTGCCACCTTGGGTCTGGGAACCATGCTGCGTATCATGGATTTTCAGGAGCCAGCCGTCCACTGCCAGCCACAGGCCCCGAAACACAAACAACAGCCTTTTTCTCTGGCAAACAAAATTCAGCTGCCCCGCTTCTGGATGGCAGATTGCAGGAACCACTTGGTACTATCAAACCAGCCCAACTTGGCACTGGTGCCACCTTGGGTCTGGGAACCATCCTGCGTATCGTGGATTCTAAGGAGCCAGCTGGCCACTCCCAGCCACAGGCCCCAAAACACACACAACGGTGCTTTTCCCTGGAAAACAAAACTCGCCTGCCAAACATTTGATGGCAGATTGCAGGAGCCACTTGGTACTATCAAACCAGCCCAACTTGGCACTGGTGCCACCATGGGTCTGGTCACCATCCTGCCTATCGTAGCTTTTCAGGTGCCAGCCAGCCACCCCCAGCCAGAGGCCCCTAGACAAATATTTCGGCCCGTTTCCCTGGCAAACAAAAGTAAGCTACCCCGCTTCTGGATGGCAGATTGCAGGAGCCACTTTGCACCATCAAACCAGCCCAACTTGGCACTGGTGCCACCTCTGGTCTGGGAACCATCCTGCGTATCGTGGGTTCTAAGGAGCCAGCTGGCCACTCCCAGCCACAGGCCCCCAAACACAAACAACGGCCCTTTTCTCTGGCAAACAAAACTCAACTGCCCTCTTCTGGATGGCAAATTTTAGGACGCACTTTGTACTACGAAAACCGCCCGACGTGGCACTGGTGCCACCTTGTGTCAGGGAACCATCCTGCATATCGAGCTTTTTAAGGAGCCAGCCGGCCACGCCCAGCCATATACCCCCAAAAACAAACCACGGACCATTTCTCATGGAAACAAAAATCCGCTGCCCCGATTCTGGATGGCAGATTGCAGGAGCCACTTGGTAGTGTCAAACCAGCCCGACTTGGCACTGGTGCCACCTTGGGTCTGGGAACCATCCTGCGTATCGTGGATTCTAAGCAGCCACCCGGCCACTCTGAGCCACAGGCGCCCAAACACAAACAACGGCGCTTTTCCCTGGAAAACAAAACTCGCCTGCCAACATTTTGATGGCAGATTGCAGGAGCCACTTGGTGCTATCAAACCAGCCCAACTTGGCACTGGTGCCACCATGGGTCTGGTCACCATCCTGCCTATCGTAGCTTTTCAGGAGCCAGCCGGTCACTCCCAGCCATAGACCCCCAGACACAAACCTCGGCCCGTTTCCCTGGCAAACAAAAGTAAGCTGCCCCGCTTCTGGATGGCAGATCGCAGGAGCTACTTAGTACTATCAAATCAGCCCGACTTGGCACAGGTGCCACCTTGGATCTGGGAACCATCCTGTGTATCGTGGATTTTCAGGGGCCAGCCAGCCACTCTCAGCCATATGCCCCCAAAAACAAACCACGGACCTTTTCTCTGGCAAACAAAACTCAACTGCCCCTCTTCTGGATGGCAAATTTTAGGACGCACTTTGTACTACGAAAACCGCCCGACGTGGCACTAGTGCCACCTTGTGTCAGGGAACCATCCTGCATATCGAGCTTTTTAAGGAGCCAGCCGGCCAGGCCCAGCCATATACCCCCAAAAACAAACCACGGACCATTTCTCATGGAAACAAAAATCCGCTGCCCCGCGTCTGGATGGCAGATTGCAGGAGCCACTTTGCACCATCAAACCAGCCCGACTTGGCACTGGTGCCACCTTGGGTCTGGGAACAATCCTGCGTATCGTACATATTCAGGAACCAGCCGAACACTCCCAGCCACAGGCCCCCAAACACAAACAACGGCCCATTTCCCTGGCAAACAAAACTCAGCTGCCCCGCTTCTGGATGGCAGTTTGCAGGAGCCACTTGGGACTATCAAACCAGCCCGACTTGGCACTGGTGCCACCTTGGGTCTGGGAACCATCCTGCGTATGGTGGATTCTAAGGAGCCAGCCGGCCACTCCCAGCCACAGGCCCCCAACAAAATCCACGGCCCTTTTTTCTGGCAAACAAAACTTAGCTGCCTCACTTCTGGATGGCAGATTGCAGGAGCCACTTGGTGTAATCAAACCAGCCCAACTTGGCACTGGTGCCACCTTGGGTCTGGGAACCATCCTGCGTATCGTGGATTCTAAGGAGCCAGCCGGCCACTCCCAGCCACAGGCCCCCAAACACAAACAACGGCGCTGTTCCCTGGAAAACAAAACACGCCTGCCAACTTTTTGATGGAGTTTGCAGGAGCCACTTGGTACTATCAAACCAGCCCGACTTGGCACTGGTGCCACCTTGGGTCTGGGAAACATCCTGCGTATCGTGGATTCTAAGGAGCCAGCCGGCCACTCCTAGCCACAGGCCCCCAGACAAAAACCTAGGCCTATTTCTCTGGCAAACAAAAGTAAGCTGCCCCGCTTCTGGATGGCAGATTGCAGGAGACACTTGGTACTATCAAACCAGCCCAACTTGGCACTGGTGCCACCTTGGATCTGGGAACCATGCTGTGTATCGTGGATATTCAGGGGCCAGCCGGCCACTCTCAGCCATATGTCCCCAAACAGAAACCTCGGCCCGTTTCTCTGGCAAACAAAACTCAACTGCCCCTCTTCTGGATGGCAAATTGCAGGATGAACTTGATACTAAAACCGCAGGTCGACTTGGTAGTGGTGACACCTTGGGCCTGGGAACCATCATGCGTATCGAGCATTTTAAGGAGCCAGCCGGCCACTCCCAGCAATATGCCCCCAAAAACAATCCACGGAATTTTTCTCTGGCAAACAAAAATCAGCTGCCCCGCTTCTGGATGGCAGATTGCAGGAGCCACTTTGCACCATCAAACCAGCCCGACTTGGCACTGGTGCCAGCTTGCATCTGGGAACCATGCTGCCTAGCGTGGATTTTCAGGAGCCAGCCGGCCACTCTCAGCCATAGGCCCCCAAACAAAACCCACGGCCCGTTTCCCTGGCAAACAAAATTAAGCTGCCCCGCTTCTGGATGGCAGATTGCAGGACGCACTTGGTAGTATCAAACCAGCCCGACTTGGCACTGGTGCCACCTCTGGTCTGGGAACCATCCTGCGTATTGTGGGTTCAAAGGAGCCAGCCGGCCACTCCCAGCCACAGGCCCCCAAATACAAACAACGGCGCTTTTCCCTGGAAAACAAAACTCGCCTGACAACTTTTTGATGGCAGATTGCAGGAGCCACTTGGTACTATCAAACCAGCCCAACTTGGCACTGGTGCCACCATGGGTCTGGTCACCATCCTGCCTATCGTAGCTTTTCAGGAGCCAGCCGGTCACTCCCAGCCATAGGTCCCCAGTCACAAACCTCGGCCCGTTTCCCTGGCAAACAAAAGTAAGCTGCCCCACTTCTGCATGGCAGATTGCAGGAGCCACTTGGTACTATCAAACCAGCCCAACTTGGCACTGGTGCCACCTCTGGTCTGGGAACCATGCTGCGTAACACAGATTCTAAGGCGCCAGTCGGCCACTCCCAGCCACAAGCCCCCAAACACAAACAACGGCGCTATTCTCTGGCAAACAAAACTCCACTGCCCCTCTTCTGGATGGCAAATTGCAGGACGCACTTGGTACTATAAAAACAGCCCGACTTGGCACTGGTGCCACCTTGGGTCTGGGAACCATCCTGTGTATCGATCTTTTTAATGAGACAGCCGGCCACTCCCAGCCATATGCCCCCAAACACAACCCACGGCCCTTTTCCCTGGCAAACAAAAGTAAGCTGCCCCGCTTCTGGATGGCAGATTGCAGGAGCCACTTTGTACTATCAAACCAGCCCGACTAGGCACTGGTGCCACCTTGGGTCTGGGAACCATCCAGCCTATCGTGGATTTTAAGGAGCCAGCCGGCTACTCCCAGCCACAGGCCCCCAACAAAAACCACGGCCCTTTTTTCTGGCAAACAAAACTTAGCTGCCTCACTTCTGGATGGCAGATTGCAGGAGCCACTTGGTGTAATCAAACCAGCCCGACTTGGCACTGGTGCCACCTTGGGTCTGGGAACCATCCTGCGTATCGTGGATTCTAAGGAGCCAGCCGGCCACTCCCAGCCACAGGTCCCCAAACAAAATCAACGGCGCTGTTCCCTGGAAAACAAAACACGTCTGCCAACATTTTGATGGAGTTTGCAGGAGCCACTTGGTACTATCAAACCAGCCCGACTTGGCACTGGTGCCACCTTGGGTCTGGGAAACATCCTGCGTATCGTGGATTCTAAGGAGCCAGCCGGCCACTCCTAGCCACAGGCCCCCAGACAAAAACCTAGGCCTATTTCTCTGGCAAACAAAAGTAAGCTGCCCCGCTTCTGGATGGCAGATTGCAGGAGACACTTGGGACTATCAAACCAGCCCAACTTGGCACTGGTGCCACCTTGGATCTGGGAACCATGCTGTGTATCGTGGATATTCAGGGGCCACCCGGCCACTCTCAGCCATATGTCCCCAAACAGAAACCTCGGCCCGTTTCTCTGGCAAACAAAACTCAACTGCCCCTCTTCTGGATGGCAAATTGCAGGATGAACTTGATACTAAAACCGCAGGCCGACTTGGTAGTGGTGACACCTTGGGCCTGGGAACCATCATGCGTATCGAGCATTTTAAGGAGCCAGCCGGCCACTCCCAGCAATATGCCCCCAAAAACAATCCACGGAATTTTTCTCTGGCAAACAAAAATCAGCTGCCCCGCTTCTGGATGGCAGATTGCAGGAGCCACTTTGCACCATCAAACCAGCCCGACTTGGCACTGGTGCCACCTTGCATCTGGGAACCATGCTGCCTAGCGTGGATTTTCAGGAGCCAGCCGGCCACTCTCAGCCATAGGCCCCCATACAAAACCCACGGCCCGTATCCCTGGCAAACAAAATTAAGCTGCCCCGCTTCTGGATGGCAGATTGCAGGACGCACTTGGTAGTATCAAACCAGCCCGACTTGGCACTGGTGCCACCTTGGGTCTGGGAACCATGCTGCGTATCATGGATTTTCAGGAGCCAGCCGTCCACTGCCAGCCACAGGCCCCGAAACACAAACAACAGCCTTTTTCTCTGGCAAACAAAATTCAGCTGCCCCGATTCTGGATGGCAGATTGCAGGAACCACTTGGTACTAACAAACCAGCCCGACTTGGCACTGGTGCCACCTTGGGTCTGGGAACCATCCTGCGTATCGTGGATTCTAAGGAGCCAGCTGGCCACTCCCAGCCACAGGCCCCAAAACACACACAACGGTGCTTTTCCCTGGAAAACAAAACTCGCCTGCCAAACATTTGATGGCAGATTGCAGGAGCCACTTGGTACTATCAAACCAGCCCAACTTGGCACTGGTGCCACCATGGGTCTGGTCACCATCCTGCCTATCGTAGCTTTTCAGGTGCCAGCCAGCCACCCCCAGCCAGAGGCCCCTAGACAAATATTTCGGCCCGTTTCCCTGGCAAACAAAAGTAAGCTACCCCGCTTCTGGATGGCAGATTGCAGGAGCCACTTTTCACCATCAAACCAGCCCAACTTGGCACTGGTGCCACCTCTGGTCTGGGAACCATCCTGCGTATCGTGGGTTCTAAGGAGCCAGCTGGCCACTCCCAGCCACAGGCCCCCAAACACAAACAACGGCGCTTTTCCCTGGAAAACAAAACTCGCCTGCCAACTTTTTGATGGCAGATTGCCGGAGCCACTTGGTACTATCAAACCAGCCCAACTTGGCACTGGTGCCACCATGGGTCTGGTCACTATCCTGCCTATCGTAGCTTTTCAGGAGCCAGCCGGTCACTCCCAGCCTTAGGCCCCCAAACACAAACCTCGGCCCGTTTCCCTGGCAAACAAAAGTAAGCTGCCCCGCTTCTGCATGGCAGATTGCAGGAGCTATTTAGTACTATCAAACCAGCCCGACTTGGCACTGGTGACACCTCTGGTCTGGGAACCATCCTGCCTATCGTGGATTTTCAGGGGCCAGCCGGCCACTCTCAGCCATATGCCCCCAAAAACAAACCACGGCCCTTTTCTCTGGCAAACAAAACTCAACTGCCCCTCTTCTGGATGGCAAATTTTAGGACGCACTTTGTACTACGAAAACCGCCCGACGTGGCACTGGTGCCACCTTGTGTCAGGGAACCATCCTGCATATCGAGCTTTTTAAGGAGCCAGCCGGCCACGCCCAGCCATATACCCCCAAAAACAAACCACGGACCATTTCTCATGGAAACAAAAATCCGCTGCCCCGCGTCTGGATGGCAGATTGCAGGAGCCACTTTGCACCATCAAACCAGCCCGACTTGGCACTGGTGCCACCTTGGCTCTGGGAACAATCCTGCATATCGTGGATTCTAAGGAGCCAGCCGAACACTCCCAGCCACAGGCCCCCAAACACAAACAACGGCGCTTTTCCCTGGAAAACAAAACTCGCCTGCCAGCTTTTTGATGGCAGATTGCAGGAGCCACTTGGTACTATCAAATCATCCCAACTTGGCACTGGTGCCACTATGGGTCTGGGAACCATCCTGCCTATTGTAGCATTTCAGGAGCCAGCCGGTCACTCCCAGCCATAGTCCCCCAGACACAAACCTCGGACCGTTTCCCTGGCAAAAAAAATTAAGCTGCCCCGATTCTGGATGGCAGATTGCAGGAGCCACTTGGTAGTGTCAAACCAGCCCGACTTGGCACTGGTGCCACCTTGGGTCTGGGAACCATCCTGCGTATCGTGGATTCTAAGCAGCCAGCCGGCCACTCTGAGCCACAGGCGCCCAAACACAAACAACGGCGCTTTTCCCTGGAAAACAAAACTCGCCTGCCAACATTTTGATGGCAGATTGCAGGAGCCACTTGGTGCTATCAAACCAGCCCAACTTGGCACTGGTGCCACCATGGGTCTGGTCACCATCCTGCCTATCGTAGCTTTTCAGGAGCCAGCCGGTCACTCCCAGCCATAGACCCCCAGACACAAACCTCGGCCCGTTTCCCTGGAAAACAAAAGTAAGCTGCCCCGATTCTGGATGGCAGATTGCAGGAGCCACTTGGTACTATCAAATCAGCCCAACTTGGCACTGGTGCCACCATGGGTCTGGTAAACATCCTGCCTATCGTAGTTTTTCAGGAGCCAGCCGGTCACTCCCTGCCATAGGCCCCCAGACACAAACCTCGGCCCGTTTCCCTGGCAAACAAAAGTAAACTGCCCCGCTTTTGGATGGCAGATTGCAGGATGCATTTGGTACTATCAAACCTGCCCGACTTGGCCCTCGTGCCACCTTGGCTCTGGGAACCATGCTGCGTAACGTAGATTCTACGAGGACAGGCGGCCACTCCCAGCCACAGGCCTCTAAACAAAAACAACGGCGCTTTTCCCTGGAAAACAAAACTCGCCTGCCAAATTTTTAATGGCAGATTGCAGGAGCCACTTGGTACTATCAAACCAGCCCAACTTGGTACTGGTGCCACCATGGGTCTGGTCACCATCCTGCCTATCGTAGCTTTTCAGGAGCCAGCCGGTCACTCCCAGCCATAGGCCCCCAGACAAATATCTCGGCCCGTTTCCCTGGCAAATAAAAGTAAGCTGCCCCGCTTCTGGATGGCAGATTACAGCAGCCACATGGTACTATCAAACCAGGCCAACATGGCACTGGTGCCACCTTGGCTCTGGGAACCATCCTGCCTATCGTGGATTTTCAGGCGCCAGCCGGCCACTCTCAGCCATATGCCCCCAAACACAAACCACGGCCCTTTTCTCTGGTAAACAAAACTCAACTGCCCCTCTTCTGGATGGCAAATTGCAGGACGCACTTGGTACTACGAAAACAGCCCGACTTGGCAGTGATGCCACCTTGGGTCAGGGAACAATCCTGCGTATCGATCTTTTTAAGGAGCCAGCCGGCAACGTCCAGCCATATACCCCCCAAAAAAAACCACGGAACTTTTCTCCAGGAAACAAAAATCCGCTGCCCCGCGTCTGAATGGCAGATTTCAGGAGGTATTTAGTATTATCAAACCAGCCCGACTTGGCACTGGTGCCACCATGAGTCTGGTAACCATCCTGCCTATCGTAGCTTTTCAGTAGCCAGCCGGTCACTCCCAGCCATAGGCCCCCAGACACAAACCTCGGCCCGTTTCCCTGGGAAACAAAAGTAAGCTGACCCGCTTCTGGATGGCAGATTGCAGGAGCCACTTGGTACTATCAAACCAGCCCAACATGGCACTGATGCCACCTTGGCTCTGGGAACCATCCTGCGTATCCTGGGTTCAAAGGAGGCAGCCGGCCACTCCCAGCCACAGGCCTCTAAACAAGAACAACGGCGCTTTTCCCTGGAAAACAAAAGTCGCCTGACAAATTTTTGATGGCAGATTGCAGGAGCCACTTGGTACTATCAAACCAGCCCAACTTGGCACTGGTGCCACCATGGGTCTGGTCACCATCCTGCCTATCGTAGCTTTTCAGGAGCCAGCCGCTCACTCCCAGCCATAGGCCCCCAGACAAATATCTCGGCCCGTTTCCCTGGCAAACAAAAGTAAGCAGCCCCGCTTCTGGATGGCAGATTGCAGGAGCCACATGGTACTATCAAACCAGGCCAACATGGCACTGGTGCCACCTCTGGTCTGGGAACCATCCTGCGTATCGTGGATTCTAAGGAGCCAGCTGGCCACTCCCAGCCACAGGCCCCCAAACACAAACAACGGTGCTTTTCCCTGGAAAACAAAACTCACCTGCCAACTTTTTGATGGCAGATTGCAGGAGCCACTTGGTACTATCAAACCAGCCCAACTTGGCACTGGTGCCACCATGGGTCTGGTCACCATCCTGCCTATCGTAGCTTTTCAGGAGCCAGCCGGTCACTCCCAGCCATAGGCCCCCAGACACAAAGCTCTACCCGTTTCCCTGGCAAACAAAAGTAAGCTACCCCGCTTCTGGATGGCAGATTGCAGGAGTCACTTTGCACCATCAAACCAGCCCGACTTGGCACTGGTGCCACCTCTGGTCTGGGACCCATCCTGCGTATCGTGGATTCTAAGGAGACAGCTGGCCACTCCCAGCCACAGGCCTCCAAACACAAACAACGGCGCTTTTCCCTGGAAAACAAAACTCGCTTGCCAACTTTTTGATGGCAGATTGCAGGAGCCACTTGGTACTATCAAACCACCCCAACTTGGCAACAAGTGGTTCCTGCAATCTGACATCCAGAAGCGGGGCAGCTTACTTTTGTTTGCCAGGGAAATGGACCGTTGTTTGTGTTTGGAGGCGTATGGCTGGGAGTGGCCGACTGGCTCCTTAAAATCCACGATAGGCAGGATGGTTCCCAGACCCAAGGTGGCACCAGTGCCAAGTCGGGCTGGTTTGATAGTACAAAGTGGCTCCTGCAATCTGCCATCCAGAAGCGGGGCAGCTTACTTTTGTTTGCCAGGGAAACGGGCCGGGTTTCTGTCTCGGGGCCTATGGCAGGGAGTGACCGCCTGGCTCCTGAAAAGCTACGATAGGCAGGATGGTGACCAGACCCATGGTGGCACCAGTGCCAAGTTGGGCTGGTTTGATAGTACCAAGTGGCTCCTGCAATCTGCCATCAAAAAGTTGGCAGGCGAGTTTTGTTTTCCAGGGAAAAGCGCCATTGTGTGTGTTTGGGGACCTGTGGTTGGGAGTGCCCGGCTGGCTCCTTAGAAACCACGATACGCAGCATGGTTACCAGACAAGAGGTGCCACCAGTGCCAAGTTGTGCTGGTTTGATACTACCAAGTGGTTCCTGCAATCTGCCATCCAGAAGCGGGGCAGCTTACTTTTGTTTGCCACGGAAACGGGCCGTTGTTTGTGTTTGGGGGCCTGTGGCTGGGAGTGGCCGACTGGCTCCTTAGAATCCACGATACGCAGGATGGGTCCCAGACCAGAGGTGACACCAGTGCCAAGTCGGGCTTGTTTGATAGTACCAAGTGGCTCCTGCAATCTGCCATCCAGAAGCGGGGCAGCTTACTTTTGTTTGCCAGGGAAACGGGCCGAGGTTTGTGACTGGGGACCTATGGCTGGGAGTGACCGGCTGGCTCCTGAAAAGTTACGATAGGCAGGATTGTGACCAGACCCATGGTGGCACCAGTGCCAAGTTGGGCTGGTTTGATAGTACCAAGTGGCTCCTGTAATCTGCCATCAAATAGTTGGTAGGCGAGTTTTGTTTTCCAGGGAAAAGCGCAGATGTTTGTGTTTGGGGGCCTGTGGTAGGGAGTGGCCGGCTGGCTAATTAGAATCCACGATACGCAGGATGGTTCCCAGACCAGAGGTGGCACCAGTGCCAAGACGGGCTAGTTTGATGGTGCAAAGTGGCTCCTGCAATCTGCCATCCAGAAGCGGGGTAGCTTACTTTTGTTTGCCAGGGAAACGGACCGAGCTTTTTGTCTGGGGGCCTATGGCGGGGAGTGACCGGCTGGCTCCTGAAAAGATAAGATAGGCAGGATGGTGACCAGACCCATGGTGGCACCAGTGCCAAGTTGGGCTGATTTGATAAAACCAAGTGGCTCCTGCAATCTGCCATCAAAAAGTTGGCAGGAGAGTTTTGTTTTCCAGGGAAAAGCGCCGTTGTTTGTGTTTGGGGGCCTGTGGCTGGGAGTGGCCGGCTGGCTCCTTAGAATCCACGATACGCAGCATGGTATCCAGACCCAAGGTGGCACCAGTGCCAAGTTTTGCTGGTTTGATAGTACCAAGTGGTTCCTGCAATCTGCCATCCAGAAGCAGGGCAGCTTACTTTTGTTTGCCAGGGAAACGGGCCGTGGTTTTTGTCTGGGGGCCTATGGCTGGGAGTGACCGGCTGGCTCCTGAAAAGCTACGATAGGCAGGATGGTGACCAGACCCATGGTGGCACCAGTCCCAAGTTGGGCTGATTTGATAGTACCAAGTGGCTCCTGCAATCTGCCGTCAAAATTTGGCAGGCGAGTTTTTATTTTCCAGGGAAAAGCGCCGTTGTTTGTGTTTGGGGGCCTGTGGCTGGGAGTGGCCGGCTGGCTGCTTAGAATCCACGATACGCAGGATGGTTCCCAGACCCAAGGTGGCACCAGTGCCAAGTTTTGCTGGTTTGATAGTACCAAGTGGTTCCTGCAATCTGCCATCCAGAAGCAGGGCAGCTTACTTTTGTTTGCCAGGGAAACGGGCCGAGGTTTTTGTCTGGGGGCCTATGGCTGGGAGTGACCGGCTGGCTCCTGAAAAGCTACGATAGGCAGGATGGTGACCAGACCGATGGTGGCACCAGTGCCAAGTCGGGCTGGTTTGATAATACTAAATAGCTCCTGCAATCTGCCATCCAGACGCGGGGCAGCGGATTTTTGCTTGCTGGAGAAAAGTTCCGTGGGTTTTCTTTGGGGGTATATGGCTGGACGTTGCCGGCTGACTCCTTAAAAACATCGATACGCAGGATGGTTCCCTGACCCAAGGTGGCATCACTGCCAAGTCGGGCTGTTTTCGTAGTACCAAGTGGCTCCTGCAATTTGCCATCCAGAAGAGGGGCAGTTGAGTTTTGTTTACCAGAGAAAAGGGCCGTGGTTTGTGTTTTGGGGCATATGGCTGAGAGTGGCCGGCTGGCGCCTGAAAATCCACGATAGGCAGGATGGTTCCCAGAGCCAAGGTGGCACCAGTGCCATGTTGGCCTGGTTTGATAGTACCATGTGGCTCCTGCAATCTGCCATCCAGAAGCGGGGCAGCTTACTTTTGTTTGCCAGGGAAACGGGCCGAGGTATTTGTCTGGGGGCCTATGGCTGGGAGTGACCGCCTGGCTCCTGAAAAGCTACGATAGGCAGGATGGTGACCAGACCCATGGTGGCACCAGTGCCAAGTTGGGCTGGTTTGATAGTACCAAGTGGCTCCTGCAATCTGCCATCAAAAAGTTGGCAGGCGAGTTTTGTTTTCCAGGGTAACGCGCCGTTGTTTTTGTTTAGAGGCCTGTGGCTGGGAGTGTCCGCCTGTCCTCTTAGAATCTACGTTACGCAGCATGGTTCCCAGAGCCAAGGTGGCACCAGTGCCAAGTTGGGCTGGTTTGATAGTAGCAAGTGGTTCCTGCAATCTGCCATCCAGAAGAGGGGCAGCTTACTTTTGTTTGCCAGGGAAACGGGCCGAGGTATTTCTCTGGGGGCCTATGGCAGGGAGTGACCGGCCGGCTCCTGAAAAGCTAAGATAGGCAGGATGTTTACCAGACCCATGATGGCACCAGTGCCAAGTTGGGCTAATTTGATACTACCAAGTGGCTCCTGCAATCTGCCATCCAGAATCGGGGGTGCTTACTTTTGTTTTCCAGGGAAACGGGCCGACGTTTGTGTTTGGGGGTTTATGGCTGGGAGTGACCGGCTGGCTCCTGAAAAGCTACGATAGGCAGGATGGTGACCAGACCCATGGTGGCACCAGTGCCAAGTTGGGCTGGTTTGATAGTACCAAGTGGCTCCTGCAATCTGCCATCAAAATATTGGCAGGCGAGTTTTGTTTTCCAGGGAAAAGCGCCGTTGTTTGTGTTTGGGCGCCTGTGGCACGGAGTGGCCGGGTGGCTGCTTAGAATCCACGATACGCAGGATGGTTCCCAGACCCAAGGTGGCACCAGTGCCAAGTCGGGCTGTTTTGACACTACCAAGTGGCTCCTGCAATCTGCCATCCAGAATCGGGGCAGCTTAATTTTGCTTGCCAGGGAAACGGTCCGAGGTTTGTGATGGGGGCCTATGGCTGGGAGTGACCGGCTGGCTCCTGAAATGGTACAATTGGCAGGATGGTTCCCAGACCCATAGTGGCACCAGTGCCAAGTTGGGATGATTTGATAGTACCAAGTGGCTCCTGCAATCTGCCATCAAAAAGCTGGCAGGCGAGTTTTGTTTTCCAGGGAAAAGCGCCGTTGTTTGTATTTGGGGGCCTGTGGCTGGGAGTGGCCGCCTGGCGCCGTAGAATCTACGTTACGCAGCATGGTTCCCAGACCCAAAGTGGCACCAGTGTCAAGTTGGGCTGGTTTGATAGTACCAAGTGGCTCCTGCAATCTGCCATCCAGAAGCGGGGTAGCTTACTTTTGTTTGCCAGGGAAACGGGCAGAGCTTTCTGTCTGGGGGCCTATGGTTGGGAGTAACCGGCTGGCTCCTGAAAAGCTACGATAGGCAGGATGGTTCCCAGATCCAAGATGGCACCAGTGCCAAGTCGGGGTGGTTTGATGGTGCAACGTGGCTCCTGCAATCTGCCATCATGACGCGGGGCAGCGGATTTTAGTTTCCAAGAGAAATGGTCCGTGGTTTGTTTTTGGGGCTATATGGCTGGGCGTGGCCTGCTGGCTCCTTAAAAAGCTACGATAGGCAGGATGGTTCCCTGACCCAAGGTGGCACCAGTGCCAAGTCGGGCGGTTTTCGTAGTACAAAGTGCGTCCTAAAATTTGCCATCCAGAAGAGGGGCAGTTGAGTTTTGTTTACCAGAGAAAAGGGCCGTGGTTTGTTTTTGGGGGCATATGGCTGATAGTGGCCGTCTGGCGCCTGAAAATCCACGATAGGCAGGATGGTTCCCAGACCAGAGGTGGCACCAGTGCCAAGTCGGGCTGGTTTGATAGTACTAAATAGCACCTGCAATCTGCCATCCAGAAACGGGGCAGCTTACTTTTGTTTGCCAGGGAAACGGGCCGAGGTTTGTGTCTGGGGGCCTATGGCTGAGAGTGACCGCCTGGCTCCTGAAAAGCTACGATAGGCAGGATGGTTACCAGACCCATGGTGGCACCAGTGCCAAGTTGGGCTGGTTTGATAGTACCAAGTGGCTCCTGCAATCTGCCATCAAAAAGTTGTCAGGCGAGTTTTGTTTTCCAGGGAAAAGCGCCGTTGTTTGTGTTTGGGGGACTGTTGGTGGGAGTGGCCGGCTGGCTCCTTAGAACACACGATACGCAGGATGGTTCCCAGACCCAAGGTGGCACCAGTGCCACGTCGGGCTGGTTTGATGGTGAAAAGTGGCTCCTGCAATCTGCCATCCTGAAGCGGGGTAGCTTACTTTTGTGTGCCATTGAAACGGGCCGAGGTTTATGACTGGGGGCCTAGGGCTAGGAGTGACCGGCTGGCTCCTGAAAAGCAACAATAGGCAGGATGGTTCCCAGACCCAAGGTGGCACCAGTGCCAAGTTGGGCTGGTTTGATGGTACCAACTGGCTCCTGCAATCTGCCATCTAAAAGTTGTCAGGCGAGTTTTGTTTTCCAGGGAAAAGCGCCGTTGATTTTGTTTGGAGGCCTGTGGCTGGCAGTGGCTGCCTGTCGTCTTAGAATCCGGGTTACGCAGCATGGTTCCCAGAGCCAAGGTGGCACCAGTGCCAAGTTGGGCTGGTTTGATGGTGCAAAGTGGCTCCTGCAATCTGCCATCCAGAAGTGCGGTAGCTTACTTTTGTGTGCCAGGGAAACAGGCCGAGGTTTGTGTCTGGGGGCCAATGGCTGGGAGTGACCAGCTGGCTCCAGAAAAGCTACGATAGGCAGGATGGTGACCAGACCCATGGTGGCACCAGTGCCAGGTTGGGCTGGTTTCATAGTACCAAGTGGCTCCTGCAATCTGCCATCAAAATGTTGGCAGGCGAGTTTTGTTTTCCAGGGAAAAGCGCCGTTGTGTGTGTTTTGGGGCCTGTGGCTGGGAGTGGCCAGCTGGCTCCTTAGAATCCACGATACGCAGGATGGTTCCCAGACCCAAGGTGGCACCAGTGCCAAGTCGGGCTGGTTTGTTAGTACCAAGTGGTTCCTGCAATCTGCCATCCAGAAGCGGGGCAGCTGAATTTTGTTTGCCAGAGAAAAAGGCTGTTGTTTGTGTTTCGGGGCCTGTGGCTGGCAGTGGACGGCTGGCTCCTGAAAATCCATGATACGCAGCATGGTTCCCAGACCCAAGGTGGCACCAGTGCCAAGTAGGGCTGGTTTCATAGTACCCAGTGTCTCCTGCAATCTGCCATCCAGAAGAGGGGCAGTTGAGTTTTGTTTTCCAGAGAAAAGGGCCGTGGTTTGTGTTTGGGACCTATGGCTGAGAGTGACCGGCTGGCTCCTGAAAAGCTACGATAGGCAGGATGGTGACCAGACCCATGGTGGCACCAGTGCCAAGTCGGGCTGGTTTGATAATACTAAATAGCTCCTGCAATCTGCCATCCAGACGCGGGGCAGCGGATTTTTGCTTGCTGGAGAAAAGTTCCGTGGGTTTTTTTTGGGGGTATATGGCTGGACGTTGCCGGCTGACTCCTTAAAAACATCGATACGCAGGATGGTTCCCTGACCCAAGGTGGCACCAGTGCCAAGTCGGGCGGTATTCGTAGTACAAAGTGCGTCCTAAAATTTGCCATCCAGAAGAGGGGCAGTTGAGTTTTGTTTACCAGAGAAAAGGTCCGTGGTTTGTTTTTGGGGGCATATGGCTGATAGTGGCCGTGTGGCCCCTGAAAATCCACGATAGGCAGGATGGTTCCCAGACCAGAGGTGGCAGCAGTGCCAAGTCGGGCTGGTTTGATAGTACTAAATAGCACCTGCAATCTGCCATGCAGAAGCGGGGCAGCTTACTTTTGTTTGCCAGGGAAACGGGCCGAGGTTTGTGTCTGGGGGCCTATGGCTGGGAGTGACCGCCTGGCTCCTGAAAAGCTACGATAGGCAGGATGGTGACCAGACCCATGGTGGCACCAGTGCCAAGTTGGGCTGGTTTGATAGTACCAAGTGGCTCCTGCAATCTGCCATCAAAAAGTTGGCAGGCCAGTTTTGTTTTCCAGGGAAAAGCGCCGTTGTTTGTGTTTGGGGGACTGTGGGTGGGAGTGGCCGGCTGGCTCCTTAGAACACACGATACGCAGGATGGTTCCCAGACCCAAGGTGGAACCAGTGCCACGTCGGGCTGGTTTGATGGTGAAAAGTGGCTCCTGCAATCTGCCATCCTGAAGCGGGGTAGCTTACATTTGTGTGCCAGGGAAACGGGCCGAGGTTTATGACTGGGGGCCTAGGGCTAGAAGTGACCGGCTGGCTCCTGAAAAGCAACAATAGGCAGGATGGTTCCCAGACCCAAGGTGGCACCAGTGCCAAGTTGGGCTGGTTTGATGGTACCAACTGGCTCCTGCAATCTGCCATCTAAAAGTTGTCAGGCGAGTTTTGTTTTCCAGGGAAAAGCGCCGTTGATTTTGTTTGGAGGCCTGTGGCTGGCAGTGGCTGCCTGTCGTCTTAGAATCCGGGTTACGCAGCATGGTTCCCAGAGCCAAGGTGGCACCAGTGTCAAGTTGGGCTGGTTTGATAGTACCAAGTGGCTCCTGCAATCTGCCATCCAGAAGCGGGGCAGCTTACTTTTGTTTGCCAGGGAAACGGGCCGAGGTATTTGTCTGGGGACCTATGGCTGGGAGTGACCGGCTGGCTCCTGAAAAGCTACGATAGGCAGGATGGTTCCCTGACCCAAGGTGGCACCAGTGCCAAGTCGGGCGGTTTTCGTAGTACAAAGTGCGTCCTAAAATTTGCCATCCAGAAGAGGGGCAGTTGAGTTTTGTTTACCAGAGAAAAGGGCCGTGGTTTGTTTTTGGGGGCATATGGCTGATAGTGGCCGTCTGGCCCCTGAAAATCCACGATAGGCAGGATGGTTCCCAGACCAGAGGTGGCAGCAGTGCCAAGTCGGGCTGGTTTGATAGTACTAAATAGCACCTGCAATCTGCCATGCAGAAGCGGGGCAGCTTACTTTTGTTTGCCAGGGAAACGGGCCGTGGTTTTTGTCTGGGGGCCTATGGCTGGGAGTGACCGGCTGGCTCCTGAAAAGCTACGATAGGCAGGATGGTGACCAGACCCATGGTGGCACCAGTCCCAAGTTGGGCTGATTTGATAGTACCAAGTGGCTCCTGCAATCTGCCGTAAAAATTTGGCAGGCGAGTTTTTATTTTCCAGGGAAAAGCGCCGTTGTTTGTGTTTGGGGGCCTGTGGCTGGGAGTGGCCGGCTGGCTGCTTAGAATCCACGATACGCAGGATGGTTCCCAGACCCAAGGTGGCACCAGTGCCAAGTTTTGCTGGTTTGATAGTACCAAGTGGTTCCTGCAATCTGCCATCCAGAAGCAGGGCAGCTTACTTTTGTTTGCCAGGGAAACGGGCCGAGGTTTTTGTCTGGGGGCCTATGGCTGGGAGTGACCGGCTGGCTCCTGAAAAGCTACGATAGGCAGGATGGTGACCAGACCGATGGTGGCACCAGTGCCAAGTCGGGCTGGTTTGATAATACTAAATAGCTCCTGCAATCTGCCATCCAGACGCGGGGCAGCGGATTTTTGCTTGCTGGAGAAAAGTTCCGTGGGTTTTCTTTGGGGGTATATGGCTGGACGTTGCCGGCTGACTCCTTAAAAACATCGATACGCAGGATGGTTCCCTGACCCAAGGTGGCATCACTGCCAAGTCGGGCTGTTTTCGTAGTACCAAGTGGCTCCTGCAATTTGCCATCCAGAAGAGGGGCAGTTGAGTTTTGTTTACCAGAGAAAAGGGCCGTGGTATGTGTTTTGGGGCATATGGCTGAGAGTGGCCGGCTGGCGCCTGAAAATCCACGATAGGCAGGATGGTTCCCAGAGCCAAGGTGGCACCAGTGCCATGTTGGCCTGGTTTGATAGTACCATGTGGCTCCTGCAATCTGCCATCCAGAAGCGGGGCAGCTTACTTTTGTTTGCCAGGGAAACGGGCCGAGGTATTTGTCTGGGGGCCTATGGCTGGGAGTGACCGGCTGGCTCCTGAAAAGCTACGATAGGCAGGATGGTGACCAGACCCATGGTGGCACCAGTGCCAAGTTGGGCTGGTTTGATAGTACCAAGTGGCTCCTGCAATCTGCCATCAAAAAGTTGGCAGGCGAGTTTTGTTTTCCAGGGTAACGCGCCGTTGTTTTTGTTTAGAGGCCTGTGGCTGGGAGTGTCCGCCTGTCCTCTTAGAATCTACGTTACGCAGCATGGTTCCCAGAGCCAAGGTGGCACCAGTGCCAAGTTGGGCTGGTTTGATAGTAGCAAGTGGTTCCTGCAATCTGCCATCCAGAAGAGGGGCAGCTTACTTTTGTTTGCCAGGGAAACGGGCCGAGGTATTTCTCTGGGGGCCTATGGCAGGGAGTGACCGGCCGGCTCCTGAAAAGCTAAGATAGGCAGGATGTTTACCAGACCCATGATGGCACCAGTGCCAAGTTGGGCTAATTTGATACTACCAAGTGGCTCCTGCAATCTGTCATCCAGAATCGGGGGTGCTTACTTTTGTTTTCCAGGGAAACGGGCCGACGTTTGTGTTTGGGGGTTTATGGCTGGGAGTGACCGGCTGGCTCCTGAAAAGCTACGATAGGCAGGATGGTGACCAGACCCATGGTGGCACCAGTGCCAAGTTGGGCTGGTTTGATAGTACCAAGTGGCTCCTGCAATCTGCCATCAAAATGTTGGCAGGCGAGTTTTGTTTTCCAGGGAAAAGCGCCGTTGTTTGTGTTTGGGCGCCTGTGGCACGGAGTGGCCGGGTGGCTGCTTAGAATCCACGATACGCAGGATGGTTCCCAGACCCAAGGTGGCACCAGTGCCAAGTCGGGCTGTTTTGACACTACCAAGTGGGTCCTGCAATCTGCCATCCAGAATCGGGGGTGCTTACTTTTGTTTGCCAGGGAAACGGGCCGAGGTATTTGTCTGGGGACCTATGGCTGGGAGTGACCGGCTGGCTCCTGAAAAGCTACGATAGGCAGGATGGTTCCCTGACCCAAGGTGGCACCAGTGCCAAGTCGGGCGGTTTTCGTAGTACAAAGTGCGTCCTAAAATTTGCCATCCAGAAGAGGGGCAGTTGAGTTTTGTTTACCAGAGAAAAGGGCCGTGGTTTGTTTTTGGGGGCATATGGCTGATAGTGGCCGTCTGGCCCCTGAAAATCCACGATAGGCAGGATGGTTCCCAGACCAGAGGTGGCACCAGTGCCAAGTCGGGCTGGTTTGATAGTACTAAATAGCACCTGCAATCTGCCATGCAGAAGCGGGGCAGCTTACTTTTGTTTGCCAGGGAAACGGGCCGAGGTTTGTGTCTCAGGGCCTATGGCTGGGATTGACCGCCTGGCTCCTGAAAAACTACGATAGGCATGATGGTGACCAGACCCATGGTGGCACCAGTGCCAAGTTGGGCTGGTTTGATAGTACCAAGTGGCTCCTGCAATCTGCCATCAAAAAGTTGGCAGGCCAGTTTTGTTTTCCAGGGAAAAGCGCCGTTGTTTGTGTTTGGGGGACTGTGGTTGGGAGTGGCCGGCTGGCTCCTTAGAACACACGATACGCAGGATGGTTCCCAGACCCAAGGTGGCACCAGTGCCACGTCGGGCTGGTTTGATAGCACCAAGTGGGTCCTGCAATCTGCCATCCAGAAGCGGGGCAGCTTACTTTTGTTTTCCAGGGAAACGGACCGAGGTTTTTTTCTGGGGGCCTATGGCTGGGAGTGACCGGCTGGCTCCTGAAAAGCTACGATAGGCAGGATGGTGACCAGACCCATGGTGGCACCAGTGCCAAGTTGGGCTGGTTTGATAGTACCAAGTGGCTCCTGCAATCTGCCATCAAAAAGTTGGCAGGCGAGTTTTGTTTTCCAGGGAAAAGCGCCGTTGTGTGTATTTTGGGGCCTGTGGCTGGGAGTGGCCAGCTGGCTCCTTAGAATCCACGATACGCAGGATGGTTCCCAGACCCAAGGTGGCACCAGTGCCAAGTCAGGCTGGTTTGTTAGTACCAAGTGGTTCCTGCAATCTGCCATCCAGAAGCGGGGCAGCTGAATTTTTTTTGCCAGAGAAAAAGGCTGTTGTTTGTGTTTCGGGGCCTGTGGCTGGCAGTGGACGGCTGGCTCCTGAAAATCCATGATACGCAGCATGGTTCCCAGACCCAAGGTGGCACCAGTGCCAAGTAGGGCTAGTTTCATAGTACCCAGTGGCTCCTGCAATCTGCCATCCAGAAGAGGGGCAGTTGAGTTTTGTTTTCCAGAGAAAAGGGCCGTGGTTTGTGTTTGGGGCCTATGGCTGAGAGTGACCGGCTGGCCCCTGAAAATCCACGATAGGAAGGATGGTTCCCAGATCCAAGGTGGCAGCAGTGCCATGTTGTTCTGGTGTGATAGTCCCAAGTGGCTCCTGCAATCTGCCATCCAGAAGTGGGGCAGCTGAATTTTGTTTGCCAGAGAAAAAGGCTGTGGTTTTTGTTTGGGGGCCTATGGCTGGGAGTGGCCGGCTGGCTCCTGAAAATCCATGATACGCAGCATGGTTCCCAGACCCAAGGTGGCACCAGTGCCAAGTGGGGCTGGTTTCACAGTGTCAAGTGCCTCCTGCAATCTCCCATCCAGAAGCGGGGCAGCTGAGTTTTGTTTGCCTGAGAAACGGGCCGTTGTTTTTGATTGGGGTCTGTGGCCGAGAATGTTCAGCTGGCTCCTGACAATCCACAATACGCAGGATGGTTCCCAGACCCAAGGTCGCACCAGTGCCAAGTCTTGCTGGTTTGATAGTACCAAGTGGCTCCTGCAATCTGCCATCCAGAAGCGGTGCAGCTGAGTTTTGTTTGCCAGAGGAAAGGGCCGTGGGTTGTGTTTGGGGGCATATGGCTGGGAGTGGCCGGCTGTCTCATTAAAAAGATCGATACGCAGGATGGTTCCCAGACCCAAGGTGGCACCAGTGCCAAGTCGGGCTGTTTATATAGTACCAAGTGCGTCCTGAAATTTGCCATCCAGAAGAGGGGCAGTGGAGTTTTGTTTGCCAGAGAATAGCGCCGTTGTTTGTGTTTGGGGGCTTGTGGCTGGGAGTGGCCGACTGGCGCCTTAGAATCTGTGTTACGCAGCATGGTTCCCAGACCAGAGGTGGCACCAGTGCCAAGTTGGGCTGGTTTGATAGTACCAAGTGGCTCCTGCAATCTGCCATCCAGAAGCGGGGCAGCTTACTTTTGTTTGCCAGGGAAACGGGCCGAGGTTTGTGTCTGGGGGCCTATGGCTGGGAGTGACCGCCTGGCTCCTGAAAAGCTACGATAGGCAGGATGGTGACCAGACCCATGGTGGCACCAGTGCCAAGTTGGGCTGATTTGATAGTACCAAGTGGCTCCTGCAATCTGCCATGAAAAGTTGGCAGGCGAGTTTTGTTTTCCAGGGAAAAGCGCCGTTGTTTCTGTTTGGGGGCCTGTGGCTGGGAGTGGCCGGCTGGCTCCTTAGAATCCACGATACGCAGGATGGTTCCCAGACCAGAGGTGGCACCAGTGCCAAGTCGGGCTGGTTTGATGGTGAAAAGTGGCTCCTGCAATCTGCCATCCAGAAGCGGGATAACTTACTTTTGTTTGCCAGGGAAACGGGCCGAGGTTTTTGTTTGGGGGCCTATGGCTGGGAGTGACCGGCTGGCTCCTGAAAAGCTACGATAGGCAGGATGGTGACCAGACCCATGGTGGCACCAGTGCCAAGTTGGGCTGGTTTGATAGTACCAAGTGGCTCCTGCAATCTGCCATCAAAATGTTGGCAGGCGAGTTTTGTTTTCCAGGGAAAACTGCCGTTGTTTGTGTTTTTTGGGCCTGTGGCTGGGAGTGGCCGGCTGGCTCCTTAGAATCCACGATACGCAGGATGGTTCCCAGACCAGAGGTCGCACCAGTGCCAAGTCGGGCCAGTTTGATGGTGCAAAGTGGCTCCTGCAATCTGCCATCCAGAAGCGGGGTAGCTTACTTTTGTTTACCAGGGAAACGGGCCGAGTTTTGTGTCTGGGGGCATAGGGCTGCGAGTGACCGGCTGGCTCCTGAAAAGCTACGATAGGCAGGATGGTGACCAGACCCATGGTGGCACCAGTGCCAAGTTGGGCTGGTTTGATAGTACCAAGTGGCTCCTGCAATCTGCCATCAAAAAGTTGGCAGGCGAGTTTTGTTTTCCAGGGAAAAGCGCCATTGTTTGTGTCTGGGGGCCTGTGGCTGGGAGTGGCCGGCTGGCTCCTTACAATGAACGATACGCAGGATGGTTCCCAGACCCAAGGTGGCACCAGTGCCAAGTCGGGCTAGTTTGATGGTGCAAAGTGGCTCCTGCAATCTGCCATCCAGAAGCGGGGTAGCTTACTTTTGTTTGCCAGGGAAACGGGCCGAGGTTTTTCTCTGGGGGCCTATGGCAGGGAGGGACCGGCTGGCTCCTGAAAAGCTACGATAGGCAGGATGGTGACCAGACCCATGGTGGCACCAGTGCCAAGTTGGGCTGATTTGATAGTAGCAAGTGGCTCCTGCAATCTGCCATCAAAATGTTGGCAGGCGAGTTTTGTTTTCCAGGGAAAAGCGCCGTTGTTTGTGTTTGGTGGCCTGTGGCTGGGAGTGACCGGCTGGCTCCTTAGAATCCACGATACGCAGGATGGTTCCCAGACCCAAGGTGGCACCAGTGCCAAGTTGGGCTGGTTTGATAGTACCAAGTGGTTCCTGCAATCTGCCATCCAGAAGCGGGGCAGCTTACTTTTGTTTGCCAGGGAAACGGGCCGAGGTTTTTCTCTGGGGGCCTATGGCTGGGAGTGACCGGCTAGGTCCTGAAAAGCTACGATAGGCAGGATGGTGACCAGATCCATGGTGGCACCAGTGCCAAGTTGGGCTGGTTTGATAGTACCAAGTGGCTCCTGCAATCTGCCATCAAAAAGTTGGCAGGCGAGTTTTGTTTTCCAGGGAAAAGCGCTGTGGTTTGTGTTTGGGGGCCTGTGGCTGGGAGTGGCCGGCTGGCTCCTTAGAATCCACGATACGCAGGATGGTTCCCAGACCAGAGGTGGCACCAGTGCCAAGTCGGGCTGGTTTGATGGTGAAAAGTGGCTCCTGCAATCTGCCATCCAGAAGCGGGATAACTTACTTTTGTTTGCCAGGGAAACGGGCCAAGGGTTTTGTCTGGGGGCCTATGGCTGGGAGTGACCGGCTGGCTCCTGAAAAGCTACGATAGGCAGGATGGTGAGCAGACCCATGGTGGCACCAGTGTCAAGTTGGGCTGGTTTGATAGTACCAAGTGGCTCCTGCAATCTTCCATGATCACGTGGAGAAATACTTTCTGGTTTCAGCCTCATGCTCTTTCTTCTCTCCCTCAACTTCTCTATCACCTCTCATCTGGTTCACATGCGCTGTCTTCAAGGTCCACAGGCTACTTTTCACAGAATCTTCTGGCCTGATGAAGTAAGAATGATGAATAGAACAGAGCTGGGATCTATTTTCCAGTTTGGATAAAATGCATTCTGCACACAAATCCAAGGAGAACGGGCTGCCCCGATGCCCAGAAAATCTTTCACTCCTGCTAGTGTTCTACGTCAACCGCAACTTAGTCTGAAAGAAAAGCTTTTTCTCTGAGAGCATCTGAGAGGTTTGCATGAAGCACTGATATCTGACATATGCAATTTTGAATAGGAGAGGAAAAAGAAAATGGCAAGGAGTTTTTAATTTTAGTGGTTTCAATTTTAATTTCCGTGCACTTTTTCAAAACTTGTCAGCTCAAATGCCCATCAACATCTTTTAGTCATCTGTAAGTCAGTATTCATATAAAATGTGCTTCAAATCCAAAGAATTTCAAATTTGCACTCCAAGCTTCTATGCCTAGATTTATGATTTCCTACACATATTAGATGAAAGGAAGGCCTTTTTTACTGTGGGAGTGCTGGAACACTGGAACAGGTTGCCCAGAGAAGTTGTGGGTGTCCCATCCCTGAAAGTATTCAAGGTCACCTTGGACGGGGCTTGGAGCAGCAACAAAGGAGAAGCTTGATGGTAGAGAAACAAAGTCGGACTATAGAAGAAACTCGGATTGAAGTATAGGATCAAGTTTTCTCTCAGCTCTTGGGGTAAATTCAAAGTTGTACAAAATGACATTTATCTGTGCTATTCACTACTGTAACAGAAAGTTTCATGAAAACTGTACAGAAGATAGTAAATTTTAAAAGAGATAAGAATTACAGCATAAAATCCATGGGATAGGTTACAACATGAGACACTCTCTAAGAGAAAATCTCTTTGTTTCAGCACTTCATCGGGGTAAGATTTCATGAAGTGCCAAAGAAGGCGGCAAAATATCATTCGGGACATTATTTACTGGAATTCAGCCTGGCCATTAGTAGGAACTGCCTTTGAACATATCATGTAGATATACCACACACACTTTCCCTTCACTGAAAAATTACTGTTTACAACAAATAAGCAATTGACGATCAAAATTGATTGAAAGCATCTTAAACATGTCAAGTATTTCATTGTAGATGATCTGTGATCCAAATGCTTCTTCCACCTTCGAGAGGGACAGAAGAATTCTTCCATATCATGATGGTTTAAAATTGTATCAACCAATGTTTTCTGCTGAAAAGATATCATCTATTTTTTTCTATTTTTGGAAGAAAATATTCCTAGACATACAACAGGTGAGAACTAAGTAATTTTAAAGAAACAAATGAAATGAAAATATTCTGTAAATAGAATGAAATGAAAAGCTGTGTTTTAAATAGGAGCTAAATATTAAACAGAATTTTTGTACCAGGCATTTGAATTACTGCACCAGCTCTTTTGCCCATCAAGAGAGGCATTTAGCATTTCAGTCTTTTCCAAGGTGTTCATGATCTGCTATGCTGATCTCTGTGTGTGCCTAGGTGTGTGTGGAGGGGGGGGCATATGAAGGGGAGTGTGTATGTTTGCTTTACAATTGTTGTGGCAGATTCATGCCTCAGCTCCACATTTTGTTTTAAAAAGGTCACACCGAGTGGATATGAAGTTTACTATCAACAAGAGATCGATTCCCAAATCATCCATTTGACTCTCCCTTATAAATCATGTGCTTTGTTGCATATTTTATCAAATATACTTTCAAGCCAGATGGAGGAAGGAGGATGTGGGAATCCCTCCACCATCTTGCAACTTTTATGTAAGTAGGTTTTCAAGAAAATCATCATTTCTCTTTTAAATATGTCTGGAACAGGTATGATGGTAGTGTCAACCTGTTGGAGTTTTTGTTGCTGGAAGAAGTTGTACAAAAGGATTGGTTTTTACATTGACCAGTTACTGAATCAAGCGCAGGAATACATTGGAAATTTAGCTGGGGGTTCCTTTTCCCAGCAGACTACTTCTAGAACGAGCTTGTACACTGAAGCTGACTCTTTTGCTCTCTTTTTGTTTCTTTCCTATTTTCTTGGCTTCTTTGCCACTATCTAGACAATTTTGGAACTTTGTTCCCAACTAAAATGGTTTCAATAGTCTGATTGTGATCATACATTTTTACAAGGAATTTTTAAAATCTTTCCTCGAGTCCAGAAAGTCAAGGACTTAGATCTTTTTCTTCCCTTATCAATATTGCCATGAAATTGATAAATAAAGACCAACTCTTTATTTTTGTTTTTAACCCACGTAGATAATTCCCATCCATTAATCCATTTTGTGGACCAATAGCTGCCATTCTGATGGAAGCTGTCACTTCTTAACAATAGGCATTCTGTGACTATGTTGACTGCACTTTGGGTGAAGATCCTAACTGGTCTTAGATATACATAGGGAGAAATTTGCTCAGCCAGTGTCAGTCTTAAGCATGCGTATCAGAAGATCTTTCTAGAGCTGGGAATTTTCCCATGAAAGGGATTCAGTTAGGGAAGAGACACTTGTGCCAGAGTTTTACATTCTTCTTGAACACTGCTTAAGGAACTTAGATGCCATGTCCATTTGGATCTCTGTCTGCACAGAACTTTGTCATGCCAGCGCTTTGAAATGCATCTTGAAGAGAATTCACTAGCACAGAATGAAAGAGAGTGGAAGGGGTTGGTGGGGCTAACCAGGCCCAACCCCCCTGCCTAAACCAGGATACCTAGAGCCTCTTGCCCAGGATTCTATCTGGGTGTACTTTTAATGTCTTCAAAGATCCAGGCTCCACAATCTTTCTGGGCAGTCTGTGCCGTGGTTCAGTCACCCTGACAGTAAAGAAACATTTACTGATGTTCAAAGGCAATCTCCTGTATTTCAGTGTGTGCCCACTGCCTCTTGTCTTTTCCCTCAGCATCACTGAAAAGACACTGATTCCCTCCCCTTTGCACTATTGCTTCCATATGTATGTGTGATGCCATGTAGAGGTATGTCAAAAACCTCCCTGAAGCCCAGGCAGATAATATTCCCTTCATCTACCAGTCAAGTTGATTCATCAGAGGAGTTTAAAGTGATGTTCAGCATGAAATTCCCCTGAAAAATCATGCTAACTACATTATTTGGTCATCTGTCATGTGCCTGGCAAGGATTTCCAGGAAGAGCTGCTTCATCAACTTCCTGGGGATAAAAAAGAGGCTGGCTGGTTTGTACTATGGCGAGTCCTCTTAATTGCCTTTTTTGAAGATGGGTGTCATTTGCTAACATCCACTCTTTAGCTCCTCTTCTCATCTACACCTCGGCAAAAAGCTTTTCCACTATGTCTGGCTAGGAAAAACTGTGCCAGCACAGAAAACATCTCCCATCGTGTTCTAGAAGTTGCACGGATGTCTGCCAAGTGTTTGGCAGGAAGAAAAGAAAAGTTGTCCAAAACAGCTTCCAATCGAATGTTCCTGTGATTGGAAAAGTCAGGAGAGTGCAAAGGTACTGTTTTCTATCAGTTGGCAAGGTGCGCACACAATCCCAGTGTTGTACAGCTTGTTTCTTCACCTTCCCGAAGCTGCCGCTCTCGCCGGCTGCCGGAGCCCAAGAAGCGGCTTCTTCGCGCAAAGACGATTGTGCCGCTCACAGTGCTCCCCTTAGCGCGGCTTCTGCCGAAAGACGCCCGGCAGCGGCTCTTACCTCCGGAGAGCATCCTACCTTCGTCTTTAGCTCCTCTTCTCATCTACACCTCGGCAAAACGCTTTTCCACTATGTCTGGCTAGGAAAAACTGTGCCAGCACAGAAAACATCTCCCATCGTGTTCTAGAAGTTGCACGGATGTCTGCCAAGTGTTTGGCAGGAAGAAAAGAAAAGTTGTCCAAAACAGCTTCCAATCGAATGTTCCTGTGATTGGAAAAGTCAGGAGAGTGCAAAGGTACTGTTTTCTATCAGTTGGCAAGGTGCGCACACAATCCCAGTGTTGTACAGCTTGCTTCTTCACCTTCCCGAAGCTGCCGCTCTCGCCGGCTGCCGGAGCCCAAGAAGCGGCTTCTTCGCGCAAAGACGATTGTGCCGCTCACAGTGCTCTCCTTAGCGCGGCTTCTGCCGAAAGACGCCCGGCAGCGGCTCTTACCTCCGGAGAGCATCCTACCTTCGTATTTCGCGTCTTATGTAGTCTACACCTCGGCAAAACGCTTTTCCACTATGTCTGGCTAGGAAAAACTGTGCCAGCACAGAAAACATCTCCCATCGTGTTCTAGAAGTTGCACGGATGTCTGCCAAGTGTTTGGCAGGAAGAAAAGAAAAGTTGTCCAAAACAGCTTCCAATCGAATGTTCCTGTGATTGGAAAAGTCAGGAGAGTGCAAAGGTACTGTTTTCTATCAGTTGGCAAGGTGCGCACACAATCCCAGTGTTGTACAGCTTGCTTCTTCACCTTCCCGAAGCTGCCGCTCTCGCCGGCTGCCGGAGCCCAAGAAGCGGCTTCTTCGCGCAAAGACGATTGTGCCGCTCACAGTGCTCTCCTTAGCGCGGCTTCTGCCGAAAGACGCCCGGCAGCGGCTCTTACCTCCGGAGAGCATCCTACCTTCGTCTTTCGCGTCTTTTGTAGTCTACATCTTAGCAAAACGCTTTTCCACTATGTCTGGCTAGGAAAAACTGTGCCAGCACAGAAAACATCTCCCATCGTGTTCTAGAAGTTGCACGGATGTCTGCCAAGTGTTTGGCAGGAAGAAAAGAAAAGTTGTCCAAAACAGCTTCCAATCGAATGTTCCTGTGATTGGAAAAGTCAGGAGAGTGCAAAGGTACTGTTTTCTATCAGTTGGCAAGGTGCGCACACAATCCCAGTGTTGTACAGCTTGTTTCTTCACCTTCCCGAAGCTGCCGCTCTCGCCGGCTGCCGGAGCCCAAGAAGCGGCTTCTTCGCGCAAAGACGATTGTGCCGCTCACAGTGCTCTCCTTAGCGCGGCTTCTGCCGAAAGACGCCCGGCAGCGGCTCTTACCTCCGGAGAGCATCCTACCTTCGTCTTTCGCGTCTTTTGTAGTCTACATCTTAGCAAAACGCTTTTCCACTATGTCTGGCTAGGAAAAACTGTGCCAGCACAGAAAACATCTCCCATCGTGTTCTAGAAGTTGCACGGATGTCTGCCAAGTGTTTGGCAGGAAGAAAAGAAAAGTTGTCCAAAACAGCTTCCAATCGAATGTTCCTGTGATTGGAAAAGTCAGGAGAGTGCAAAGGTACTGTTTTCTATCAGTTGGCAAGGTGCGCACACAATCCCAGTGTTGTACAGCTTGCTTCTTCACCTTCCCGAAGCTGCCGCTCTCGCCGGCTGCCGGAGCCCAAGAAGCGGCTTCTTCGCGCAAAGACGATTGTGCCGCTCACAGTGCTCTCCTTAGCGCGGCTTCTGCCGAAAGACGCCCGGCAGCGGCTCTTACCTCCGGAGAGCATCCTACCTTCGTCTTTCGCGTCTTTTGTAGTCTACATCTTAGCAAAACGCTTTTCCACTATGTCTGGCTAGGAAAAACTGTGCCAGCACAGAAAACATCTCCCATCGTGTTCTAGAAGTTGCACGGATGTCTGCCAAGTGTTTGGCAGGAAGAAAAGAAAAGTTGTCCAAAACAGCTTCCAATCGAATGTTCCTGTGATTGGAAAAGTCAGGAGAGTGCAAAGGTACTGTTTTCTATCAGTTGGCAAGGTGCGCACACAATCCCAGTGTTGTACAGCTTGTTTCTTCACCTTCCCGAAGCTGCCGCTCTCGCCGGCTGCCGGAGCCCAAGAAGCGGCTTCTTCGCGCAAAGACGATTGTGCCGCTCACAGTGCTCCCCTTAGTGCGGCTTCTGCCGAAAGACGCCCGGCAGCGGCTCTTACCTCCTGAGAGTGGCAGCTTCGGGAAGGTGAAGAAGCAAGCTGTACAACACTGGGATTGTGTGCGCACCTTGCCAACTGATAGAAAACAGTACCTTTGCACTCTCCTGACTTTTCCAATCACAGGAACATTCGATTGGAAGCTGTTTTGGACAACTTTTCTTTTCTTCCTCCCAAACACTTGGCAGACATATCTGCAACTTCTAGAAAACGATGGGAGATGTTTTCTGGGCTGGCACGGTTTTTCCTAGCCAGACATAGTGGAAAAGCGTTTTGCTAAGATGTAGACTACATAAGACGCGAAAGACGAAGGTAGGATGCTCTCCGGAGGTAAGAGCCGCTGCCGGGCGTCTTTCGGCAGAAGCCGCGCTAAGGAGAGCACTGTGAGCGGCACAATCGTCTTTGCGCGAAGAAGCCGCTTCTTGGGCTCCGGCAGCCGGCGAGAGCGGCAGCTTCGGGAAGGTGAAGAAGCAAGCTGTACAACACTGGGATTGTGTGCGCACCTTGCCAACTGATAGAAAACAGTACCTTTGCACTCTCCTGACTTTTCCAATCACAGGAACATTCGATTGGAAGCTGTTTTGGACAACTTTTCTTTTCTTCCTGCCAAACACTTGGCAGACATCCGTGCAACTTCTAGAACACGATGGGAGATGTTTTCTGTGCTGGCACAGTTTTTCCTAGCCAGACATAGTGGAAAAGCGTTTTGCTAAGATGTAGACTACAAAAGACGCGAAAGACGAAGGTAGGATGCTCTCCGGAGGTAAGAGCCGCTGCCGGGCGTCTTTCGGCAGAAGCCGCGCTAAGGAGAGCACTGTGAGCGGCACAATCGTCTTTGCGCGAAGAAGCCGCTTCTTGGGCTCCGGCAGCCGGCGAGAGCGGCAGCTTCGGGAAGGTGAAGAAGCAAGCTGTACAACACTGGGATTGTGTGCGCACCTTGCCAACTGATAGAAAACAGTACCTTTGCACTCTCCTGACTTTTCCAATCACAGGAACATTCGATTGGAAGCTGTTTTGGACAACTTTTCTTTTCTTCCTGCCAAACACTTGGCAGACATCCGTGCAACTTCTAGAACACGATGGGAGATGTTTTCTGTGCTGGCACAGTTTTTCCTAGCCAGACATAGTGGAAAAGCGTTTTGCTAAGATGTAGACTACAAAAGACGCGAAAGACGAAGGTAGGATGCTCTCCGGAGGTAAGAGCCGCTGCCGGGCGTCTTTCGGCAGAAGCCGCGCTAAGGAGAGCACTGTGAGCGGCACAATCGTCTTTGCGCGAAGAAGCCGCTTCTTGGGCTCCGGCAGCCGGCGAGAGCGGCAGCTTCGGGAAGGTGAAGAAGCAAGCTGTACAACACTGGGATTGTGTGCGCACCTTGCCAACTGATAGAAAACAGTACCTTTGCACTCTCCTGACTTTTCCAATCACAGGAACATTCGATTGGAAGCTGTTTTGGACAACTTTTCTTTTCTTCCTGCCAAACACTTGGCAGACATCCGTGCAACTTCTAGAACACGATGGGAGATGTTTTCTGTGCTGGCACAGTTTTTCCTAGCCAGACATAGTGGAAAAGCGTTTTGCCGAGGTGTAGATGAGAAGAGGAGCTAAAGACGAAGGTAGGATGCTCTCCGGAGGTAAGAGCCGCTGCCGGGCGTCTTTCGGCAGAAGCCGCGCTAAGGAGAGCCCTGTGAGCGGCACAATCGTCTTTGCGCGAAGAAGCCGCTTCTTGGGCTCCGGCAGCCGGCGAGAGCGGCAGCTTCGGGAAGGTGAAGAAGCAAGCTGTACAACACTGGGATTGTGTGCGCACCTTGCCAACTGATAGAAAACAGTACCTTTGCACTCTCCTGACTTTTCCAATCACAGGAACATTCGATTGGAAGCTGTTTTGGACAACTTTTCTTTTCTTCCTGCCAAACACTTGGCAGACATCCGTGCAACTTCTAGAACACGATGGGAGATGTTTTCTGTGCTGGCACAGTTTTTCCTAGCCAGACATAGTGGAAAAGCTTTTTGCCGAGGTGTAGATGAGAAGAGGAGCTAAAGGGTGGATGTTAGCAAATGACACCCATCTTCAAAAAAGGCAATTAAGAGGACTCGCCATAGTACAAACCAGCCAGCCTCTTTTTTATCCCCAGGAAGTTGATGAAGCAGCTCTTCCTGGAAATCCTTGCCAGGCACATGACAGATGACCAAATAATGTAGTTAGCATGATTTTTCAGGGGAATTTCATGCTGAACATCACTTTAAACTCCTCTGATGAATCAACTTGACTGGTAGATGAAGGGAATATTATCTGCCTGGGCTTCAGGGAGGTTTTTGACATACCTCTACATGGCATCACACATACATATGGAAGCAATAGTGCAAAGGGGAGGGAATCAGTGTCTTTTCAGTGATGCTGAGGGAAAAGACAAGAGGCAGTGGGCACACACTGAAATACAGGAGATTGCCTTTGAACATCAGTAAATGTTTCTTTACTGTCAGGGTGACTGAACCACGGCACAGACTGCCCAGAAAGATTGTGGAGCCTGGATCTTTGAAGACATTAAAAGTACACCCAGATAGAATCCTGGGCAAGAGGCTCTAGGTATCCTGGTTTAGGCAGGGGGGTTGGGCCTGGTTAGCCCCACCAACCCCTTCCACTCTCTTTCATTCTGTGCTAGTGAATTCTCTTCAAGATGCATTTCAAAGCGCTGGCATGACAAAGTTCTGTGCAGACAGAGATCCAAATGGACATGGCATCTAAGTTCCTTAAGCAGTGTTCAAGAAGAATGTAAAACTCTGGCACAAGTGTCTCTTCCCTAACTGAATCCCTTTCATGGGAAAATTCCCAGCTCTAGAAAGATCTTCTGATACGCATGCTTAAGACTGACACTGGCTGAGCAAATTTCTCCCTATGTATATCTAAGACCAGTTAGGATCTTCACCCAAAGTGCAGTCAACATAGTCACAGAATGCCTATTGTTAAGAAGTGACAGCTTCCATCAGAATGGCAGCTATTGGTCCACAAAATGGATTAATGGATGGGAATTATCTACGTGGGTTAAAAACAAAAATAAAGAGTTGGTCTTTATTTATCAATTTCATGGCAATATTGATAAGGGAAGAAAAAGATCTAAGTCCTTGACTTTCTGGACTCGAGGAAAGATTTTAAAAATTCCTTGTAAAAATGTATGATCACAATCAGACTATTGAAACCATTTTAGTTGGGAACAAAGTTCCAAAATTGTCTAGATAGTGGCAAAGAAGCCAAGAAAATAGGAAAGAAACAAAAAGAGAGCAAAAGAGTCAGCTTCAGTGTACAAGCTCGTTCTAGAAGTAGTCTGCTGGGAAAAGGAACCCCCAGCTAAATTTCCAATGTATTCCTGCGCTTGATTCAGTAACTGGTCAATGTAAAAACCAATCCTTTTGTACAACTTCTTCCAGCAACAAAAACTCCAACAGGTTGACACTACCATCATGCCTGTTCCAGACATATTTAAAAGAGAAATGATGATTTTCTTGAAAACCTACTTACATAAAAGTTGCAAGATGGTGGAGGGATTCCCACATCCTCCTTCCTCCATCTGGCTTGAAAGTATATTTGATAAAATATGCAACAAAGCACATGATTTATAAGGGAGAGTCAAATGGATGATTTGGGAATCGATCTCTTGTTGATAGTAAACTTCATATCCACTCGGTGTGACCTTTTTAAAACAAAATGTGGAGCTGAGGCATGAATCTGCCACAACAATTGTAAAGCAAACATACACACTCCCCTTCATATGCCCCCCCCTCCACACACACCTAGGCACACACAGAGATCAGCATAGCAGATCATGAACACCTTGGAAAAGACTGAAATGCTAAATGCCTCTCTTGATGGGCAAAAGAGCTGGTGCAGTAATTCAAATGCCTGGTACAAAAATTCTGTTTAATATTTAGCTCCTATTTAAAACACAGCTTTTCATTTCATTCTATTTACAGAATATTTTCATTTCATTTGTTTCTTTAAAATTACTTAGTTCTCACCTGTTGTATGTCTAGGAATATTTTCTTCCAAAAATAGAAAAAAATAGATGATATCTTTTCAGCAGAAAACATTGGTTGATACAATTTTAAACCATCATGATATGGAAGAATTCTTCTGTCCCTCTCGAAGGTGGAAGAAGCATTTGGATCACAGATCATCTACAATGAAATACTTGACATGTTTAAGATGCTTTCAATCAATTTTGATCGTCAATTGCTTATTTGTTGTAAACAGTAATTTTTCAGTGAAGGGAAAGCGTGTGTGGTATATCTACATGATATGTTCAAAGGCAGTTCCTACTAATGGCCAGGCTGAATTCCAGTAAATAATGTCCCGAATGATATTTTGCCGCCTTCTTTGGCACTTCATGAAATCTTACCCCGATGAAGTGCTGAAACACAGAGATTTTCTCTTAGAGAGTGTCTCATGTTGTAACCTATCCCATGGATTTTATGCTGTAATTCTTATCTCTTTTAAAATTTACTATCTTCTGTACAGTTTTCATGAAACTTTCTGTTACAGTAGTGAATAGCACAGATAAATGTCATTTTGTACAACTTTGAATTTACCCCAAGAGCTGAGAGAAAACTTGATCCTATACTTCAATCCGAGTTTCTTCTATAGTCCAACTTTGTTTCTCTACCATCAAGCTTCTCCTTTGTTGCTGCTCCAAGCCCCGTCCAAGGTGACCTTGAATACTTTCAGGGATGGGACACCCACAACTTCTCTGGGCAACCTGTTCCAGTGTTCCAGCACTCCCACAGTAAAAAAGGCCTTCCTTTCATCTAATATGTGTAGGAAATCATAAATCTAGGCATAGAAGCTTGGAGTGCAAATTTGAAATTCTTTGGATTTGAAGCACATTTTATATGAATACTGACTTACAGATGACTAAAAGATGTTGATGGGCATTTGAGCTGACAAGTTTTGAAAAAGTGCACGGAAATTAAAATTGAAACCACTAAAATTAAAAACTCCTTGCCATTTTCTTTTTCCTCTCCTATTCAAAATTGCATATGTCAGATATCAGTGCTTCATGCAAACCTCTCAGATGCTCTCAGAGAAAAAGCTTTTCTTTCAGACTAAGTTGCGGTTGACGTAGAACACTAGCAGGAGTGAAAGATTTTCTGGGCATTGGGGCAGCACGTTCTCCTTGGATTTGTGTGCAGAATGCATTTTATCCAAACTGGAAAATATATCCCAGCTCTGTTCTATTCATCATTCTTACTTCATCAGGCCAGAAGATTCTGTGAAAAGTAGCCTGTGGACCTTGAAGACAGCGCATGTGAACCAGATGAGAGGTGATAGAGAAGTTGAGGGAGAGAAGAAAGAGCATATGGCTGAAACCAGAAAGTATTTCTCCACGTGATCATGGAAGATTGCAGGAGCCACTTGGTACTATCAAACCAGCCCGACTTGGCACTGGTGCCACTATGGGTCTGGGAGCCATGTTGCATATCGTGCATTTTAAGGAGCCAGCTGGCCACACACAGCCATATGCCCCCAAACACAAACCAAGCCCTTTTCTCTGGCAAACAAAACTCAGCTGCCCTGCTTCTGGATGGCAGATTGCAGGAGCCACTTGGTACTATCAAACCAGCCCAACTTGGCACTGGTGCCACCTTGGCTCTGGGAACCATCCTGCCTATTGTAGCTTTTCAGGAGCCAGCCGGTCACTCCCAGCCATAGGCCCCCAAACACAAACCTCGGCCCGTTTCCCTGGCAAACAAAAGTAAGCTGCCCCGCTTCTGGATGGCAGATTGCAGGAGCTACTTAGTACTATCAAATCAGCCCGACTTGGCACAGGTGCCACCTTGGATCTGGGAACCATCCTGTGTATCGTGGATTTTCAGGGGCCAGCCGGCCACTCTCAGCCATATGCCCCCAAACACAAACCACGGACCTTTTCTCTGGCAAACAAAAATCAGCTGTCCCACTTCTGGATGGCAGATTGCAGGAGCCACTTGGGACTATCACACCAGCACAACATGGCACTGCTGCCACCTTGGATCTGGGAACAATCCTGCGTATCGTACATATTCAGGAACCAGCCGAACACTCCCAGCCACAGGCCCCCAAACACAAACAACGGCCCATTTCCCTGGCAAACAAAACTCAGCTGCCCCGCTTCTGGTGTGGCAGTTTGCAGGAGCCACTTGGGACTATCAAAGCAGCCCGACTTGGTAATGGTACCATCTTGGATCTGGGAACCATCCGGCGTATCGTGGATTTTCAGGGGCCAGCCGGTCATTCCCAGCCATATGCTCCCAAACACAAACCTCGGCCCTTTTCTCTGGCAAACAAAACTCAACTGCCCCTCTTCTGGATGGCAAATTGCAGGACGCACTTGGTACTACAAAAAGAGCCCGACTTGGCAGTGGTGCCACCTTGGCTCTGGGAACCATCCTGCGTATCGAGCATTTTAAGGAGCCAGCCGGCAATTCCCAGCCGTATGCCCCAAAAAGAAACCACGGAACTTTTCTCTGGCAAAAAAAACTCAGCTGTCCCGCTTCTGGATGGCAGATTGCAGGAGTCACTTTGAACCATACAACCAGCCTTACTTGGCACTGGTGCCACCTTGGATCTGGGAACCATCCTGCCTATCGTTGATTTTCAGGGGCCAGCCTACCACTCTCGGCCATAGGACCCCAAATACAAACCACAGCCCTTTTCTCTAGTAAACAAAATTTAGCTGCCCCGCTTCTGGATGGCAAATTGCAGGAGCCACTGGGTACTACAAAAACAGCCCGACTTGGCACTGGTGCCACCTTGCGTCTGGTTACCATGCGGCGTATCGTGCATTTTAAGGAGCCAGGTGGCCACTCCCAGCCATATGCCCCCAAACACAACCCACGGCCCTTTTCTCTGGCAAACAAAACTCAGCTGCCCCGCTTCTGGATGGCAGAGTGCAGGAGACACTTGGTACTATCAAACCAGCCCGACTTGGCACTGGTGCCACCTTTGGTCTGGGAACCATCCTGCGTATTGTGGATTGTCAGGAGACAGCCGACCACTCTCGGCCACAGACCCCAATCAAAAACAAAGGTCCGTTTCCCTGGCAAAAAAAACTCAGCTGCCCCGCTTCTGGATGGGAGATTGCAGGAGGAACTTGACACTGTCAAACGAGCCCCACTTTGTACTGGTGCCACCTTGGGTCTGGGAACCATGCTGCGTATCGTGGATTTTCAGGAGCCAGCCGGCCACTGCCAGCCACAGGCCCCCAAACAAAAACCACAGCCTTTTTCTCTGGCAAACAAAACTCAGCTGCCCCGCTTCTGGATGGCAGATTGCAGGAGCCACTTGGTACTATCAAACCAGCCCAACTTGGCACTGGTGCCACCTTGGGTCTGGGAACCATCCTGCCTATCGTGGATTTTAAGGAGCCAGCCGGTCACTCCCAGCCACAGGCCCCCAACAAAAACCACGGCCCTTTTTTCTCGCAAACAAAACTTAGCTGCCTCACTTATGGATGGCAGATTGCAGGAGTCACTTGGTGTAATCAAACCAGCCCGACTTGGCACTGGTGCCACCTTGGGTCTGGGAACCATCCTGCGTATCGTGGATTCTAAGGAGCCAGCCGGCCACTCCCAGCCACAGGCCCCCAAACAAAATCAACGGCGCTTTTCCCTGGAAAACAAAACACGCCTGCCAACTTTTTGATGGAGTTTGCAGGAGCCACTTGGTACTATCAAACCAGCCCAACTTGGCACTGGTGCCACCATGGGTCTGGTAAACATCCTGCGTATCGTGGATTCTTAGGAGCCAGCCGGCCACTCCTAGCCACAGGCCCCCAAACAAAAACCTAGGCCTATTTCTCTGGCAAACAAAAGTAAGCTGCCCCGCTTCTGGATGGCAGATTGCAGGAGACACTTGGGACTATCAAACCAGCCCAACTTGGCACTGGTGCCACCTTGGATCTGGGAACCATGCTGTGTATCGTGGATTTTCAGGGGCCAGCCGGCCACTCTCAGCCATATGCCCCCAAACAGAAACCTCGGCCCGTTTCTCTGGCAAACAAAACTCAACTGCCCCTCTTCTGGATGGCAAATTGCAAGATGAACTTGATACTAAAACCGCAGGCCGACTTGGTAGTGGTGACACCTTGGGCCTGGGAACCATCATGCGTATCGAGCATTTTAAGGAGCCAGCCGGCCACTCCCAGCAATATGCCCCCAAAAACAATCCACGGAATTTTTCTCTGGCAAACAAAAATCAGCTGCCCCGCTTCTGGATGGCAGATTGCAGGAGCCACTTTGACCCATCAAACCAGCCCGACTTGGCACTGGTGCCACCTTGCATCCTGGAACCATGCTGCCTAGCGTGGATTTTCAGGGGCCAGCAGGCCACTCTCAGCTATATGCCCCCAAACAAAACCCACGGCCCGTTTCCCTGGCAAACAAAAGTAAGCTGCCCCGCTTCTGGATGGCAGATTGCAGGAACCACTTGGTAGTATCAAACCAGCCCGACTTGGCACTGGTGCCACCTTGGGTCTGGGAACCATCCTGCGTATCGTGGATTCTAAGGAGCCAGCCGGCCACTCCCAGCCACAGGCCCCCAAATACAAACAACGGCGCTTTTCCCTGGAAAACAAAACTCGCCTGCCAACTTTTTGATGGCAGATTGCAGGAGCAACTTGGTACTATCAAACCAGCCCAACTTGGCACTGGTGCCACCATGGGTCTGGTAACCATCCTGCCTATTGTAGCTTTCCAGGAGCCAGCCGGTCACTCCCAGCCATAGGCCCCCAGTCACAAACCTCGGCCCGTTTCCCTGGCAAACAAAAGTAAGCTGCCCCGCTTCTGGATGGCAGATTGCAGGAGCCACTTGGTACTATCAAACCAGCCCGACTTGGCACTGGTGCCACCTTGGGTCTGGGAACCATGCTGCGTATCGCAGATTCTAAGGCGCCAGTCGGCCACTCCCAGCCACAAGACCCCAAACACAAACAACGGCGCTTTTCTCTGGCAAACAAAACTCAACTGCCCCTCTTCTGGATGGCAAATTGCAGGACGCACTTGGTACTATCAAACCAGCACGACTTGGCACTGGTGCCACCTTGGGTCTGGGAACCATCCTGCGTATTGTGGATTGTCAGGAGCCAGCTGGACACTCTCGGCCACAGACCCCAATCAAAAACAACGGCCCGTTTCACAGGCAAACAAAACTCAGCTGCCCCGCTTCTGGATGGGAGATTGCAGGAGGCACTTGACACTGTGAAACCAGCCCCACTTGGCACTGGTGCCACCTTGGGTCTGGGAACCATGCTGCGTATCATGGATTTTCAGGAGCCAGCCGGCCACTCCCAGCCATAGGCCCCCAAACAAAAACCACAGCCTTTTTCTCTGGCAAACAAAATTCAGCTGCCCCGCTTCTGGATGGCAGATTGCAGGAGCCACTTGGGACTATCACACCAGCACAACATGGCACTGGTGCCACCTTGGATCTGGGAATCATCCTTCCTATCGTGGATTTTCAGGGGCCGGCCGGTCACTCTCAGCCATAGGCCCCAAACACAAACCACGGCCCTTTTCTCTGGAAAACAAAACTCAACTGCCCCTCTTCTGGATGGCAGATTGCAGGAGCCACTGGGTACTATGAAACCAGCCCTACTTGGCACTGGTGCCACCTTGGGTCTGGGAACCATCCTGCCTATCGTAGCTTTTCAGGAGCCAGCCGTCCACTGCCAGCCACAGGCCCCGAAACACAAACAACAGCCTTTTTCTCTGGCAAACAAAATTCAGCTGCCCCGCTTCTGGATGGCAGATTGCAGGAACCACTTGGTACTAACAAACCAGCCCGACTTGGCACTGGTGCCACCTTGGGTCTGGGAACCATCCTGCGTATCGTGGATTCTAAGGAGCCAGCTGGCCACTCCCAGCCACAGGCCCCAAAACACACACAACGGCGCTTTTCCCTGGAAAACAAAACTCGCCTGCCAACTTTTTGATGGCAGATTGCAGGAGCCACTTGGTACTATCAAACCAGCCCAACTTGGCACTGGTGCCACCATGGGTCTGGTCACCATCCTGCCTATCGTAGCTTTTCAGGAGCCAGCTGGTCACTCCCTGCCATAGGCCCCGAGACACAAAGCTCGGCCCGTTTCCCTGGCAAACAAAAGTAAGCTGCCCCGCTTCTGGATGGCAGATTGCAGGAGCCACTTGGTGCTATCAAACCAGCCCGACTTGGCACTGGTACCACCTTGGGTCTGGGAACCATCCTGCCTATCGTGGATTTTAAGGAGCCAGCCGACTGCTCCCAGCCACAGGCCCCCAACAAAAACCACGGCCCTTTTTTCTGGCAAACAAAACTTAGCTGCCTCACTTATGGATGGCAGATTGCAGGAGCCACTTGGTGTAATCAAACCAGCCCGACTTGGCACTGGTGTCACCTTGGGTCTGGGAACCATCCTGCGTATCGTGGATTCTAAGGAGCCAGCCGGCCACTCCCAGCCACAGGCCCCCAAACAAAATCAACGGCGCTGTTCCCTGGAAAACAAAACACGCCTGCCAACTTTTTGATGGAGTTTGCAGGAGCCACTTGGTACTATCAAACCAGCCCAACTTGGCACTGGTGCCACCATGGGTCTGGTAAACATCCTGCGTATCGTGGATTCTTAGGAGCCAGCAGGCCACTCCTAGCCACAGGCCCCCAAACAAAAACCTAGGCCTATTTCTCTGGCAAACAAAAGTAAGCTGCCCCGCTTCTGGATGGCAGATTGCAGGAGACACTTGGGACTATCAAACCAGCCCAACTTGGCACTGGTGCCACCTTGGATCTGGGAACCATGTTGTGTATCGTGGATTTTCAGGGGCCAGCCGGCCACTCTCAGCCATATGTCCCCAAACAGAAACCTCGGCCCGTTTCTCTGGCAAACAAAACTCAACTGCCCCTCTTCTGGATGGCAAATTGCAGGATGAACTTGATACTAAAACCGCAGGCCGACTTGGTAGTGGTGACACCTTGGGCCTGGGAACCATCATGCGTATCGAGCATTTTAAGGAGCCAGCCGGCCACTCCCAGCAATATGCCCCCAAAAACAATCCACGGAATTTTTCTCTGGCAAACAAAAATCAGCTGCCCCGCTTCTGGATGGCAGATTGCAGGAGCCACTTTGCACCATCAAACCAGCCCGACTTGGCACTGGTGCCACCTTGCATCTGGGAACCATGCTGCCTAGCGTGGATTTTCAGGGGCCAGCGGGCCACTCTCAGCTATATGCCCCCAAACAAAACCCACGGCCCGTTTCCCTGGCAAACAAAAGTAAGCTGCCCTGCTTCTGGATGGCAGATTGCAGGAACCACTTGGTAGTATCAAACCAGCCCGACTTGGCACTGGTGCCACCTTGGGTCTGGGAACCATCCTGCGTATCGTGGATTCTAAGGAGCCAGCCGGCCACTCCCAGCCACAGGCCCCCAAACACAAACAACGGCGCTTTTCCCTGGAAAACAAAACTCGCCTGCCAACTTTTTGATGGCAGATTGCAGGAGCAACTTGGTACTATCAAACCAGCCCAACTTGGCACTGGTGCCACCATGGGTCTGGTCACCATCCTGCCTATTGTAGCTTTCCAGGAGCCAGCCGGTCACTCCCAGCCATAGGCCCCCAAACACAAACCTCGGCCCGTTTCCCTGGCAAACAAAAGTAAGCTGCCCCGCTTCTGGATGGCAGATTGCAGGAGCCACTTGGTACTATCAAACCAGCCCAACTTGGAACTGGTGCCACCTTGGGTCTGGGAACCATCCTGCATATTGTGGATTGTCAGGAGCCAGCTGAACATTCTCGGCCACAGACCCCAATCAAAAACAACGGCCCGTTTCACAGGCAAACAAAACTCAGCTGCCCCGCTTCTGGATGGGAGATTGCAGGAGGCACTTGACACTGTGAAACCAGCCCCACTTGGCACTGGTGCCACCTTGGGTCTGGGAACCATGCTGCGTATCATGGATTTTCAGGAGCCAGCCGGCCACTCCCAGCCATAGGCCCCCAAACAAAAACCACAGCCTTTTTCTCTGGCAAACAAAATTCAGCTGCCCCGCTTCTGGATGGCAGATTGCAGGAGCCACTTGGGACTATCACACCAGCACAACATGGCACTGGTGCCACCTTGGATCTGGGAATCATCCTTCCTATCGTGGATTTTCAGGGGCCGGCCGGTCACTCTCAGCCATAGGCCCCAAACACAAACCACGGCCCTTTTCTCTGGAAAACAAAACTCAACTGCCCCTCTTCTGGATGGCAGATTGCAGGAGCCACTGGGTACTATGAAACCAGCCCTACTTGGCACTGGTGCCACCTTGGGTCTGGGAACCATCCTGCCTATCGTAGCTTTTCAGGAGCCAGCCGTCCACTGCCAGCCACAGGCCCCGAAACACAAACAACAGCCTTTTTCTCTGGCAAACAAAATTCAGCTGCCCCGCTTCTGGATGGCAGATTGCAGGAACCACTTGGTACTAACAAACCAGCCCGACTTGGCACTGGTGCCACCTTGGGTCTGGGAACCATCCTGCGTATCGTGGATTCTAAGGAGCCAGCTGGCCACTCCCAGCCACAGGCCCCAAAACACACACAACGGCGCTTTTCCCTGGAAAACAAAACTCGCCTGCCAACTTTTTGATGGCAGATTGCAGGAGCCACTTGGTACTATCAAACCAGCCCAACTTGGCACTGGTGCCACCATGGGTCTGGTCACCATCCTGCCTATCGTAGCTTTTCAGGAGCCAGCTGGTCACTCCCTGCCATAGGCCCCGAGACACAAAGCTCGGCCCGTTTCCCTGGCAAACAAAAGTAAGCTGCCCCGCTTCTGGATGGCAGATTGCAGGAGCCACTTGGTGCTATCAAACCAGCCCGACTTGGCACTGGTACCACCTTGGGTCTGGGAACCATCCTGCCTATCGTGGATTTTAAGGAGCCAGCCGACTGCTCCCAGCCACAGGCCCCCAACAAAAACCACGGCCCTTTTTTCTGGCAAACAAAACTTAGCTGCCTCACTTATGGATGGCAGATTGCAGGAGCCACTTGGTGTAATCAAACCAGCCCGACTTGGCACTGGTGTCACCTTGGGTCTGGGAACCATCCTGCGTATCGTGGATTCTAAGGAGCCAGCCGGCCACTCCCAGCCACAGGCCCCCAAACAAAATCAACGGCGCTGTTCCCTGGAAAACAAAACACGCCTGCCAACTTTTTGATGGAGTTTGCAGGAGCCACTTGGTACTATCAAACCAGCCCAACTTGGCACTGGTGCCACCATGGGTCTGGTAAACATCCTGCGTATCGTGGATTCTTAGGAGCCAGCAGGCCACTCCTAGCCACAGGCCCCCAAACAAAAACCTAGGCCTATTTCTCTGGCAAACAAAAGTAAGCTGCCCCGCTTCTGGATGGCAGATTGCAGGAGACACTTGGGACTATCAAACCAGCCCAACTTGGCACTGGTGCCACCTTGGATCTGGGAACCATGTTGTGTATCGTGGATTTTCAGGGGCCAGCCGGCCACTCTCAGCCATATGTCCCCAAACAGAAACCTCGGCCCGTTTCTCTGGCAAACAAAACTCAACTGCCCCTCTTCTGGATGGCAAATTGCAGGATGAACTTGATACTAAAACCGCAGGCCGACTTGGTAGTGGTGACACCTTGGGCCTGGGAACCATCATGCGTATCGAGCATTTTAAGGAGCCAGCCGGCCACTCCCAGCAATATGCCCCCAAAAACAATCCACGGAATTTTTCTCTGGCAAACAAAAATCAGCTGCCCCGCTTCTGGATGGCAGATTGCAGGAGCCACTTTGCACCATCAAACCAGCCCGACTTGGCACTGGTGCCACCTTGCATCTGGGAACCATGCTGCCTAGCGTGGATTTTCAGGGGCCAGCGGGCCACTCTCAGCTATATGCCCCCAAACAAAACCCACGGCCCGTTTCCCTGGCAAACAAAAGTAAGCTGCCCTGCTTCTGGATGGCAGATTGCAGGAACCACTTGGTAGTATCAAACCAGCCCGACTTGGCACTGGTGCCACCTTGGGTCTGGGAACCATCCTGCGTATCGTGGATTCTAAGGAGCCAGCCGGCCACTCCCAGCCACAGGCCCCCAAACACAAACAACGGCGCTTTTCCCTGGAAAACAAAACTCGCCTGCCAACTTTTTGATGGCAGATTGCAGGAGCAACTTGGTACTATCAAACCAGCCCAACTTGGCACTGGTGCCACCATGGGTCTGGTCACCATCCTGCCTATTGTAGCTTTCCAGGAGCCAGCCGGTCACTCCCAGCCATAGGCCCCCAAACACAAACCTCGGCCCGTTTCCCTGGCAAACAAAAGTAAGCTGCCCCGCTTCTGGATGGCAGATTGCAGGAGCCACTTGGTACTATCAAACCAGCCCAACTTGGAACTGGTGCCACCTTGGGTCTGGGAACCATCCTGCATATTGTGGATTGTCAGGAGCCAGCTGAACATTCTCGGCCACAGACCCCAATCAAAAACAACGGCCCGTTTCACAGGCAAACAAAACTCAGCTGCCCCGCTTCTGGATGGGAGATTGCAGGAGGCACTTGACACTGTGAAACCAGCCCCACTTGGCACTGGTGCCACCTTGGGTCTGGGAACCATGCTGCGTATCATGGATTTTCAGGAGCCAGCCGGCCACTCCCAGCCATAGGCCCCCAAACAAAAACCACAGCCTTTTTCTCTGGCAAACAAAATTCAGCTGCCCCACTTCTGGATGGCAGATTGCAGGAGCCACTTGGGACTATCACACCAGCACAACATGGCACTGGTGCCACCTTGGATATGGGAACCATCCTTCCTATCGTGGATTTTCAGGGGCCAGCCGGTCACTCTCAGCCATAGGCCCCAAACACAAACCACGGCCCTTTTCTCTGGAAAACAAAACTCAACTGCCCCTCTTCTGGATGGCAGATTGCAGGAGCCACTGGGTACTATGAAACTAGTCCTACTTGGCACTGGTGCCACCTTGGGTCTGGGAACCATGCTGCGTATCATGGATTTTCAGGAGCCAGCCGTCCACTGCCAGCCACAGGCCCCGAAACACAAACAACAGCCTTTTTCTCTGGCAAAAAAAATTCAGCTGCCCCGCTTCTGGATGGCAGATTGCAGGAACCACTTGGTACTAACAAACCAGCCCGACTTGGCACTGGTGCCACCTTGGGTCTGGGAACCATGCTGCGTATCGTGGATTCTAAGGAGCCAGCTGGCCACTCCCAGCCACAGGCCCCAAAATACACACAACGGCGCTTTTCCCTGGAAAACAAAACTCGCCTGCCAACTTTTTGATGGCAGATTGCAGGAGCCACTTGGTACTATCAAACCAGCCCAACTTGGCACTGGTGCCACCATGGGTCTGGTCACCATCCTGCCTATCGTAGCTTTTCAGGAGCCAGCCGGTCACTCCCAGCCATAGGCCCCCAGAAAAAAACCTCGGTCCGTTTCCCTGGAAAACAAAAGTAAGCTGCCCCGCTTCTGGATGGCAGATTGCAGGAGCCACTTGGTGCTATCAAACCAGCCCGACTTGGCACTGGTGCCACCTTGGGTCTGGGAACCATCCTGCGTATCCTGTGTTCTAAGGAGCCAGCCGGCCACTCCCAGCCACAGTCCCCCAACAAAAACCACGGCCCTTTTTTCTGGCAAACAAAACTTAGCTGCCTCACTTATGGATGGCAGATTGCAGGAGCCACTTGGTGTAATCAAACCAGCCCGACTTGGCACTGGTGTCACCTTGGGTCTGGGAACCATCCTGCGTATCGTGGATTCTAAGGAGCCAGCCGGCCACTCCCAGCCACAGGCCCCCAAACAAAATCAACGGCGCTGTTCCCTGGAAAACAAAACACGCCTGCCAACTTTTTGATGGAGTTTGCAGGAGCCACTTGGTACTATCAAACCAGCCCAACTTGGCACTGGTGCCACCATGGGTCTCGTAAACATCCTGCGTATCGTGGATTCTTAGGAGCCAGCAGGCCACTCCTAGCCACAGGCCCCCAAACAAAACCTAGGCCCGTTTCTCTGGCAAACAAAACTCAACTGCCCCTCTTCTGGATGGCAAATTGCAGGGTGAACTTGATACTAAAACCGCAGGCCGACTTGGTAGTGGTGACACCTTGGGCCTGGGAACCATCATGCGTATCGAGCATTTTAAGGAGCCAGCCGGCCACTCCCAGCAATATGCCCCCAAAAACAATCCACGGAATTTTTCTCTGGCAAACAAAAATCAGCTGCCCCGCTTCTGGATGGCAGATTGCAGGAGCCACTTTGCACCATCAAACCAGCCCGACTTGGCACTGGTGCCACCTTGCATCTGGGAACCATGCTGCCTAGCGTGGATTTTCAGGGGCCAGCGGGCCACTCTCAGCTATATGCCCCCAAACAAAACCCACGGCCCGTTTCCCTGGCAAACAAAAGTAAGCTGCCCTGCTTCTGGATGGCAGATTGCAGGAACCACTTGGTAGTATCAAACCAGCCCGACTTGGCACTGGTGCCACCTTGGGTCTGGGAACCATCCTGCGTATCGTGGATTCTAAGGAGCCAGCCGGCCACTCCCAGCCACAGGCCCCCAAACACAAACAACGGCGCTTTTCCCTGGAAAACAAAACTCGCCTGCCAACTTTTTGATGGCAGATTGCAGGAGCAACTTGGTACTATCAAACCAGCCCAACTTGGCACTGGTGCCACCATGGGTCTGGTCACCATCCTGCCTATTGTAGCTTTCCAGGAGCCAGCCGGTCACTCCCAGCCATAGGCCCCCAAACACAAACCTCGGCCCGTTTCCCTGGCAAACAAAAGTAAGCTGCCCCGCTTCTGGATGGCAGATTGCAGGAGCCACTTGGTACAATCAAACCAGCCCAACTTGGAACTGGTGCCACCTTGGGTCTGGGAACCATGCTGCGTATCGCAGATTCTAAGGCGCCAGTCGGCCACTCCCAGCCACAAGCCCCCAAACACAAACAACGGCGCTTTTCTCTGGCAAACAAAACTCAACTGCCCCTCTTCTGGATGGCAAATTGCAGGACGCACTTGGTACTATAAAAACAGCCCGACTTGGCACTGGTGCCACCTTGGGTCTGGGAACCATCCTGCGTATCGATCTTTTTAATGAGACAGCCGGCCACTCCCAGCCATATGCCCCCAAACACAACCCACGGCCCTTTCCTCTGGCAAACAAAACTCAGCTGCACCGCTTCTGGATGGCAGATTGCAGGAGCCACTTGGTACTATCAAACCAGCAAGACTTGGCACTGGTGCCACCTTGGGTCTGGGAACCATCCTGCATATTGTGGATTGTCAGGAGCCAGCTGAACATTCTCGGCCACAGACCCCAATCAAAAACAACGGCCCGTTTCACAGGCAAACAAAACTCAGCTGCCCCGCTTCTGGATGGGAGATTGCAGGAGGCACTTGACACTGTGAAACCAGCCCCACTTGGCACTGGTGCCACCTTGGGTCTGGGAACCATGCTGCGTATCATGGATTTTCAGGAGCCAGCCGGCCACTCCCAGCCATAGGCCCCCAAACAAAAACCACAGCCTTTTTCTCTGGCAAACAAAATTCAGCTGCCCCACTTCTGGATGGCAGATTGCAGGAGCCACTTGGGACTATCACACCAGCACAACATGGCACTGCTGCCACCTTGGATCTGGGAACCATCCTTCCTATCGTGGATTTTCAGGGGCCAGCCGGTCACTCTCAGCCATAGGCCCCAAACACAAACCACGGCCCTTTTCTCTGGAAAACAAAACTCAACTGCCCCTCTTCTGGATGGCAGATTGCAGGAGCCAGTGGGTACTATGAAACTAGTCCTACTTGGCACTGGTGCCACCTTGGGTCTGGGAACCATGCTGCGTATCATGGATTTTCAGGAGCCAGCCGTCCACTGCCAGCCACAGGCCCCGAAACACAAACAACAGCCTTTTTCTCTGGCAAACAAAATTCAGCTGCCCCGCTTCTGGATGGCAGATTGCAGGAACCACTTGGTACTAACAAACCAGCCCGACTTGGCACTGGTGCCACCTTGGGTCTGGGAACCATGCTGCGTATCGTGGATTCTAAGGAGCCAGCTGGCCACTCCCAGCCACAGGCCCCAAAATACACACAACGGCGCTTTTCCCTGGAAAACAAAACTCGCCTGCCAACTTTTTGATGGCAGATTGCAGGAGCCACTTGGTACTATCAAACCAGCCCAACTTGGCACTGGTGCCACCATGGGTCTGGTCACCATCCTGCCTATCGTAGCTTTTCAGGAGCCAGCCGGTCACTCCCAGCCATAGGCCCCCAGAAAAAAACCTCGGTCCGTTTCCCTGGCAAACAAAAGTAAGCTGCCCCGCTTCTGGATGGCAGATTGCAGGAGCCACTTGGTGCTATCAAACCAGCCCGACTTGGCACTGGTGCCACCTTGGGTCTGGGAACCATCCTGCGTATCCTGTGTTCTAAGGAGCCAGCCGGCCACTCCCAGCCACAGGCCACCAAACACAAACAACGGCGCTTTTCCCTGGAAAACAAAACTGACCTGCCAACTTTTTGATGGCAGATTGCAGGAGCAACTTGGTACTATCAAACCAGCCCAACTTGGCACTGGTGCCACTATGGGTCTGGTCACCATCCTGCCTATCGTAGCTTTTCAGGAGCCAGCCGGTCACTCCCAGCCATAGGTCCCCAGACAAATACCTCGGCCCGTTTCCCTGGCAAACAAAAGTAAGCTGCCCCGCTTCTGGATGGCAGATTGCAGGAGCCACTTGGTACAATCATACCAGCCCAACTTGACACTGGTGCCACCTTGGCTCTGGGAACCATGCTGCGTAACCCGGATTCTAAGACGACAGGCAGCCACTGCCAGCCACAGGCCTCCAAACAAAATCAACGGCGCTTTTCCCTGGAAAACAAAACTCGCCTGACAACTTTTAGATGGCAGATTGCAGGAGCCAGTTGGTACCATCAAACCAGCCCAACTTGGCACTGGTGCCACCTTGGGTCTGGGAACCATCCTGCCTATTGTTGCTTTTCAGGAGCCAGCCGGTCACTTCTAGCCATAGGTCCCCAGTCACAAACCGCGGCCCGTTTCCCTGGCACACAAATGTAAGCTACCCCGCTTCAGGATGGCAGATTGCAGGAGCCACTTTTCACCATCAAACCAGCCCGACGTGGCACTGGTGCCACCTTGGGTCTGGGAACCATCCTGCGTATCGTGTGTTCTAAGGAGCCAGCCGGCCACTCCCAGCCACAGTCCCCCAAACACAAACAACGGCGCTTTTCCCTGGAAAACAAAACTGGCCTGCCAACTTTTTGATGGCAGATTGCAGGAGCCACTTGGTACTATCAAACCAGCCCAACTTGGCACTGGTGCCACCATGGGTCTGGTCACCATCCTGCCTATCGTAGCTTTTCAGGAGCCAGGCGGTCACTCCCAGCCATAGGCCCCCAGACACAAACCTCGGCCCGTTTCCCTGGCAAACAAAAGTAAGCTGCCCCGCTTCTGCATGGCAGATTGCAGGTGCTATTTAGTACTATCAAACCAGCCCGACTTGGCACTGGTGCCACCTCTGGTCTGGGAACCATCCTGCCTATCGTGGATTTTCAGGCGCCAGACGGCCACTATCAGCCATATGCCCCCAAAAACAAACCACGGCCCTTTTCTCTGGTAAACAAAACTCACCTGCCCCTCTTCTGGATGGCAAATTTTAGGACGCACTTTGTACTACGAAAACCGCCCGACTTGGCACTGGTGCCACCTTGGGTCAGGGAACCATCCTGCCTATCGTAGCTTTTCAGGAGCCAGCCGGTCACTCCCAGCCATAGGTCCCCAGACAAATACCTCGGCCCGTTTCCCTGGCAAACAAAAGTAAGCTGCCCCGCTTCTGGATGGCAGATTGCAGGAGCTATTTAGTACTATCAAACCAGCCCAACTTGACACTGGTGCCACCTTGGGTCTGGGAACCATGCTGCGTAACCCGGATTCTAAGACGACAGGCAGCCACTGCCAGCCACAGGCCTCCAAACAAAATCAACGGCGCTTTTCCCTGGAAAACAAAACTCGCCTGACAACTTTTAGATGGCAGATTGCAGGAGCCAGTTGGTACCATCAAACCAGCCCAACTTGGCACTGGTGCCACCTTGGGTCTGGGAATCATCCTGCCTATTGTTGCTTTTCAGGAGCCAGCCGGTCACTTCTAGCCCTAGGCCCCCAGTCATAAACCTCGGCCCGTTTCCCTGGCACACAAATGTAAGCTACCCCGCTTCAGGATGGCAGATTGCAGGAGCCACTTTTCACCATCAAACCAGCCCGACGTGGCACTGGTGCCACCTTGGGTCTGGGAACCATCCTGCGTATCGTGTGTTCTAAGGAGCCAGCCGGCCACTCCCACCCACAGTCCCCCAAACACAAACAACGGCGCTTTTCCCTGGAAAACAAAACTGGCCTGCCAACTTTTTGATGGCAGATTGCAGGAGCCACTTGGTACTATCAAACCAGCCCAACTTGGCACTGGTGCCACCATGGGTCTGGTCACCATCCTGCCTATCGTAGCTTTTCAGGAGCCAGGCGGTCACTCCCAGCCATAGGCCCCCAGACACAAACCTCGGCCCGTTTCCCTGGCAAACAAAAGTAAGCTGCCCCGCTTCTGCATGGCAGATTGCAGGTGCTATTTAGTACTATCAAACCAGCCCGACTTGGCACTGGTGCCACCTCTGGTCTGGGAACCATCCTGCCTATCGTGGATTTTCAGGGGCCAGACGGCCACTATCAGCCATATGCCCCCAAAAACAAACCACGGCCCTTTTCTCTGGCAAAGAAAACTCAACTGCCCCTCTTCTGGATGGCAAATTTTAGGACGCACTTTGTACTACGAAAACCGCCCGACTTGGCACTGGTGCCACCTTGGGTCAGGGAACCATCCTGCCTATCGTAGCTTTTCAGGAGCCAGCCGGTCACTCCCAGCCATAGGTCCCCAGACAAATACCTCGGCCCGTTTCCCTGGCAAACAAAAGTAAGCTGCCCCGCTTCTGGATGGCAGATTGCAGGAGCCACTTGGTACTATCAAACCAGCCCAACTTGACACTGGTGCCACCTTGGCTCTGGGAACCATGCTGCGTAACCCGGATTCTAAGACGACAGGCAGCCACTGCCAGCCACAGGCCTCCAAACAAAATCAACGGCGCTTTTCCCTGGAAAACAAAACTCGCCTGACAACTTTTAGATGGCAGATTGCAGGAGCCAGTTGGTACCATCAAACCAGCCCAACTTGGCACTGGTGCCACCTTGGGTCTGGGAACCATCCTGCCTATTGTTGCTATTCAGGAGCCAGCCGGTAACTTCTAGCCCTAGGCCCCCAGTCATAAACCTCGGCCCGTTTCCCTGGCACACAAATGTAAGCTACCCCGCTTCAGGATGGCAGATTGCAGGAGCCACTTTTCACCATCAAACCAGCCCGACGTGGCACTGGTGCCACCTTGGGTCTGGGAACCATCCTGCGTATCGTGTGTTCTAAGGAGCCAGCCGGCCACTCCCACCCACAGTCCCCCAAACACAAACAACGGCGCTTTTCCCTGGAAAACAAAACTCGCCTGCCAACTTTTTGATGGCAGATTGCCGGAGCCACTTGGTACTATCAAACCAGCCCAACTTGGCACTGGTGCCACCATGGGTCTGGTAACCATCCTGCCTATCGTAGCTTTTTAAGGAGCCAGCAGGCCACGCCCAGCCATATAGCCCCAAAAACAAACCACGGACCATTTCTCTTGGAAACAAAAATCCGCTGCCCCGCATCAGGATGGCAGATTGCAGGAGCCACTTTGCACCATCAAACCACCCCGACTTGGCACTGGTGCCATCTTGGATCTGGGAACCATCCTGCCTATCGTAGCTTTTCAGGAGCCAGCCGGTTACTCCCAACCATAGGCCCCCAGACAGAAATCTCTGCCCGTTTCCCTGGCAAACAAAAGTAAGCTACCCCGCTTCTGGATGGCAGATTGCAGGAGCCACTTGGTACTATCAAACCAGCCCAACTTGGCACTGGTGCCACCATGGGTCTGGTCACCATCCTGCCTATCGTAGCTTTTCAGGAGCCAGGCGGTCACTCCCAGCCATAGGCCCCCAGACAAATACCTCGGCCCGTTTCCCTGGCAAACAAATGTAAGCTGCCCCGCTTCTGGATGGCAGATTGCAGGAGCCACATGGTACTATCAAACCAGGCCAACATGGCACTGGTGCCACCTTGGCTCTGGGAACCATCCTGCCTATCGTGGATTTTCAGGCGCCAGCCGGCCACTCTCAGCCATATGCCCCCAAACACAAACCACGGCCCTTTTCTCTGGTAAACAAAACTCAACTGCCCCTCTTCTGGATGGCAAATTGCAGGACGCACTTGGTACTACGAAAACAGCCCGACTTGGCAGTGATGCCACCTTGGGTCAGGGAACCATCCTGCGTATCGATGTTTTTAAGGAGTCAGCCGGCAACGTCCAGCAATATACCCCCAAAAAAAACCCACGGAACTTTTCTCCAGCAAGCAAAAATCCGCTGCCCCGCGTCTGGATGGCAGATTGCAGGAGCTATTTAGTATTATCAAACCAGCCCGACTTGGCACTGGTGCCGCCATGGGTCTGGTCACCATCCTGCCTATCGTAGCTTTTCAGGAGCCAGCCGGTCACTCTCAGCCATAGGCCCCAAACACAAACCACGGCCCTTTTCTCTGGAAAACAAAACTCAACTGCCCCTCTTCTGGATGGCAGATTGCAGGAGCCACTGGGTACTATGAAACCAGCCCTACTTGGCACTGGTGCCACCTTGGGTCTGGGAACCATGCTGCGTATCATGGATTTTCAGGAGCCAGCCGTCCACTGCCAGCCACAGGCCCCGAAACACAAACAACAGCCTTTTTCTCTGGCAAACAAAATTCAGCTGCCCCGCTTCTGGATGGCAGATTGCAGGAACCACTTGGTACTAACAAACCAGCCCGACTTGGCACTGGTGCCACCTTGGGTCTGGGAACCATCCTGCGTATCGTGGATTCTAAGGAGCCAGCTGGCCACTCCCAGCCACAGGCCCCAAAACACACACAACGGCGCTTTTCCCTGGAAAACAAAACTCGCCTGCCAACTTTTTGATGGCAGATTGCAGGAGCCACTTGGTACTATCAAACCAGCCCAACTTGGCACTGGTGCCACCATGGGTCTGGTCACCATCCTGCCTATCGTAGCTTTTCAGGAGCCAGGCGGTCACTCCCAGCCATAGGCCCCCAGACACAAACCTCGGCCTGTTTCCCTGGCACACAAAAGTAAGCTACCGCACTTCTGGATGGCAGATTGCAGGAGCCACTTTGCACCATCAAACCAGCCCGACTTGGCACTGGTGCCACCTTGGCTCTGGGAACCATGCTGTGTAACCCGGATTCTAAGAAGACAGGCAGCCACTGCCAGCCACAGGCCTCCAAACAAAATCAACGGCGCTTTTCCCTGGAAAACAAAACTCGCCTGACAACTTTTAGATGGCAGATTGCAGGAGCCAGTTGGTACCATCAAACCAGCCCAACTTGGCACTGGTGCCGCCATGGGTCTGGTCACCATCCTGCCTATCGTAGCTTTTCAGGAGCCAGCCGGTCACTCTCAGCCATAGGCCCCAAACACAAACCACGGCCCTTTTCTCTGGAAAACAAAACTCAACTGCCCCTCTTCTGGATGGCAGATTGCAGGAGCCACTGGGTACTATGAAACCAGCCCTACTTGGCACTGGTGCCACCTTGGGTCTGGGAACCATGCTGCGTATCATGGATTTTCAGGAGCCAGCCGTCCACTGCCAGCCACAGGCCCCGAAACACAAACAACAGCCTTTTTCTCTGGCAAACAAAATTCAGCTGCCCCGCTTCTGGATGGCAGATTGCAGGAACCACTTGGTACTAACAAACCAGCCCGACTTGGCACTGGTGCCACCTTGGGTCTGGGAACCATCCTGCGTATCGTGGATTCTAAGGAGCCAGCTGGCCACTCCCAGCCACAGGCCCCAAAACACACACAACGGCGCTTTTCCCTGGAAAACAAAACTCGCCTGCCAACTTTTTGATGGCAGATTGCAGGAGCCACTTGGTACTATCAAACCAGCCCAACTTGGCACTGGTGCCACCATGGGTCTGGTCACCATCCTGCCTATCGTAGCTTTTCAGGAGCCAGGCGGTCACTCCCAGCCATAGGCCCCCAGACACAAACCTCGGCCTGTTTCCCTGGCACACAAAAGTAAGCTACCGCACTTCTGGATGGCAGATTGCAGGAGCCACTTTGCACCATCAAACCAGCCCGACTTGGCACTGGTGCCACCTTGGCTCTGGGAACCATGCTGTGTAACCCGGATTCTAAGAAGACAGGCAGCCACTGCCAGCCACAGGCCTCCAAACAAAATCAACGGCGCTTTTCCCTGGAAAACAAAACTCGCCTGACAACTTTTAGATGGCAGATTGCAGGAGCCAGTTGGTACCATCAAACCAGCCCAACTTGGCACTGGTGCCACCTTGGGTCTGGGAACCATCCTGCCTATTGTTGCTTTTCAGGAGCCAGCCGGTCACTCCTAGCCCTAGGCCCCCAGTCATAAACCTCGGCCCGTTTCCCTGGCACACAAAAGTAAGCTACCCCGCTTCAGGATGGCAGATTGCAGGAGCCACTTTTCACCATCAAACCAGCCCGACGTGGCACTGGTGCCACCTTGGGTCTGGGAACCATCCTGCGTATCGTGTGTTCTAAGGAGCCAGCCGGCCACTCCCACCAACAGTCCCCCAAACACAAACAACGGCGCTTTTCCCTGGAAAACAAAACTCGCCTGACAACTTTTTGATGGCAGATTGCAGGAGCCACTTGGTACTATCAAACCAGCCCAACTTGGCACTGGTGCCACCATGGGTCTGGTAACCATCCTGCCTATCGTAGCTTTTCAGGAGCCAGCCGGTCACTCCCAGCCATAGGCCCCCAGACACAAACCTCGGCCCGTTTCCCTGGCAAACAAAAGTAAGCTGCCCCGCTTCTGCATGGCAGATTGCAGGTGCTATTTAGTACTATCAAACCAGCCCGACTTGGCACTGGTGCCACCTCTGGTCTGGGAACCATCCTGCCTATCGTGGATTTTCAGGCGCCAGACGGCCACTATCAGCCATATGCCCCCAAAAACAAACCACGGCCCTTTTCTCTGGTAAACAAAACTCAACTGCCCCTCTTCTGGATGGCAAATTTTAGGACGCACTTTGTACTACGAAAACCGCCCGACTTGGCACTGGTGCCACCTTGGGTCAGGGAACCATCCTGCCTATTGTAGCTTTTTAAGGAGCCAGCAGGCCACGCCCAGCCATATAGCCCCAAAAAAAACCACGGACCATTTCTCTTGGAAACAAAAATCCGCTGCCCCGCGTCAGGATGGCAGATTGCAGGAGCCACGTTGCACCATCAAACCACCCCGACTTGGCACTGGTGCCATCTTGGATCTGGGAACCATCCTGCCTATCGTAGCTTTTCAGGAGCCAGCCGGTTACTCCCAACCATAGGCCCCCAGACAGAAAGCTCTGCCCGTTTCCCTGGCAAACAAAAGTAAGCTACCCCGCTTCTGGATGGCAGATTGCAGGAGCCACTTGGTACTATCAAACCAGCCCAACTTGACACTGGTGCCACTTTGGGTCTGGGAACCATGCTGCGTAACGTAGATTCTAAGGCGCCAGGCGGCCACTCCCAGCCACAGGCCCCCAAATACAAACAACGGCGCTTTTCCCTGGAAAACAAAACTCGCCTGCCAGCTTTTTGATGGCAGATTGCAGGAGCCACTTGGTACTATCAAATCATCCCAACTTGGCACTGGTGCCACTATGGGTCTGGGAACCATCCTGCCAATTGTACCATTTCAGGAGCCAGCCGGTCACTCCCAGCCATAGGCCCCCATCACAAACCTCGGACCGTTTCCCTGGCAAACAAAATTAAGCTGCCCCGATTCTGGATGGCAGATTGCAGGAGCCACTCGGTAGTGTCAAAACAGCCCGACTTGGCACTGGTGCCACCTTGGGTCTGGGAACCATCCTGCGTATCGTGGATTCTAAGCAGCCACCCGGCCACTCCGTGCCACAGGCGCCCAAACACAAACAACGGCGCTTTTCCCTGGAAAACAAAACTCGCCTGCCAACATTTTGATGGCAGATTGCAGGAGCCACTTGGTACTATCAAACCAGCCCAACTTGGCACTGGTGCCACCATGGGTCTGGTCACCATCCTGCCTATCGTAGCTTTTCAGGAGCCAGCCGGTCACTCCCAGCCATAAACCCCCAGACACAAACGTCGGCCCGTTTCCCTGGAAAACAAAAGTAAGCACCCCCGATTCTGGATGGCAGATTGCAGGAGCCACTTGGTAGTACCAAATTAGCCCAACTTGGCACTGGTGCCATCATGGGTCTGGTAAACATCCTGCCTATCTTAGCTTTTCAGGAGCCGGCCGGTCACTCCCTGCCATAGGCCCCCAGAGAAATACCTCGGCCCGTTTCCCTGGCAAACAAAAGTAAGCTGCCCCTCTTCTGGATGGCAGATTGCAGGAACCACTTGCTACTATCAAACCAGCCCAACTTGGCACTGGTGCCACCTTGGCTCTGGGAACCATGCTGCGTAACGTAGATTCTAAGAGGACAGGCGGACATTCCCAGCCACAGGCCTCTAAACAAAAACAACGGCGCGTTACCCTGGAAAACAAAACTCGCCTGCCAACTTTTTGATGGCAGATTGCAGGAGCCACTTGGTACTATCAAACCAGCCCAACTTGGCACTGGTGCCACCATGGGTCTGGTCACCATCCTGCCTATAGTAGCTTTTCAGGAGCCAGCCGGTCACTCCCAGCCATAGGCCCCCAGACAAATACCTCGGCCCGTTTCCCTGGCAAACAAAAGTAAGCTGCCCCGCTTCTGGATGGCAGATTGCAGGAGCCACATGGTACTATCAAACCAGGCCAACATGGCACTGGTGCCACCTTGGCTCTGGGAACCATCCTGCCTATCGTGGATTTTCAGGCGCCAGCCGGCCACTCTCAGCCATATGCCCCAAAACACAAACCACGGCCCTTTTCTCTGGTAAACAAAACTCAACTGCCCCTCTTCTGGATGGCAAATTGCAGGACGCACTTGGTACTACGAAAACAGCCCGACTTGGCAGTGATGCCACCTTGGGTCAGGGAACCATCCTGCGTATCGATGTTTTTAAGGAGTCAGCCGGCAACGTCCAGCCATATACCCCCAAAAAAAACCCACGGAACTTTTCTCCAGCAAGCAAAAATCCGCTGCCCCGCGTCTGGATGGCAGATTGCAGGAGCCACTTGGTACTATGAAATCAGCCGAACATGTCACTGGTGCCACCATGGGTCTGGTCACCATCCTGCCTATCGTAGCTTTTCAGGAGCCAGCCGGTCACTCCCAGCCATAGGCCCCCAGACACAAACCTCGGCCCGTTTCCCTGGCAAACAAAAGTAAGCTGCCCCGCTTCTGCATGGTAGATTGCAGGAACCATTTGCTACAATCAAACCAGCCCAACTAGGCACTGGTGCCACCTCAGGTCTGGGAACCATCCTGCGTATTTTGGATTCTAAGGAGCCAGCCGGCCACTCCCAGCCACAGGCCCCCAAACACAAATAACGGCACTTTTCCCTGGAAAACAAAACTTGCCTGCCAACATTTTGATGGCAGATTGCAGGAGCCACTTGGTACTATCAAACCAGCCCAACTTGCCACTGGTGCCACCATGGGTCTGGTCACCATCCTGCCTATCGTAGTTTTTCAGGAGCCAGCCGGTCACTCCCTGCCATAGGCCCCCAGACAAAACCTCGGCGCTTTTCCCTGGCAAACAAAAGTAAGCTGCCCCGCTTCTGGATGGCAGATTGCAGGACGCACTTGGTAGTATCAAACCAGCCCAACTTGGCACTGGTGCCACCTCAGGTCTGGGAACCATGCTGCGTATCGTGGATTCTAATTAGCCATCCGGCCACTCCCAGCCACAGGCCCCCAAACTAAAACAACGGCGCTTTTCCCTGGATAACAAATTCGCCTGCCAACTTTTTGATGGCAGATTGCAGGAGCCACTTGGTACTATCAAACCAGCCCAACTTGGCACTGGTGCCACCATGGGTCTGGTCACCATCCTGCCTATCGTAGCTTTTCAGGAGACAGCCGGTCACTCCCAGCCATAGGCCCCCAGACAAAAACCTCGGCCCTTTTCCCTGGCAAACAAAAGTAAGTTAACCCGCTTCTGGATGGCAGATTGCAGGAGCCGCTTTTCACCATCAAACTAGCCCGACTTGGCACTGGTGTCACCTCTGGTCTGGGAACCATCCTGCCTGTCGTGGATTCTAATTAGCCAGCCGGCCACTCCCAGCCACAGGCCCCCAAACACAAACAACGGCGCTTTTCCCTGGGAAACAAAACTCGCCTGCCAAGTTTTTGATGGCAGATTGCAGGAGCCACTTGGTACTATCAAACCAGCCCAACTTGGCACTGGTGCCACCATGGGTCTGGTCACCATCCTGCCTATCGTAGCCTTTCAGGAGCCAGCCGGTCACTCCCAGCCATAGGCCCCCAGACACAAACCTCGGCCCGTTTCCCTGGCAAACAAAAGTAAGCTGCCCCGCTTCTGGATGGCAGATTGCAGGAACCACTTGGTACTATCAAACCAGCCCAACTTGGCACTGGTGCCACCTTGGGTCTGGGAACCATGCTGTGTATCGTGGATTCTAAGGAGCCAGGCGGCCACTCCCAGCCACAGGCCCCCAAACACAAACAACGACGCTTTTCCCTGGAAAAGAAAACTCGCCTGCCATCTTTTTGATGGCAGATTGCAGGAACCACTTGGTACTATCAAACCAGCCCAACTTGGCACTGGTGCCACCTTGGGTCTGGGAACCATGCTGCGTATCGTGGATTCTAAGGAGCCAGCCGGCCACTCCAGCCACAGGCCCGCAGACACAAACAACGGCGCTTTTCCCTGGAAAACAAAACTCGCCTGCCGACTTTTTGATGGCAGATTGCAGGAGCCACTTGGTACTATGAAATCAGCCGAACATGGCACTGGTGCCACCATGGGTCTGGTCACCATCCTGCCTATCGTAGCTTTTCAGTAGCCAGCCGGTCACTCCCAGCCATAGGCCCCCTGACACAATGCTCGGCCCGTTTCCCTGGCAAACAAAAGTAAGCTGCCCCGCTTCTGGATGGCAGATTGCAGGACGCACTTGGTACTATAAAACCAGCCCGACTTGGCACTGGTGCCACCTCAGGTCTGGGAACCATCCTGCGTATCGTGTATTCTAAGGAGCCAGCCGGCCACTCCCAGCCACAGGCCCCCAAACACAAACAACGGCGCTTTTCCCTGGAAAACAAAACTCGCCTGCCGACATTTTGATGGCAGATTGCAGGAGCCACTTGGTACTATCAAACCAGCCCAACTTGGCACTGGTGCCACCATGGGTCTGGTCACCATCCTGCCTATCGTAGCTTTTCAGGAGCCAGCCGGTCACACCCAGCCATAGGCCCCCAGACAAATACCTCGGCCCGTTTCCCTGGCAAACAAAAGTAAGCTGCCCCGCTTCTGGATGGCAGATTGCAGGAGCCACTTTGCACCATCTTACTAGCCCGACTTGGCACTGGTGCCACCTTGGGTCTGGGAACCATCCTGCGTATCGTGGATTCTAAGCAGCCAGCCGGCCACTCTCAGCCACAGGCCCCCAAACACAAACAACGGCGCTTTTCCCTGGATAATAAAAACTCGCCTGCCAAATTTTGACGGCAGATTGCAGGAGCCACTTGGTACTATCAAATCAGCCCAACTTGGGACTGGTGCCACCATGGGTCTGGTCACCATCCTGCCTATCGTAGCTTTTCAGGAGCCAGCCGGTCACTCTCAGCCATAGGCTCCCAGACAAAAACCACGGCCCGTTTCCCTGGCAAACAAAAGTAAGCTGCCCTGCTTCTGGATGGCAGATTGCAGGAACCACTTGGTACTATCAAACCAGCAAAACTTGGCACTGGTGCCACCTTGGGTCTGGATACCATGCTGCGTATCGTGGATTCTAAGGAGCCAGCCGGCCACTCCCAGCCACAGGCCCCCAAACACAAACAACGGCGCTTTTCCCTGGAAAACAAAACTCTCCTGCCAACTTTTTGATGGCAGATTGCAGGAGCCACTTGGTTTTATCAAATCAGCCCAACTTGGCACTGGTGCCACCATGGGTCTGGTCACCATCCTGCCTATCTTAGCTTTTCAGGAGCCAGCCGGTCACTCCCCGCCATAGGCCCCCAGACAAAAAGCTCGGCCCGTTTCCCTGGCAAACAAAAGTAAGCTACCCCGCTTCTGGATGGCAGATTGCAGGAGCCACTTTGCACCATCAAACTAGCCCATCTTGGCACTGGTGCCACCTCTGGTCTGGGAACCATCCTGCGTATCGTGGATTCTAATTAGCCAGCCGGCCACTCCCTACCACAGGCCCCCAAACAAAAACAACGGCGCTTTTCCCTGGAAAACCAAACTCGCCTACCAACTATTTGATGGCAGATTACAGGAGCCACTTGGTACTATCAAACCAGCCCAACTTGGCACTGGTGCCACCATGGGTCTGGTCACAATCCTGCCTATCGTAACTTTTCAGGAGCCAGCCGGTCACTCCCAGCCATAGGTCCCCAGTCACAAACCTCGGCCCGTTTCCCTGGCAAACAAAAGTAAGCTGCCCCGCTTCTGGATGGCAGATTGCAGGAGCCACTTGGTACTATCAAACCAGTCCGACTTGGCACTGGTGCCACCTCTGGTCTGGGACCCATCCTGCGTATCGTGGATTCTAAGGAGCCAGTCGGCCACTCCCAGCCACAGGCCCCCAAACACAAACAACGGCCCGTTTCCGTGGCAAACAAAAGTAAGCTGCCCCGCTTCTGGATGGCAGATTGCAGGAACCACTTGGTAGTATCCAACCAGCACAACTTGGCACTGGTGGCACCTCTTGTCTGGTAACCATGCTGCGTATCGTGGTTTCTAAGGAGCCAGCCGGGCACTCCCAACCACAGGTCCCCAAACACAAACAATGGCGCTTTTCCCTGGAAAACAAAACTCGCCTGCCAACTTTTTGATGGCAGATTGCAGGAGCCACTTGGTACTATCAAACCAGCCCAACTTGGCACTGGTGCCACCATGGGTCTGGTCACCATCCTGCCTATCGTAGCTTTTCAGGAGCCAGCCGGTCACACCCTGCCATAGGCCCCGAGACAGAAAGCCCGGCCCGTTTCCCTGGCAAACAAAAGTAAGCTGCCCCGCTTCTGGATGGCAGATTGCAGGAGCCACTTTGTACTATCAAACCAGCCCGACTTGGCACTGGTGCCACCTCTGGTCTGGGAACCATGCTGCGTATCGTGGATTTTAAGGAGCCAGTCGGCCACTCCCAGCCATATGCCTCCAAACACAAACAACGGTCCATTTCCCTGGCAAACAAAAGTAAGCTGCCCCGCTTCTGGATGTCAGATTGCAGGAACCACTTGTTGCCAAGTTGGGGTGGTTTGATAGTACCAAGTGGCTCCTGCAATCTGCCATCAAAAAGTTGGCAAGCGAGTTTTGTTTTCCAGGGAAAAGCGCCGTTGTTTTTGTTTGGGGGCCTGTGGCTGGGAGTGGCCAGCTGTCTCCTTAGAATCCACGATACGCAGGATGGGTCCCAGACCAGAGGTGGCACCAGTGCCAAGTCGGGCTGGTTTGATGGTGCAAAGTGACTCCTGCAATCTGCCATCCAGAAGCGGGGTAGCTTACTTTTGTTTGCCAGGGAAACGGGTAGAGCTTTGTGTCTGGGGGCCTATGGCTGGGAGTGACCGGCTGGCTCCTGAAAAGCTACGATAGGCAGGATGGTGACCAGACCCATGGTGGCACCAGTGCCAAGTTGGGCTGGTTTGATAGTACCAAGTGGCTCCTGCAATCTGCCATCAAAAAGTTGGCAGGTGAGTTTTGTTTTCCAGGGAAAAGCACCGTTGTTTGTGTTTGGGGGCCTGTGGCTGGGAGTGGCCAGCTGGCTCCTTAGAATCCACGATACGCAGGATGGTTCCCAGACCAGAGGTGGCACCAGTGCCATGTTGGCCTGGTTTGATAGTACCATGTGGCTCCTGCAATCTGCCATCCAGAAGCGGGGCTGCTTACTTTTGTTTGCCAGGGAAACGGGCCGAGATATTTGTCTGGGGGCCTATGGCTGGGAGTGAGCGGCTGGCTCCTGAAAAGCTACGATAGGCAGGATGGTGACCAGACCCATGGTGGCACCAGTGCCAAGTTGAGCTGGTTTGATAGTACCAAGTGGCTCCTGCAATCTGCCATTAAAAAGTTGTCAGGCGACTTTTGTTTTCCAGGGAAAAGCGCCGTTGTTCTTGTTTAGAGGCCTGTGGCTGGGAGTGGCCGGCTGCCTCCTTTGAACCCAGGATACGCAGGATGGTTCCCAGAGCCATGGTGGCACCAGTGCCAAGTAGGGCTGGTTTGATAGTACCAAGTGGCTCCTGCAATCTGCCATCCAAAAGCGGGGCAGTTTACTTTTGTTTGCCAGGGAAACGGGCCGAGGTTTGTGTCTGGGGGCCTATGGCAGGGAGTGACCGGCTGGCTCCTGAAAAGCTATGATAGGCAGGATGTTTACCAGACCCATGGTGGCACCAGTGCCAAGTTGGGCTGATTTGATAGTACCAAGTGGCTCCTGCAATCTGCCATCCAGAATCGGGGCAGCTTAATTTTGTTTGCCAGGGAAACGGTCCGAGGTTTGTGTCTGGGGGCCTATGGCTGGGAGTGACCGGCTGGCTCCTGAAAAGCTACAATAGGCAGGATGGTTCCCAGACCCATAGTGGCACCAGTGCCAAGTTGGGATGATTTGATAGTACCAAGTGGCTCCTGCAATCTGCCATCAAAAAGCTGGCAGGCGAGTTTTGTTTTCCAGGGAAAAGCGCCGTTGTTTGTGTTTGGGGGCCTGTGGGTGGGAGTGGCCGGCTGGCTCCTTAGAATCCACGATATGCAGGATTGTTCCCAGACCCAAGGTGGCACCAGTGCCAAGTCGGGCTGGTTTGATGGTGCAAAGTGGCTCCTGCAATCTGCCATCCAGACGCGGGGCAGCGGATTTTTGTTTCCATGAGAAATGGTCCGTGGTTTGTTTTTGGGGGTATATGGCTGGGCGTGGCCGGCTGGCTCCTTAAAAAGCTCGATATGCAGGATGGTTCCCTGACACAAGGTGGCACCAGTGCCACGTCGGGCGGTTTTCGTAGTACAAAGTGCGTCCTAAAATTTGCCATCCAGAAGAGGGGCAGTTTTGTTTTGTTTGCCAGAGAAAAGGGCCGTGGTTTGTTTTTGGGGGCATATGGCTGAGAGTGGCCGGCTGGCCCCTGAAAATCCACGATAGGCAGGATGGTTCCCAGACCAGAGGTGTCACCAGTGCCAAGTCGGGCTGGATTGATAGTACTAAATAGCTCCTGCAATCTGCCATCCAGAAGCGGGGCAGCTTACTTTTGTTTGCCAGGGAAACGGGCCGAGGTTTGTGTCTCAGGGCCTATGGCTGGGAGTGACCGGCTGGCTCCTGAAAAGCTACGATAGGCAGGATGGTGACCAGACCCATGGTGGCACCAGTGCCAAGTTGGGCTGGTTTGATAGTACCAAGTGGCTCCGGCAATCTGCCATCAAAAAGTTGGCAGGCGAGTTTTGTTTTCCAGGGAAAAGCGCCGTTGTTTGTGTTTGGGGGCCTGTGGCTGGGAGTGGCCAGCTGGCTCCTTAGAACCCACGATACGCAGGATGGTTCCCAGACCAGAGGTGGCACCAGTGCCAAGTTTGGCTGGTTTGATGGTGCAAAGTGGCTCCTGCAATCTGCCATCCAGAAGCGGGGTAGCTTACTTTTGTTTGCCAGGGAAACGGGCCGAAATATTTGTCTAGGGGCCTCTGGCTGGGGGTGGCTGGCTGGCACCTGAAAAGCTACGATAGGCAGGATGGTGACCAGACCCATGGTGGCACCAGTGCCAAGTTGGGCTGGTTTGATAGTACCAAGTGGCTCCTGCAATCTGCCATCAAATGTTTGGCAGGCGAGTTTTGTTTTCCAGGGAAAAGCACCGTTGTGTGTGTTTTGGGCGCCTGTGGCTGGGAGTGGCCAGCTGGCTCCTTAGAATCCACGATACGCAGGATGGTTCCCAGACCCAAGGTGGCACCAGTGCCAAGTCGGGCTGGTTTGTTAGTACCAAGTGGTTCCTGCAATCTGCCATCCAGAAGCGGGGCAGCTGAATTTTGTTTGCCAGAGAAAAAGGCTGTTGTTTGTGTTTCGGGGCCTGTGGCTGGCAGTGGACGGCTGGCTCCTGAAAATCCATGATACGCAGGATGGTTCCCAGACCCAAGGTGGCACCAGTGCCAAGTCGGGCTGGTTTGATACTACCAAGTGCGTCCTGCAATCTGCCATCCAGAAGCGGGGCAGCTTAATTTTGTTTGCCAGGGAAACGGGCCGTGAGTTTTGTATGGGGGCCTATGGCTGAGAGTGGCCGGCTGGCTCCTGAAAATCCACGCTAGGCAGCATGTTTCCCAGATGCAAGGTGGCACCAGTGCCAAGTCGGGCTGGTTTGATGGTGCAAAGTGGCTCCTGCAATCTGCCATCCAGAAGCGGGGCAGCTGATTTTTGTTTGCCAGAGAAAAATTCCGTGGATTGTTTTTGGGGGCATATTGCTGGGAGTGGCCGGCTGGCTCCTTAAAATGCTCGATACGCATGATGGTTCCCAGGCCCAAGGTGTCACCACTACCAAGTCGGCCTGCGGTTTTAGTATCAAGTTCATCCTGCAATTTGCCATCCAGAAGAGGGGCAGTTGAGTTTTGTTTGCCAGAGAAACGGGCCGAGGTTTCTGTTTGGGGACATATGGCTGAGAGTGGCCGGGTGGCCCCTGAATATCCACGATACACAGCATGGTTCCCAGATCCAAGGTGGCACCAGTGCCAAGTTGGGCTGGTTTGATAGTCCCAAGTGTCTCCTGCAATCTGCCATCCAGAAGCGGGGCAGCTTACTTTTTTTTGCCAGAGAAATAGGCCTAGGTTTTTGTCTGGGGGCCTGTGGCTAGGAGTGGCCGGCTGGCTCCTTAGAATCCACGATACGCAGGATGTTTCCCAGACCCAAGGTGGCACCAGTGCCAAGTCGGGCTGGTTTGATAGTACCAAGTGGCTCCTGCAAACTCCATCAAAATGTTGGCAGACGTGTTTTGTTTTCCAGGGAACAGCGCCGTTGATTATGTTTGGGGACTTGTGGCTGGGAGTGGCCGGCTGGCTCCTTAGAATCCACGATACGCAGGATGGTTCCCAGACCCAAGGTGGCACCAGTGCCAAGTCGGGCTGGTTTGATTACACCAAGTGGCTCCTGCAATCTGCCATCCAGAAGTGAGGCAGCTAAGTTTTGTTTGCCAGAAAAAAGGGCCGTGGTTTTTGTTGGGGGCCTGTGGCTGGGAGTAGCCGGCTGGCTCCTTAAAATCCACGATAGGCTGGATGGTTCCCAGACCCAAGGTGGCACCAGTGCCAAGTAGGGCTGGTTTCATAGTACCAAGTGGCTCCTGCAATCTGCCATCCAGAAGCGGTGCAGTTGAGTTTTGTTTGCCAGAGAAAAGGGCCGTGGGTTGTGTTTGGGGGCATATGGCTGGGAGTGGCCGGCTGTCTCATTAAAAAGATCGATACGCAGGATGGTTCCCAGACCCAAGGTGGCACCAGTGCCAAGTCGGGCTGTTTTTATAGTACCAAGTGCGTCCTGCAATTTGCCATCCAGAAGAGGGGCAGTGGAGTTTTGTTTGCCAGAGAATAGCGCCGTTGTTTGTGTTTGGGGGCTTGTGGCTGGGAGTGGCCGACTGGCGCCTTAGAATCTGTGTTACGCAGCATGGTTCCCAGACCAGAGGTGGCACCAGTGCCAAGTTGGGCTGGTTTGATAGTACTAAGTGGCTCCTGCAATCTGCCATCCAGAAGTGGGGCAGCTTACTTTTGTTTGCCAGGGAAACGGGCCGAGGTTTGTGACTGGGGACCTATGGCTGGGAGTGACTGGCTATCTCCTGAAAAGCTACGATAGGCAGGATGGTGACCAGACCCATGGTGGCACCAGTGCCAAGTTGGGCTGGTTTGATAGTACCAAGTGGCTCCTGCAATCTGCCATCAAAAAGTTGTCAGGCGAGTTTTGTTTTCCAGGGAAAAGCGCCGTTGTTTGTATTTGGGGGCCTGTGGCTGGGAGTGGCCGGCTGGCTCCTTTGAACCCACAATACGCAGGATGGTTCCCAGACCCAAGGTGGCACCAGTGCCAAGTCGGGCTGGTTTGATACTACCAAGTGCGTCCTGCAATCTGCCATCCAGAAGCGGGGCAGCTTAATTTTGTTTGCCAGGGAAACGGGCCGTGGGTTTTGTTTGGGGGCCTATGGCTGAGAGTGGCCGGCTGGCTCCTGAAAATCCACGCTAGGCAGCATGGTTCCCAGATGCAAGGTGGCACCAGTGCCAAGTCGGGCTGGTTTGATGGTGCAAAGTGGCTCCTGCAATCTGCCATCCAGAAGCGGGGCAGCTGATTTTTGTTTGCCATAGAAAAATTCCGTGGATTGTTTTTGGGGGCATATTGCTGGGAGTGGCCGGCTGGCTCCTTAAAATGCTCGATACGCATGATGGTTCCCAGGTCCAAGGTGTCACCACTACCAAGTCGGCCTGCGGTTTTAGTATCAAGTTCATCCTGCAATTTGCCATCCAGAAGAGGGGCAGTTGAGTTTTGTTTGCCAGAGAAACGGGCCGAGGTTTCTGTTTGGGGACATATGGCTGAGAGTGGCCGGCTGGCCCCTGAATATCCACGATACACAGCATGGTTCCCAGATCCAAGGTGGCACCAGTGCCAAGTTGGGCTGGTTTGATAGTACCAAGTGTCTCCTGCAATCTGCCATCCAGAAGCGGGGCAGCTTACTTTTGTTTGCCAGAGAAATAGGCCTAGGTTTTTGTCTGGGGGCCTGTGGCTAGGAGTGGCCGGCTGGCTCCTAAGAATCCACGATACGCAGGATGTTTCCCAGACCCAAGGTGGCACCAGTGCCAAGTCGGGCTGGTTTGATAGTACCAAGTGGCTCCTGCAAACTCCATCAAAAAGTTGGCAGGCGTGTTTTGTTTTCCAGGGAACAGCGCCGTTGATTTTGTTTGGGGGCCTGTGGCTGGGAGTGGCCGGCTGGCTCCTTAGAATCCACGATACGCAGGATGGTTCCCAGACCCAAGGTGGCACCAGTGCCAAGTCGGGCTGGTTTGATTACACCAAGTGGCTCCTGCAATCTGCCATCCAGAAGTGAGGCAGCTAAGTTTTGTTTGCCAGAAAAAAGGGCCGTGGTTTTTGTTGGGGGCCTGTGGCTGGGAGTGGCCGGCTGGCTCCTTAGAATCCACCATACGCAGGATGGTTCCCAGACCCAAGGTGGCACCAGTGCCAAGTCGGGCTGGTTTGATAGTACCAAGTGGCTCCTGCAATCTGCCATCCAGAAGCGGTGCAGTTGAGTTTTGTTTGCCAGAGAAAAGGGCCGTGGGTTGTGTTTGGGGGCATATGGCTGGGAGTGGCCGGCTGTCTCATTAAAAAGATCGATACGCAGGATGGTTCCCAGACCCAAGGTGGCACCAGTGCCAAGTCGGGCTGTTTTTATAGTACCAAGTGCGTCCTGCAATTTGCCATCCAGAAGAGGGGCAGTGGAGTTTTGTTTGCCAGAGAATAGCGCCGTTGTTTGTGTTTGGGAGCTTGTGGCTGGGAGTGGCCGACTGGCGCCGTAGAATCTGTGTTACGCAGCATGGTTCCCAGACCAGAGGTGGCACCAGTGCCAAGTTGGGCTGGTTTGATAGTACCAAGTGGCTCCTGCAATCTGCCATCCAGAAGCGGGGCAGCTTACTTTTGTTTGCCAGGGAAACGGGCCGAGGTTTGTGACTGGGGACCTATGGCTGGGAGTGACCGGCTGGCTCCTGAAAAGCTACGATAGGCAGGATGGTGACCAGACCCATGGTGGCACCAGTGCCAAGTTGGGCTGGTTTGATAGTACCAAGTGGCTCCTGCAATCTGCCATCAAAATTTGTCAGGCGAGTTTTGTTTTCCAGGGAAAAGCGCCGTTGTTTGTATTTGGGGGCCTGTGGCTGGGAGTGGCCGGCTGGCTCCTTAGAATCCACCATACGCAGGATGGTTCCCAGACCCAAGGTGGCACCAGTGCCAAGTCGGGCTGGTTTGATACTACCAAGTGCGTCCTGCAATCTGCCATCCAGAAGCGGGGCAGCTTAATTTTGTTTGCCAGGGAAACGGGCCGTGGGTTTTGTTTGGGTGCCTATGGCTGAGAGTGGCCGGCTGGCTCCTGAAAATCCACGCTAGGCAGCATGGTTCCCAGATGCAAGGTGGCACCAGTGCCAAGTCGGGCTGGTTTGATGGTGCAAAGTGGCTCCTGCAATCTGCCATCCAGAAGCGGGGCAGCTGATTTTTGTTTGCCAGAGAAAAATTCCGTGGATTGTTTTTGGGGGCATATTGCTGGGAGTGGCCGGCTGGCTCCTTAAAATGCTCGATACGCATGATGGTTCCCAGGTCCAAGGTGTCACCACTACCAAGTCGGCCTGCGGTTTTAGTATCAAGTTCATCCTGCAATTTGCCATCCAGAAGAGGGGCAGTTGAGTTTTGTTTGCCAGAGAAACGGGCCGAGGTTTCTGTTTGGGGACATATGGCTGAGAGTGGCCGGCTGGCCCCTGAATATCCACGATACACAGCATGGTTCCCAGATCCAAGGTGGCACCAGTGCCAAGTTGGGCTGGTTTGATAGTACCAAGTGTCTCCTGCAATCTGCCATCCAGAAGCGGGGCAGCTTACTTTTGTTTGCCAGAGAAATAGGCCTAGGTTTTTGTCTGGGGGCCTGTGGCTAGGAGTGGCCGGCTGGCTCCTAAGAATCCACGATACGCAGGATGTTTCCCAGACCCAAGGTGGCACCAGTGCCAAGTCGGGCTGGTTTGATAGTACCAAGTGGCTCCTGCAAACTCCATCAAAAAGTTGGCAGGCGTGTTTTGTTTTCCAGGGAACAGCGCCGTTGATTTTGTTTGGGGGCCTGTGGCTGGGAGTGGCCGGCTGGCTCCTTAGAATCCACGATACGCAGGATGGTTCCCAGACCCAAGGTGGCACCAGTGCCAAGTCGGGCTGGTTTGATTACACCAAGTGGCTCCTGCAATCTGCCATCCAGAAGTGAGGCAGCTAAGTTTTGTTTGCCAGAAAAAAGGGCCGTGGTTTTTGTTGGGGGCCTGTGGCTGGGAGTGGCCGGCTGGCTCCTTAGAATCCACCATACGCAGGATGGTTCCCAGACCCAAGGTGGCACCAGTGCCAAGTCGGGCTGGTTTGATAGTCCCAAGTGGCTCCTGCAAACTGCCATCCAGAAGCGGGGCAGCTGAGTTTTGTTTGCCAGGGAAATGGGCCGTTGTTTGTGTTTGGGGGCCTGTGGCTGGGAGTGTTCGGCTGGTTCCTGAATATGTACGATACGCAGGATGGTTCCCAGACCCAAGGTGGCACCAGTGCCAAGTCGGGCTGGTTTGATGGTGCAAAGTGGCTCCTGCAATCTGCCATCCAGACGCGGGGCAGCGGATTTTTGTTTCCATGAGAAATGGTCCGTGGTTTGTTTTTGGGGGTATATGGCTGGGCCTGGCCGGCTGGCTCCTTAAAAAGCTCGATATGCAGGATGGTTCCCTGACACAAGGTGGCACCAGTGCCACGTCGGGCGGTTTTCGTAGTACAAAGTGCGTCCTAAAATTTGCCATCCAGAAGAGGGGCAGTTGAGTTTTGTTTGCCAGAGAAAAGGTCCGTGGTTTGTTTTTGGGGGCATATGGCTGAGAGTGGCTGGCTGGCCCCTGAAAATCCACGATACACAGGATGGTTCCCAGATCCAAGGTGGCACCTGTGCCAAGTCGGGCTGATTTGATAGTACTAAGTAGCTCCTGCAATCTGCCATCCAGAAGCGGGGCAGCTTACTTTTGTTTGCCAGGGAAACGGGCCGAGGTTTGTGTTTGGGGGCCTATGGCTGAGAGTGACCGGCTGGCTCCTGAAAAGCTACAATAGGCAGGATGGTGACCAGACCCATGGTGGCACCAGTGCCAAGTTGGGCTGGTTTGATAGTACCAAGTGGTTCCTGCAATCTGCCATCCAGAAGCAGGGCAGCTGAGTTTTGTTTGCCAGAGAAAAGGGCCTTGGTTTGTGTTTGGGGGCATATGGCTGGGTGTGGCCAGCTGGCTCCTTAAAATGCACGATATGCAACATGGCTCCCAGACCCAAGGTGGCACCAGTGCCAAGTTGGGCTGGTTTGATAGTACCAAGTGGCTCCTGCAATCTTCCATGATCACGTGGAGAAATACTTTCTGGTTTCAGCCTCATGCTCTTTCTTCTCTCCCTCAACTTCTCTATCACCTCTCATCTGGTTCACATGCGCTGTCTTCAAGGTCCACAGGCTACTTTTCACAGAATCTTCTGGCCTGATGAAGTAAGAATGATGAATAGAACAGAGCTGGGATCTATTTTCCAGTTTGGATAAAATGCATTCTGCACACAAATCCAAGGAGAACGGGCTGCCCCGATGCCCAGAAAATCTTTCACTCCTGCTAGTGTTCTACGTCAACCGCAACTTAGTCTGAAAGAAAAGCTTTTTCTCTGAGAGCATCTGAGAGGTTTGCATGAAGCACTGATATCTGACATATGCAATTTTGAATAGGAGAGGAAAAAGAAAATGGCAAGGAGTTTTTAATTTTAGTGGTTTCAATTTTAATTTCCGTGCACTTTTTCAAAACTTGTCAGCTCAAATGCCCATCAACATCTTTTAGTCATCTGTAAGTCAGTATTCATATAAAATGTGCTTCAAATCCAAAGAATTTCAAATTTGCACTCCAAGCTTCTATGCCTAGATTTATGATTTCCTACACATATTAGATGAAAGGAAGGCCTTTTTTACTGTGGGAGTGCTGGAACACTGGAACAGGTTGCCCAGAGAAGTTGTGGGTGTCCCATCCCTGAAAGTATTCAAGGTCACCTTGGACGGGGCTTGGAGCAGCAACAAAGGAGAAGCTTGATGGTAGAGAAACAAAGTTGGACTATAGAAGAAACTTGGATTGAAGTATAGGATCAAGTTTTCTCTCAGCTCTTGGGGTAAATTCAAAGTTGTACAAAATGACATTTATCTGTGCTATTCACTACTGTAACAGAAAGTTTCATGAAAACTGTACAGAAGATAGTAAATTTTAAAAGAGATAAGAATTACAGCATAAAATCCATGGGATAGGTTACAACATGAGACACTCTCTAAGAGAAAATCTCTGTGTTTCAGCACTTCATCGGGGTAAGATTTCATGAAGTGCCAAAGAAGGCGGCAAAATATCATTCGGGACATTATTTACTGGAATTCAGCCTGGCCATTAGTAGGAACTGCCTTTGAACATATCATGTAGATATACCACACACGCTTTCCCTTCACTGAAAAATTACTGTTTACAACAAATAAGCAATTGACGATCAAAATTGATTGAAAGCATCTTAAACATGTCAAGTATTTCATTGTAGATGATCTGTGATCCAAATGCTTCTTCCACCTTCGAGAGGGACAGAAGAATTCTTCCATATCATGATGGTTTAAAATTGTATCAACCAATGTTTTCTGCTGAAAAGATATCATCTATTTTTTTCTATTTTTGGAAGAAAATATTCCTAGACATACAACAGGTGAGAACTAAGTAATTTTAAAGAAACAAATGAAATGAAAATATTCTGTAAATAGAATGAAATGAAAAGCTGTGTTTTAAATAGGAGCTAAATATTAAACAGAATTTTTGTACCAGGCATTTGAATTACTGCACCAGCTCTTTTGCCCATCAAGAGAGGCATTTAGCATTTCAGTCTTTTCCAAGGTGTTCATGATCTGCTATGCTGATCTCTGTGTGTGCCTAGGTGTGTGTGGAGGGGGGGGCATATGAAGGGGAGTGTGTATGTTTGCTTTACAATTGTTGTGGCAGATTCATGCCTCAGCTCCACATTTTGTTTTAAAAAGGTCACACCGAGTGGATATGAAGTTTACTATCAACAAGAGATCGATTCCCAAATCATCCATTTGACTCTCCCTTATAAATCATGTGCTTTGTTGCATATTTTATCAAATATACTTTCAAGCCAGATGGAGGAAGGAGGATGTGGGAATCCCTCCACCATCTTGCAACTTTTATGTAAGTAGGTTTTCAAGAAAATCATCATTTCTCTTTTAAATATGTCTGGAACAGGCATGATGGTAGTGTCAACCTGTTGGAGTTTTTGTTGCTGGAAGAAGTTGTACAAAAGGATTGGTTTTTACATTGACCAGTTACTGAATCAAGCGCAGGAATACATTGGAAATTTAGCTGGGGGTTCCTTTTCCAGCAGACTACTTCTAGAACGAGCTTGTACACTGAAGCTGACTCTTTTGCTCTCTTTTTGTTTCTTTCCTATTTTCTTGGCTTCTTTGCCACTATCTAGACAATTTTGGAACTTTGTTCCCAACTAAAATGGTTTCAATAGTCTGATTGTGATCATACATTTTTACAAGGAATTTTTAAAATCTTTCCTCGAGTCCAGAAAGTCAAGGACTTAGATCTTTTTCTTCCCTTATCAATATTGCCATGAAATTGATAAATAAAGACCAACTCTTTATTTTTGTTTTTAACCCACGTAGATAATTCCCATCCATTAATCCATTTTGTGGACCAATAGCTGCCATTCTGATGGAAGCTGTCACTTCTTAACAATAGGCATTCTGTGACTATGTTGACTGCACTTTGGGTGAAGATCCTAACTGGTCTTAGATATACATAGGGAGAAATTTGCTCAGCCAGTGTCAGTCTTAAGCATGCGTATCAGAAGATCTTTCTAGAGCTGGGAATTTTCCCATGAAAGGGATTCAGTTAGGGAAGAGACACTTGTGCCAGAGTTTTACATTCTTCTTGAACACTGCTTAAGGAACTTAGATGCCATGTCCATTTGGATCTCTGTCTGCACAGAACTTTGTCATGCCAGCGCTTTGAAATGCATCTTGAAGAGAATTCACTAGCACAGAATGAAAGAGAGTGGAAGGGGTTGGTGGGGCTAACCAGGCCCAACCCCCCTGCCTAAACCAGGATACCTAGAGCCTCTTGCCCAGGATTCTATCTGGGTGTACTTTTAATGTCTTCAAAGATCCAGGCTCCACAATCTTTCTGGGCAGTCTGTGCCGTGGTTCAGTCACCCTGACAGTAAAGAAACATTTACTGATGTTCAAAGGCAATCTCCTGTATTTCAGTGTGTGCCCACTGCCTCTTGTCTTTTCCCTCAGCATCACTGAAAAGACACTGATTCCCTCCCCTTTGCACTATTGCTTCCATATGTATGTGTGATGCCATGTAGAGGTATGTCAAAAACCTCCCTGAAGCCCAGGCAGATAATATTCCCTTCATCTACCAGTCAAGTTGATTCATCAGAGGAGTTTAAAGTGATGTTCAGCATGAAATTCCCCTGAAAAATCATGCTAACTACATTATTTGGTCATCTGTCATGTGCCTGGCAAGGATTTCCAGGAAGAGCTGCTTCATCAACTTCCTGGGGATAAAAAAGAGGCTGGCTGGTTTGTACTATGGCGAGTCCTCTTAATTGCCTTTTTTGAAGATGGGTGTCATTTGCTAACATCCACTCTTTAGCTCCTCTTCTCATCTACACCTCGGCAAAAAGCTTTTCCACTATGTCTGGCTAGGAAAAACTGTGCCAGCACAGAAAACATCTCCCATCGTGTTCTAGAAGTTGCACGGATGTCTGCCAAGTGTTTGGCAGGAAGAAAAGAAAAGTTGTCCAAAACAGCTTCCAATCGAATGTTCCTGTGATTGGAAAAGTCAGGAGAGTGCAAAGGTACTGTTTTCTATCAGTTGGCAAGGTGCGCACACAATCCCAGTGTTGTACAGCTTGCTTCTTCACCTTCCCGAAGCTGCCGCTCTCGCCGGCTGCCGGAGCCCAAGAAGCGGCTTCTTCGCGCAAAGACGATTGTGCCGCTCACAGTGCTCTCCTTAGCGCGGCTTCTGCCGAAAGACGCCCGGCAGCGGCTCTTACCTCCGGAGAGCATCCTACCTTCGTCTTTAGCTCCTCTTCTCATCTACACCTCGGCAAAAAGCTTTTCCACTATGTCTGGCTAGGAAAAACTGTGCCAGCACAGAAAACATCTCCCATCGTGTTCTAGAAGTTGCACGGATGTCTGCCAAGTGTTTGGCAGGAAGAAAAGAAAAGTTGTCCAAAACAGCTTCCAATCGAATGTTCCTGTGATTGGAAAAGTCAGGAGAGTGCAAAGGTACTGTTTTCTATCAGTTGGCAAGGTGCGCACACAATCCCAGTGTTGTACAGCTTGCTTCTTCACCTTCCCGAAGCTGCCGCTCTCGCCGGCTGCCGGAGCCCAAGAAGCGGCTTCTTCGCGCAAAGACGATTGTGCCGCTCACAGTGCTCTCCTTAGCGCGGCTTCTGCCGAAAGACGCCCGGCAGCGGCTCTTACCTCCGGAGAGCATCCTACCTTCGTCTTTCGCGTCTTTTGTAGTCTACATCTTAGCAAAACGCTTCTCCACTATGTCTGGCTAGGAAAAACTGTGCCAGCACAGAAAACATCTCCCATCGTGTTCTAGAAGTTGCACGGATGTCTGCCAAGTGTTTGGCAGGAAGAAAAGAAAAGTTGTCCAAAACAGCTTCCAATCGAATGTTCCTGTGATTGGAAAAGTCAGGAGAGTGCAAAGGTACTGTTTTCTATCAGTTGGCAAGGTGCGCACACAATCCCAGTGTTGTACAGCTTGCTTCTTCACCTTCCCGAAGCTGCCGCTCTCGCCGGCTGCCGGAGCCCAAGAAGCGGCTTCTTCGCGCAAAGACGATTGTGCCGCTCACAGTGCTCTCCTTAGCGCGGCTTCTGCCGAAAGACGCCCGGCAGCGGCTCTTACCTCCGGAGAGCATCCTACCTTCGTCTTTCGCGTCTTTTGTAGTCTACACCTCGGCAAAACGCTTTTCCACTATGTCTGGCTAGGAAAATCTGTGCCAGCACAGAAAACATCTCCCATCGTGTTCTAGAAGTTGCACGGATGTCTGCCAAGTGTTTGGCAGGAAGAAAAGAAAAGTTGTCCAAAACAGCTTCCAATCGAATGTTCCTGTGATTGGAAAAGTCAGGAGAGTGCAAAGGTACTGTTTTCTATCAGTTGGCAAGGTGCGCACACAATCCCAGTGTTGTACAGCTTGCTTCTTCACCTTCCCGAAGCTGCCGCTCTCGCCGGCTCCCGGAGCCCAAGAAGCGGCTTCTTCGCGCAAAGACGATTGTGCCGCTCACAGTGCTCTCCTTAGCGCGGCTTCTGCCGAAAGACGCCCGGCAGCGGCTCTTACCTCCGGAGAGCATCCTACCTTCGTCTTTCGCGTCTTATGTAGTCTACACCTCGGCAAAAAGCTTTTCCACTATGTCTGGCTAGGAAAAACTGTGCCAGCACAGAAAACATCTCCCATCGTGTTCTAGAAGTTGCACGGATGTCTGCCAAGTGTTTGGCAGGAAGAAAAGAAAAGTTGTCCAAAACAGCTTCCAATCGAATGTTCCTGTGATTGGAAAAGTCAGGAGAGTGCAAAGGTACTGTTTTCTATCAGTTGGCAAGGTGCGCACACAATCCCAGTGTTGTACAGCTTGCTTCTTCACCTTCCCGAAGCTGCCGCTCTCGCCGGCTGCCGGAGCCCAAGAAGCGGCTTCTTCGCGCAAAGACGATTGTGCCGCTCACAGGGCTCTCCTTAGCGCGGCTTCTGCCGAAAGACGCCCGGCAGCGGCTCTTACCACCGGAGAGCATCCTACCTTCGTCTTTCGCGTCTTTTGTAGTCTACACCTCGGCAAAACGCTTTTCCACTATGTCTGGCTAGGAAAAACTGTGCCAGCACAGAAAACATCTCCCATCGTGTTCTAGAAGTTGCACGGATGTCTGCCAAGTGTTTGGCAGGAAGAAAAGAAAAGTTGTCCAAAACAGCTTCCAATCGAATGTTCCTGTGATTGGAAAAGTCAGGAGAGTGCAAAGGTACTGTTTTCTATCAGTTGGCAAGGTGCGCACACAATCCCAGTGTTGTACAGCTTGCTTCTTCACCTTCCCGAAGCTGCCGCTCTCGCCGGCTGCCGGAGCCCAAGAAGCGGCTTCTTCGCGCAAAGACGATTGTGCCGCTCACAGTGCTCTCCTTAGCGCGGCTTCTGCCGAAAGACGCCCGGCAGCGGCTCTTACCTCCGGAGAGCATCCTACCTTCGTCTTTCGCGTCTTTTGTAGTCTACATCTTAGCAAAACGCTTTTCCACTATGTCTGGCTAGGAAAAACTGTGCCAGCACAGAAAACATCTCCCATCGTGTTCTAGAAGTTGCACGGATGTCTGCCAAGTGTTTGGCAGGAAGAAAAGAAAAGTTGTCCAAAACAGCTTCCAATCGAATGTTCCTGTGATTGGAAAAGTCAGGAGAGTGCAAAGGTACTGTTTTCTATCAGTTGGCAAGGTGCGCACACAATCCCAGTGTTGTACAGCTTGCTTCTTCACCTTCCCGAAGCTGCCGCTCTCGCCGGCTGCCGGAGCCCAAGAAGCGGCTTCTTCGCGCAAAGACGATTGTGCCGCTCACAGTGCTCTCCTTAGCGCGGCTTCTGCCGAAAGACGCCCGGCAGCGGCTCTTACCTCCGGAGAGCATCCTACCTTCGTCTTTCGCGTCTTTTGTAGTCTACATCTTAGCAAAACGCTTTTCCACTATGTCTGGCTAGGAAAAACTGTGCCAGCACAGAAAACATCTCCCATCGTGTTCTAGAAGTTGCACGGATGTCTGCCAAGTGTTTGGCAGGAAGAAAAGAAAAGTTGTCCAAAACAGCTTCCAATCGAATGTTCCTGTGATTGGAAAAGTCAGGAGAGTGCAAAGGTACTGTTTTCTATCAGTTGGCAAGGTGCGCACACAATCCCAGTGTTGTACAGCTTGCTTCTTCACCTTCCCGAAGCTGCCGCTCTCGCCGGCTCCCGGAACCGAAGAATCGGCTTGTTCGCGCAAACACGATTGTGCCGCTCACAGGGCTCTCCTTAGCGCGGCTTCTGCCGAAAGACGCCCGGCAGCGGCTCTTAACTCCGGAGAGCATCCTACCTTCGTCTTTCGCGTCTTATGTAGTCTACATCTTAGCAAAACGCTTTTCCACTATGTCTGGCTAGGAAAAACTGTGCCAGCACAGAAAACATCTCCCATCGTGTTCTAGAAGTTGCACGGATGTCTGCCAAGTGTTTGGCAGGAAGAAAAGAAAAGTTGTCCAAAACAGCTTCCAATCGAATGTTCATGTGATTGGAAAAGTCAGGAGAGTGCAAAGGTACTGTTTTCTATCAGTTGGCAAGGTGCGCACACAATCCCAGTGTTGTACAGCTTGCTTCTTCACCTTCCCGAAGCTGCCGCTCTCGCCGGCTGCCGGAGCCCAAGAAGCGGCTTCTTCGCGCAAAGACGATTGTGCCGCTCACAGTGCTCTCCTTAGCGCGGCTTCTGCCGAAAGACGCCCGGCAGCGGCTCTTACCTCCGGAGAGCATCCTACCTTCGTCTTTCGCGTCTTTTGTAGTCTACATCTTAGCAAAACGCTTTTCCACTATGTCTGGCTAGGAAAAACTGTGCCAGCACAGAAAACATCTCCCATCGTGTTCTAGAAGTTGCACGGATGTCTGCCAAGTGTTTGGCAGGAAGAAAAGAAAAGTTGTCCAAAACAGCTTCCAATCGAATGTTCCTGTGATTGGAAAAGTCAGGAGAGTGCAAAGGTACTGTTTTCTATCAGTTGGCAAGGTGCGCACACAATCCCAGTGTTGTACAGCTTGCTTCTTCACCTTCCCGAAGCTGCCACTCTCAGGAGGTAAGAGCCGCTGCCGGGCGTCTTTCGGCAGAAGCCGCGCTAAGGGGAGCACTGTGAGCGGCACAATCGTCTTTGCGCGAAGAAGCCGATTCTTCGGTTCCGGCAGCCGGCGAGAGCGGCAGCTTCGGGAAGGTGAAGAAGCAAGCTGTACAACACTGGGATTGTGTGCGCACCTTGCCAACTGATAGAAAACAGTACCTTTGCACTCTCCTGACTTTTCCAATCACAGGAACATTCGATTGGAAGCTGTTTTGGACAACTTTTCTTTTCTTCCTGCCAAACACTTGGCAGACATCCGTGCAACTTCTAGAACACGATGGGAGATGTTTTCTGTGCTGGCACAGTTTTTCCTAGCCAGACATAGTGGAAAAGCGTTTTGCTAAGATGTAGACTACAAAAGACGCGAAAGACGAAGGTAGGATGCTCTCCGGAGGTAAGAGCCGCTGCCGGGCGTCTTTCGGCAGAAGTCGCGCTAAGGAGAGCACTGTGAGCGGCACAATCGTCTTTGCGCGAAGAAGCCGCTTCTTGGGCTCCGGCAGCCGGCGAGAGCGGCAGCTTCGGGAAGGTGAAGAAGCAAGCTGTACAACACTGGGATTGTGTGCGCACCTTGCCAACTGATAGAAAACAGTACCTTTGCACTCTCCTGACTTTTCCAATCACAGGAACATTCGATTGGAAGCTGTTTTGGACAACTTTTCTTTTCTTCCTGCCAAACACTTGGCAGACATCCGTGCAACTTCTAGAACACGATGGGAGATGTTTTCTGTGCTGGCACAGTTTTTCCTAGCCAGACATAGTGGAAAAGCGTTTTGCTAAGATGTAGACTACAAAAGACGCGAAAGACGAAGGTAGGATGCTCTCCGGAGGTAAGAGCCGCTGCCGGGCGTCTTTCGGCAGAAGCCGCGCTAAGGAGAGCACTGTGAGCGGCACAATCGTCTTTGCGCGAAGAAGCCGCTTCTTCGGTTCCGGGAGCCGGCGAGAGCGGCAGCTTCGGGAAGGTGAAGAAGCAAGCTGTACAACACTGGGATTGTGTGCGCACCTTGCCAACTGATAGAAAACAGTACCTTTGCACTCTCCGGACTTTTCCAATCACAGGAACATTCGATTGGAAGCTGTTTTGGACAACTTTTCTTTTCTTCCTGCCAAACACTTGGCAGACATCCGTGCAACTTCTAGAACACGATGGGAGATGTTTTCTGTGCTGGCACAGTTTTTCCTAGCCAGACATAGTGGAAAAGCTTTTTGCCGAGGTGTAGACTACAAAAGACGCGAAAGACGAAGGTAGGATGCTCTCCGGAGGTAAGAGCCGCTGCCGGGCGTCTTTCGGCAGAAGCCGCGCTAAGGAGAGCCCTGTGAGCGGCACAATCGTCTTTGCGCGAAGAAGCCGCTTCTTCGGTTCCGGGAGCCGGCGAGAGCGGCAGCTTCGGGAAGGTGAAGAAGCAAGCTGTACAACACTGGGATTGTGTGCGCACCTTGCCAACTGATAGAAAACAGTACCTTTGCACTCTCCTGACTTTTCCAATCACAGGAACATTCGATTGGAAGCTGTTTTGGACAACTTTTCTTTTCTTCCTGCCAAACACTTGGCAGACATCCGTGCAACTTCTAGAACACGATGGGAGATGTTTTCTGTGCTGGCACAGTTTTTCCTAGCCAGACATAGTGGAAAAGCGTTTTGCCGAGGTGTAGATGAGAAGAGGAGCTAAAGACGAAGGTAGGATGCTCTCCGGAGGTAAGAGCCGCTGCCGGGCGTCTTTCGGCAGAAGCCGCGCTAAGGAGAGCACTGTGAGCGGCACAATCGTCTTTGCGCGAAGAAGCCGCTTCTTGGGCTCCGGCAGCCGGCGAGAGCGGCAGCTTCGGGAAGGTGAAGAAGCAAGCTGTACAACACTGGGATTGTGTGCGCACCTTGCCAACTGATAGAAAACAGTACCTTTGCACTCTCCTGACTTTTCCAATCACAGGAACATTCGATTGGAAGCTGTTTTGGACAACTTTTCTTTTCTTCCTGCCAAACACTTGGCAGACATCCGTGCAACTTCTAGAACACGATGGGAGATGTTTTCTGTGCTGGCACAGTTTTTCCTAGCCAGACATAGTGGAAAAGCTTTTTGCCGAGGTGTAGATGAGAAGAGGAGCTAAAGAGTGGATGTTAGCAAATGACACCCATCTTCAAAAAAGGCAATTAAGAGGACTCGCCATAGTACAAACCAGCCAGCCTCTTTTTTATCCCCAGGAAGTTGATGAAGCAGCTCTTCCTGGAAATCCTTGCCAGGCACATGACAGATGACCAAATAATGTAGTTAGCATGATTTTTCAGGGGAATTTCATGCTGAACATCACTTTAAACTCCTCTGATGAATCAACTTGACTGGTAGATGAAGGGAATATTATCTGCCTGGGCTTCAGGGAGGTTTTTGACATACCTCTACATGGCATCACACATACATATGGAAGCAATAGTGCAAAGGGGAGGGAATCAGTGTCTTTTCAGTGATGCTGAGGGAAAAGACAAGAGGCAGTGGGCACACACTGAAATACAGGAGATTGCCTTTGAACATCAGTAAATGTTTCTTTACTGTCAGGGTGACTGAACCACGGCACAGACTGCCCAGAAAGATTGTGGAGCCTGGATCTTTGAAGACATTAAAAGTACACCCAGATAGAATCCTGGGCAAGAGGCTCTAGGTATCCTGGTTTAGGCAGGGGGGTTGGGCCTGGTTAGCCCCACCAACCCCTTCCACTCTCTTTCATTCTGTGCTAGTGAATTCTCTTCAAGATGCATTTCAAAGCGCTGGCATGACAAAGTTCTGTGCAGACAGAGATCCAAATGGACATGGCATCTAAGTTCCTTAAGCAGTGTTCAAGAAGAATGTAAAACTCTGGCACAAGTGTCTCTTCCCTAACTGAATCCCTTTCATGGGAAAATTCCCAGCTCTAGAAAGATCTTCTGATACGCATGCTTAAGACTGACACTGGCTGAGCAAATTTCTCCCTATGTATATCTAAGACCAGTTAGGATCTTCACCCAAAGTGCAGTCAACATAGTCACAGAATGCCTATTGTTAAGAAGTGACAGCTTCCATCAGAATGGCAGCTATTGGTCCACAAAATGGATTAATGGATGGGAATTATCTACGTGGGTTAAAAACAAAAATAAAGAGTTGGTCTTTATTTATCAATTTCATGGCAATATTGATAAGGGAAGAAAAAGATCTAAGTCCTTGACTTTCTGGACTCGAGGAAAGATTTTAAAAATTCCTTGTAAAAATGTATGATCACAATCAGACTATTGAAACCATTTTAGTTGGGAACAAAGTTCCAAAATTGTCTAGATAGTGGCAAAGAAGCCAAGAAAATAGGAAAGAAACAAAAAGAGAGCAAAAGAGTCAGCTTCAGTGTACAAGCTCGTTCTAGAAGTAGTCTGCTGGGAAAAGGAACCCCCAGCTAAATTTCCAATGTATTCCTGCGCTTGATTCAGTAACTGGTCAATGTAAAAACCAATCCTTTTGTACAACTTCTTCCAGCAACAAAAACTCCAACAGGTTGACACTACCATCATGCCTGTTCCAGACATATTTAAAAGAGAAATGATGATTTTCTTGAAAACCTACTTACATAAAAGTTGCAAGATGGTGGAGGGATTCCCACATCCTCCTTCCTCCATCTGGCTTGAAAGTATATTTGATAAAATATGCAACAAAGCACATGATTTATAAGGGAGAGTCAAATGGATGATTTGGGAATCGATCTCTTGTTGATAGTAAACTTCATATCCACTCGGTGTGACCTTTTTAAAACAAAATGTGGAGCTGAGGCATGAATCTGCCACAACAATTGTAAAGCAAACATACACACTCCCCTTCATATGCCCCCCCCTCCACACACACCTAGGCACACACAGAGATCAGCATAGCAGATCATGAACACCTTGGAAAAGACTGAAATGCTAAATGCCTCTCTTGATGGGCAAAAGAGCTGGTGCAGTAATTCAAATGCCTGGTACAAAAATTCTGTTTAATATTTAGCTCCTATTTAAAACACAGCTTTTCATTTCATTCTATTTACAGAATATTTTCATTTCATTTGTTTCTTTAAAATTACTTAGTTCTCACCTGTTGTATGTCTAGGAATATTTTCTTCCAAAAATAGAAAAAAATAGATGATATCTTTTCAGCAGAAAACATTGGTTGATACAATTTTAAACCATCATGATATGGAAGAATTCTTCTGTCCCTCTCGAAGGTGGAAGAAGCATTTGGATCACAGATCATCTACAATGAAATACTTGACATGTTTAAGATGCTTTCAATCAATTTTGATCGTCAATTGCTTATTTGTTGTAAACAGTAATTTTTCAGTGAAGGGAAAGTGTGTGTGGTATATCTACATGATATGTTCAAAGGCAGTTCCTACTAATGGCCAGGCTGAATTCCAGTAAATAATGTCCCGAATGATATTTTGCCGCCTTCTTTGGCACTTCATGAAATCTTACCCCGATGAAGTGCTGAAACAAAGAGATTTTCTCTTAGAGAGTGTCTCATGTTGTAACCTATCCCATGGATTTTATGCTGTAATTCTTATCTCTTTTAAAATTTACTATCTTCTGTACAGTTTTCATGAAACTTTCTGTTACAGTAGTGAATAGCACAGATAAATGTCATTTTGTACAACTTTGAATTTACCCCAAGAGCTGAGAGAAAACTTGATCCTATACTTCAATCCGAGTTTCTTCTATAGTCCAACTTTGTTTCTCTACCATCAAGCTTCTCCTTTGTTGCTGCTCCAAGCCCCGTCCAAGGTGACCTTGAATACTTTCAGGGATGGGACACCCACAACTTCTCTGGGCAACCTGTTCCAGTGTTCCAGCACTCCCACAGTAAAAAAGGCCTTCCTTTCATCTAATATGTGTAGGAAATCATAAATCTAGGCATAGAAGCTTGGAGTGCAAATTTGAAATTCTTTGGATTTGAAGCACATTTTATATGAATACTGACTTACAGATGACTAAAAGATGTTGATGGGCATTTGAGCTGACAAGTTTTGAAAAAGTGCACGGAAATTAAAATTGAAACCACTAAAATTAAAAACTCCTTGCCATTTTCTTTTTCCTCTCCTATTCAAAATTGCATATGTCAGATATCAGTGCTTCATGCAAACCTCTCAGATGCTCTCAGAGAAAAAGCTTTTCTTTCAGACTAAGTTGCGGTTGACGTAGAACACTAGCAGGAGTGAAAGATTTTCTGGGCATTGGGGCAGCACGTTCTCCTTGGATTTGTGTGCAGAATGCATTTTATCCAAACTGGAAAATAGATCCCAGCTCTGTTCTATTCATCATTCTTACTTCATCAGGCCAGAAGATTCTGTGAAAAGTAGCCTGTGGACCTTGAAGACAGCGCATGTGAACCAGATGAGAGGTGATAGAGAAGTTGAGGGAGAGAAGAAAGAGCATGAGGCTGAAACCAGAAAGTATTTCTCCACGTGATCATGGAAGATTGCAGGAGCCACTTGGTACTATCAAACCAGCCCAACTTGGCACTGGTGCCACCTTGGGTCTGGGAGCCATGTTGCATATCGTGCATTTTAAGGAGCCAGCTGGCCACACCCAGCCATATGCCCCCAAACACAAACCAAGGCCCTTTTCTCTGGCAAACAAAACTCAGCTGCCCTGCTTCTGGATGGCAGATTGCAGGAACCACTTGGTACTATCAAACCAGCCCAACTTGGCACTGGTGCCACCATGGGTCTGGGAACAATCCTGCGTATCGTACATATTCAGGAACCAGCCGAACACTCCCAGCCACAGGCCCCCAAACACAAACAACGGCCCATTTCCCTGGCAAACAAAACTCAGCTGCCCCGCTTCTGGATGGCAGATTGCAGGAGCTACTTAGTACTATCAAATCAGCCCGACTTGGCACTGGTGCCACCTTGCATCTGGGAACCATCCTGTGTATCGTGGATTTTCAGGGGCCAGCCAGCCACTCTCAGCCATATGCCCCCAAAAACAAACCACGGACCTTTTCTCTGGCAAACAAAACTCAACTGCCCCTCTTCTGGATGGCAAATTTTAGGACGCACTTTGTACTACGAAAACCGCCCGACGTGGCACTGGTGCCACCTTGTGTCAGGGAACCATCCTGCATATCGAGCTTTTTAAGGAGCCAGCCGGCCAGGCCCAGCCATATACCCCCAAAAAAAAACCACGGACCATTTCTCATGGAAACAAAAATCCGCTGCCCCGCGTCTGGATGGCAGATTGCAGGAGCCACTTTGCACCATCAAACCAGCCCGACTTGGCACTGGTGCCACCTTGGGTCTGGGAACAATCCTGCGTATCGTACATATTCAGGAACCAGCCGAACACTCCCAGCCACAGGCCCCCAAACACAAACAACGGCCCATTTCCCTGGCAAACAAAACTCAGCTGCCCCGCTTCTGGATGGCAGTTTGCAGGAGCCACTTGGTACTATCAAACCAGCCCGACTTGGCACTGGTGCCACCTTGGGTCTGGGAACCATCCTGCGTATGGTGGATTCTAAGGAGCCAGCCGGCCACTCCCAGCCACAGGCCCCCAACAAAAACCACGGCCCTTTTTTCTGGCAAACAAAACTTAGCTGCCTCACTTCTGGATGGCAGATTGCAGGAGCCACTTGGTGTAATCAAACCAGCCCGACTTGGCACTGGTGCCACCTTGGGTCTGGGAACCATCCTGCGTATCGTGGATTCTAAGGAGCCAGCCGGCCACTCCCAGCCACAGGCCCCCAAACAAAATCAACGGCGCTGTTCCCTGGAAAACAAAACACGCCTGCCAACTTTTTGATGGAGTTTGCAGGAGCCACTTGGTACTATCAAACCAGCCCGACTTGGCACTGGTGCCACCTTGGGTCTGGGAAACATCCTGCGTATCGTGGATTCTTAGGAGCCAGCTGGCCACTCCTAGCCACAGGCCCCCAGACAAAAACCTAGGCCTATTTCTCTGGCAAACAAAAGTAAGCTGCCCCGCTTCTGGATGGCAGATTGCAGGAGACACTTGGTACTATCAAACCAGCCCAACTTGGCACTGGTGCCACCTTGGATCTGGGAACCATGCTGTGTATCGTGGATATTCAGGGGCCAGCCGGCCACTCTCAGCCATATGTCCCCAAACAGAAACCTCGGCCCGTTTCTCTGGCAAACAAAACTCAACTGCCCCTCTTCTGGATGGCAAATTGCAGGATGAACTTGATACTAAAACCGCAGGCCGACTTGGTAGTGGTGACACCTTGGACCTGGGAACCATCATGCGTATCGAGCATTTTAAGGAGCCAGCCGGCCACTCCCAGCAATATGCCCCCAAAAACAATCCACGGAATTTTTCTCTGGCAAACAAAAATCAGCTGCCCCGCTTCTGGATGGCAGATTGCAGGAGCCACTTTGCACCATCAAACCAGCCCGACTTGGCACTGGTGCCACCTTGCATCTGGGAACCATCCCGCGTATCGTGGATTTTCAGGAGCCAGCCGGCCACTCTCAGCCATAGGCCCCCAAACAAAACCCACGGCCCGTTTCCCTGGCAAACAAAATTAAGCTGCCCCGCTTCTGGATGGCAGATTGCAGGACGCACTTGGTAGTATCAAACCAGCCCGACTTGGCACTGGTGCCACCTTGGGTCTGGGAACCATCCTGCGTATTGTGGGTTCAAAGGAGCCAGCCGGCCACTCCCAGCCACAGGCCCCCAAATACAAACAACGGCGCTTTTCCCTGGAAAACAAAACTCGCCTGACAACTTTTTGATGGCAGATTGCAGGAGCCACTTGGTACTATCAAACCAGCCCAACTTGGCACTGGTGCCACCATGGGTCTGGTCACCATCCTGCCTATCGTAGCTTTTCAGGAGCCAGCCGGTCACTCCCAGCCATAGGTCCCCAGTCACAAACCTCGGCCCGTTTCCCTGGCAAACAAAAGTAAGCTGCCCCGCTTCTGGATGGCAGATTGCAGGAGCCACTTGGTACTATCAAACCAGCCCAACTTGGCACTGGTGCCACCTCTGGTCTGGGAACCATGCTGCGTAACACAGATTCTAAGGCGCCAGTCGGCCACTCCCAGCCACAAGCCCCCAAACACAAACAACGGCGCTATTCTCTGGCAAACAAAACTCCACTGCCCCTCTTCTGGATGGCAAATTGCAGGACGCACTTGGTACTATAAAAACAGCCCGACTTGGCACTGGTGCCACCTTGGGTCTGGGAACCATCCTGCGTATCGATCTTTTTAATGAGACAGCCGGCCACTCCCAGCCATATGCCCCCAAACACAACCCACGGCCCTTTTCTCTGGCAAACAAAACTCAACTGCACCGCTTCTGGATGGCAGATTGCAGGAGCCACTTGGTACTATCAAACCAGCCCGACTTGGCACTGGTGCCACCTTGGGTCTGGGAACCATCCTGCGTATGGTGGATTCTAAGGAGCCAGCCGGCCACTCCCAGCCACAGGCCCCCAACAAAAACCACGGCCCTTTTTTCTGGCAAACAAAACTTAGCTGCCTCACTTCTGGATGGCAGATTGCAGGAGCCACTTGGTGTAATCAAACCAGCCCGACTTGGCACTGGTGCCACCTTGGGTCTGGGAACCATCCTGCGTATCGTGGATTCTAAGCAGCCAGCCGGCCACTCCCAGCCACAGGCCCCCAAACAAAATCAACGGCGCTGTTCCCCGGAAAACAAAACACGCCTGCCAACTTTTTGATGGAGTTTGCAGGAGCCACTTGGTACTATCAAACCAGCCCGACTTGGCACTGGTGCCACCTTGGGTCTGGGAAACATCCTGCGTATCGTGGATTCTTAGGAGCCAGCCGGCCACTCCTAGCCACAGGCCCCCAGACAAAAACCTAGGCCTATTTCTCTGGCAAACAAAAGTAAGCTGCCCCGCTTCTGGATGGCAGATTGCAGGAGACACTTGGTACTATCAAACCAGCCCAACTTGGCACTGGTGCCACCTTGGATCTGGGAACCATGCTGTGTATCGTGGATATTCAGGGGCCAGCCGGCCACTCTCAGCCATATGTCCCCAAACAGAAACCTCGGCCCGTTTCTCTGGCAAACAAAACTCAACTGCCCCTCTTCTGGATGGCAAATTGCAGGATGAACTTGATACTAAAACCGCAGGCCGACTTGGTAGTGGTGACACCTTGGACCTGGGAACCACCATGCGTATCGAGCATTTTAAGGAGCCAGCCGGCCACTCCCAGCAATATGCCCCCAAAAACAATCCACGGAATTTTTCTCTGGCAAACAAAAATCAGCTGCCCCGCTTCTGGATGGCAGATTGCAGGAGCCACTTTGCACCATCAAACCAGCCCGACTTGGCACTGGTGCCACCTTGCATCTGGGAACCATGCTGCCTAGCGTGGATTTTCAGGAGCCAGCCGGCCACTCTCAGCCATAGGCCCCCAAACAAAACCCACGGCCCGTTTCCCTGGCAAACAAAATTAAGCTGCCCCGCTTCTGGATGGCAGATTGCAGGACGCACTTGGTAGTATCAAACCAGCCCGACTTGGCACTGGTGCCACCTTGGGTCTGGGAACCATCCTGCGTATCGTGGGTTCAAAGGAGCCAGCCGGCCACTCCCAGCCACAGGCCCCCAAATACAAACAACGGCGCTTTTCCCTGGAAAACAAAACTCGCCTGACAACTTTTTGATGGCAGATTGCAGGAGCCACTTGGTACTATCAAACCAGCCCAACTTGGCACTGGTGCCACCATGGGTCTGGTCACCATCCTGCCTATCGTAGCTTTTCAGGAGCCAGCCAGCCACCCCCAGCCAGAGGCCCCTAGACAAATATTTCGGCCCGTTTCCCTGGCAAACAAAAGTAAGCTACCCCGCTTCTGGATGGCAGATTGCAGGAGCCACTTTGCACCATCAAACTAGCCCGACTTGGCACTGGTGCCACCTCAGCTCTGGGAACCATCCTGCGTATCGTTCATTGTAAGGAGCCAGCCGGCCACTCCAGCCACAGGCCCCCAGACACAAACAACGGCGCTTTTCCCTGGAAAACAAAACTCGCCTGCCAACTTTTTGATGGCAGATTGCAGGAGCCACTTGGTACTATCAAATCAGCCCAACTTGGCACTGGTGCCACCATGGGTCTGGTCACCATCCTGCCTATCGTAGCTTTTCAGGAGCCAGCCGGTCACTCGCAGCCATAGGCCCCCAGACACAAAACTCGGCCCGTTTCCCTGGCAAACAAAAGTAAGCTACCCCGCTTCTGGATGGCAGATTGCAGGAGCCACTTTGCACCATCAAACTAGCCCGACTTGGCACTGGTGCCACCTCTGGTCTGGGAACCATCCTGCGTATCGTGGATTCTAAGGAGCCAGCCGGTCACTCCCACCCACAGGCCCCCAAACACAAACAACGGCACTTTTCCCTGGAAAACAAAACTCGCCTGCCAACTTTTTGATGGCAGATTGCAGGAGCCACTTGGTACTACCAAACCAGCCCAACTTGGCACTGGTGCCACCATGGGTCTGGTCACCATCCTGCCTATCGTAGCTTTTCAGGAGCCAGCCGGTCACTCCCAGCCATAGGCCCCCAGACAAAAACCTCGGCCCGTTTCCCTGGCAAACAAAAGTAAGTCATCCCGCTTCTGGATGGCAGATTGCAGGAGCCACTTTTCACCATCAAACCAGCCCGACTTGGCACTGGTGCCACCTCTGGTCTGGGAACCATGCTGCGTATCGTGGATTCTAAGGAGCCAGCCGGCCACTCCCAGCCACAGGCCCCCAAACACAAACAACGGCGCATTTCCCTGGATAACAAACTCGCCTGCCAACTTTTTGATGGCAGATTGCAGGAGCCACTTGGTACTATCAAACCAGCCCAACTTGGCACTGGTGCCACCATGGGTCTGGTCACCATCCTGCCTATCGTAGCTTTTCAGGAGCCAGCCGGTCACTCCCAGCCATAGGCCCTGAGACACAAACCTCGGCCCGTTTCCCTGGCAAACAAAAGTAAGCTGCCCCGCTTCTGGATGGTAGATTGCAGGACGCACTTGGTACTATCAAACCAGCCCAACTTGGCACTGGTGCCACCTCTGGTCTGGGAACCATTCTGCGTATCGTGGATTCTAAGGAGCCATCCGGCCACTCCCAGACACAGGCCCCCAAACACAAACAACGGCGCTATTCCCTGGAAAACAAAACTCGCCTGCCAAATTTTGATGGCAGATTGCAGGAGCCACTTGGTACTATCAAATCAGCCCAACTTGGCACTGGTGCCACCATGGGTCTGGTCACCATCCTGCCTATCGTAGCTTTTCAGGAGCCAGCCGGTCACTCCCAGCCATAGGCCCCCAGACACAAACCTCGGCCCGTTTCCCTGGCAAACAAAAGTAAGCACCCCCGATTCTGGATGGCAGATTGCAGGAGCCACTTGGTACTATCAAATCAGCCCAACTTGGCACTGGTGCCACCATGGGTCTGGTCACCATCCTGCCTATCGTAGCTTTTCAGGAGCCAGCCGGTCACTCCCAGCCATAGGCCCCCAGACAAAAAGCTCGGCCCGTTTCCCTGGCAAACAAAAGTAAGTTATCCCGCTTCTGGATGGCAGATTGCAGGAGCCACTTTTCACCATCAAACCAGCCCGACTTGGCACTGGTGCCACCTCTGGTCTGGGAACCATCCTGCGTATCGTGGATTCTAAGGAGCCAGCCGGCCACTCCCAGCCACTGGCCCCCAAACACAAACAACGGCGCTTTTCCCTGGATAACAAACTCGCCTGCCAATTTTTGATGGCAGATTGCAGGAGCCACTTGGTACTATCAAACCAGCCCAACTTGGCACTGGTGCCACCATGGGTCTGGTCACCATCCTGCCTATCGTAGCTTTTCAGGAGCCAGCCGGTCACTCCCAGCCATAGGCCCCCAGACAAAAACCTCGGCCCGTTTCCCTGGCAAACAAAAGTAAGTTATCCCGCTTCTGGATGGCAGATTGCAGGAGCCACTTTTCACCATCAAACCAGCCCAACTTGGCACTGGTGCCACCTCTGGTCTGGGAACCATCCTGCGTATCGTGGATTCTAAGGAGCCAGCCGGTCACTCCCACCCACAGGCCCCCAAACACAAACAACGGCACTTTTCCCTGGAAAACAAAACTCGCCTGCCAACATTTTGATGGCAGATTGCAGGAGCCACTTGGTACTATCAAACCAGCCCAACTTGGCACTGGTGCCACCATGGGTCTGGTCACCATCCTGCCTATCGTAGCTTTTCAGGAGCCAGCCGGTCACTCCCAGCCATAGGGCCCCAGATAAAAACCTCGGCCCGTTTCCCTGGCAAACAAAAGTAAGTCATCCCGCTTCTGGATGGCAGATTGCAGGAGCCACTTTTCACCATCAAACTAGCCCGACTTGGCACTGGTGCCACCTCTGGTCTGGGAACCATCCTGCGTATCGTGGATTCTAAGGAGCCAGCCGGCCACTCCCAGCCACAGGCCCCCAAACACAAACAACGGCGCTTTTCCCTGGATAACAAACTCGCCTGCCAACTTTTTGATGGCAGATTGCAGGAGCCACTTGGTACTATCAAACCAGCCCAACTTGGCACTGGTGCCACCATGGGTCTGGTCACCATCCTGCCTATCGTAGCTTTTCAGGAGCCAGCCGGTCACTCCCAGCCATAGGCCCCCAGACACAAACCTCGGCCCGTTTCCCTGGCAAACAAAAGTAAGCTGCCCCGCTTCTGGATGGCAGATTGCAGGACGCACTTGGTAGTATCAAACCAGCCCGACTTGGCACTGGTGCCACCTCTGGTCTGGGAACCATCCTGCGTATCGTGGATTCTAAGGAGCCAGCCGGCCACTCCCAGCCACAGGCCCCCAAACACAAACAACGGCGCTTTTCCCTGGAAAACAAAACTCGCCTGCCAACTTTTTGATGGCAGATTGCAGGAGCCACTTGGTACTATCAAATCAGCCCAACTTGGCACTGGTGCCACCATGCGTTTGGTCACCATCCTGCCTATCGTAGCTTTTCAGGAGCCAGCCGGTCACTCCCAGCTATAGGCCCCCAGAAAAAAACCTCGGCCCGTTTCCCTGGCATACAAAAGTAAGCTGCCCCGCTTCTGGATGGCAGATTGCAGGAACCACTTGGTACTATCAAACCAGCCCGCCTTGGCACTGGTGCCACCTCTGGTCTGGGAACCATCCTGCGTATCGTGGTTCTAAGGAGCCATCCGTCCACTCCCAGCCACAGGCCCCCAAACACAAACAACGGCGCTTTTCCCTGGAAAACAAAACTCGCCTGCCAACTTTTTGATGGCAGATTGCAGGAGCCACTTGGTACTATCAAATCAGCCCAACTTGGCACTGGTGCCACCATGGGTCTGGTCACCATCCTGCCTATCGTAGCTTTTCAGGAGCCAGCCGGTCACTCGCAGCCATAGGCCCCCAGAAACAATACTCGGCCCGTTTCCCTGGCAAACAAAAGTAAGTTATCCCGCTTCTGGATGGCAGATTGCAGGAGCCACTTTTCACCATCAAACCAGCCCGACTTGGCACTGGTGCCACCTCTGGTCTGGGAACCATCCTGCGTATCGTGGATTCTAAGGAGCCAGCCGGCCACTCCCAGCCACAGGCCCCCAGACACAAACAACGGCGCTTTTCCCTGGAAAACAAAACTCGCCTGCCAACATTTTGATGGCAGATTGCAGGAGCCACTTGGTACTATCAAACCAGCCCAACTTGGCACTGGTGCCACCATGGATCTGGTCACCATCCTGCCTATCGTAGCTTTTCAGGACCTAGCCGGTCACTCCAAGCCATAGGCCCCCAGAGAAAAACCTCGGCCCGTTTCCCTGGCAAACAAAAGTAAGCTGCCCTGCTTCTGGATGGCAGATTGCAGGAACCACTTGGTACTATCAAACCAGCCCAACTTGGCACTGGTGCCACCTTGGGTCTGGGAACCATCCTGCGTATCGTGGATTCTAAGGAGCCAGCCGGTCACTCCCAGCCACAGGCCACCAAACACAAACAACGGCGCTTTTCCCTGGAAAACAAAACTCGCCTGCCAACATTTTGATGGCAGATTGCAGGAGCCACTTGGTACTATGAAACCAGCCCAACTTGGCACTGGTGCCACCATGGGTCTGGTCACCATCCTGCCTATCGTAGCTTTTCAGGAGCCAGCCGGTCACTCCCAGCCATAGGCCCCCAGACACAAACCTCGGCCCGTTTCCCTGGCAAACAAAAGTAAGCTGCCCCGCTTCTGGATGGCAGATTGCAGGACGCACTTGGTACTATCAAACCAGCCCAACTTGGCACTGGTGCCACCTCTGGTCTGGGAACCATCCTGCGTATCGTGGATTCTAAGGAGCCAGCCGTCCACTCCCAGCCACAGGCCCCCAAACACAAACAACGGCGCTTTTCCCTGGAAAACAAAACTCGCCTGACAACTTTTTGATGGCAGATTGCAGGAGCCACTTGGTACTATCAAATCAGCCCAACTTCGCACTGGTGCCACCATGGGTCTGGTCACCATCCTGCCTATCGTAGCTTTTCAGGAGCCAGCCGGTCACTCCCAGCCATAGGCCCCCAGACACAAACCTCGGCCCGTTTCCCTGGCAAACAAAAGTAAGCTGCCCCGCTTCTGGATGGCAGATTGCAGGAACCACTTTGCACCATCAAACCAGCCCGACTTGTCACTGGTGCCACCTCTGGTCTGGGAACCATGCTGTGTATCGTGGATTCTAAGGAGCCATCCGTCCACTCCCAGCCACAGGCCCCCAAACACAAACAACGGCGCTTTTCCCTGGAAAACAAAACTCGCCTGCCAACATTTTGATGGCAGATTGCAGGAGCCACTTGGTACTATCAAACCAGCCCAACTTGGCACTGGTGCCACCATGGGTCTGGTCACCATCCTGCCTATCGTAGCTTTTCAGGAGCCAGCCGGTCACTCCCAGCCATAGGCCCCCAGACACAAACCTCGGCCCGTTTCCCTGGCAAACAAAAGTAAGCTGCCCCGCTTCTGGATGGCAGATTGCAGGACGCACTTGGTAGTATCAAACCAGCCCGACTTGGCACTGGTGCCACCTCTGGTCTGGGAACCATCCTGCGTATCGTGGATTCTAAGCAGCCAGCCGGCCACTCCCAGCCACAGGCCACCAAACACAAACAACGGCGCTTTTCCCTGGAAAACAAAACTCGCCTGCCAACATTTTGATGGCAGATTGCAGGAGCCACTTGGTACTATCAAATCAGCCCAACTTGGCACTGGTGCCACCATGCGTTTGGTCACCATCCTGCCTATCGTAGCTTTTCAGGAGCCAGCCGGTCACTCCCAGCTATAGGCCCCCAGAAAAAAACCTCGGCCCGTTTCCCTGGCATACAAAAGTAAGCTGCCCCGCTTCTGGATGGCAGATTGCAGGAACCACTTGGTACTATCAAACCAGCCCGACTTGGCACTGGTGCCACCTCTGGTCTGGGAACCATCCTGCGTATCGTGGTTCTAAGGAGCCATCCGTCCACTCCCAGCCACAGGCCCCCAAACACAAACAACGGCGCTTTTCCCTGGAAAACAAAACTCGCCTGCCAACTTTTTGATGGCAGATTGCAGGAGCCACTTGGTACTATCAAATCAGCCCAACTTGGCACTGGTGCCACCATGGGTCTGGTCACCATCCTGCCTATCGTAGCTTTTCAGGAGCCAGCCGGTCACTCGCAGCCGTAGGCCCCCAGAAACAATACTAGGCCCGTTTCCCTGGCAAACAAAAGTAAGCTGCCCCGCTTCTGGATGGCAGATTGCAGGAGCCACTTTGCACCATCAAACTAGCCCGACTTGGCACTGGTGCCACCTCTGGTCTGGGAACCATCCTGCGTATCGTGGATTCTAAGGAGCCAGCCGGCCACTCCCACCCACAGGCCCCCAAACAAAAACAACGGCGCTTTTCCCTGGAAAACAAAACTCGCCTGCCAATTTTTTGATGGCAGATTGCAGGAGCCACTTGGTACTATCAAACCAGCCCAACTTGGCACTGGTGCCACCATGGGTCTGGTCACCATCCTGCCTATCGTAGCTTTTCAGGAGCCAGCCGGTCACTCCCAGCCATAGGCCCCCAGACACAAACCTCGGCCCGTTTCCCTGGCAAACAAAAGTAAGCTACCCCGCTTCTGGATGGCAGATTGCAGGACGCACTTGATAGTATCAAACCAGCCCGACTTGGCACTGGTGCCACCTCAGGTCTGGGAACCATGCTGCCTATCGTGGATTCTAATTAGCCATCTGGCCACTCCCACCCACAGGCCCCCAAACAAAAACAACGGCGCTTTTCCCTGGAAAACAAACCTCGCCTGCCAAATTTTGATGGCAGATTGCCGGAGCCACTTGGTACTATCAAACCAGCCCAACTTGACACTGGTGCCACCATGGGTCTGGTCACCATCCTGCCTATCGTAGCTTTTCAGGAGCCAGCCGGTCACTCCCAGCCATAGGCCCCCAGACAAAAACCTTGGCCCGTTTCCCTGGCAAACAAAAGTAAGTTATCCCGCTTCTGGATGGCAGATTGCAGGAACAACTTGGTACTATCAAACCAGCCCAACTTGGCACTGGTGCCACCTTGGGTCTGGGAACCATCCTGCGTATCGTGGATTCTAAGGAGCCAGCCGGTCACTCCCAGCCACAGGCCACCAAACACAAACAACGGCGCTTTTCCCTGGAAAACAAAACTCGCCTGCCAACATTTTGATGGCAGATTGCAGGAGCCACTTGGTACTATCAAATCAGCCCAACTTGGCACTGGTGCCACCATGGGTCTGGTCACCATCCTGCCTATCGTAGCTTTTCAGGAGCCAGCCGGTCCCTCCCTGCGATAGGCCCCCAGAGAAAAACCTCGGCCCCTTTCCCTGGCAAACAAAAGTAAGCTACCCCGCTTCTGGATGGCAGATTGCAGGAGCCACTTTGCACCATCAAACTAGCCCGACTTGGCACTGGTGCCACCTCAGGTCTGGGAACCATCCTGCGTATCGTTCATTGTAAGGAGCCAGCCGGCCACTCCCAGCCACAGGCCCCCAGACACAAACAACGGCGCTTTTCCCTGGAAAACAAAACTCGCCTGCCAACTTTTTGATGGCAGATTGCAGGAGCCACTTGGTACTATCAAATCAGCCCAACTTGGCACTGGTGCCACCATGGGTCTGGTCACCATCCTGCCTATCGTAGCTTTTCAGGAGCCAGCCGGTCACTCGCAGCCATAGGCCCCCAGACACAAAACTCGGCCCGTTTCCCTGGCAAACAAAAGTAAGCTGCCCCGCTTCTGGATGGCAGATTGCAGGAGCCACTTTGCACCATCAAACTGGCCCGACTTGGCACTGGTGCGACCTCTGGTCTGGGAACCATCCTGCGTATCGTGGATTCAAAGAAGCCAGCCGGTCACTCCCACCCACAGGCCCCCAAACACAAACAACGGCACTTTTCCCTGGAAAACAAAACTCGCCTGCCAACATTTTGATGGCAGATTGCAGGAGCCACTTGGTACTATCAAACCAGCCCAACTTGGCACTGGTGCCACCATGGGTCTGGTCACCATCCTGCCTATCGTAGCTTTTCAGGAGCCAGCCGGTCACTCCCAGCCATAGGCCCCCAGACAAAAAGCTCGGCCCGTTTCCCTGGCAAACAAAAGTAAGTTATCCCGCTTCTGGATGGCAGATTGCAGGAACCACTTGGTACTATCAAACCAGCCCGACTTGGCACTGGTGCCACCTCTGGTCTGGGAACCATCCTGCGTATCGTGGTTCTAAGGAGCCATCCGTCCACTCCCAGCCACAGGCCCCCAAACACAAACAACGGCGCTTTTCCCTGGAAAACAAAACTCGCCTGCCAACTTTTTGATGGCAGATTGCAGGAGCCACTTGGTACTATCAAATCAGCCCAACTTGGCACTGGTGCCACCATGGGTCTGGTCACCATCCTGCCTATCGTAGCTTTTCAGGAGCCAGCCGGTCACTCGCAGCCGTAGGACCCCAGAAACAATACTCGGCCCGTTTCCCTGGCAAACAAAAGTAAGCTGCCCCGCTTCTGGATGGCAGATTGCAGGAGCCACTTTGCACCATCAAACTAGCCCGACTTGGCACTGGTGCCACCTCTGGTCTGGGAACCATCCTGCGTATCGTGGATTCTAAGGAGCCAGCCGGCCACTCCCACCCACAGGCCCCCAAACAAAAACAACGGCGCTTTTCCCTGGAAAACAAAACTCGCCTGCCAATTTTTTGATGGCAGATTGCAGGAGCCACTTGCTGCTATCAAATCAGCCCAACTTGGCACTGGTGCCACCATGGGTCTGGTCACCATCCTGCCTATCGTAGCTTTTCAGGAGCCAGCCGGTCACTCCCAGCCATAGGCCCCCAGACACAAACCTCGGCCCGTTTCCCTGGCAAACAAAAGTAAGCTACCCCGCTTCTGGATGGCAGATTGCAGGACGCACTTGATAGCATCAAACCAGCCCGACTTGGCACTGGTGCCACCTCAGGTCTGGGAACCATGCTGCGTATCGTGGATTCTAATTAGCCATCTGGCCACTCCCACCCACAGGCCCCCAAACAAAAACAACGGCGCTTTTCCCTGGAAAACAAACCTCGCCTGCCAAATTTTGATGGCAGATTGCCGGAGCCACTTGGTACTATCAAACCCGCCCAACTTGACACTGGTGCCACCATGGGTCTGGTCACCATCCTGCCTATCGTAGCCTTTCAGGACCTAGCCGGTCACTCCAAGCCATAGGCCCCCAGAGAAAAACCTCGGCCCGTTTCCCTGGCAAACAAAAGTAAGCTGCCCCGCTTCTGGATGGCAGATTGCAGGAACCACTTGGTACTATCAAACCAGCCCAACTTGGCACTGGTGCCACCTTGGGTCTGGGAACCATCCTGCGTATCGTGGATTCTAAGGAGCCAGCCGGTCACTCCCAGCCACAGGCCACCAAACACAAACAACGGCGCTTTTCCCTGGAAAACAAAACTCGCCTGCCAACATTTGGATGGCAGATTGCAGGAGCCACTTGCTACTATCAAATCAGCCCAACTTGGCACTGGTGCCACCATGGGTCTGGTCACCATCCTGCCTATCGTAGCTTTTCAGGAGCCAGCCGGTCCCTCCCTGCCATAGGCCCCCAGACACAAACCTCGGCCCGTTTCCCTGGCAAACAAAAGTAAGCTGCCCTGCTTCTGGATGGCAGATTGCAGGAGCCACTTTGCACCATCAAACTAGCCCGACTTGGCACTGGTGCCACCTCAGGTCTGGGAACCATCCTGCGTATCGTGGATTCTAAGGAGCCAGCCGGTCACTCCCACCCACAGGCCCCCAAACACAAACAACGGCACTTTTCCCTGGAAAACAAAACTCGCCTGCCAACATTTTGATGGCAGATTGCAGGAGCCACTTGGTACTATCAAACCAGCCCAACTTGGCACTGGTGCCACCATGGGTCTGGTCACCATCCTGCCTATCGTAGCTTTTCAGGAGCCAGCCGGTCACTCCCAGCCATAGGCCCCCAGACAAAAAGCTCGGCCCGTTTCCCTGGCAAACAAAAGTAAGTTATCCCGCTTCTGGATGGCAGATTGCAGGAGCCACTTTTCACCATCAAACCAGCCCGACTTGGCACTGGTGCCACCTCTGGTCTGGGAACCATCCTGCGTATCGTGGATTCTAAGGAGCCAGCCGGCCACTCCCAGCCACAGGCCCCCAAACACAAACAACGGCGCTTTTCCCTGGATAACAAACTCGCCTGCTAACTTTTTGATGGCAGATTGCAGGAGCCACTTGGTACTATCAAACCAGCCCAACTTGGCACTGGTGCCACCATGGGTCTGGTCACCATCCTGCCTATCGTAGCTTTTCAGGAGCCAGGCGGTCACTCCCAGCCATAGGCCCCCAGACACAAACCTCGGCCCGTTTCCCTGGCAAACAAAAGTAAGCTGCCCCGCTTCTGGATGGCAGATTGCAGGAACCACTTGGTAGTATCAAACCAGCCCGACTTGGCACTGGTGCCACCTCTGGTCTTGGAACCATCCTGCGTATCGTGGTTCTAAGGAGCCAGCCGGCCACTCCCAGCCACAGGCCCCCAAACACAAACCACAGCGCTTTTCCCTGGAAAACAAAACTCGCCTGCCAACTTTTTGATGGCAGATTGCAGGAGCCACTTGGTACTATCAAACCAGCCCAACTTGGCACTGGTGCCACCATGGGTCTGGTCACCATCCTGCCTATCGTAGCTTTTCAGGAGCCAGCCGGTCACTCCCAGCCATAGGCCCCCAGACACAAACCTCGGCCCGTTTCCCTGGCAAACAAAAGTAAGCTGCCCCGCTTCTGGATGGCAGATTGCAGGAACCACTTGGTAGTATCAAACCAGCCCGACTTGGCACTGGTGCCACCTCTGGTCTGGGAACCATGCTGCGTATCGTGGATTCTAAGGAGCCAGCCGGCCACTCCCAGCCACAGGCCCCCAAACACAAACAACGGCGCATTTCCCTGGATAACAAACTCGCCTGCCAACTTTTTGATGGCAGATTGCAGGAGCCACTTGGTACTATCAAATCAGCCCATCTTGGCACTGGTGCCACCATGGGTCTGGTCACCATCCTGCCTATCGTAGCTTTTCAGGAGCCAGCCGGTCACTCCCAGCCATAGGCCCCGAGACACAAACCTCGGCCCGTTTCCCTGGCAAACAAAAGTAAGCTACCCTGCTTCTGGATGGCAGATTGCAGGACGCACTTGGTACTATCAAACCAGCCCAACTTGGCACTGGTGCCACCTCTGGTCTGGGAACCATGCTGCGTATCGTGGATTCTAAGGAGCCAGCCGGCCACTCCCAGCCACAGGCCCCCAAACAAAAACAACGGCGCTTTTCCCTGGAAAACAAAACTCGCCTGCCAATTTTTTGATGGCAGATTGCAGGAGCCACTTGGTACTATCAAACCAGCCCAACTTGGCACTGGTGCCACCATGGGTCTGGTCACCATCCTGCCTATCGTAGCTTTTCAGGAGCCAGCCGGTCACTCCCAGCCATAGGCCCCCAGACACAAACCTCGGCCCGTTTCCCTGGCAAACAAAAGTAAGCTACCCCGCTTCTGGATGGCAGATTGCAGGACGCACTTGATAGTATCAAACCAGCCCGACTTGGCACTGGTGCCACCTCTGGTCTGGGAACCATGCTGCGTATCGTGGATTCTAATTAGCCATCTGGCCACTCCCACCCACAGGCCCCCAAACAAAAACAACGGCGCTTTTCCCTGGAAAACAAACCTCGCCTGCCAAATTTTGATGGCAGATTGCCGGAGCCACTTGGTACTATCAAACCAGCCCAACTTGACACTGGTGCCACCATGGGTCTGGTCACCATCCTGCCTATCGTAGCTTTTCAGGAGCCAGCCGGTCACTCCCAGCCATAGGCCCCCAGACAAAAACCTTGGCCCGTTTCCCTGGCAAACAAAAGTAAGTTATCCCGCTTCTGGATGGCAGATTGCAGGAGCCACTTTTCACCATCAAACCAGCCCGACTTGGCACTGGTGCCACCTCTGGTCTGGGAACCATCCTGCGTATCGTGGATTCTAAGGAGCCAGCCGGCCACTCCCTGCCACAGGCCCCCAAACACAAACCACAGCGCTTTTCCCTGGAAAACAAAACTCGCCTGCCAACTTTTTGATGGCAGATTGCAGGAGCCACTTGGTACTATCAAACCAGCCCAACTTGGCACTGGTGCCACCATGGATCTGGTCACCATCCTGCCTATCGTAGCTTTTCAGGACCTAGCCGGTCACTCCAAGCCATAGGCCCCCAGAGAAAAACCTCGGCCCGTTTCCCTGGCAAACAAAAGTAAGCTGCCCCGCTTCTGGATGGCAGATTGCAGGAACCACTTGGTACTATCAAACCAGCCCAACTTGGCACTGGTGCCACCTTGGGTCTGGGAACCATCCTGCGTATCGTGGATTCTAAGGAGCCAGCCGGTCACTCCCAGCCACAGGCCACCAAACACAAACAACGGCGCTTTTCCCTGGAAAACAAAACTCGCCTGCCAACATTTTGATGGCAGATTGCAGGAGCCACTTGCTACTATCAAATCAGCCCAACTTGGCACTGGTGCCACCATGGGTCTGGTCACCATCCTGCCTATCGTAGCTTTTCAGGAGCCAGCCGGTCCCTCCCTGCCATAGGCCCCCAGAGAAAAACCTCGGCCCGTTTCCCTGGCAAACAAAAGTAAGCTACCCCGCTTCTGGATGGCAGATTGCAGGAGCCACTTTGCACCATCAAACTAGCCCGACTTGGCACTGGTGCCACCTCAGGTCTGGGAACCATCCTGCGTATCGTTCATTGTAAGGAGCCAGCCGGCCACTCCCAGCCACAGGCCCCCAGACACAAAAAACGGCGCTTTTCCCTGGAAAACAAAACTCGCCTGCCAACTTTTTGATGGCAGATTGCAGGAGCCACTTGGTACTATCAAATCAGCCCAACTTGGCACTGGTGCCACCATGGGTCTGGTCACCATCCTGCCTATCGTAGCTTTTCAGGAGCCAGCCGGTCACTCCCAGCCATAGGCCCCCAGACACAAAACTCGGCCCGTTTCCCTGGCAAACAAAAGTAAGCTACCCCGCTTCTGGATGGCAGATTGCAGGAGCCACTTTGCACCATCAAACTGGCCCGACTTGGCACTGGTGCGACCTCTGGTCTGGGAACCATCCCGCGTATCGTGGATTCTAAGGAGCCAGCCGGTCACTCCCACCCACAGGCCCCCAAACACAAACAACGGCACTTTTCCCTGGAAAACAAAACTCGCCTGCCAACATTTTGATGGCAGATTGCAGGAGCCACTTGGTACTATCAAACCAGCCCAACTTGGCACTGGTGCCACCATGGGTCTGGTCACCATCCTGCCTATCGTAGCTTTTCAGGAGCCAGCCGGTCACTCCCAGCCATAGGCCCCCAGACAAAAACCTCGGCCCGTTTCCCTGGCAAACAAAAGTAAGTTATCCCGCTTCTGGATGGCAGATTGCAGGAGCCACTTTTCACCATCAAACCAGCCCAACTTGGCACTGGTGCCACCTCTGGTCTGGGAACCATCCTGCGTATCGTGGATTCTAAGGAGCCAGCCGGCCACTCCCTGCCACAGGCCCCCAAACACAAACAACAGCGCTTTTCCCTGGAAAACAAACTCGCCTGCCAACTTTTTGATGGCAGATTGCAGGAGCCACTTGGTACTATCAAACCAGCCCAACTTGGCACTGGTGCCACCATGGGTCTGGTCACCATCCTGCCTATCGTAGCTTTTCAGGTGCCAGGCGGTCACTCCCAGCCATAGGCCCTGAGACATAAACCTCGGCCCGTATCCCTGGCATACAAAAGTAAGCTGCCCCGCTTCTGGATGGCAGATTGCAGGAACAACTTGGTACTATCAAACCAGCCCAACTTGGCACTGGTGCCACCTCTGGTCTGGGAACCATGCCGCGTATCGTGGATTCTAAGGAGCCAGCCGGCCACTCCCACCCACAGGCCCCCAAACAGAAAAAACGGCGCTTTTCCCTGGAAAACAAAACTCGCCTGCCAACATTTTCATGGCAGATTGCAGGAGCCACTTGGTACTATCAAATCAGCCCAACTTGGCACTGGTGCCACCATGGGTCTGGTCACCATCCTGCCTATCGTAGCTTTTCAGGAGCCAGCCGGTCACTCCCAGCCATAGGCCCCCAGACACAAACCTCGGCCCGTTTCCCTGGCAAACAAAAGTAAGCTACCCCGCTTCTGGATGGCAGATTGCAGGAACCACTTGGTACTATCAAACTAGCCCGACTTGGCACTGGTGCCACCTCTGGTCTGGGAACCATGCTGCGTATCGTGGATTCTAAGGAGCCATCCGTCCACTCCCAGACACAGGCCCCCAAACACAAACAACGGCGCTTTTCCCTGGAAAACAAAACTCGCCTGCCAACTTTTTGATGGCAGATTGCAGGAGCCACTTGGTACTATCAAACCAGCCCAACTTGGCACTGGTGCCACCATGGGTCTGGTCACCATCCTGCCTATCGTAGCTTTTCAGGAGCCAGCCGGTCACTCCCAGCCATAGGCCCCCAGACACAAACCTCGGCCCGTTTCCCTGGCAAACAAAAGTAAGCTGCCCCGCTTCTGGATGGCAGATTGCAGGACGCACTTGGTAGTATCAAACCAGCCCGACTTGGCACTGGTGCCACCTCTGGTCTGGGAACCATCCTGCGTATCGTGGATTCTAAGCAGCCAGCCGGCCACTCCCAGCCACAGGCCCCCAAACACAAACAACGGCGCTTTTCCCTGGAAAACAAAACTCGCCTGCCAACATTTTGATGGCAGATTGCAGGAGCCCCTTGGTACTATCAAATCAGCCCAACTTGGCACTGGTGCCACCATGCGTTTGGTCACCATCCTGCCTATCGTAGCTTTTCAGGAGCCAGACGGTCACTCCCAGCTATAGGCCCCCAGACAAAAACCTCGGCCCGTTTCCCTGGCTTACAAAAGTAAGCTGCCCCGCTTCTGGATGGCAGATTTCCGGAGCCACTTGGTACTATCAAACCAGCCCGACTTGGCACTGGTGCCACCTCTGGTCTGGGAACCATGCTGCGTATCGTGGATTCTAAGGAGCTATCCGTCCACTCCCAGCCACAGGCCCCCAAACACAAACAACGGCGCTTTTCCCTGGAAAACAAAACTCGCCTGCTAACATTTTGATGGCAGATTGCAGGAGGCACTTGCTACTATCAAATCAGCCCATCTTGGCACTGGTGCCACCATGGGTCTGGTCACCATCCTGCCTATCGTAGGTGTTCAGGCGCCAGCCGGTCACTCCCAGCCATAGGCCCCCAGAGAAAAACCTCGGCCCGTTTCCCTGGCAAACAAAAGTAAGCTGCCCCGCTTCTGGATGGCAGATTGCAGGAGCCACTTTGCACCATCAAACCAGCCCAACTTGGCACTGGTGCCACCTCTGGTCTGGGAACCATGCTGTGTATCGTGGATTCCAATTAGCAAGCCGGCCACTCCCAGCCACAGGCCTCCAAACACAAACAACGGCGCTTTTCCCTGGAAAACAAAACTCGCCTGCCAACTTTTTGATGGCAGATTGCAGGAGCCACTTGGTACTATCAAACCAGCCCAACTTGGCACTGGTGCCACCATGGGTCTGGTCACCATCCTGCCTATCGTAGCTTTTCAGGACCTAGACGGTCACTCCCAGCCATAGGCCCCGTGACACAAAGCTCGGCCCGTTTCCCTGGCAAACAAAAGTAAGCTGTCCCGCTTCTGGATAGCAGATTGCAGGATCCACTAGGTATTATCAAACCAGCCCGACTTGGCACTGGTGCCACCTCTGGTCTGGGAAACATCCTGCGTATCGTGGATTCTAAGCAGCCAGCCGGCCACTCCCAGCCACAGGCCCCCAAACACAAACAACGGCGCTTTTCCCTGGAAAACAAAACTCGCCTGCCAACATTTTGATGGCAGATTGCAGGAGCCACTTGGTACTATCAAACCAGCCCAACTTGGCACTGGTGCCACCATGGGTCTGGTCACCATCCTGCCTATCGTAGCTTTTCAGGAGCCAGCCGGTCACTCCAAGCCATAGGCCCCCAGACAAAAACCTCGGCCCGTTTCCCTGGCAAAGAAAAATAAGCTACCCCGCTTCTGGATGGCACATTGCAGGAGCCACTTTGCACCATCAAACCAGCCCGACTTGGCACTGGTGCCACCTCTGGTCTGGGAACCATCCTGCGTATCGTGGATTCTAATTAGCCATCCGTCCACTCCCAGCCACAGGCCCCCAAACAAAAACAACGGCGCTTTTCCCTGGAAAACAAAACTCGCCTGCCAAATTTTGATGGCAGATTGCCGGAGCCACTGGGTACTATCAAACCAGCCCAACTTGACACTGGTGCCACCATGGGTCTGGTCACCATCCTGCCTATCGTAGCTTTTCAGGAGCCAGCCGGTCACTCCCAGCCATAGGCCCCCAGACAAAAAGCTCGGACCGTTTCCCTGGCAAACAAAAGTAAGTTATTCCGCTACTGGATGGCAGATTGCAGGAGCCACTTTTCACCATCAAACCAGCCCGACTTGGCACTGGTGCCACCTCTGGTCTGGGAACCATGCTGCGTATCGTGGATTCTAAGGAGCCAGCCGGCCACTCCCAGCCACAGGCCCCCAAACACAAACAACGGCGCATTTCCCTGGATAACAAACTCGCCTGCCAACTTTTTGATGGCAGATTGCAGGAGCCACTTGCTACTATCAAATCAGCCCAACTTGGCACTGGTGCCACCATGGGTCTGGTCACCATCCTGCCTATCGTAGCTTTTCAGGAGCCAGCCGGTCACTCCCAGCCATAGGCCCCGAGACACAAACCTCGGCCCGTTTCCCTGGCAAACAAAAGTAAGCTACCCCGCTTCTGGATGGCAGATTGCAGGACGCACTTGGTACTATCAAACCAGCCCAACTTGGCACTGGTGCCACCTCTGGTCTGGGAACCATGCTGCGTATCGTGGATTCTAAGGAGCCAGCCGGCCACTCCCAGCCACAGGCCCCCAAACAAAAACAACGGCGCTTTTCCCTGGAAAACAAAACTCGCCTGCCAACATTTTGATGGCAGATTGCAGGAGCCACTTGGTACTATCAAACCAGCCCAACTTGGCACTGGTGCCACCATGGGTCTGGTCACCATCCTGCCTATCTTAGCTTTTCAGGAGCCAGCCGGTCACTCGCAGCCATAGGCCCCCAGACACAAACCTCGGCCCGTTTCCCTGGCAAACAAAAGTAAGCTGCCCCGCTTCTGGATGGCAGATTGCAGGAGCCACTTGGTACTATCAAACCAGCCCAACTTGGCACTGGTGCCACCTTGGGTCTGGGAACCATCCTGCGTATCGTGGATTCTAAGGAGCCAGCCGGTCACTCCCAGCCACAGGCCCCCAAACACAAACCACAGCGCTTTTCCCTGGAAAACAAAACCCGCCTGCCGACATTTTGATGGCAGATTGCAGGAGCCACTTGCTACTATCAAATCAGCCCAACTTGGCACTGGTGCCACCATGGGTCTGGTCACCATCCTGCCTATCGTAGCTTTTCAGGAGCCAGCCGGTCACTCCCAGCCATAGGCCCCCAGACACAAAGCTCGGCCCGTTTCCCTGGCAAACAAAAGTAAGCTGCCCCGCTTCTGGATGGCAGATTGTAGGACGCACTTGGTACTATCAAACCAGCCCGACTTGGCACTGGTGCCACCTCTGGTCTGGGAACAATGGTGCGTATCGTGAATTCTAAGGAGCCAGCCGGCCACTCCCAGCCATAGGCACCCAAACACAAACAACGGCGCTTTTCCCTGGAAAACAAAACTCGCCTGCCAACTTTTTGATGGCAGATTGCAGGAGCCACTTGGTACTATCAAACCAGCTCAACTTGGCACTGGTGCCACCATGGGTCTGCTCACCATCCTGCCTATCGTAGCTTTTCAGGAGCCAGACGGTCACTCGCAGCCATAGGCCCCCAGACACAAACCTCGGCCCGTTTCCCTGGCAAACAAAAGTAAGCTCCCCCGCTTCTGCATGGCAGATTGCAGGAGCTATTTAGTACTATCAAACCAGCCCGACTTGGCACTGATGCCACCTCAGGTCTGGGAACCATCCTGCGTAACGTGGATTCTAAGGAGCCAGCCGGCCACTCCCAGCCACAGGCGCCCAAACACAAACAACGGCGCTTTTCCCTTGAAAACAAAACTCGCCTGCCAAATTTTGACGGCAGATTGCAGGAGCCACTTGGTACTATCAAATCAGCCCAACTTGGGACTGGTGCCACCATGGGTCTGGTCACCATCCTGCCTATCGTAGCGTTTCAGGAGCCAGCCGGTCACTCCCAGCCATAGGCCCCCAGACAAAAACCTCGGCCCGTTTCCCTGGCATACAAAAGTAAGCTGCCCTGCTTCTGGATGGCAGATTGCAGGAACCACTTGGTACTATCAAACCAGCAAAACTTGGCACTGGTGCCACCTTGGGTCTGGATACCATGCTGCGTATCGTGGATTCTAAGGAGCCAGCCGGCCACACCCAGCCACAGGCCCCCAAACACAAACAACGGCGCTTTTCCCTGGAAAACAAAACTCTCCTGCCAACTTTTTGATGGGAGATTGCAGGAGCCACTTGGTTTTATCAAATCAGACCAACTTGGCACTGGTGCCACCATGGGTCTGGTCACCATCCTGCCTATCGTAGCTTTTCAGGAGCCAGCCGGTCACTCCCAGCCATAGGCCCCCAGACACAAACCTCGGCCCGTTTCCCTGACAAACAAAAGTAAGTTATCCCGCTTCTGGATGGCAGATTGCCGGAGCCACTTGGTACTATCAAACCAGCCCGACTTGGCACTGGTGCCACCATGGGTCTGGTCACCATCCTGCCTATCGTGGATTCTAATTAGCCATCTGTCCACTCCCAGCCACAGGCCCCCAAACAAAAACAACGGCGCTTTTCCCTGGAAAACAAAACTCGTCTGCCAACTTTTTGATGGCAGATTGCCAGAGCCACTTGGTACTATCAAACCAGCCCAACTTGGCACTGGTGCCACCTTGGGTCTGGGAACCATGCTGCGTATCGTGGATTCTAAGGAGCCAGCCGGCCACTCCCAGCCACAGGCCCCCAAACACAAACCATAGCGCTTTTCCCTGGAAAACAAAATTCGCCGGCCAAATTATTGATGGCAGATTGCAGGAGCCACTTGGTACTATCAAATCAGCCCAACTTGGCACTGGTGCCACCATGGGTCTGGTCACCATCCTGCTTATCGTAGCTTTTCAGGAGCCAGCCGGTCACTCCCAGCCATAGGCGCCCAGACACAATGCTCTGCCCTTTTCCCTGGCAAACCAAAGTAAGCTGCCCCGCTTCTGGATGGCAGATTGCAGGAACCACTTGGTACTATAAAACCAGCCCGACTTGGCACTGGTGCCACCTCTGGTCTGGGAACCATGCTGCGTATCGTGGATTCTAAGCAGCCAGCCGGCCACTCCCAGCCACAGGCCCCCAAACAAAAACAACGGCGCTTTTCCCTGGCAAACAAAACTCGTCTGCCAACTTTTTGATGGCAGATTGCCAGAGCCACTTGGTACTATCAAACCAGCCCAACTTGGCACTGGTGCCACCATGGGTCTGGTCACCATCCTGCCTATCGTAGCTTTTCAGGACCTAGACGGTCACTCCCAGCCATAGGCCCCGTGACACAAAGCTCGGCCCGTTTCCCTGGCAAACAAAAGTAAGCTGTCCCGCTTCTGGATGGCAGATTGCAGGATCCACTAGGTATTATCAAACCAGCCCGACTTGGCACTGGTGCCACCTCTGGTCTGGGAACCATCCTGCGTATCGTGGATTCTAAGCAGACAGCCGGCCACTCCCAGCCACAGGCCCCCAAACAGAAACAACGGCGCTTTTCCCTGGAAAACAAAACTCGCCTGCCAACATTTTGATGGCAGATTGCAGGAGCCACTTGGTACTATCAAACCAGCCCAACTTGGCACTGGTGCCACCATGGGTCTGGTCACCATCCTGCCTATCGTAGTTTTCAGGAGCCAGCCGGTCACTCCAAGCCATAGGCCCCCAGACAAAAACCTCGGCCCGTTTCCCTGGCAAAGAAAAATAAGCTACCCCGCTTCTGGATGGCACATTGCAGGAGCCACTTTGCACCATCAAACCAGCCCGACTTGGCACTGGTGCCACCTCTGGTCTGGGAACCATCCTGCGTATCGTGGATTCTAATTAGCCATCCGTCCACTCCCAGCCACAGGCCCCCAAACAAAAACAACGGCGCTTTTCCCTGGAAAACAAAACTCGCCTGCCAAATTTTGATGGCAGATTGCCGGAGCCACTGGGTACTATCAAACCAGCCCAACTTGGCACTGGTGCCACCATGGGTCTGGTCACCATCCTGCCTATCGTAGCTTTTTAAGGAGCCAGCCGGTCACTCCCAGCCATAGGCCCCCAGACAAAAAGCTCGGACCGTTTCCCTGGCAAACAAAAGTAAGTTATTCCGCTACTGGATGGCAGATTGCAGGAGCCACTTTTCACCATCAAACCAGCCCGACTTGGCACTGGTGCCACCTCTGGTCTGGGAACCATGCTGCGTATCGTGGATTCTAAGGAGCCAGCCGGCCACTCCCAGCCACAGGCCCCCAAACACAAACAACGGCGCATTTCCCTGGATAACAAACTCGCCTGCCAACTTTTTGATGGCAGATTGCAGGAGCCACTTGGTACTATCAAACCAGCCCAACTTGGCACTGGTGCCACCATGGGTCTGGTCACCATCCTGCCTATCGTAGCTTTTCAGGAGCCAGCCGGTCACTCCCAGCCATAGGCCCCGAGACACAAACCTCGGCCCGTTTCCCTGGCAAACAAAAGTAAGCTACCCCGCTTCTGGATGGCAGATTGCAGGACGCACTTGGTACTATCAAACCAGCCCAACTTGGCACTGGTGCCACCTCTGGTCTGGGAACCATGCTGCGTATCGTGGATTCTAAGGAGCCAGCCGGCCACTCCCAGTCACAGGCCCCCAAACAAAAACAACGGCGCTTTTCCCTGGAAAACAAAACTCGCCTGCCAACATTTTGATGGCAGATTGCAGGAGCCACTTGGTACTATCAAACCAGCCCAACTTGGCACTGGTGCCACCATGGGTCTGGTCACCATCCTGCCTATCTTAGCTTTTCAGGAGCCAGCCGGTCACTCGCAGCCATAGGCCCCCAGACACAAACCTCGGCCCGTTTCCCTGGCAAACAAAAGTAAGCTGCCCCGCTTCTGGATGGCAGATTGCAGGAGCCACTTGGTACTATCTAACCAGCCCAACTTGGCACTGGTGCCACCTTGGGTCTGGGAACCATCCTGCGTATCGTGGATTCTAAGGAGCCAGCCGGTCACTCCCAGCCACAGGCCCCCAAACACAAACCACAGCGCTTTTCCCTGGAAAACAAAACCCGCCTGCCGACATTTTGATGGCAGATTGCAGGAGCCACTTGCTACTATCAAATCAGCCCAACTTGGCACTGGTGCCACCATGGGTCTGGTCACCATCCTGCCTATCGTAGCTTTTCAGGAGCCAGCCGGTCACTCCCAGCCATAGGCCCCCAGACACAAAGCTCGGCCCGTTTCCCTGGCAAACAAAAGTAAGCTGCCCCGCTTCTGGATGGCAGATTGTAGGACGCACTTGGTACTATCAAACCAGCCCGACTTGGCACTGGTGCCACCTCTGGTCTGGGAACCATGGTGCGTATCGTGAATTCTAAGGAGCCAGCCGGCCACTCCCAGCCATAGGCACCCAAACACAAACAACGGCGCTTTTCCCTGGAAAACAAAACTCGCCTGCCAATTTTTTGATGGCAGATTGCAGGAGCCACTTGGTACTATCAAACCAGCTCAACTTGGCACTGGTGCCACCATGGGTCTGCTCACCATCCTGCCTATCGTAGCTTTTCAGGAGCCAGACGGTCACTCGCAGCCATAGACCCCCAGACACAAACCTCGGCCCGTTTCCCTGGCAAACAAAAGTAAGCTCCCCCGCTTCTGCATGGCAGATTGCAGGAGCTATTTAGTACTATCAAACCAGCCCGACTTGGCACTGGTGCCACCTCAGGTCTGGGAACCATCCTGCGTAACGTGGATTCTAAGGAGCCAGCCGGCCACTCCCAGCCAGAGGCGCCCAAACACAAACAACGGCGCTTTTCCCTGGAAAACAAAACTCGCCTGCCAAATTTTGACGGCAGATTGCAGGAGCCACTTGGTACTATCAAATCAGCCCAACTTGGGACTGGTGCCACCATGGGTCTGGTCACCATCCTGCCTATCGTAGCGTTTCAGGAGCCAGCCGGTCACTCCCAGCCATAGGCCCCCAGACAAAAACCTCGGCCCGTTTCCCTGGCATACAAAAGTAAGCTGCCCTGCTTCTGGATGGCAGATTGCAGGAACCACTTGGTACTATCAAACCAGCAAAACTTGGCACTGGTGCCACCTTGGGTCTGGATACCATGCTGCGTATCGTGGATTCTAAGGAGCCAGCCGGCCACTCCCAGCCACAGGCCCCCAAACACAAACAACGGCGCTTTTCCCTGGAAAACAAAACTCTCCTGCCAACTTTTTGATGGGAGATTGCAGGAGCCACTTGGTTTTATCAAATCAGACCAACTTGGCACTGGTGCCACCATGGGTCTGGTCACCATCCTGCCTATCGTAGCTTTTCAGGAGCCAGCCGGTCACTCCCAGCCATAGGCCCCCAGACACAAACCTCGGCCCGTTTCCCTGACAAACAAAAGTAAGTTATCCCGCTTCTGGATGGCAGATTGCCGGAGCCACTTGGTACTATCAAACCAGCCCGACTTGGCACTGGTGCCACCATGGGTCTGGTCACCATCCTGCCTATCGTGGATTCTAATTAGCCATCTGTCCACTCCCAGCCACAGGCCCCCAAACAAAAACAACGGCGCTTTTCCCTGGAAAACAAAACTCGTCTGCCAACTTTTTGATGGCAGATTGCCAGAGCCACTTGGTACTATCAAACCAGCCCAACTTGGCACTGGTGCCACCTTGGGTCTGGGAACCATCCTGCGTATCCTGGGTTCAAAGGAGGCAGCCGGCCACTCCCAGCCACAGGCCCCCAAACACAAACCATAGCGCTTTTCCCTGGAAAACAAAATTCGCCGGCCAAATTATTGATGGCAGATTGCAGGAGCCACTTGGTACTATCAAATCAGCCCAACTTGGCACTGGTGCCACCATGGGTCTGGTCACCATCCTGCTTATCGTAGCTTTTCAGGAGCCAGCCGGTCACTCCCAGCCATAGGCGCCCAGACACAATGCTCTGCCCTTTTCCCTGGCAAACCAAAGTAAGCTGCCCCGCTTCTGGATGGCAGATTGCAGGAACCACTTTGTACTATAAAACCAGCCCGACTTGGCACTGGTGCCACCTCTGGTCTGGGAACCATGCTGCGTATCGTGGATTCTAAGCAGCCAGCCGGCCACTCCCAGCCACAGGCCCCCAAACAAAAACAACGGCGCTTTTCCCTGGCAAACAAAACTCGTCTGCCAACTTTTTGATGGCAGATTGCCAGAGCCACTTGGTACTATCAAACCAGCCCAACTTGGCACTGGTGCCACCATGGGTCTGGTCACCATCCTGCCTATCGTAGCTTTTCAGGACCTAGACGGTCACTCCCAGCCATAGGCCCCGTGACACAAAGCTCGGCCCGTTTCCCTGGCAAACAAAAGTAAGCTGTCCCGCTTCTGGATGTCAGATTGCAGGAGCCACTTTGCACCATCAAACCAGCCCGACTTGGCACTGGTGCCACCTCTGGTCTGGGAACCATCCTGCGTATCGTGGATTCTAATTAGCCATCCGTCCACTCCCAGCCACAGGCCCCCAAACAAAAACAACGGCGCTTTTCCCTGGAAAACAAAACTCGCCTGCCAAATTTTGATGGCAGATTGCCGGAGCCACTGGGTACTATCAAACCAGCCCAACTTGGCACTGGTGCCACCATGGGTCTGGTCACCATCCTGCCTATCGTAGCTTTTCAGGAGCCAGCCGGTCACTCCCAGCCATAGGCCCCCAGACAGAAAGCTCGGACCGTTTCCCTGGCAAACAAAAGTAAGTTATTCCGCTACTGGATGGCAGATTGCAGGAGCCACTTTTCACCATCAAACCAGCCCGACTTGGCACTGGTGCCACCTCTGGTCTGGGAACCATGCTGCGTATCGTGGATTCTAAGGAGCCAGCCGGCCACTCCCAGCCACAGGCCCCCAAACACAAACAACGGCGCATTTCCCTGGATAACAAACTCGCCTGCCAACTTTTTGATGGCAGATTGCAGGAGCCACTTGGTACTATCAAACCAGCCCAACTTGGCACTGGTGCCACCATGGGTCTGGTCACCATCCTGCCTATCGTAGCTTTTCAGGAGCCAGCCGGTCACTCCAAGCCATAGGCCCCCAGACAAAAACCTCGGCCCGTTTCCCTGGCAAAGAAAAATAAGCTACCCCGCTTCTGGATGGCACATTGCAGGAGCCACTTTGCACCATCAAACCAGCCCGACTTGGCACTGGTGCCACCTTGGCTCTGGGAACCATCCTGCGTATCGTGGATTCTAATTAGCCATCCGTCCACTCCCAGCCACAGGCCCCCAAACAAAAACAACGGCGCTTTTCCCTGGAAAACAAAACTCGCCTGCCAAATTTTGATGGCAGATTGCCGGAGCCACTGGGTACTATCAAACCAGCCCAACTTGACACTGGTGCCACCATGGGTCTGGTCACCATCCTGCCTATCGTAGCTTTTCAGGAGCCAGCCGGTCACTCCCAGCCATAGGCCCCCAGACAAAAAGCTCGGACCGTTTCCCTGGCAAACAAAAGTAAGTTATTCCGCTACTGGATGGCAGATTGCAGGAGCCACTTTTCACCATCAAACCAGCCCGACTTGGAAGTGGTGCCACCTCTGGTCTGGGAACCATGCTGCGTATCGTGGATTCTAAGGAGCCAGCCGGCCACTCCCAGCCACAGGCCCCCAAACACAAACAACGGCGCATTTCCCTGGATAACAAACTCGCCTGCCAGCTTTTTGATGGCAGATTGCAGGAGCCACTTGGTACTATCAAACCAGCCCAACTTGGCACTGGTGCCACCATGGGTCTGGTCACCATCCTGCCTATCGTAGCTTTTCAGGAGCCAGCCGGTCACTCCCAGCCATAGGCCCCCAGACAAAAACCTCGGCCCGTTTCCCTGGCAAACAAAAGTAAGCTACCCCGCTTCTGGATGGCAGATTGCAGGACGCACTTGGTACTATCAAACCAGCCCAACTTGGCACTGGTGCCACCTCTGGTCTGGGAACCATGCTGCGTATCGTGGATTCTAAGGAGCCAGCCGGCCACTCCCAGCCACAGGCCCCCAAACAAAAACAACGGCGCTTTTCCCTGGAAAACAAAACTCGCCTGCCAACATTTTGATGGCAGATTGCAGGAGCCACTTGGTACTATCAAACCAGCCCAACTTGGCACTGGTGCCACCATGGGTCTGGTCACCATCCTGCCTATCGTAGCTTTTCAGGAGCCAGCCGGTCACTCCCAGCCATAGGCCCCCAGACACAAACCTCGGCCCGTTTCCCTGGCAAACAAAAGTAAGCTGCCCCGCTTCTGGATGGCAGATTGCAGGAGCCACTTGGTACTATCAAACCAGCCCAACTTGGCACTGGTGCCACCTTGGGTCTGGGAACCATCCTGCGTATCGTGGATTCTAAGGAGCCAGCCGGTCACTCCCAGCCACAGGCCCCCAAACACAAACCACAGCGCTTTTCCCTGGAAAACAAAACCCGCCTGCCGACATTTTGATGGCAGATTGCAGGAGCCACTTGCTACTATCAAATCAGCCCAACTTGGCACTGGTGCCACCATGGGTCTGGTCACCATCCTGCCTATCGTAGCTTTTCAGGAGCCAGCCGGTCACTCCCAGCCATAGGCCCCCAGACACAAAGCTCGGCCCGTTTCCCTGGCAAACAAAAGTAAGCTGCCCCGCTTCTGCATGGCAGATTGCAGGAGCTATTTAGTACTATCAAACCAGCCCGACTTGGCACTGGTGCCACCTCAGGTCTGGGAACCATCCTGCGTAACGTGGATTCTAAGGAGCCAGCCGGCCACTCCCAGCCACAGGCGCCCAAACACAAACAACGGCGCTTTTCCCTGGAAAACAAAACTCGCCTGCCAAATTTTGACGGCAGATTGCAGGAGCCACTTGGTACTATCAAATCAGCCCAACTTGGGACTGGTGCCACCATGGGTCTGGTCACCATCCTGCCTATCGTAGCTTTTCAGGAGCCAGCCGGTCACTCCCAGCCATAGGCCCCCAGACAAAAACCTCGGCCCGTTTCCCTGGCATACAAAAGTAAGCTGCCCTGCTTCTGGATGGCAGATTGCAGGAACCACTTGGTACTATCAAACCAGCAAAACTTGGCACTGGTGCCACCTTGGGTCTGGATACCATGCTGCGTATCGTGGATTCTAAGGAGCCAGCCGGCCACTCCCAGCCACAGGCCCCCAAACACAAACAACGGCGCTTTTCCCTGGAAAACAAAACTCTCCTGCCAACTTTTTGATGGGAGATTGCAGGAGCCACTTGGTTTTATCAAATCAGACCAACTTGGCACTGGTGCCACCATGGGTCTGGTCACCATCCTGCCTATCGTAGCTTTTCAGGAGCCAGCCGGTCACTCCCAGCCATAGGCCCCCAGACACAAACGTCGGCCCGTTTCCCTGACAAACAAAAGTAAGTTATCCCGCTTCTGGATGGCAGATTGCCGGAGCCACTTGGTACTATCAAACCAGCCCGACTTGGCACTGGTGCCACCATGGGTCTGGTCACCATCCTGCCTATCGTGGATTCTAATTAGCCATCTGTCCACTCCCAGCCACAGGCCCCCAAACAAAAACAACGGCGCTTTTCCCTGGAAAACAAAACTCGTCTGCCAACTTTTTGATGGCAGATTGCCAGAGCCACTTGGTACTATCAAACCAGCCCAACTTGGCACTGGTGCCACCTTGGGTCTGGGAACCATCCTGCGTATCGTGGATTATAAGGAGCCAGCCGGCCACTCCCAGCCACAGGCCCCCAAACACAAACCATAGCGCTTTTCCCTGGAAAACAAAATTCGCCGGCCAAATTATTGATGGCAGATTGCAGGAGCCACTTGGTACTATCAAATCAGCCCAACTTGGCACTGGTGCCACCATGGGTCTGGTCACCATCCTGCTTATCGTAGCTTTTCAGGAGCCAGCCGGTCACTCCCAGCCATAGGCGCCCAGACACAATGCTCTGCCCTTTTCCCTGGCAAACCAAAGTAAGCTGCCCCGCTTCTGGATGGCAGATTGCAGGAACCACTTGGTACTATAAAACCAGCCCGACTTGGCACTGGTGCCACCTCTGGTCTGGGAACCATGCTGCGTATCGTGGATTCTAAGGAGCCAGCCGGCCACTCCCAGCCACAGGCCCCCAAACAAAAACAACGGCGCTTTTCCCTGGAAAACAAAACTCGCCTGCCAAATTTTTGATGGCAGATTGCAGGAGCCACTTGGTACTATCAAACCAGCCCAACTTGACACTGGTGCCACCATGGGTCTGGTCACCATCATGCCTATCTTAGCTTTTCAGGAGCCAGCCGGTCACTCCCAGCCATAGGCCCCCAGACACAAATCTCGGCCCGTTTCCCTGGCAAACAAAAGTAAGCTGCCCCGCTTCTGGATGGCAGATTGCAGGAGCCACTTGGTACTATCAAACCAGCCCAACTTGGCACTGGTGCCACCTTGGGTCTGGGAACCATCCTGCGTATCGTGGATTCTAAGGAGCCAGCCGGCCACTCCCAGCCACAGGCCCCCAAACACAAACCACAGCGCTTTTCCCTGGAAAACAAACCCGCCTGCCGACATTTTGATGGCAGATTGCAGGAGCCACTTGCTGCTATCAAATCAGCCCAACTTGGCACTGGTGCCACCATGGGTCTGGTCACCATCCTGCCTATCGTAGCTTTTCAGGAGCCAGCCGGTCACTCCCAGTCATAGGCCCCCAGACACAAAGCTCGGCCCGTTTCCCTGGCAAACAAAAGTAAGCTGCCCCGCTTCTGGATGGCAGATTGTAGGACGCACTTGGTACTATCAAACCAGCCCGACTTGGCACTGGTGCCACCTCTGGTCTGGGAACTATGGTGCGTATCGTGGATTCTAAGGAGCCAGCCGGCCACTCCCAGCCATAGGCACCCAAACACAAACAACGGCGCTTTTCCCTGGAAAACAAAACTCGCCTGACAACTTTTTGATGGCAGATTGCAGGAGCCACTTGGTACTATCAAACCAGCTCAACTTGGCACTGGTGCCACCATGGGTCTGCTCACCATCCTGCCTATCGTAGCTTTTCAGGAGCCAGACGGTCACTCGCAGCCATAGGCCCCCAGACAAAAACCTCGGCCCGTTTCCCTGGCAAACAAAAGTAAGCTGCCCCGCTTCTGCATGGCAGATTGCAGGAGCTATTTAGTACTATCAAACCAGCCCGACTTGGCACTGGTGCCACCATGGGTCTGGTCACCATCCTGCCTATCGTAGCTTTTCAGGAGCCAGCCGGTCACTCCCAGCCATAGGCCCCCAGACACAAACCTCGGCCCGTTTCCCTGGCAAACAAAAGTAAGTTATCCCGCTTCTGGATGGCAGATTGCAGGAGCCACTTTTCACCATCAAACCAGCCCAACTTGGCACTGGTGCCACCTCTGGTCTGGGAACCATCCTGCGTATCGTGGATTCTAAGGAGCCAGCCGGCCACTCCCTGCCACAGGCCCCCAAACACAAACAACGGCGCTTTTCCCTGGATAACAAAACTCGCCTGCCAACTTTTTGATGGCAGATTGCAGGAGCCACTTGGTACTATCAAACCAGCCCAACTTGGCACTGGTGCCACCATGGGTCTGGTCACCATCCTGCCTATCGTAGCTTTTCAGGAGCCAGGCGGTCACTCCCAGCCATAGGCCCTGAGACACAAACCTCGGCCCGTATCCCTGGCAAACAAAAGTAAGCTGCCCCGCTTCTGGATGGCAGATTGCAGGAGCCACTTGGTACTATCAAACCAGCCCAACTTGGCACTGGTGCCACCTCTGGTCTGGGAACCATGCCGCGTATCGTGGATTCTAAGGAGCCAGCCGGCCACTCCCAGCCACAGGCCCCCAAACAGAAACAACGGCGCTTTTCCCTGGAAAACAAAACTCGCCTGCCAACTTTTTCATGGCAGATGGCAGGAGCCACTTGGTACTATCAAACCAGCCCGACTTGGCACTGGTGCCACCATGGGTCTGGTCACCATCCTGCCTATCGTGGATTCTAATTAGCCATCTGTCCACTCCCAGCCACAGGCCCCCAAACAAAAACAACGGCGCTTTTCCCTGGAAAACAAAACTCGTCTGCCAACTTTTTGATGGCAGATTGCCAGAGCCACTTGGTACTATCAAACCAGCCCAACTTGGCACTGGTGCCACCTTGGGTCTGGGAACCATGCTGCGTATCGTGGATTATAAGGAGCCAGCCGGCCACTCCCAGCCACAGGCCCCCAAACACAAACCACAGCGCTTTTCCCTCGAAAACAAAACCCGCCTGCCGACATTTTGATGGCAGATTGCAGGAGCCACTTGCTACTATCAAATCAGCCCAACTTGGCACTGGTGCCACCATGGGTCTGGTCACCATCCTGCTTATCGTAGCTTTTCAGGAGCCAGCCGGTCTCTCCCAGCCATAGGCGCCCAGACACAATGCTCTGCCCTTTTCCCTGGCAAACCAAAGTAAGCTGCCCCGCTTCTGGATGGCAGATTGCAGGAACCACTTGGTACTATAAAACCAGCCCGACTTGGCACTGGTGCCACCTCTGGTCTGGGAACCATGCTGCGTATCGTGGATTCTAAGGAGCCAGCCGGCCACTCCCAGCCACAGGCCCCCAAACAAAAACAACGGCGCTTTTCCCTGGAAAACAAAACTCGCCTGCCAAATTTTTGATGGCAGATTGCAGGAGCCACTTGGTACTATCAAACCAGCCCAACTTGACACTGGTGCCACCATGGGTCTGGTCACCATCCTGCCTATCTTAGCTATTCAGGAGCCAGCCGGTCACTCGCAGCCATAGGCCCCCAGACACAAAGCTCGGCCCGTTTCCCTGGCAAACAAAAGTAAGCTGCCCCGCTTCTGGATGGCAGATTGCAGGAGCCACTTGGTACTATCAAACCAGCCCAACTTGGCACTGGTGCCACCTTGGGTCTGGGAACCATCCTGCGTATCGTGGATTCTAAGGAGCCAGCCGGTCACTCCCAGCCACAGGCCCCCAAACACAAACCACAGCGCTTTTCCCTGGAAAACAAACCCGCCTGCCGACATTTTGATGGCAGATTGCAGGAGCCACTTTCTGCTATCAAATCAGCCCAACTTGGCACTGGTGCCACCATGGGTCTGGTCACCATCCTGCCTATCGTAGCTTTTCAGGAGGCAGCCGGTCACTCCCAGTCATAGGCCCCCAGACACAAAGCTCGGCCCGTTTCCCTGGCAAACAAAAGTAAGCTGCCCCGCTTCTGGATGGCAGATTGTAGGACGCACTTGGTACTATCAAACCAGCCCGACTTGGCACTGGTGCCACCTCTGGTCTGGGAACTATGGTGCGTATCGTGGATTCTAAGGAGCCAGCCGGCCAATCCCAGCCATAGGCACCCAAACACAAACAACGGCGCTTTTCCCTGGAAAACAAAACTCGCCTGACAACTTTTTGATGGCAGATTGCAGGAGCCACTTGGTACTATCAAACCAGCTCAACTTGGCACTGGTGCCACCATGGGTCTGCTCACCATCCTGCCTATCGTAGCTTTTCAGGAGCCAGACGGTCACTCGCAGCCATAGGCCCCCAGACAAAAACCTCGGCCCGTTTCCCTGGCAAACAAAAGTAAGCTGCCCCGCTTCTGCATGGCAGATTGCAGGAGCTATTTAGTACTATCTAACCAGCCCGACTTGGCACTGGTGCCACCATGGGTCTGGTCACCATCCTGCCTATCGTAGCTTTTCAGGAGCCAGCCGGTCACTCCCAGCCATAGGCCCCCAGACAAAAACCTCGGCCCGTTTCCCTGGCAAACAAAAGTAAGTTATCCCGCTTCTGGATGGCAGATTGCAGGAGCCACTTTTCACCATCAAACCAGCCCAACTTGGCACTGGTGCCACCTCTGGTCGGGGAACCATCCTGCGTATCGTGGATTCTAAGGAGCCAGCCGGCCACTCCCTGCCACAGGCCCCCAAACACAAACAACGGCGCTTTTCCCTGGATAACAAACTCGCCTGCCAACTTTTTGATGGCAGATTGCAGGAGCCACTTGGTACTATCAAACCAGCCACACTTGGCACTGGTGCCACCATGGGTCTGGTCACCATCCTGCCTATCGTAGCTTTTCAGGAGCCAGGCGGTCACTCCCAGCCATAGGCCCTGAGACACAAACCTCGGCCCGTATCCCTGGCAAACAAAAGTAAGCTGCCCCGCTTCTGGATGGCAGATTGCAGGAACCACTTGGTACTATCAAACCAGCAAAACTTGGCACTGGTGCCACCTCTGGTCTGGGAACCATGCCGCGTATCGTGGATTCTAAGGAGCCAGCCGGCCACTCCCAGCCACAGGCCCCCAAACAGAAACAACGGCGCTTTTCCCTGGAAAACAAAACTCGCCTGCCAACTTTTTCATGGCAGATTGCAGGAGCAACTTGGTACTATCAAATCAGCCCAACTTGGCACTGGTGCCACCATGGGTCTGGTCACCATCCTGCCTATCGTAGCTTTTCAGGAGCCAGCCGGTCACTCCCAGCCATAGGCCCCCAGACACAAACCTCGGCCCGTTTCCCTGGCAAACAAAAGTAAGCTACCCCGCTTCTGGATGGCAGATTGCAGGAGCCACTATGCACCATCAAACTAGCCCGACTTGGCACTGGTGCCACCTCTGGTCTGGGAACCATGCTGCGTATCGTGGATTCTAAGGAGCCATCCGTCCACTCCCAGACACAGGCCCCCAAACACAAACAACGGCGCTTTTCCCTGGAAAACAAAACTCGCCTGCCAACTTTTTGATGGCAGATTGCCAGAGCCACTTGGTACTATCAAACCAGCCCAACTTGGCACTGGTGCCACCTTGGGTCTGGGAACCATGCTGCGTATCGTGGATTATAAGGAGCCAGCCGGCCACTCCCAGCCACAGGCCCCCAAACACAAACCACAGCGCTTTTCCCTCGAAAACAAAACCCGCCTGCCGACATTTTGATGGCAGATTGCAGGAGCCACTTGCTACTATCAAATCAGCCCAACTTGGCACTGGTGCCACCATGGGTCTGGTCACCATCCTGCTTATCGTAGCTTTTCAGGAGCCAGCCGGTCACTCCCAGCCATAGGCGCCCAGACACAATGCTCTGCCCTTTTCCCTGGCAAACCAAAGTAAGTTATCCCGCTTCTGGATGGCAGATTGCAGGAACCACTTGGTACTATAAAACCAGCCCGACTTGGCACTGGTGCCACCTCTGGTCTGGGAACCATGCTGCGTATCGTGGATTCTAAGGAGCCAGCCGGCCACTCCCAGCCACAGGCCCCCAAACAAAAACAACGGCGCTTTTCCCTGGAAAACAAAACTCGCCTGCCAAATTTTTGATGGCAGATTGCAGGAGCCACTTGGTACTATCAAACCAGCCCAACTTGACACTGGTGCCACCATGGGTCTGGTCACCATCCTGCCTATCTTAGCTTTTCAGGAGCCAGCCGGTCACTCGCAGCCATAGGCCCCCAGACACAAACCTCGGCCCGTTTCCCTGGCAAACAAAAGTAAGCTGCCCCGCTTCTGGATGGCAGATTGCAGGAGCCACTTGGTACTATCAAACCAGCCCAACTTGGCACTGGTGCCACCTTGGGTCTGGGAACCATCCTGCGTATCGTGGATTCTAAGGAGCCAGCCGGTCACTCCCAGCCACAGGCCCCCAAACACAAACCACAGCGCTTTTCCCTGGAAAACAAACCCGCCTGCCGACATTTTGATGGCAGATTGCAGGAGCCACTTTCTGCTATCAAATCAGCCCAACTTGGCACTGGTGCCACCATGGGTCTGGTCACCATCCTGCCTATCGTAGCTTTTCAGGAGGCAGCCGGTCACTCCCAGTCATAGGCCCCCAGACACAAAGCTCGGCCCGTTTCCCTGGCAAACAAAAGTAAGCTGCCCCGCTTCTGGATGGCAGATTGTAGGACGCACTTGGTACTATCAAACCAGCCCGACTTGGCACTGGTGCCACCTCTGGTCTGGGAACTATGGTGCGTATCGTGGATTCTAAGGAGCCAGCCGGCCAATCCCAGCCATAGGCACCCAAACACAAACAACGGCGCTTTTCCCTGGAAAACAAAACTCGCCTGCCAACTTTTTGATGGCAGATTGCAGGAGCCACTTGGTACTATCAAACCAGCTCAACTTGGCACTGGTGCCACCATGGGTCTGCTCACCATCCTGCCTATCGTAGCTTTTCAGGAGCCAGACGGTCACTCGCAGCCATAGGCCCCCAGACAAAAACCTCGGCCCGTTTCCCTGGCAAACAAAAGTAAGCTGCCCCGCTTCTGCATGGCAGATTGCAGGAGCTATTTAGTACTATCTAACCAGCCCGACTTGGCACTGGTGCCACCATGGGTCTGGTCACCATCCTGCCTATCGTAGCTTTTCAGGAGCCAGCCGGTCACTCCCAGCCATAGGCCCCCAGACAAAAACCTCGGCCCGTTTCCCTGGCAAACAAAAGTAAGTTATCCCGCTTCTGGATGGCAGATTGCAGGAGCCACTTTTCACCATCAAACCAGCCCAACTTGGCACTGGTGCCACCTCTGGTCGGGGAACCATCCTGCGTATCGTGGATTCTAAGGAGCCAGCCGGCCACTCCCTGCCACAGGCCCCCAAACACAAACAACGGCGCTTTTCCCTGGATAACAAACTCGCCTGCCAACTTTTTGATGGCAGATTGCAGGAGCCACTTGGTACTATCAAACCAGCCACACTTGGCACTGGTGCCACCATGGGTCTGGTCACCATCCTGCCTATCGTAGCTTTTCAGGAGCCAGGCGGTCACTCCCAGCCATAGGCCCTGAGACACAAACCTCGGCCCGTATCCCTGGCAAACAAAAGTAAGCTGCCCCGCTTCTGGATGGCAGATTGCAGGAACCACTTGGTACTATCAAACCAGCAAAACTTGGCACTGGTGCCACCTCTGGTCTGGGAACCATGCCGCGTATCGTGGATTCTAAGGAGCCAGCCGGCCACTCCCAGCCACAGGCCCCCAAACAGAAACAACGGCGCTTTTCCCTGGAAAACAAAACTCGCCTGCCAACTTTTTCATGGCAGATTGCAGGAGCCACTTGGTACTATCAAATCAGCCCAACTTGGCACTGGTGCCACCATGGGTCTGGTCACCATCCTGCCTATCGTAGCTTTTCAGGAGCCAGCCGGTCACTCCCAGCCATAGGCCCCCAGACACAAACCTCGGCCCGTTTCCCTGGCAAACAAAAGTAAGCTACCCCGCTTCTGGATGGCAGATTGCAGGAGCCACTTTGCACCATCAAACTAGCCCGACTTGGCACTGGTGCCACCTCTGGTCTGGGAACCATGCTGCGTATCGTGGATTCTAAGGAGCCATCCGTCCACTCCCAGACACAGGCCCCCAAACACAAACAAGGGCGCTTTTCCCTGGAAAACAAAACTCGCCTGCCAACTTTTTGATGGCAGATTGCAGGAGCCACTTGGTACTATCAAACCAGCCCAACTTGGCACTGGTGCCACCATGGGTCTGGTCACCATCCTGCCTATCGTAGCTTTTCAGGAGCCAGCCGGTCACTCGCAGCCATAAACCCCCAGACACAAACCTCGGCCCGTTTCCCTGGCAAACAAAAGTAAGCTGCCCCGCTTCTGGATGGCAGATTGCAGGACGCACTTAGTAGTATCAAACCAGCCCGACTTGGCACTGGTGCCACCTCTGGTCTGGGAACCATCCTGCGTATCGTGGATTCCTAGCAGCCAGCCGGCCACTCCCAGCCACAGGCCCCCAAACACAAACAACGGCGCTTTTCCCTGGAAAACAAAACTCGCCTGCCAACTTTTTGATGGCAGATTGCAGGAGCCACTTGGTACTATCAAATCAGCCCAACTTGGCACTGGTGCCACCATGCGTTTGGTCACCATCCTGCCTATCGTAGCTTTTCAGGAGCCAGACGGTCACTCCCAGCTATAGGCCCCCAGACAAAAACCTCGGCCCGTTTCCCTGGCATACAAAAGTAAGCTGCCCCGCTTCTGGATGGCAGATTGCAGGAACAACTTGGTACTATCAAACCAGCCCGACTTGGCACTGGTGCCACCTCTGGTCTGGGAACCATCCTGCGTATCGTGGTTCTAAGGAGCCATCCGTCCACTCCCAGCCACAGGCCCCCAAACACAAACAACGGCGCTTTTCCCTGGAAAACAAAACTCGCCTGCCAACATTTTGATGGCAGATTGCAGGAGCCACTTGGTACTATCAAACCAGCCCAACTTGGCACTGGTGCCACCATGGATCTGGTCACCATCCTGCCTATCGTAGCTTTTCAGGACCTAGCCGGTCACTCCAAGCCATAGGCGCCCAGACAAAAAGCTCGGCCCGTTTCCCTGGCAAACAAAGTAAGCTTCCCCGCTTCTGGATGGCAGATTGCAGGAACCACTTGGTACTATCAAACCAGCCCGACTTGGCACTGGTGCCACCTTGGGTCTGGGAACCATCCTGCGTATCGTGGATTCTAAGGAGCCAGCCGGTCACTCCCAGCCACAGGCCCCCAAACACAAACAACGGCGCTTTTCCCTGGAAAACAAAACTCGCCTGCCAATATTTTGATGGCAGATTGCAGGAGCCACTTGCTACTATCAAATCAGCCCAACTTGGCACTGGTGCCACCATGGGTCTGGTCACCATCCTGCCTATCGTAGCTTTTCAGGAGCCAGCCGGTCACTCCCTGCCATAGGCCCCCAGAGAAAAACCTCGGCCCGTTTCCCTGGCAAACAAAAGTAAGCTACCCCGCTTCTGAATGGCAGATTGCAGGAGCCACTTTGCACCATCAAACTAGCCCGACTTGGCACTGGTGCCACCTCAGGTCTGGGAACCATCCTGCGTATCGTTCATTCTAAGGAGCCAGCCGGCCACTCCAGCCACAGGCCCCCAGACACAAACAACGGCGCTTTTCCCTGGAAAACAAAACTCGCCTGCCAACTTTTAGATGGCAGATTGCAGGAGCCACTTGGTACTGTCAAATCAGCCCAACTTGGCACTGGTGCCACCATGGGTCTGGTCACCATCCTGCCTATCGTAGCTTTTCAGGACCTAGCAGGTCACTCCCAGCCATAGGCGCCCAGACACAAAGCTCGGCCCGTTTCCCTGGCAAACAAAAGTAAGCTGCCCCGCTTCTGGATGGCAGATTTCCGGAGCCACTTGGTACTATCAAACCAGCCCGACTTGGCACTGGTGCCACCTCTGGTCTGGGAACCATGCTGCGTATCGTGGATTCTAAGGAGCCATCCGTCCACTCCCAGCCACAGGCCCCCAAACACAAACAACGGCGCTTTTCCCTGGAAAACAAAACTCGCCTGCCAACATTTTGATGGCAGATTGCAGGAGCCACTTGCTACTATCAAATCAGCCCATCTTGGCACTGGTGCCACCATGGGTCTGGTCACCATCCTGCCTATCGTAGGTGTTCAGGCGCCAGCCGGTCACTCCCAGCCATAGGCCCCCAGAGAAAAACCTCGGCCCGTTTCCCTGGCAAACAAAAGTAAGCTGCCCCGCTTCTGGATGGCAGATTGCAGGAACCACTTTGCACCATCAAACCAGCCCAACTTGGCACTGGTGCCACCTCTGGTCTGGGAACCATGCTGTGTATCGTGGATTCCAATTAGCAAGCCGGCCACTCCCAGCCACAGGCCTCCAAACACAAACAACGGCGCTTTTCCCTGGAAAACAAAACTCGCCTGCCAACTTTTTGATGGCAGATTGCAGGAGCCACTTGGTACTATCAAACCAGCCCAACTTGGCACTGGTGCCACCATGGGTCTGGTCACCATCCTGCCTATCGTAGCTTTTCAGGACCGAGACGGTCACTCCCAGCCATAGGCCCCGTGACACAAAGCTCGGCCCGTTTCCCTGGCAAACAAAAGTAAGCTGTCCCGCTTCTGGATGGCAGATTGCAGGATCCACTAGGTATTATCAAACCAGCCCGACTTGGCACTGGTGCCACCTCTGGTCTGGGAACCATCCTGCGTATCGTGGATTCTAAGCAGCCAGCCGGCCACTCCCAGCCACAGGCCCCCAAACACAAACAACGGCGCTTTTCCCTGGAAAACAAAACTCGCCTGCCAACATTTTGATGGCAGATTGCAGGAGCCACTTGGTACTATCAAACCAGCCCAACTTGGCACTGGTGCCACCATGGGTCTGGTCACCATCCTGCCTATCGTAGCTTTTCAGGAGCCAGCCGGTCACTCCAAGCCATAGGCCCCCAGACAAAAACCTCGGCCCGTTTCCCTGGCAAAGAAAAATAAGCTACCCCGCTTCTGGAAGGCACATTGCAGGAGCCACTTTGCACCATCAAAGCAGCCCGACTTGGCACTGGTGCCACCTCTGGTCTGGGAACCATGCTGCGTATCGTGGATTCTAAGGAGCCAGCCGGCCACTCCCAGCCACAGGCCCCCAAACACAAACAACGGCGCATTTCCCTGGATAACAAACTCGCCTGCCAACTTTTTGATGGCAGATTGCAGGAGCCACTTGGTACTATCAAACCAGCCCAACTTGGCACTGGTGCCACCATGGGTCTGGTCAACATCCTGCCTATCGTAGCTTTTCAGGAGCCAGCCGGTCACTCCCAGCCATAGGCCCCGAGACACAAACCTCGGCCCGTTTCCCTGGCAAACAAAAGTAAGCTACCCCGCTTCTGGATGGCAGATTGCAGGAGCCACTTTGTACTATCAAACCAGCCCAACTTGGCACTGGTGCCACCTGCGGTCTGGGAACCATCCTGCGTATCGTGGATTCTAAGGAGCCAGCCGGTCACTCCCAGCCACAGGCCCCCAAACACAAACCACAGCGCTTTTCCCTGGAAAACAAAACCCGCCTGCCGACATTTTGATGGCAGATTGCAGGAGCCACTTGGTTTTATCAAATCAGCCCAACTTGGCACTGGTGCCACCATGGGTCTGGTCACCATCCTGCCTATCGTAGCTTTTCAGGAGCCAGCCGGTCACTCCCAGCCATAGGCCCCCAGACACAAAGCTCGGCCCGTTTCCCTGGCAAACAAAAGTAAGCTGCCCCGCTTCTGGATGGCAGATTGTAGGACGCACTTGGTACTATCAAACCAGCCCGACTTGGCACTGGTGCCACCTCTGGTCTGGGAACCATGGTGCGTATCGTGAATTCTAAGGAGCCAGCCGGCCACTCCCAGCCATAGGCACCCAAACACAAACAACGGCGCATTTCCCTGGAAAACAAAACTCGCCTGCCAACTTTTTGATGGCAGATTGCAGGAGCCACTTGGTACTATCAAACCAGCTCAACTTGGCACTGGTGCCACCATGGGTCTGCTCACCATCCTGCCTATCGTAGCTTTTCAGGAGCCAGACGGTCACTCGCAGCCATAGGCCCCCAGACACAAACCTCGGCCCGTTTCCCTGGCAAACAAAAGTAAGCTGCCCCGCTTCTGCATGGCAGATTATAGGAGCTATTTAGTACTATCAAACGAGCCCGACTTGGCACTGGTGCCACCTCAGGTCTGGGAACCATCCTGCGTATCGTGGATTCTAAGGAGCCAGCCGGCCACTCCCAGCCACAGGCGCCCAAACACAAACAACGGCGCTTTTACCTGGAAAACAAAACTCGCCTGCCAAATTTTGACGGCAGATTGCAGGAGCCACTTGGTACTATCAAATCAGCCCAACTTGGGACTGGTGCCACCATGGGTCTGGTCACCATCCTGCCTATCGTAGCTTTTCAGGAGCCAGCCGGTCACTCCCAGCCATAGGCCCCCAGACAAAAACCTAGGCCCGTTTCCCTGGCATACAAAAGTAAGCTGCCCTGCTTCTGGATGGCAGATTGCAGGAACCGCTTGGTACTATCAAACCAGCCCAACTTGGCACTGGTGCCACCTTGGGTCTGGATACCATGCTGCGTATCGTGGATTCTAAGGAGCCAGCCGGCCACTCCCAGCCACAGGCCCCCAAACACAAACAACGGCGCTTTTCCCTGGAAAACAAAACTCTCCTGCCAACTTTTTGATGGGAGATTGCAGGAGCCACTTGGTTTTATCAAATCAGACCAACTTGGCACTGGTGCCACCTTGGGTCTGGTCACCATCCTGCCTATCGTAGCTTTTCAGGAGCCAGCCGGTCACTCCCAGCCATAGGCCCCCAGACACAAACCTCGGCCCGTTTCCCTGACAAACAAAAGTAAGTTATCCCGCTTCTGGATGGCAGATTGCAGGAGCCACTTGGTACTATCAAACCAGCCCAACTTGGCACTGGTGCCACCATGGGTCTGGTCACCATCCTGCTTATCGTAGCTTTTCAGGAGCCAGCCGGTCACTCCCAGCCATAGGCGCCCAGACACAATGCTCTGCCCTTTTCCCTGGCAAACCAAAGTAAGCTGCCCCGCTTCTGGATGGCAGATTGCAGGAACCACTTGGTACTATAAAACCAGCCCGACTTGGCACTGGTGCCACCTCTGGTCTGGGAACCATGCTGCGTATCGTGGATTCTAAGGAGCCAGCCGGCCACTCCCAGCCACAGGCCCCCAAACAAAAACAACGGCGCTTTTCCCTGGAAAACAAAACTCGCCTGCCAAATTTTTGATGGCAGATTGCAGGAGCCACTTGGTACTATCAAACCAGCCCAACTTGACACTGGTGCCACCATGGGTCTGGTCACCATCCTGCCTATCTTAGCTTTTCAGGAGCCAGCCGGTCACTCCCAGCCATAGGCCCCCAGACACAAAGCTCGGCCCGTTTCCCTGGCAAACAAAAGTAAGCTGCCCCGCTTCTGGATGGCAGATTGCAGGAGCCACTTTGTACTATCAAACCAGCCCAACTTGGCACTGGTGCCACCTTGGGTCTGGGAACCATCCTGCGTATCGTGGATTCTAAGGAGCCAGCCGGTCACTCCCAGCCACAGGCCCCCAAACACAAACCACAGCGCTTTTCCCTGGAAAACAAACCCGCCTGCCGACATTTTGATGGCAGATTGCAGGAGCCACTTGCTGCTATCAAATCAGCCCAACTTGGCACTGGTGCCACCATGGGTCTGGTCACCATCCTGCCTATCGTAGCTTTTCAGGAGCCAGCCGGTCACTCCCAGTCATAGGCCCCCAGACACAAAGCTCGGCCCGTTTCCCTGGCAAACAAAAGTAAGCTGCCCCGCTTCTGGATGGCAGATTGTAGGACGCACTTGGTACTATCAAACCAGCCCGACTTGGCACTGGTGCCACCTCTGGTCTGGGAACTATGGTGCGTATCGTGGATTCTAAGGAGCCAGCCGGCCACTCCCAGCCATAGGCACCCAAACACAAACAACGGCGCTTTTCCCTGGAAAACAAAACTCGCCTGCCAACTTTTTGATGGCAGATTGCAGGAGCCACTTGGTACTATCAAACCAGCTCAACTTGGCACTGGTGCCACCATGGGTCTGCTCACCATCCTGCCTATCGTAGCTTTTCAGGAGCCAGCCGGTCACTCCTAGCCATAGGCGCCCAGACACAATGCTCTGCCCTTTTCCCTGGCAAACCAAAGTAAGCTGCCCCGCTTCTGGATGGCAGATTGCAGGAACCACTTGGTACTATAAAACCAGCCCAACTTGGCACTGGTGCCACCTCTGGTCTGGGAACCATGCTGCGTATCGTGGATTCTAAGGAGCCAGCCGGCCACTCCCAGCCACAGGCCCCCAAACAAAAACAACGGCGCTTTTCCCTGGAAAACAAAACTCGCCTGCCAAATTTTTGATGGCAGATTGCAGGAGCCACTTGGTACTATCAAACCAGCCCAACTTGACACTGGTGCCACCATGGGTCTGGTCACCATCCTGCCTATCGTAGCTTTTCAGGAGCCAGCCGGTCACTCCCAGCCATAGGCCCCCAGACACAAAGCTCGGCCCGTTTCCCTGGCAAACAAAAGTAAGCTGCCCCGCTTCTGGATGGCAGATTGCAGGAGCCACTTGGTACTATCAAACCAGCCCAACTTGGCACTGGTGCCACCTTGGGTCTGGGAACCATCCTGCGTATCGTGGATTCTAAGGAGCCAGCCGGTCACTCCCAGCCACAGGCCCCCAAACACAAACCACAGCGCTTTTCCCTGGAAAACAAACCCGCCTGCCGACATTTTGATGGCAGATTGCAGGAGCCACTTGCTGCTATCAAATCAGCCCAACTTGGCACTGGTGCCACCATGGGTCTGGTCACCATCCTGCCTATCGTAGCTTTTCAGGAGCCAGCCGGTCACTCCCAGCCATAGGCCCCCAGACACAAAGCTCGGCCCGTTTCCCTGGCAAACAAAAGTAAGCTGCCCCGCTTCTGGATGGCAGATTGTAGGACGCACTTGGTACTATCAAACCAGCCCGACTTGGCACTGGTGCCACCTCTGGTCTGGGAACTATGGTGCGTATCGTGGATTCTAAGGAGCCAGCCGGCCACTCCCAGCCATAGGCACCCAAACACAAACAACGGCGCTTTTCCCTGGAAAACAAAACTCGCCTGCCAACTTTTTGATGGCAGATTGCAGGAGCCACTTGGTACTATCAAACCAGCTCAACTTGGCACTGGTGCCACCATGGGTCTGCTCACCATCCTGCCTATCGTAGCTTTTCAGGAGCCAGACGGTCACTCGCAGCCATAGGCCCCCAGACAAAAACCTCGGCCCGTTTCCCTGGCAAACAAAAGTAAGCTGCCCCGCTTCTGCATGGCAGATTGCAGGAGCTATTTAGTACTATCAAACCAGCCCGACTTGGCACTGGTGCCACCTCAGGTCTGGGAACCATCCTGCGTATCGTGGATTCTAAGGAGCCAGCCGGCCACTCCCAGCCACAGGCCCCCAAACACAAACAACGGCGCTTTTCCCTGGAAAACAAAACTCGCCTGCCAAATTTTGACGGCAGATTGCAGGAGCCACTTGGTACTATCAAATCAGCCCAACTTGGGACTGGTGCCACCATGGGTCTGGTCACCATCCTGCCTATCGTAGCTTTTCAGGAGCCAGCCGGTCACTCCCAGCCATAGGCCCCCAGACAAAAACCTCGGCCCGTTTCCCTGGCAAACAAAAGTAAGCTGCCCTGCTTCTGGATGGCAGATTGCAGGAACCACTTGGTACTATCAAACCAGCAAAACTTGGCACTGGTGCCACCTTGGGTCTGGATACCATGCTGCGTATCGTGGATTCTAAGGAGCCAGCCGGCCACTCCCAGCCACAGGCCCCCAAACACAAACAACGGCGCTTTTCCCTGGAAAACAAAACTCTCCTGCCAATTTTTGATGGGAGATTGCAGGAGCCACTTGGTTTTATCAAATCAGACCAACTTGGCACTGGTGCCACCATGGGTCTGGTCACCATCCTGCCTATCGTAGCTTTTCAGGAGCCAGCCGGTCACTCCCAGCCATAGGCCCCCAGACACAAACCTCGGCCCGTTTCCCTGACAAACAAAAGTAAGTTATCCCGCTTCTGGATGGCAGATTCCAGGAGCCACTTGGTACTATCAAACCAGCCCGACTTGGCACTGGTGCCACCATGGGTCTGGTCACCATCCTGCCTCTCGTGGATTCTAATTAGCCATCCGTCCACTCCCAGCCACAGGCCCCCAAACAAAAACAACGGCGCTTTTCCCTGGAAAACAAAACTCGTCTGCCAACTTTTTGATGGCAGATTGCCAGAGCCACTTGGTACTATCAAACCAGCCCGACTTGGCACTGGTGCCACCTTGGGTCTGGGAACCATGCTGCGTATCGTGGATTATAAGGAGCCAGCCGGCCACTCCCAGCCACAGGCCCCCAAACACAAACCACAGCGCTTTTCCCTGGAAAACAAAATTCGCCGGCCAACTTTTTGATGGCAGATTGCAGGAGCCACTTGGTACTATCAAACCAGCCCAACTTGGCACTGGTGCCACCATGGGTCTGGTCACCATCCTGCTTATCGTAGCTTTTCAGGAGCCAGCCGGTCACTCCCAGCCATAGGCGCCCAGACACAATGCTCTGCCCTTTTCCCTGGCAAACCAAAGTAAGCTGCCCCGCTTCTGGATGGCAGATTGCAGGAACCACTTGGTACTATAAAACCAGCCCGACTTGGCACTGGTGCCACCTCTGGTCTGGGAACCATGCTGCGTATCGTGGATTCTAAGGAGCCAGCCGGCCACTCCCAGTCACAGGCCCCCAAACAAAACAACGGCGCTTTTCCCTGGAAAACAAAACTCGCCTGCCAAATTTTTGATGGCAGATTGCAGGAGCCACTTGGTACTATCAAACCAGCCCAACTTGACACTGGTGCCACCATGGGTCTGGTCACCATCCTGCTTATCGTAGCTTTTCAGGAGCCAGCCGGTCACTCCCAGCCATAGGCCCCCAGACACAAAGCTCGGCCCGTTTCCCTGGCAAACAAAAGTAAGCTGCCCCGCTTCTGGATGGCAGATTGCAGGAGCCACTTGGTACTATCAAACCAGCCCGACTTGGCACTGGTGCCACCTCTGGTCTGGGAACTATGGTGCGTATCGTGGATTCTAAGGAGCCAGCCGGTCACTCCCAGCCACAGGCCCCCAAACACAAACCACAGCGCTTTTCCCTGGAAAACAAACCCGCCTGCCGATATTTTGATGGCAGATTGCAGGAGCCACTTGCTGCTATCAAACCAGCTCAACTTGGCACTGGTGCCACCATGGGTCTGCTCACCATCCTGCCTATCGTAGCTTTTCAGGAGCCAGCCGGTCACTCCCAGCCATAGGCGCCCAGACACAATGCTCTGCCCTTTTCCCTGGCAAACCAAAGTAAGCTGCCCCGCTTCTGGATGGCAGATTGCAGGAACCACTTGGTACTATAAAACCAGCCCAACTTGGCACTGGTGCCACCTCTGGTCTGGGAACCATGCTGCGTATCGTGGATTCTAAGGAGCCAGCCGGCCACTCCCAGCCACAGGCCCCCAAACAAAAACAACGGCGCTTTTCCCTGGAAAACAAAACTCGCCTGCCAAATTTTTGATGGCAGATTGCAGGAGCCACTTGGTACTATCAAACCAGCCCAACTTGACACTGGTGCCACCATGGGTCTGGTCACCATCCTGCCTATCGTAGCTTTTCAGGAGCCAGCCGGTCACTCCCAGCCACAGGCCCCCAAACACAAACAACGGCGCTTTTCCCTGGAAAACAAAACTCGCCTGCCAAATTTTGACGGCAGATTGCAGGAGCCACTTGGTACTATCAAATCAGCCCAACTTGGGACTGGTGCCACCATGGGTCTGGTCACCATCCTGCCTATCGTAGCTTTTCAGGAGCCAGCCGGTCACTCCCAGCCATAGGCCCCCAGACAAAAACCTCGGCCCGTTTCCCTGGCAAACAAAAGTAAGCTGCCCTGCTTCTGGATGGCAGATTGCAGGAACCACTTGGTACTATCAAACCAGCAAAACTTGGCACTGGTGCTACCTTGGGTCTGGATACCATGCTGCGTATCGTGGATTCTAAGGAGCCAGCCGGCCACTCCCAGCCACAGGCCCCCAAACACAAACAACGGCGCTTTTCCCTGGAAAACAAAACTCTCCTGCCAATTTTTGATGGGAGATTGCAGGAGCCACTTGGTTTTATCAAATCAGACCAACTTGGCACTGGTGCCACCATGGGTCTGGTCACCATCCTGCCTATCGTAGCTTTTCAGGAGCCAGCCGGTCACTCCCAGCCATAGGCCCCCAGACACAAACCTCGGCCCGTTTCCCTGACAAACAAAAGTAAGTTATCCCGCTTCTGGATGGCAGATTCCAGGAGCCACTTGGTACTATCAAACCAGCCCGACTTGGCACTGGTGCCACCATGGGTCTGGTCACCATCCTGCCTCTCGTGGATTCTAATTAGCCATCCGTCCACTCCCAGCCACAGGCCCCCAAACAAAAACAACGGCGCTTTTCCCTGGAAAACAAAACTCGTCTGCCAACTTTTTGATGGCAGATTGCCAGAGCCACTTGGTACTATCAAACCAGCCCGACTTGGCACTGGTGCCACCTTGGGTCTGGGAACCATGCTGCGTATCGTGGATTATAAGGAGCCAGCCGGCCACTCCCAGCCACAGGCCCCCAAACACAAACCACAGCGCTTTTCCCTGGAAAACAAAATTCGCCGGCCAACTTTTTGATGGCAGATTGCAGGAGCCACTTGGTACTATCAAACCAGCCCAACTTGGCACTGGTGCCACCATGGGTCTGGTCACCATCCTGCTTATCGTAGCTTTTCAGGAGCCAGCCGGTCACTCCCAGCCATAGGCGCCCAGACACAATGCTCTGCCCTTTTCCCTGGCAAACCAAAGTAAGCTGCCCCGCTTCTGGATGGCAGATTGCAGGAACCACTTGGTACTATAAAACCAGCCCGACTTGGCACTGGTGCCACCTCTGGTCTGGGAACCATGCTGCGTATCGTGGATTCTAAGGAGCCAGCCGGCCACTCCCAGTCACAGGCCCCCAAACAAAACAACGGCGCTTTTCCCTGGAAAACAAAACTCGCCTGCCAAATTTTTGATGGCAGATTGCAGGAGCCACTTGGTACTATCAAACCAGCCCAACTTGACACTGGTGCCACCATGGGTCTGGTCACCATCCTGCTTATCGTAGCTTTTCAGGAGCCAGCCGGTCACTCCCAGCCATAGGCCCCCAGACACAAAGCTGGGCCCGTTTCCCTGGCAAACAAAAGTAAGCTGCCCCGCTTCTGGATGGCAGATTGCAGGAGCCACTTGGTACTATCAAACCAGCCCGACTTGGCACTGGTGCCACCTCTGGTCTGGGAACTATGGTGCGTATCGTGGATTCTAAGGAGCCAGCCGGTCACTCCCAGCCACAGGCCCCCAAACACAAACCACAGCGCTTTTCCCTGGAAAACAAACCCGCCTGCCGATATTTTGATGGCAGATTGCAGGAGCCACTTGCTGCTATCAAACCAGCTCAACTTGGCACTGGTGCCACCATGGGTCTGCTCACCATCCTGCCTATCGTAGCTTTTCAGGAGCCAGCCGGTCACTCCCAGCCATAGGCGCCCAGACACAATGCTCTGCCCTTTTCCCTGGCAAACCAAAGTAAGCTGCCCCGCTTCTGGATGGCAGATTGCAGGAACCACTTGGTACTATAAAACCAGCCCAACTTGGCACTGGTGCCACCTCTGGTCTGGGAACCATGCTGCGTATCGTGGATTCTAAGGAGCCAGCCGGCCACTCCCAGCCACAGGCCCCCAAACAAAAACAACGGCGCTTTTCCCTGGAAAACAAAACTCGCCTGCCAAATTTTTGATGGCAGATTGCAGGAGCCACTTGGTACTATCAAACCAGCCCAACTTGACACTGGTGCCACCATGGGTCTGGTCACCATCCTGCCTATCTTAGCTTTTCAGGAGCCAGCCGGTCACTCCCAGCCATAGGCCCCCAGACACAAAGCTCGGCCCGTTTCCCTGGCAAACAAAAGTAAGCTGCCCCGCTTCTGGATGGCAGATTGCAGGAGCCACTTGGTACTATCAAACCAGCCCAACTTGGCACTGGTGCCACCTTGGGTCTGGGAACCATCCTGCGTATCGTGGATTCTAAGGAGCCAGCCGGTCACTCCCAGCCACAGGCCCCCAAACACAAACCACAGCGCTTTTCCCTGGAAAACAAACCCGCCTGCCGACATTTTGATGGCAGATTGCAGGAGCCACTTGCTGCTATCAAATCAGCCCAACTTGGCACTGGTGCCACCATGGGTCTGGTCACCATCCTGCCTATCGTAGCTTTTCAGGAGCCAGCCGGTCACTCCCAGCCATAGGCCCCCAGACACAAAGCTCGGCCCGTTTCCCTGGCAAACAAAAGTAAGCTGCCCCGCTTCTGGATGGCAGATTGTAGGACGCACTTGGTACTATCAAACCAGCCCGACTTGGCACTGGTGCCACCTCTGGTCTGGGAACTATGGTGCGTATCGTGGATTCTAAGGAGCCAGCCGGCCACTCCCAGCCATAGGCACCCAAACACAAACAACGGCGCTTTTCCCTGGAAAACAAAACTCGCCTGCCAACTTTTTGATGGCAGATTGCAGGAGCCACTTGGTACTATCAAACCAGCTCAACTTGGCACTGGTGCCACCATGGGTCTGCTCACCATCCTGCCTATCGTAGCTTTTCAGGAGCCAGACGGTCACTCGCAGCCATAGGCCCCCAGACAAAAACCTCGGCCCGTTTCCCTGGCAAACAAAAGTAAGCTGCCCCGCTTCTGCATGGCAGATTGCAGGAGCTATTTAGTACTATCAAACCAGCCCGACTTGGCACTGGTGCCACCTCAGGTCTGGGAACCATCCTGCGTATCGTGGATTCTAAGGAGCCAGCCGGCCACTCCCAGCCACAGGCCCCCAAACACAAACAACGGCGCTTTTCCCTGGAAAACAAAACTCGCCTGCCAAATTTTGACGGCAGATTGCAGGAGCCACTTGGTACTATCAAATCAGCCCAACTTGGGACTGGTGCCACCATGGGTCTGGTCACCATCCTGCCTATCGTAGCTTTTCAGGAGCCAGCCGGTCACTCCCAGCCATAGGCCCCCAGACAAAAACCTCGGCCCGTTTCCCTGGCAAACAAAAGTAAGCTGCCCTGCTTCTGGATGGCAGATTGCAGGAACCACTTGGTACTATCAAACCAGCAAAACTTGGCACTGGTGCCACCTTGGGTCTGGATACCATGCTGCGTATCGTGGATTCTAAGGAGCCAGCCGGCCACTCCCAGCCACAGGCCCCCAAACACAAACAACGGCGCTTTTCCCTGGAAAACAAAACTCTCCTGCCAATTTTTGATGGGAGATTGCAGGAGCCACTTGGTTTTATCAAATCAGACCAACTTGGCACTGGTGCCACCATGGGTCTGGTCACCATCCTGCCTATCGTAGCTTTTCAGGAGCCAGCCGGTCACTCCCAGCCATAGGCCCCCAGACACAAACCTCGGCCCGTTTCCCTGACAAACAAAAGTAAGTTATCCCGCTTCTGGATGGCAGATTCCAGGAGCCACTTGGTACTATCAAACCAGCCCGACTTGGCACTGGTGCCACCATGGGTCTGGTCACCATCCTGCGTATCGTGGATTCTAATTAGCCATCCGTCCACTCCCAGCCACAGGCCCCCAAACAAAAACAACGGCGCTTTTCCCTGGAAAACAAAACTCGTCTGCCAACTTTTTGATGGCAGATTGCCAGAGCCACTTGGTACTATCAAACCAGCCCAACTTGGCACTGGTGCCACCTTGGGTCTGGGAACCATGCTGCGTATCGTGGATTATAAGGATCCAGCCGGCCACTCCCAGCCACAGGCCCCCAAACACAAACCACAGCGCTTTTCCCTGGAAAACAAAATTCGCCGGCCAACTTTTTGATAGCAGATTGCAGGAGCCACTTGGTACTATCAAATCAGCCCAACTTGGCACTGGTGCCACCATGGGTCTGGTCACCATCCTGCTTATCGTAGCTTTTCAGGAGCCAGCCGGTCACTCCCAGCCATAGGCGCCCAGACACAATGCTCTGCCCTTTTCCCTGGCAAACCAAAATAAGCTGCCCCGCTTCTGGATGGCAGATTGCAGGAACCACTTTTCACCATCAAATAGCCCGACTTGGAACTGGAGCCACCTCTGGTCTGGGAACCATTCTGCGTATCGTGGATTCTAAGGAGCCAGCCGGCCACTCCCAGCCACAGGCCCCCAAACACAAACAACGGCTCTTTTCCCTGGAAAACAAAACTCGCCTGACAACTATTTGATGGCAGATTGCAGGAGCCACTTGCTACTATCAAATCAGCCCAACTTGGCACTGGTGCCACCATGGGTCTGGTCACCATCCTGCCTATCGTAGCTTTTCAGGAGCCAGGCGGTCACTCCCAGCCATAGGCTCCCAGACAAAAACCTCGGCCCGTTTCCCTGGCAAACAAAAGTAAGCTGCCCCGCTTCTGGATGGCAGATTGCAGGAACCACTTGGTACTATAAAACCAGCCCGACTTGGCACTGGTGCCACCTCTGGTCTGGGAACCATGCTGCGTATCGTGGATTCTAAGGAGCCAGCCGGCCACTCCCAGCCAAAGGCCCCCAAACACAAACAACGGCGCTTTTCCCTGGAAAACAAAACTCGCCTGCCAACTTTTTGATGGCAGATTGCAGGAGCCACTTGGTACTATCAAACCAGCCCAACTTGGCACTGGTGCCACCATGGGTCTGGTCACCATCCTGCCTACCTTAGCTTTTCAGGACCTAGCCGGTCACTCCCAGCCATAGGCCCCCAGACACAAATCTCGACCCGTTTCCCTGGCAAACAAAAGCAAGCTGTCCCGCTTCTGGATGGCAGATTGTAGGACGCACTCGGTACTATCAAACCAGCCCGACTTGGCACTGGTGCCACCTTGGGTCTGGGAACCATCCTGCGTATCGTGGATTCTAAGGAGCCAGCCGGACACTCCCAGACATAGGCACCCAAACACAAACAACGGCGCTTTTCCCTGGAAAACAAAACTCGCCTGCCAACATTTTGATGGCAGATTGCAGGAGCCACTTGGTACTATCAAACCAGCCCAACTTGGCACTTGTGCCACCATGGGTCTGCTCACCATTCTGCCTATCGTAGCTTTTCAGGAGCCAGCCGCTCACTCCCAGCCATAGGCCCCCAGACAAAAAGCTCGGCCCGTTTCCCTGGCAAACAAAAGTAAGCTGCCCCGCTTCTGGATGGCAGATTGCAGGACGCATTTGGTACTATCAAACCAGCCCGACTTGGCACTGGTGCCACCTCAGGTCTGGGAACCATCCTGCGTATCGTGGATTCTAAGGAGCCAGCCGGCCACTCCCAGCCACAGGCCCCCAAACACAAACAACGGCGCTTTTCCCTGGAAAACAAAACTCGCCTGCCGACATTTTGATGGCAGATTGCAGGAGCCACTTGGTACTATCAAATCAGCCCAACTTGGCACTGGTGCCACCATGGGTCTGGTCACCATCCTGCCTATCGTAGCTTTTCAGGAGCCAGCCGGTCACTCCCAGCCATAGGCCCCGAGACACAAAGCTCGGCCCTTTTCCCTGGCAAACAAAAGTAATCTGCCCCGCTTCTGGATGGCAGATTGCAGGAGCCACTTTGCACCATCATACTAGCCCGACTTGGCACTGGTGCCACCTTGGGTCTGGGAACCATCCTGCGTATCGTGGATTCTAAGGAGCCAGCCGGCCACTCCCAGCCACAGGCCCCCAAACAAAAACAACGGCGCTTTTCCCTGGAAAACAAAACTCGCCTGCCAAATTTTGACGGCAGATTGCAGGAGCCACTTGGTACTATCAAATCAGCCCAACTTGGGACTGGTGCCACCATGGGTCTGGTCACCATCCTGCCTATCGTAGCTTTTCAGGAGCCAGCCGGTCACTCCCAGCCATAGGCCCCCAGACAAAAACCTCGGACCGTTTCCCTGGCAAACAAAAGTAAGCTGCCCTGCTTCTGGATGGCAGATTGCTGGAACCACTTTGTAATATCAAACCAGCAAAACTTGGCACTGGTGCCACCTTGGGTCTGGATACCATGCTGCGTATCGTTGATTCTAAGGAGCCAGCCGGCCACTCCCAGCCACAGGCCCCCAAACACAAACAACGGCGCTTTTCCCTGGAAAACAAAACTCTCCTGCCAACTTTTTGATGGCAGATTGCAGGAGCCACTTGGTTTTATCAAATCAGCCCAACTTGGCACTGGTGCCACCATGGGTCTGGTCACCATCCTGCCTATCGTAGCTTTTCAGGAGCCAGCCGGTCACTCCAAGCCATAGGCCCCCAGACAAAAAGCTCGGCCCGTTTCCCTGGCAAACAAAAGTAAGCTACCCCGCTTCTGGATGGCAGATTGCAGGAGCCACTTTGCACCATCAAACTAGCCCGTCTTGGCACTGGTGCCACCTCTGGTCTGGGAACCATCCTGCGTATCGTGGATTTTATGGAGCCAGTCGGCCACTCCCAGCCATACGCCTCCAAACACAAACAACGGTCCGTTTCCCTGGCAAAGAAAAGTAAGCTGCCCCGCTTCTGGATGTCAGATTGCAGGAACCACTTGTTGCCAAGTTGGGGTGGTTTGATAGTACCAAGTGGCTCCTGCAATCTTCCATCAAAAAGTTGGCAAGCGAGTTTTGTTTTCCAGGGAAAAGCGCCGTTGTTTGTGTTTGGGGGCCTGTGGCTGGGAGTGGCCAGCTGTCTCCTTAGAATCCACGATACGCAGGATGGGTCCCAGACCAGAGGTGGCACCAGTGCCAAGTCGGGCTGGTTTGATGGTGCAAAGTGACTCGTGCAATCTGCCATCCAGAAGCGGGGTAGCTTACTTTTGTTTGCCAGGGAAACGGGCAGAGCTTTGTGTCTGGGGGCCTATGGCTGGGAGTGACCGGCTGCCTCCTGAAAAGCTACGATAGGCAGGATGGTGACCAGACCCATGGTGGCACCAGTGCCAAGTTGGGCTGGTTTGATAGTACCAAGTGGCTCCTGCAATCTGCCATCAAAAAGTTGGCAGGTGAGTTTTGTTTTCCAGGGAAAAGCGCCGTTGTTTGTGTTTGGGGGCCTGTGGCTGGGAGTGGCCAGCTGGCTCCTTAGAATCCACGATACGCAGGATGGTTCCCAGACCAGAGGTGGCACCAGTGCCAAGTCGGGCTGGTTTGATGTTACAAAGTGGCTCCTGCAATCTGCCATCCAGAAGCGGGGTAGCTTACTTTTGTTTGCCAGGGAAACGGGCCGAGGTTTGTGACTGGGGGCCTATGGCTGGGAGTGACCGGCTGGCGCCTGAAAAGCTACGATAGGCAGGATGGTGACCAGACCCATGGTGGCACCAGTGTCAAGTTGGGCTGGTTTGATAGTACCAAGTGGCTCCTGCAATCTGCCATCAAAAAGTTGGCAGGCCAGTTTTGTTTTCCAGGGAAAAGCGCCGTTGTTTGTGTTTGGAGGCCTGTGGCTGGGAGTGGCCGGCTGCCTCCTTTGAACCCAGGATACGCAGGATGGTTCCCAGAGCCAAGGTGGCGCCAGTGCCAACTTGGGCTGGTTTGATAGTACCAAGCGGCTCCTGCAATCTGCCATCCAGAAGCGGGACAGCTTAATTTTGTTTCTCAGGGAAACGGGCCGAGGTATTTGTCTGGGGGCCTATGGCTGGGAGTGACTGGCTGGCTACTGAAAAGCTACAATAGGCAGGATGGTGACCAGACTCATGGTGGCACCAGTGCCAAGTCGGGCTGGTTTGATAATACTAAATAGCTCCTGCAATCTGCCATCCAGACGGGGGGCAGCGGATTTTTGTTTGCTGCAGAAAAGTTCCGTGGTTTTTTTTTGGGGGTATATGGCTGGACGCGGCCGGCTGGCTCCTTAAAAGATCGATACGCAGGATTGTTCCCTGACCCAAGGCGGCATCAGTGCCAAGTCGGGCTGTTTTCGTAGTACCAAGTGCGTCCTGCAATTTGCCATCCAGAAGAGGGGCAGTTGAGTTTTGTTTGCCAGAGAAAAGGGCCGTGGTATATGTTTGGGGGCATATGGTTGAGAGTGGCCGGCTGGCCCCTGAAAATCCACGATAGGCAGGATGGTTCCCAAAACCAAGGTGGCACCAGTGCCATGTTGGCCTGGTTTGATAGTACCATGTGGCTCCTGCAATCTGCCATCCAGAAGCGGGGCTGCTTACTTTTGTTTGCCAGGGAAACGGGCCGAGATATTTGTCTGGGGGCCTATGGCTGGGAGTGAGCGGCTGGCTCCTGAAAAGCTACGATAGGCAGGATGGTGACCAGACCCATGGTGGCACCAGTGCCAAGTTGGGCTGGTTTGATAGTACCAAGTGGCTCCTGCAATCTGCCATCAAAAAGTTGTCAGGCGAGTTTTGTTTTCCAGGGAAAAGCGCCGTTGTTCTTGTTTAGAGGCCTGTGGCTGGGAGTGGCCGGCTGCCTCCTTTGAATCCAGGATACGCAGGATGGTTCCCAGACCCAAGGTGGCACCAGTGCCAAGTTGGGCTGGTTTGATAGTACCAAGTGGCTCCTGCAATCTGCCATCCAGAAGCGGGACAGCTTAATTTTGTTTCTCAGGGAAACGGGCCGAGGTATTTGTCTGGGGGCCTATGGCTGGGAGTGACTGGCTGGCTATTGAAAAGCTACAATAGGCAGGATGGTGACCAGACTCATGGTGGCACCAGTGCCAAGTCGGGCTGGTTTGATAATACTAAATAGCTCCTGCAATCTGCCATCCAGACGGGGGGCAGCGGATTTTTGTTTGCTGCAGAAAAGTTCCGTGGTTTTTTTTTGGGGGTATATGGCTGGACGCGGCCGGCTGGCTCCTTAAAAGATCGATACGCAGGATTGTTCCCTGACCCAAGGCGGCATCAGTGCCAAGTCGGGCTGTTTTCGTAGTACCAAGTGCGTCCTGCAATTTGCCATCCAGAAGAGGGGCAGTTGAGTTTTGTTTGCCAGAGAAAAGGGCCGTGGTATATGTTTGGGGGCATATGGTTGAGAGTGGCCGGCTGGCCCCTGAAAATCCACGATAGGCAGGATGGTTCCCAAAACCAAGGTGGCACCAGTGCCATGTTGGCCTGGTTTGATAGTACCATGTGGCTCCTGCAATCTGCCATCCAGAAGCGGGGCTGCTTACTTTTGTTTGCCAGGGAAACGGGCCGAGATATTTGTCTGGGGGCCTATGGCTGGGAGTGAGCGGCTGGCTCCTGAAACGCTACGATAGGCAGGATGGTGACCAGACCCATGGTGGCACCAGTGCCAAGTTGGGCTGGTTTGATAGTACCAAGTGGCTCCTGCAATCTGCCATCAAAAAGTTGGCAGGCGAGTTTTGTTTTCCAGGGAAAAGCGCCGTTGTTCTTGTTTAGAGGCCTGTGGCTGGGAGTGGCTGGCTGCCTCCTTTGAATCCAGGATACGCAGGATGGTTCCCAGACCCAAGGTGGCACCAGTGCCAAGTTGGGCTGGTTTGATAGTACCAAGTGGCTCCTGCAATCTGCCATCCAGAAGCGGGACAGCTTACCTTTGTTTCCCAGGGAAACGGGCCGAGGTATTTGTCTGGGGGCCTATGGCTGGGAGTGACCAGCTGGCTACTGAAAAGCTACGATAGGCAGGATGGTTACCAGACTCATGGTGGCACCAGTGCCAAGTCGGGCTGGTTTGATAATACTAAATAGCTCCTGAAATCTGCCATTCAGACGCGGGGCAGCGGATTTTTGTTTGCTGGAGAAAAGTTCCGTGGTTTTTTTTGGGGGGTATATGGCTGGACGTGTCTGGCTGGCTCCTTAAAAAGATCGATACGCAGGATTGTTCCCTGACACAAGGTGGCATCACTGCCAAGTCGGGCTGTTTTCGTAGTACCAAGTGCGTCCTGCAATTTGCCATCCAGAAGAGGGGCAGTTGAGTTTTGTTTGCCAGAGCAAAGGGCCGTGGTATGTGTTTGGGGGCATATGGCTGAGAGTGGCCGGCTGGCCCCTGAAAATCCACGATAGGCAGGATGGTTCCCAGAGCCAAGGTAGCACCAGTGCCATGTTGGCCTGGTTTGATAGTACCATGTGGCTCCTGCAATCTGCCATCCAGAATCGGGGCAGGTTACTTTTTTTTGCCAGGGAAACGGGCCGAGATATTTGTCTGGGGGCCTATGGCTGGGAGTGACCGGCTGGCTCCTGAAAAGCTACGATAGGCAGGATGGTGACCAGACCCAAAGTGGAACCAGTACCAAGTTGGGCTGGTTTGATAGTACCAAGTGGCTCCTGCAATCTGCCATCAAAAATTTGGCAGGCGAGTTTTGTTTTCCAGGGAAAAGCGCCGTTGTTTAGAGGCCTGTGGCTGGGAGTGGCCGCCTGTCCTCGTAGAATCTACGTTACGCAGCATGTTTCCCAGAGCCAAGGTGGCACCAGTGCCAAGTCGGGCAGGTTTGATAGTACCGAATGCATCCTGCAATCTGCCATCCAAAAGCGGGGCAGTTTACTTTTGTTTGCCAGGGAAACGGGCCGAGGTTTTTGTCTGGGGGCCTATGGCAGGGAGTGACCGTCTGGCTCCTGAAAAGCTACGATAGGCAGGATGTTTACCAGACCCATGGTGGCACCAGTGCCAAGTTGGGCTGATTTGATAGTACCAAGTGGCTCCTGCAATCTGCCATCCAGAATCGGGGCAGCTTACTTTTGTTTTCCAGGGAAACGGGCCGAGGTTTGTGTCTGGGGGTCTATGGCTGGGAGTGACCGGCTGGCTCCTGAAAAGCTACGATAGGCAGGATGGTGACCAGACCCATGGTGGCACCAGTGCCAAGTTGGGCTGGTTTGATAGCACCAAGTGGCTCCTGCAATCTGCCATCAAAATGTTGGCAGGCGATTTTTGTTTTCCAGGGAAAAGCGCCGTTGTTTGTGTTTGGGCGCCTGTGGCTCAGAGTGGCCGGGTGGCTGCTTAGAATCCACGATACGCCGGATGGTTCCCAGACCCAAGGTGGCACCAGTGCCAAGTCGGGCTGGTTTGACACTACCACGTGGCTCCTGCAATCTGCCATCCAGAATCGGGGCAGCTTAATTTTGTTTGCCAGGGAAACGGTCCGAGGTTTGTGTCTGGGGGCCTATGGCTGGGAGTGACCGGCTGGCTCCTGAAATGCTACAATAGGCAGGATGGTTCCCAGACCCATAGTGGCACCAGTGCCAAGTTGGGATGATTTGATAGTACCAAGTGGCTCCTGCAATCTGCAATCAAAAAGCTGGCAGGCGAGTTTTGTTTTCCAGGGAAAAGCGCCGTTGTTTGTGTTTGGGGGCCTGTGGCTGGGAGTGGCCGGCTGGCTCCTTAGAATCCACGATATGCAGGATTGTTCCCAGACCCAAGGTGGCACCAGTGCCAAGTCGGGCTGGTTTGATGGTGCAAAGTGGCTCCTGCAATCTGCCATCCAGACGCGGGGCAGCGGATTTTTGTTTCCATGAGAAATGGTCCGTGGTTTGTTTTTGGGGGTATATGGCTGGGCGTGGCCGGCTGGCTCCTTAAAAAGCTCGATATGCAGGATGGTTCCCTGACAAAAGGTGGCACCAGTGCCACGTCGGGCGGTTTTCGTAGTACAAAGTGCGTCCTAAAATTTGCCATCCAGAAGAGGGGCAGTTGAGTTTTGTTTGCCAGAGAAAAGGGCCGTGGTTTGTTTTTGGGGGCATATGGCTGATAGTGGCCGGCTGGCCCCTGAAAATCCACAATAAGCAGGATGGTTCCCACACCAGAGGTGTCACCAGTGCCAAGTCGGGGTGGTTTGATAGTACTAAATAGCTCCTGCAATCTGCCATGCAGAAGCGGGGCAGCTTACTTTTGTTTCCCAGGGAAACGGGCCGAGGTTTGTGTTTGGGGGCCTATGGCTGCGAGTGACCGGCTGGCTCCTTAAAAGCTACGATAGGCAGGATGGTGACCAGACCCATGGTGGCACCAGTGCCAAGTTGGGCTGGTTTGATAGTACCAAGTGGCTCCGGCAATCTGCCATCAAAAAGTTGGCAGGCGAGTTTTGTTTTCCAGGGAAAAGCGCCGTTGTTTGTGTTTGGGGGCCTGTGGCTGGGAGTGGCTAGCTGGCTCCTTAGAACCCACGATACGCAGGATGGTTCCCAGACCAGAGGTGGCACCAGTGCCAAGTTGGGCGGGTTTGATGGTGCAAAGTGGCTCCTGCAATCTGCCATCCAGAAGCGGGGTAGCTTACTTTTGTTTGCCAGGGAAACGGGCCGAAATATTTGTCTAGGGGCCTCTGGCTGGGGGTGACTGGGTGGCACCTGAAAAGCTACGATAGGCAGGATGGTGACCAGACCCATGGTGGCACCAGTGCCAAGTTGGGCTGATTTGATAAAACCAAGTGGCTCCTGCAATCTGCCATCAAATGTTTGGCAGGCGAGTTTTGTTTTCCAGGGAAAAGCACCGTTGTGTGTGTTTTGGGGCCTGTGGCTGGGAGTGGCCAGCTGGCTCCTTAGAATCCACGATACGCAGGATGGTTCCCAGACCCAAGGTGGCACCAGTGCCAAGTCGGGCTGGTTTGATAGTACCAAGTGGTTCCTGCAATCTGCCATCCAGAAGCGGGGCAGCTGAATTTTGTTTGCCAGAGAAAAAGGCTGTTGTTTGTGTTTCGGGGCCTGTGGCTGGCAGTGGCCGGCTGGCTCCTGAAAATCCATGATACGCAGCATGGTTCCCAGACCCAAGGTGGCACCAGTGCCAAGTAGGGCTGGTTTCATAGTACCCAGTGGCTCCTGCAATCTGCCATCCAGAAGAGGGGCAGTTGAGTTTTGTTTTCCAGAGAAAAGGGCCGTGGTTTGTGTTTGGGGCCTATGGCTGAGAGTGACCGGCTGGCCCCTGAAAATCCACGACAGGAAAGATGGTTCCCAGATCCAAGGTGGCAGCAGTGCCATGTTGTGCTGGTGTGATAGTCCCAAGTGGCTCCTGCAATCTGCCATCCAGAAGCGGGGCAGCTGAATTTTGTTTGCCAGAGAAAAATGCTGTGGTTTGTGTTTGGGGGCCTGTGGCTGGGAGTGGCCGGCTGGCTCCTGAAAATCCATGATACGCAGCATGGTTCCCAGACCCAAGGTGGCACCAGTGCCAAGTGGGGCTGGTTTCACAGTGTCAAGTGCCTCCTGCAATCTCCCATCCAGAAGCGGATCAGCTTAGTTTTGTTTGCCTGTGAAACGGGCCGTTGTTTTTGATTGGGGTCTGTGGCCGAGAGTGTTCGGCTGGCTCCTGACAACCCACAATACGCAGGATTTTTCCCAGACCCAAGGTGGCACCAGTGCCAAGTCGGGCTGGTTTGATAGTACCAAGTGGCTCCTGCAATCTGCCATCCAGAAGCGGTGCAGTTGAGTGTTGTTTGCCAGAGAAAAGTGCCGTGGGTTGTGTTTGGGGGCATATGGCTGGGAGTGGCCGGCTGTCTCATTAAAAAGATCGATACGCAGGATGGTTCCCAGACCCAAGGTGGCACCAGTGCCAAGTAGGGCTGTTTTTATAGTACCAAGTGCGTCCTGCAATTTGCCATCCAGAAGAGGGGCAGTTGAGTTTTGTTTGCCAGAGAATAGCGCCGTTGTTTGTGTTTGGGGGCTTGTGGCTGGGAGTGGCCGACTGGCGCCTTAGAATCTGTGTTACGCAGCATGGTTCCCAGACCAGAGGTGGCACCAGTGCCAAGTTGGGCTGGTTTGATAGTACCAAGTGGCTCCTGCAATCTGCCATCCAGAAGCGGGGCAGCTTACTTTTGTTTGCCAGTTAAACGGGCCGAGGTTTGTGACTTGGGACCTATGGCTGGGAGTGGCCGGCTGGCTCCTTTGAACCCACGATACGCAGGATGGTTCCCAGACCAGAGGTGGCACCAGTGCCAAGTCGGGCTGGTTTGATACTACCAAGTGCGTCCTGCAATCTGCCATCCAGAAGCGGGGCAGCTTAATTTTGCTTGCCAGGGAATCGGGCCGAGGGTTTTGTATGGGGGCCTATGGCTGAGAGTGGCCGGCTGGCTCCTGAAAATCCACGCTAGGCAGCATGGTTCCCAGATGCAAGCTGGCACCAGTGCCAAGTCGGGCTGGTTTGATGGTGCAAAGTGGCTCCTGCAATCTGCCATCCAGAAGCGGGGCAGCTGATTTTTGTTTGCCAGAGAAAAATTCCGTGGATTGTTTTTGGGGGCATATTGCTGGGAGTGGCCGGCTGGCTCCTTAAAATGCTCGATACGCATGATGGTTCCCAGGCCCAAGGTGTCACCACTACCAAGTCGGCCTGCGGTTTTAGTATCAAGTTCATCCTGCAATTTGCCATCCAGAAGAGGGGCAGTTGAGTTTTGTTTGCCAGAGAAACGGGCCGAGGTTTCTCTTTGGGGACATATGGCTGAGAGTGGCCGGCTGGCCCCTGAATATCCACGATACACAGCATGGTTCCCAGATCCAAGGTGGCACCAGTGCCAAGTTGGGCTGGTTTGATAGTACCAAGTGTCTCCTGCAATCTGCCATCCAGAAGCGGGGCAGCTTACTTTTGTTTGCCAGAGAAATAGGCCTAGGTTTTTGTCTGGGGGCCTGTGGCTAGGAGTGGCCGGCTGGCTCCTAAGAATCCACGATACGCAGGATGTTTCCCAGACCCAAGGTGGCACCAGTGCCAAGTCGGGCTGGTTTGATAGTACCAAGTGGCTCCTGCAAACTCCATCAAAATGTTGGCAGACGTGTTTTGTTTTCCAGGGAACAGCGCCGTTGATTTTGTTTGGGGGCCTGTGGCTGGGAGTGGCCGGCTGGCTCCTTAGAATCCACGATACGCAGCATGGTTCCCAGACCCAAGGTGGCACCAGTGCCAAGTCGGGCTGGTTTGATTACACCAAGTGGCTCCTGCAATCTGCCATCCAGAAGTGAGGCAGCTAAGTTTTGTTTGCCAGAAAAAAGGGCCGTGGTTTTTGTTGGGGGCCTGTGGCTGGGAGTAGCCGGCTGGCTCCTTAAAATCCACGATAGGCTGGATGGTTCCCAGACCCAAGGTGGCACCAGTGCCAAGTCGGGCTGGTTTGATAGTACCAAGTGGCTCCTGCAATCTGCCATCCAGAAGCGGTGCAGTTGAGTTTTGTTTGCCAGAGAAAAGGGCCGTGGGTTGTGTTTGGGGGCATATGGCTGGGAGTGGCCGGCTGTCTCATTAAAAAGATCGATACGCAGGATGGTTCCCAGACCCAAGGTGGCACCAGTGCCAAGTAGGGCTGTTTTTATAGTACCAAGTGCGTCCTGCAATTTGCCATCCAGAAGAGGGGCAGTGGAGTTTTGTTTGCCAGAGAATAGCGCCGTTGTTTGTGTTTGGGGGCTTGTGACTGGGAGTGGCCGACTGGCGCCTTAGAATCTGTCTTACGCAGCATGGTTCCCAGACCAGAGGTGGCACCAGTGCCAAGTTGGGCTGGTTTGATAGTACCAAGTGGCTCCTGCAATCTGCCATCCAGAAGCGGGGCAGCTTACTTTTGTTTGCCAGGTAAACGGGCCGAGGTTTGTGACTGGGGACGTATGGCTGGGAGTGACCGGCTGGCTCCTGGAAAGCTACAATAGGCAGGATGGTGACCAGACCCATGGTGGCACCAGTGCCAAGTTGGGCTGGTTTGATAGTACCAAGTGGCTCCTGCAATCTGCCATCAAAAAGTTGGCAGGCGAGTTTTGTTTTCCAGGGAAAAGCGCCGTTGTTTGTATTTGGGGGCCTGTGGCTGGGAGTGGCCGGCTGGCTCCTTTGAACCCACAATACGCAGGATGGTTCCCAGACCCAAGGTGGCACCAGTGCCAAGTCGGGCTGGTTTGATACTACCAAGTGCGTCCTGCAATCTGCCATCCAGAAGCGGGGCAGCTTAATTTTGTTTGCCAGGGAAACGGGCCGTGGGTTTTGTTTGGGGGCCTATGGCTGAGAGTGGCCGGCTGGCTCCTGAAAATCCACGCTAGGCAGCATGGTTCCCAGATTCAAGGTGGCACCAGTGCCAAGTCGGGCTGGTTTGATGGTGCAAAGTGGCTCCTGCAATCTGCCATCCAGAAGCGGGGCAGCTGATTTTTGTTTGCCAGAGAAAAATTCCGTGGATTGTTTTTGGGGGCATATTGCTGGGAGTGGCCGGCTGGCTCCTTAAAATGCTCGATACGCATGATGGTTCCCAGGTCCAAGGTGTCACCACTACCAAGTCGGCCTGCGGTTTTAGTATCAAGTTCATCCTGCAATTTGCCATCCAGAAGAGGGGCAGTTGAGTTTTGTTTGCCAGAGAACAGGGCCGAGGTTTCTGTTTGGGGACATATGGCTGAGAGTGGCCGGCTGGCCCCTGAATATCCACGATACACAGCATGGTTCCCAGATTCAAGGTGGCACCAGTGCCAAGTTCGGCTGGTTTGATAGTCCCAAGTGTCTCCTGCAATCTGCCATCCAGAAGCGGGGCAGCTTACTTTTGTTTGCCAGAGAAATAGGCCTAGGTTTTTGTTTGGGGGCCTGTGGCTAGGAGTGGCCGGCTGGCTCCTAAGAATCCACGATACGCAGGATGTTTACCAGACCCAAGGTGGCACCAGTGCCAAGTCGGGCTGGTTTGATAGTCCCAAGTGGCTCCTGCAAACTGCCATCCAGAAGCGGGGCCGCTGAGTTTTGTTTGCCAGGGAAATGGGCCGTTGTTTGTGTTTGGGGGCCTGTGGCTGGGAGTGTTCGGCTGGTTCCTGAATATGTACGATACGCAGGATTGTTCCCAGACCCAAGGTGGCACCAGTGCCAAGTCGGGCTGGTTTGATGGTGCAAAGTGGCTCCTGCAATCTGCCATCCAGACGCGGGGCAGCGGATTTTTTTTTCCATGAGAAATGGTCCGTGGTTTGTTTTTGGGGGTATATGGCTGGGCCTGGCCGGCTGGCTCCTTAAAAAGCTCGATATGCAGGATGGTTCCCTGACACAAGGTGGCACCAGTGCCACGTCGGGCGGTTTTCGTAGTACAAAGTGCGTCCTAAAATTTGCCATCCAGAAGAGGGGCAGTTGAGTTTCGTTTGCCAGAGAAAAGGTCCGTGGTTTGTTTTTGGGGGCATATGGCTGAGAGTGGCTGGCTGGCCCCTGAAAATCCACGATACACAGGATGGTTCCCAGATCCAAGGTGGCACCTGTGCCAAGTCGGGCTGATTTGATAGTACTAAGTAGCTCCTGCAATCTGCCATCCAGAAGCGGGGCAGCTTACTTTTGTTTGCCAGGTAAACGGGCCGAGGTTTGTGTTTGGGGGCCTATGGCTGAGAGTGACCGGCTGGCTCCTGAAAAGCTACAATAGGCAGGATGGTGACCAGACCCATGGTGGCACCAGTGCCAAGTTGGGCTGGTTTGATAGTACCAAGTGGTTCCTGCAATCTGCCATCCAGAAGCAGGGCAGCTGAGTTTTGTTTGCCAGAGAAAAGGGCCTTGGTTTGTGTTTGGGGGCATATGGCTGGGTGTGGCCAGCTGGCTCCTTAAAATGCACGATATGCAACATGGCTCCCAGACCCAAGGTGGCACCAGTGCCAAGTTGGGCTGGTTTGATAGTACCAAGTGGCTCCTGCAATCTTCCATGATCACGTGGAGAAATACTTTCTGGTTTCAGCCTCATGCTCTTTCTTCTCTCCCTCAACTTCTCTATCACCTCTCATCTGGTTCACATGCGCTGTCTTCAAGGTCCACAGGCTACTTTTCACAGAATCTTCTGGCCTGATGAAGTAAGAATGATGAATAGAACAGAGCTGGGATCTATTTTCCAGTTTGGATAAAATGCATTCTGCACACAAATCCAAGGAGAACGGGCTGCCCCGATGCCCAGAAAATCTTTCACTCCTGCTAGTGTTCTACGTCAACCGCAACTTAGTCTGAAAGAAAAGCTTTTTCTCTGAGAGCATCTGAGAGGTTTGCATGAAGCACTGATATCTGACATATGCAATTTTGAATAGGAGAGGAAAAAGAAAATGGCAAGGAGTTTTTAATTTTAGTGGTTTCAATTTTAATTTCCGTGCACTTTTTCAAAACTTGTCAGCTCAAATGCCCATCAACATCTTTTAGTCATCTGTAAGTCAGTATTCATATAAAATGTGCTTCAAATCCAAAGAATTTCAAATTTGCACTCCAAGCTTCTATGCCTAGATTTATGATTTCCTACACATATTAGATGAAAGGAAGGCCTTTTTTACTGTGGGAGTGCTGGAACACTGGAACAGGTTGCCCAGAGAAGTTGTGGGTGTCCCATCCCTGAAAGTATTCAAGGTCACCTTGGACGGGGCTTGGAGCAGCAACAAAGGAGAAGCTTGATGGTAGAGAAACAAAGTCGGACTATAGAAGAAACTCGGATTGAAGTATAGGATCAAGTTTTCTCTCAGCTCTTGGGGTAAATTCAAAGTTGTACAAAATGACATTTATCTGTGCTATTCACTACTGTAACAGAAAGTTTCATGAAAACTGTACAGAAGATAGTAAATTTTAAAAGAGATAAGAATTACAGCATAAAATCCATGGGATAGGTTACAACATGAGACACTCTCTAAGAGAAAATCTCTTTGTTTCAGCACTTCATCGGGGTAAGATTTCATGAAGTGCCAAAGAAGGCGGCAAAATATCATTCGGGACATTATTTACTGGAATTCAGCCTGGCCATTAGTAGGAACTGCCTTTGAACATATCATGTAGATATACCACACACACTTTCCCTTCACTGAAAAATTACTGTTTACAACAAATAAGCAATTGACGATCAAAATTGATTGAAAGCATCTTAAACATGTCAAGTATTTCATTGTAGATGATCTGTGATCCAAATGCTTCTTCCACCTTCGAGAGGGACAGAAGAATTCTTCCATATCATGATGGTTTAAAATTGTATCAACCAATGTTTTCTGCTGAAAAGATATCATCTATTTTTTTCTATTTTTGGAAGAAAATATTCCTAGACATACAACAGGTGAGAACTAAGTAATTTTAAAGAAACAAATGAAATGAAAATATTCTGTAAATAGAATGAAATGAAAAGCTGTGTTTTAAATAGGAGCTAAATATTAAACAGAATTTTTGTACCAGGCATTTGAATTACTGCACCAGCTCTTTTGCCCATCAAGAGAGGCATTTAGCATTTCAGTCTTTTCCAAGGTGTTCATGATCTGCTATGCTGATCTCTGTGTGTGCCTAGGTGTGTGTGGAGGGGGGGGCATATGAAGGGGAGTGTGTATGTTTGCTTTACAATTGTTGTGGCAGATTCATGCCTCAGCTCCACATTTTGTTTTAAAAAGGTCACACCGAGTGGATATGAAGTTTACTATCAACAAGAGATCGATTCCCAAATCATCCATTTGACTCTCCCTTATAAATCATGTGCTTTGTTGCATATTTTATCAAATATACTTTCAAGCCAGATGGAGGAAGGAGGATGTGGGAATCCCTCCACCATCTTGCAACTTTTATGTAAGTAGGTTTTCAAGAAAATCATCATTTCTCTTTTAAATATGTCTGGAACAGGCATGATGGTAGTGTCAACCTGTTGGAGTTTTTGTTGCTGGAAGAAGTTGTACAAAAGGATTGGTTTTTACATTGACCAGTTACTGAATCAAGCGCAGGAATACATTGGAAATTTAGCTGGGGGTTCCTTTTCCCAGCAGACTACTTCTAGAACGAGCTTGTACACTGAAGCTGACTCTTTTGCTCTCTTTTTGTTTCTTTCCTATTTTCTTGGCTTCTTTGCCACTATCTAGACAATTTTGGAACTTTGTTCCCAACTAAAATGGTTTCAATAGTCTGATTGTGATCATACATTTTTACAAGGAATTTTTAAAATCTTTCCTCGAGTCCAGAAAGTCAAGGACTTAGATCTTTTTCTTCCCTTATCAATATTGCCATGAAATTGATAAATAAAGACCAACTCTTTATTTTTGTTTTTAACCCACGTAGATAATTCCCATCCATTAATCCATTTTGTGGACCAATAGCTGCCATTCTGATGGAAGCTGTCACTTCTTAACAATAGGCATTCTGTGACTATGTTGACTGCACTTTGGGTGAAGATCCTAACTGGTCTTAGATATACATAGGGAGAAATTTGCTCAGCCAGTGTCAGTCTTAAGCATGCGTATCAGAAGATCTTTCTAGAGCTGGGAATTTTCCCATGAAAGGGATTCAGTTAGGGAAGAGACACTTGTGCCAGAGTTTTACATTCTTCTTGAACACTGCTTAAGGAACTTAGATGCCATGTCCATTTGGATCTCTGTCTGCACAGAACTTTGTCATGCCAGCGCTTTGAAATGCATCTTGAAGAGAATTCACTAGCACAGAATGAAAGAGAGTGGAAGGGGTTGGTGGGGCTAACCAGGCCCAACCCCCCTGCCTAAACCAGGATACCTAGAGCCTCTTGCCCAGGATTCTATCTGGGTGTACTTTTAATGTCTTCAAAGATCCAGGCTCCACAATCTTTCTGGGCAGTCTGTGCCGTGGTTCAGTCACCCTGACAGTAAAGAAACATTTACTGATGTTCAAAGGCAATCTCCTGTATTTCAGTGTGTGCCCACTGCCTCTTGTCTTTTCCCTCAGCATCACTGAAAAGACACTGATTCCCTCCCCTTTGCACTATTGCTTCCATATGTATGTGTGATGCCATGTAGAGGTATGTCAAAAACCTCCCTGAAGCCCAGGCAGATAATATTCCCTTCATCTACCAGTCAAGTTGATTCATCAGAGGAGTTTAAAGTGATGTTCAGCATGAAATTCCCCTGAAAAATCATGCTAACTACATTATTTGGTCATCTGTCATGTGCCTGGCAAGGATTTCCAGGAAGAGCTGCTTCATCAACTTCCTGGGGATAAAAAAGAGGCTGGCTGGTTTGTACTATGGCGAGTCCTCTTAATTGCCTTTTTTGAAGATGGGTGTCATTTGCTAACATCCACTCTTTAGCTCCTCTTCTCATCTACACCTCGGCAAAAAGCTTTTCCACTATGTCTGGCTAGGAAAAACTGTGCCAGCACAGAAAACATCTCCCATCGTGTTCTAGAAGTTGCACGGATGTCTGCCAAGTGTTTGGCAGGAAGAAAAGAAAAGTTGTCCAGAACAGCTTCCAATCGAATGTTCCTGTGATTGGAAAAGTCAGGAGAGTGCAAAGGTACTGTTTTCTATCAGTTGGCAAGGTGCGCACACAATCCCAGTGTTGTACAGCTTGCTTCTTCACCTTCCCGAAGCTGCCGCTCTCGCCGGCTGCCGGAGCCCAAGAAGCGGCTTCTTCGCGCAAAGACGATTGTGCCGCTCACAGTGCTCTCCTTAGCGCAGCTTCTGCCGAAAGACGCCCGGCAGCGGCTCTTACCTCCGGAGAGCATCCTACCTTCGTCTTTCGCGTCTTTTGTAGTCTACATCTTAGCAAAACGCTTCTCCACTATGTCTGGCTAGGAAAAACTGTGCCAGCACAGAAAACATCTCCCATCGTGTTCTAGAAGTTGCACGGATGTCTGCCAAGTGTTTGGCAGGAAGAAAAGAAAAGTTGTCCAGAACAGCTTCCAATCGAATGTTCCTGTGATTGGAAAAGTCAGGAGAGTGCAAAGGTACTGTTTTCTATCAGTTGGCAAGGTGCGCACACAATCCCAGTGTTGTACAGCTTGCTTCTTCACCTTCCCGAAGCTGCCGCTCTCGCCGGCTGCCGGAGCCCAAGAAGCGGCTTCTTCGCGCAAAGACGATTGTGCCGCTCACAGTGCTCTCCTTAGCGCGGCTTCTGCCGAAAGACGCCCGGCAGCGGCTCTTACCTCCGGAGAGCATCCTACCTTCGTCTTTCGCGTCTTTTGTAGTCTACATCTTAGCAAAACGCTTTTCCACTATGTCTGGCTAGGAAAAACTGTGCCAGCACAGAAAACATCTCCCATCGTGTTCTAGAAGTTGCACGGATGTCTGCCAAGTGTTTGGCAGGAAGAAAAGAAAAGTTGTCCAAAACAGCTTCCAATCGAATGTTCCTGTGATTGGAAAAGTCAGGAGAGTGCAAAGGTACTGTTTTCTATCAGTTGGCAAGGTGCGCACACAATCCCAGTGTTGTACAGCTTGCTTCTTCACCTTCCCGAAGCTGCCGCTCTCGCCGGCTGCCGGAGCCCAAGAAGCGGCTTCTTCGCGCAAAGACGATAGTGCCGCTCACAGTGCTCTCCTTAGCGCGGCTTCTGCCGAAAGACGCCCGGCAGCGGCTCTTACCTCCGGAGAGCATCCTACCCTCGTCTTTCGCGTCTTTTGTAGTCTACATCTTAGCAAAACGCTTTTCCACTATGTCTGGCTAGGAAAAACTGTGCCAGCACAGAAAACATCTCCCATCGTGTTCTAGAAGTTGCACGGATGTCTGCCAAGTGTTTGGCAGGAAGAAAAGAAAAGTTGTCCAAAACAGCTTCCAATCGAATGTTCCTGTGATTGGAAAAGTCAGGAGAGTGCAAAGGTACTGTTTTCTATCAGTTGGCAAGGTGCGCACACAATCCCAGTGTTGTACAGCTTGCTTCTTCACCTTCCCGAAGCTGCCGCTCTCGCCGGCTGCCGGAGCCCAAGAAGCGGCTTCTTCGCGCAAAGACGATTGTGCCGCTCACAGGGCTCTCCTTAGCGCGGCTTCTGCCGAAAGACGCCCGGCAGCAGCTCTTACCTCCGGAGAGCATCCTACCTTCGTCTTTAGCTCCTCTTCTCATCTACACCTCGGCAAAACGCTTTTCCACTATGTCTGGCTAGGAAAAACTGTGCCAGCACAGAAAACATCTCCCATCGTGTTCTGCCACTCTCAGGAGTTAAGAGCCGCTGCCGGGCGTCTTTCGGCAGAAGCCGCGCTAAGGGGAGCACTGTGAGCGGCACAATCGTCTTTGCGCGAAGAAGCCGATTCTTCGGTTCCGGGAGCCGGCGAGAGCGGCAGCTTCGGGAAGGTGAAGAAGCAAGCTGTACAACACTGGGATTGTGTGCGCACCTTGCCAACTGATAGAAAACAGTACCTTTGCACTCTCCTGACTTTTCCAATCACAGGAACATTCGATTGGAAGCTGTTTTGGACAACTTTTCTTTTCTTCCTGCCAAACACTTGGCAGACATCCGTGCAACTTCTAGAACACGATGGGAGATGTTTTCTGTGCTGGCACAGTTTTTCCTAGCCAGACATAGTGGAAAAGCGTTTTGCTAAGATGTAGACTACAAAAGACGCGAAAGACGAAGGTAGGATGCTCTCCGGAGGTAAGAGCCGCTGCCGGGCGTCTTTCGGCAGAAGCCGCGCTAAGGAGAGCACTGTGAGCGGCACAATCGTCTTTGCGCGAAGAAGCCGCTTCTTCGGTTCCGGCAGCCGGCGAGAGCGGCAGCTTCGGGAAGGTGAAGAAGCAAGCTGTACAACACTGGGATTGTGTGCGCACCTTGCCAACTGATAGAAAACAGTACCTTTGCACTCTCCGGACTTTTCCAATCACAGGAACATTCGATTGGAAGCTGTTTTGGACAACTTTTCTTTTCTTCCTGCCAAACACTTGGCAGACATCCGTGCAACTTCTAGAACACGATGGGAGATGTTTTCTGTGCTGGCACAGTTTTTCCTAGCCAGACATAGTGGAAAAGCTTTTTGCCGAGGTGTAGACTACATAAGACGCGAAAGACGAAGGTAGGATGCTCTCCGGAGGTAAGAGCCGCTGCCGGGCGTCTTTCAGCAGAAGCCGCGCTAAGGAGAGCACTGTGAGCGGCACAATCGTCTTTGCGCGAAGAAGCCGCTTCTTGGGCTCCGGCAGCCGGCGAGAGCGGCAGCTTCGGGAAGGTGAAGAAGCAAGCTGTACAACACTGGGATTGTGTGCGCACCTTGCCAACTGATAGAAAACAGTACCTTTGCACTCTCCTGACTTTTCCAATCACAGGAACATTCGATTGGAAGCTGTTTTGGACAACTTTTCTTTTCTTCCTGCCAAACACTTGGCAGACATCCGTGCAACTTCTAGAACACGATGGGAGATGTTTTCTGTGCTGGCACAGTTTTTCCTAGCCAGACATAGTGGAAAAGCTTTTTGCCGAGGTGTAGATGAGAAGAGGAGCTAAAGAGTGGATGTTAGCAAATGACACCCATCTTCAAAAAAGGCAATTAAGAGGACTCGCCATAGTACAAACCAGCCAGCCTCTTTTTTATCCCCAGGAAGTTGATGAAGCAGCTCTTCCTGGAAATCCTTGCCAGGCACATGACAGATGACCAAATAATGTAGTTAGCATGATTTTTCAGGGGAATTTCATGCTGAACATCACTTTAAACTCCTCTGATGAATCAACTTGACTGGTAGATGAAGGGAATATTATCTGCCTGGGCTTCAGGGAGGTTTTTGACATACCTCTACATGGCATCACACATACATATGGAAGCAATAGTGCAAAGGGGAGGGAATCAGTGTCTTTTCAGTGATGCTGAGGGAAAAGACAAGAGGCAGTGGGCACACACTGAAATACAGGAGATTGCCTTTGAACATCAGTAAATGTTTCTTTACTGTCAGGGTGACTGAACCACGGCACAGACTGCCCAGAAAGATTGTGGAGCCTGGATCTTTGAAGACATTAAAAGTACATCCAGATAGAATCCTGGGCAAGAGGCTCTAGGTATCCTGGTTTAGGCAGGGGGGTTGGGCCTGGTTAGCCCCACCAACCCCTTCCACTCTCTTTCATTCTGTGCTAGTGAATTCTCTTCAAGATGCATTTCAAAGCGCTGGCATGACAAAGTTCTGTGCAGACAGAGATCCAAATGGACATGGCATCTAAGTTCCTTAAGCAGTGTTCAAGAAGAATGTAAAACTCTGGCACAAGTGTCTCTTCCCTAACTGAATCCCTTTCATGGGAAAATTCCCAGCTCTAGAAAGATCTTCTGATACGCATGCTTAAGACTGACACTGGCTGAGCAAATTTCTCCCTATGTATATCTAAGACCAGTTAGGATCTTCACCCAAAGTGCAGTCAACATAGTCACAGAATGCCTATTGTTAAGAAGTGACAGCTTCCATCAGAATGGCAGCTATTGGTCCACAAAATGGATTAATGGATGGGAATTATCTACGTGGGTTAAAAACAAAAATAAAGAGTTGGTCTTTATTTATCAATTTCATGGCAATATTGATAAGGGAAGAAAAAGATCTAAGTCCTTGACTTTCTGGACTCGAGGAAAGATTTTAAAAATTCCTTGTAAAAATGTATGATCACAATCAGACTATTGAAACCATTTTAGTTGGGAACAAAGTTCCAAAATTGTCTAGATAGTGGCAAAGAAGCCAAGAAAATAGGAAAGAAACAAAAAGAGAGCAAAAGAGTCAGCTTCAGTGTACAAGCTCGTTCTAGAAGTAGTCTGCTGGGAAAAGGAACCCCCAGCTAAATTTCCAATGTATTCCTGCGCTTGATTCAGTAACTGGTCAATGTAAAAACCAATCCTTTTGTACAACTTCTTCCAGCAACAAAAACTCCAACAGGTTGACACTACCATCATGCCTGTTCCAGACATATTTAAAAGAGAAATGATGATTTTCTTGAAAACCTACTTACATAAAAGTTGCAAGATGGTGGAGGGATTCCCACATCCTCCTTCCTCCATCTGGCTTGAAAGTATATTTGATAAAATATGCAACAAAGCACATGATTTATAAGGGAGAGTCAAATGGATGATTTGGGAATCGATCTCTTGTTGATAGTAAACTTCATATCCACTCGGTGTGACCTTTTTAAAACAAAATGTGGAGCTGAGGCATGAATCTGCCACAACAATTGTAAAGCAAACATACACACTCCCCTTCATATGCCCCCCCCTCCACACACACCTAGGCACACACAGAGATCAGCATAGCAGATCATGAACACCTTGGAAAAGACTGAAATGCTAAATGCCTCTCTTGATGGGCAAAAGAGCTGGTGCAGTAATTCAAATGCCTGGTACAAAAATTCTGTTTAATATTTAGCTCCTATTTAAAACACAGCTTTTCATTTCATTCTATTTACAGAATATTTTCATTTCATTTGTTTCTTTAAAATTACTTAGTTCTCACCTGTTGTATGTCTAGGAATATTTTCTTCCAAAAATAGAAAAAAATAGATGATATCTTTTCAGCAGAAAACATTGGTTGATACAATTTTAAACCATCATGATATGGAAGAATTCTTCTGTCCCTCTCGAAGGTGGAAGAAGCATTTGGATCACAGATCATCTACAATGAAATACTTGACATGTTTAAGATGCTTTCAATCAATTTTGATCGTCAATTGCTTATTTGTTGTAAACAGTAATTTTTCAGTGAAGGGAAAGTGTGTGTGGTATATCTACATGATATGTTCAAAGGCAGTTCCTACTAATGGCCAGGCTGAATTCCAGTAAATAATGTCCCGAATGATATTTTGCCGCCTTCTTTGGCACTTCATGAAATCTTACCCCGATGAAGTGCTGAAACAAAGAGATTTTCTCTTAGAGAGTGTCTCATGTTGTAACCTATCCCATGGATTTTATGCTGTAATTCTTATCTCTTTTAAAATTTACTATCTTCTGTACAGTTTTCATGAAACTTTCTGTTACAGTAGTGAATAGCACAGATAAATGTCATTTTGTACAACTTTGAATTTACCCCAAGAGCTGAGAGAAAACTTGATCCTATACTTCAATCCGAGTTTCTTCTATAGTCCGACTTTGTTTCTCTACCATCAAGCTTCTCCTTTGTTGCTGCTCCAAGCCCCGTCCAAGGTGACCTTGAATACTTTCAGGGATGGGACACCCACAACTTCTCTGGGCAACCTGTTCCAGTGTTCCAGCACTCCCACAGTAAAAAAGGCCTTCCTTTCATCTAATATGTGTAGGAAATCATAAATCTAGGCATAGAAGCTTGGAGTGCAAATTTGAAATTCTTTGGATTTGAAGCACATTTTATATGAATACTGACTTACAGATGACTAAAAGATGTTGATGGGCATTTGAGCTGACAAGTTTTGAAAAAGTGCACGGAAATTAAAATTGAAACCACTAAAATTAAAAACTCCTTGCCATTTTCTTTTTCCTCTCCTATTCAAAATTGCATATGTCAGATATCAGTGCTTCATGCAAACCTCTCAGATGCTCTCAGAGAAAAAGCTTTTCTTTCAGACTAAGTTGCGGTTGACGTAGAACACTAGCAGGAGTGAAAGATTTTCTGGGCATCGGGGCAGCCCGTTCTCCTTGGATTTGTGTGCAGAATGCATTTTATCCAAACTGGAAAATAGATCCCAGCTCTGTTCTATTCATCATTCTTACTTCATCAGGCCAGAAGATTCTGTGAAAAGTAGCCTGTGGACCTTGAAGACAGCGCATGTGAACCAGATGAGAGGTGATAGAGAAGTTGAGGGAGAGAAGAAAGAGCATGAGGCTGAAACCAGAAAGTATTTCTCCACGTGATCAGGGAAGATTGCAGGAGCCACTTGGTACTATCAAACCAGCCCAACTTGGCACTGGTGCCACCTTGGGTCTGGGAGCCATGTTGCATATCGTGCATTTTAAGGAGCCAGCTGGCCACACCCAGCCATATGCCCCCAAACACAAACCAAGGCCCTTTTCTCTGGCAAACAAAACTCAGCTGCCCTGCTTCTGGATGGCAGATTGCAGGAACCACTTGGTACTATCAAACCAGCCCAACTTGGCACTGGTGCCACCATGGGTCTGGTCACCATCCTGCCTATTGTAGCTTTTCAGGAGCCAGCCGGTCACTCTCAGCCATAGGCCCCCAAACACAAACCTCGGCCCGTTTCCCTGGCAAACCAAAGTAAGCTGCCCCGCTTCTGGATGGCAGATTGCAGGAGCTACTTAGTACTATCAAATCAGCCCGACTTGGCACAGGTGCCACCTTGGATCTGGGAACCATCCTGTGTATCGTGGATTTTCAGGGGCCAGCCAGCCACTCTCAGCCATATGCCCCCAAAAACAAACCACGGACCTTTTCTCTGGCAAACAAAACTCAACTGCCCCTCTTCTGGATGGCAAATTTTAGGACGCACTTTGTACTACGAAAACCGCCCGACGTGGCACTGGTGCCACCTTGTGTCAGGGAACCATCCTGCATATCGAGCTTTTTAAGGAGCCAGACGGCCAGGCCCAGCCATATACCCCCAAAAACAAACCACGGACCATTTCTCATGGAAACAAAAATCCGCTGCCCCGCGTCTGGATGGCAGATTGCAGGAGCCACTTTGCACCATCAAACCAGCCCGACTTGGCACTGGTGCCACCTTGGGTCTGGGAACAATCCTGCGTATCGTACATATTCAGGAACCAGCCGAACACTCCCAGCCACAGGCCCCCAAACACAAACAACGGCCCATTTCCCTGGCAAACAAAACTCAGCTGCCCCGCTTCTGGATGGCAGTTTGCAGGAGCCACTTGGGACTATCAAACCAGCCCGACTTGGCACTGGTGCCACCTTGGGTCTGGGAACCATCCTGCGTATGGTGGATTCTAAGGAGCCAGCCGGCCACTCCCAGACACAGGCCCCCAACAAAAACCACGGCCCTTTTTTCTGGCAAACAAAACTTAGCTGCCCCGCTTCTGGATGGCAGATTGCAGGAGCCACTTGGTGTAATCAAACCAGCCCAACTTGGCACTGGTGCCACCTGGGGTCTGGGAACCATCCTGCGTATCGTGGATTCTAAGGAGCCAGCCGGCCACTCCCAGCCACAGGCCCCCAAACACAAACAACGGCGCTGTTCCCTGGAAAACAAAACACGCCTGCCAACTTTTTGATGGAGTTTGCAGGAGCCACTTGGTACTATCAAACCAGCCCGACTTGGCACTGGTGCCACCTTGGGTCTGGGAAACATCCTGCGTATCGTGGATTCTTAGGAGCCAGCCGGCCACTCCTAGCCACAGGCCCCCAGACAAAAACCTAGGCCTATTTCTCTGGCAAACAAAAGTAAGCTGCCCCGCTTCTGGATGGCAGATTGCAGGAGCCACTTTGCACCATCAAACCAGCCCGACTTGGCACTGGTGCCACCTTGCATCTGGGAACCATGCTGTGTATCGTGGATATTCAGGGGCCAGCCGGCCACTCTCAGCCATATGTCCCCAAACAGAAACCTCGGCCCGTTTCTCTGGCAAACAAAACTCAACTGCCCCTCTTCTGGATGGCAAATTGCAGGATGAACTTGATACTAAAACCGCAGGCCGACTTGGTAGTGGTGACACCTTGGACCTGGGAACCATCATGCGTATCGAGCATTTTAAGGAGCCAGCCGGCCACTCCCAGCAATATGCCCCCAAAAACAATCCACGGAATTTTTCTCTGGCAAACAAAAATCAGCTGCCCCGCTTCTGGATGGCAGATTGCAGGAGCCACTTTGCACCATCAAACCAGCCCGACTTGGCACTGGTGCCACCTTGCATCTGGGAACCATGCTGCCTAGCGTGGATTTTCAGGAGCCAGCCGGCCACTCTCAGCCATAGGCCCCCAAACAAAACCCACGGCCCGTTTCCCTGGCAAACAAAATTAAGCTGCCCCGCTTCTGGATGGCAGATTGCAGGACGCACTTGGTAGTATCAAACCAGCCCGACTTGGCACTGGTGCCACCTTGGGTCTGGGAACCATCCTGCGTATTGTGGATTCAAAGGAGCCAGCCGGCCACTCCCAGCCACAAGCCCCCAAATACAAACAACGGCGCTTTTCCCTGGAAAACAAAACTCGCCTGACAACTTTTTGATGGCAGATTGCAGGAGCCACTTGGTACTATCAAACCAGCCCAACTTGGCACTGGTGCCACCATGGGTCTGGTCACCATCCTGCCTATCATAGCTTTTCAGGAGCCAGCCGGTCACTCCCAGCCATAGGTCCCCAGTCACAAACCTCGGCCCGTTTCCCTGGCAAACAAAAGTAAGCTGCCCCGCTTCTGGATGGCAGATTGCAGGAGCCACTTGGTACTATCAAACCAGCCCAACTTGGCACTGGTGCCACCTCTGGTCTGGGAACCATGCTGCGTAACACAGATTCTACGGCGCCAGTCGGCCACTCCCAGCTACAAGCTCCCAAACACAAACAACGGCGCTATTCTCTGGCAAACAAAACTCCACTGCCCCTCTTCTGGATGGCAAATTGCAGGACGCACTTGGTACTATAAAAACAGCCCGACTTGGCACTGGTGCCACCTTGGGTCTGGGAACCATCCTGCGTATCGATGTTTTTAATGAGACAGCCGGCCACTCCCAGCCATATGCCCCCAACAAAAACCACGGCCCTTTTTTCTGGCAAACAAAACTTAGCTGCCTCACTTCTGGATGGCAGATTGCAGGAGCCACTTGGTGTAATCAAACCAGCCCGACTTGGCACTGGTGCCACCTTGGGTCTGGGAACCATCCTGCGTATCGTGGATTCTAAGGAGCCAGCCGGCCACTCCCAGCCACAGGCCCCCAAACAAAATCAACGGCGCTGTTCCCTGGAAAACAAAACACGCCTGCCAACTTTTTGATGGAGTTTGCAGGAGCCACTTGGTACTATCAAACCAGCCCGACTTGGCACTGGTGCCACCTTGGGTCTGGGAAACATCCTGCGTATCGTGGATTCTTAGGAGCCAGCCGGCCACTCCTAGCCACAGGCCCCCAGACAAAAACCTAGGCCTATTTCTCTGGCAAACAAAAGTAAGCTGCCCCGCTTCTGGATGGCAGATTGCAGGAGACACTTGGGACTATCAAACCAGCCCAACTTGGCACTGGTGCCACCTTGGATCTGGGAACCATGCTGTGTATCGTGGATATTCAGGGGCCACCCGGCCACTCTCAGCCATATGTCCCCAAACAGAAACCTCGGCCCGTTTCTCTGGCAAACAAAACTCAACTGCCCCTCTTCTGGATGGCAAATTGCAGGATGAACTTGATACTAAAACCGCAGGCCGACTTGGTAGTGGTGACACCTTGGACCTGGGAACCATCATGCGTATCGAGCATTTTAAGGAGCCAGCCGGCCACTCCCAGCAATATGCCCCCAAAAACAATCCACGGAATTTTTCTCTGGCAAACAAAAATCAGCTGCCCCGCTTCTGGATGGCAGATTGCAGGAGCCACTTTGCACCATCAAACCAGCCCGACTTGGCACTGGTGCCACCTTGCATCTGGGAACCATGCTGCCTAGCGTGGATTTTCAGGAGCCAGCCGGCCACTCTCAGCCATAGGCCCCCATACAAAACGCACGGCCCGTTTCCCTGGCAAACAAAATTAAGCTGCCCCGCTTCTGGATGGCAGATTGCAGGACGCACTTGGTAGTATCAAACCAGCCCGACTTGGCACTGGTGCCACCTTGGGTCTGGGAACCATGCTGCGTATCATGGATTTTCAGGAGCCAGCCGTCCACTGCCAGCCACAGGCCCCGAAACACAAACAACAGCCTTTTTCTCTGGCAAACAAAATTCAGCTGCCCCGCTTCTGGATGGCAGATTGCAGGAACCACTTGGTACTAACAAACCAGCCCGACTTGGCACTGGTGCCACCTTGGGTCTGGGAACCATCCTTCGTATCGTGGATTCTAAGGAGCCAGCTGGCCACTCCCAGCCACAGGCCCCAAAACACACACAACGGTGCTTTTCCCTGGAAAACAAAACTCGCCTTCCAAACATTTGATGGCAGATTGCAGGAGCCACTTGGTACTATCAAAACAGCCCAACTTGGCACTGGTGCCACCATGGGTCTGGTCACCATCCTGCCTATCGTAGCTTTTCAGGTGCCAGCCAGCCACCCCCAGCCAGAGGCCCCTAGACAAATATTTCGGCCCGTTTCCCTGGCAAACAAAAGTAAGCTACCCCGCTTCTGGATGGCAGATTGCAGGAGCCACTTTGCACCATCAAACCAGCCCAACTTGGCACTGGTGCCACCTCTGGTCTGGGAACCATCCTGCGTATCGTGGGTTCTAAGGAGCCAGCTGGCCACTCCCAGCCACAGGCCCCCAAACACAAACAACGGCGCTTTTCCCTGGAAAACAAAACTCGCCTGCCAACTTTTTGATGGCAGATTGCCGGAGCCACTTGGTACTATCAAACCAGCCCAACTTGGCACTGGTGCCACCATGGGTCTGGTCACCATCCTGCCTATCGTAGCTTTTCAGGAGCCAGCCGGTCACTCCGAGCCATAGGCCCCCAAACACAAACCTCGGCCCGTTTCCCTGGCAAACAACAGTAAGCTGCCCCGCTTCTGCATGGCAGATTGCAGGAGCTATTTAGTACTATCAAACCAGCCCGACTTGGCACTGGTGACACCTCTGGTCTGGGAACCATCCTGCCTATCGTGGATTTTCAGGGGCCAGCCGGCCACTCTCAGCCATATGCCCCCAAAAACAAACCACGGCCCTTTTCTCTGGCAAACAAAACTCAACTGCCCCTCTTCTGGATGGCAAATTTTAGGACGCACTTTGTACTACGAAAACCGCCCGACGTGGCACTGGTGCCACCTTGTGTCAGGGAACCATCCTGCATATCGAGCTTTTTAAGGAGCCAGCCGGCCACGCCCAGCCATATACCCCCAAAAACAAACCACGGACCATTTCTCATGGAAACAAAAATCCGCTGCCCCGCGTCTGGATGGCAGATTGCAGGAGCCACTTTGCACCATCAAACCAGCCCGACTTGGCACTGGTGCCACCTTGGGTCTGGGAACAATCCTGCATATCGTGGATTCTAAGGAGCCAGCCGGCCACTCCCAGCCACAGGCCCCCAAACACAAACAACGGCGCTTTTCCCTGGAAAACAAAACTCGCCTGCCAGCTTTTTGATGGCAGATTGCAGGAGCCACTTGGTACTATCAAATCATCCCAACTTGGCACTGGTGCCACTATGGGTCTGGGAACCATCCTGCCTATTGTAGCATTTCAGGAGCCAGCCGGTCACTCCCAGCCATAGTCCCCCAGACACAAACCTCGGACCGTTTCCCTGGCAAACAAAATTAAGCTGCCCCGATTCTGGATGGCAGATTGCAGGAGCCACTTGGTAGTGTCAAACCAGCCCGACTTGGCACTGGTGCCACCTTGGGTCTGGGAACCATCCTGCGTATCGTGGATTCTAAGCAGCCACCCGGCCACTCTGAGCCACAGGCGCCCAAACACAAACAACGGCGCTTTTCCCTGGAAAACAAAACTCGCCTGCCAACATTTTGATAGCAGATTGCAGGAGCCACTTGGTGCTATCAAACCAGCCCAACTTGGCACTGGTGCCACCATGGGTCTGGTCACCATCCTGCCTATCGTAGCTTTTCAGGAGCCAGCCGGTCACTCCCAGCCATAGACCCCCAAACAAAAACCTCGGCCCGTTTCCCTGGAAAACAAAAGTAAGCTGCCCCGATTCTGGATGGCAGATTGCAGGAGCCACTTGGTACTATCAAATCAGCCCAACTTGGCACTGGTGCCACCATGGGTCTGGTAAACATCCTGCCTATCGTAGCTTTTCAGGAGCCAGCCGGTCACTCCCTGCCATAGGCCCCCAGACACAAACCTCGGCCCGTTTCCCTGGCAAACAAAAGTAAACTGCCCCGCTTTTGGATGGCAGATTGCAGGATGCATTTGGTACTATCAAACCTGCCCGACTTGGCCCTCGTGCCACCTTGGCTCTGGGAACCATGCTGCGTAACGTAGATTCTACGAGGACAGGCGGCCACTCCCAGCCACAGGCCTCTAAACAAAAACAACGGCGCTTTTCCCTGGAAAACAAAACTCGCCTGCCAAATTTTTGATGGCAGATTGCAGGAGCCACTTGGTACTATCAAACCAGCCCAACTTGGTACTGGTGCCACCATGGGTCTGGTCACCATCCTGCCTATCGTAGCTTTTCAGGAGCCAGCCGGTCACTCCCAGCCATAGGCCCCCAGACAAATATCTCGGCCCGTTTCCCTGGCAAACAAAAGTAAGCTGCCCCGCTTCTGGATGGCAGATTACAGCAGCCACATGGTACTATCAAACCAGGCCAACATGGCACTGGTGCCACCTTGGCTCTGGGAACCATCCTGCCTATCGTGGATTTTCAGGGGCCAGCCGGCCACTCTCAGCCATATGCCCCCAAACACATACCACGGCCCTTTGCTCTGGCAAACAAAACTCAACTGCCCCTCTTCTGGATGGCAAATTGCAGGACGCACTTGGTACTACGAAAACAGCCCGACTTGGCAGTGATGCCACCTTGGGTCAGGGAACAATCCTGCGTATCGATCTTTTTAAGGAGCCAGCCGGCCACGTCCAGCCATATACCCCCAAAAAAAAACCACGGAACTTTTCTCCAGCAAACAAAAATCCGCTGCCCCGCGTCTGAATGGCAGATTTCAGGAGCTATTTAGTATTATCAAACCAGCCCGACTTGGCACTGGTGCCACCATGAGTCTGGTAACCATCCTGCCTATCGTAGCTTTTCAGTAGCCAGCCGGTCACTCCCAGCCACAGGCCCCCAGACAAATACCTCGGCCCGTTTCCCTGGGAAACAAAAGTAAGCTGACCCGCTTCTGGATGGCAGATTGCAGGAGCCACTTGGTACTATCAAACCAGCCCAACTTGGCACTGGTGCCACCTTGGCTCTGGGAACCATCCTGCGTATCCTGGGTTCAAAGGAGGCAGCCGGCCACTCCCAGCCACAGGCCTCTAAACAAGAACAACGGCGCTTTTCCCTGGAAAACAAAAGTCGCCTGACAACTTTTTGATGGCAGATTGCAGGAGCCACTTGGTGCTATCAAATCAGCCCAACTTGGCACTGGTGCCACCATGGGTCTGGTCACCATCCTGCCTATCGTAGCTTTTCAGGAGCCAGCCGGTCACTCCCAGCCATAGGCCCCCAGACACAAACCTCGGCCCGTTTCCCTGGGAAACAAAAGTAAGCTGACCCGCTTCTGGATGGCAGATTGCAGGAGCCACTTGGTACTATCAAACCAGCCCAACTTGGCACTGGTGCCACCTTGGCTCTGGGAACCATCCTGCGTATCCTGGGTTCAAAGGAGGCAGCCGGCCACTCCCAGCCACAGGCCTCTAAACAAGAACAACGGCGCTTTTCCCTGGAAAACAAAAGTCGCCTGACAACTTTTTGATGGCAGATTGCAGGAGCCACTTGGTACTATCAAACCAGCCCAACTTGGCACTGGTGCCACCATGGGTCTGGTCACCATCCTGCCTATCGTAGCTTTTCAGGAGCCAGCCGCTCACTCCCAGCCATAGGCCCCCAGACAAATATCTCGGCCCGTTTCCCTGGCAAACAAAAGTAAGCAGCCCCGCTTCTGGATGGCAGATTGCAGGAGCCACATGGTACTATCAAACCAGGCCAACATGGCACTGGTGCCACCTCTGGTCTGGGAACCATCCTGCGTATCGTGGATTCTAAGGAGCCAGCTGGCCACTCCCAGCCACAGGCCCCCAAACACAAACAACGGTGCTTTTCCCTGGAAAACAAAACGCACCTGCCAACTTTTTCATGGCAGATTGCAGGAGCCACTTGGTACTATCAAACCAGCCCAACTTGGCACTGGTGCCACCATGGGTCTGGTCACCATCCTGCCTATCGTAGCTTTTCAGGAGCCAGCCGGTCACTCCCAGCCATAGGCCCCCAGACACAAAGCTCTACCCGTTTCCCTGGCAAACAAAAGTAAGCTACCCCGCTTCTGGATGGCAGATTGCAGGAGTCACTTTGCACCATCAAACCAGCCCGACTTGGCACTGGTGCCACCTCTGGTCTGGGACCCATCCTGCGTATCGTGGATTCTAAGGAGACAGCTGGCCACTCCCAGCCACAGGACCCCAAACACAAACAACGGCGCTTTTCCCTGGAAAACAAAACTCTCTTGCCAACTTTTTGATGGCAGATTGCAGGAGCCACTTGGTACTATCAAACCACCCCAACTTGGCAACAAGTGGTTCCTGCAATCTGACATCCAGAAGCGGGGCAGCTTACTTTTGTTTGCCAGGGAAATGGACCGTTGTTTGTGTTTGGAGGCGTATGGCTGGGAGTGGCCGACTGGCTCCTTAAAATCCACGATACGCAGCATGGTTCCCAGACCAGAGGTGGCACCAGTGCCAAGTCGGGCTGGTTTGATAGTACAAAGTGGCTCCTGCAATCTGCCATCCAGAAGCGGGGCAGCTTACTTTTGTTTGCCAGGGAAACGGGCCGGGCTTTCTGTCTCGGGGCCTATGGCAGGGAGTGACCGGCTGGCTCCTGAAAAGCTACGATAGGCAGGATGGTGACCAGACCCATGGTGGCACCAGTGCCAAGTTGGGCTGGTTTGATAGTACCAAGTGGCTCCTGCAATCTGCCATCAAAAAGTTGGCAGACGAGTTTTGTTTTCCAGGGAAAAGCGCCATTGTGTGTGTTTGGGGACCTGTGGTTGGGAGTGCCCGGCTGGCTCCTTAGAAACCACGATACGCAGCATGGTTACCAGACAAGAGGTGCCACCAGTGCCAAGTTGTGCTGGTTTGATACTACCAAGTGGTTCCTGCAATCTGCCATCCAGAAGCGGGGCAGCTTACTTTTGTTTGCCACGGAAACGGGCCGTTGTTTGTGTTTGGGGGCCTGTGGCTGGGAGTGGCCGACTGGCTCCTTAGAATCCACGATACGCAGGATGGGTCCCAGACCAGAGGTGGCACCAGTGCCAAGTCGGGCTGGTTTGATAGTACCAAGTGGCTCCTGCAATCTGCCATCCAGAAGCGGGGCAGCTTACTTTTGTTTGCCAGGGAAACGGGCCGAGGTTTGTGACAGGGGACCTATGGCTGGGAGTGACCGGCAGGCTCCTGAAAAGTTACGATAGGCAGGATTGTGACCAGACCCATGGTGGCACCAGTGCCAAGTTGGGCTGGTTTGATAGTACCAAGTGGCTCCTGTAATCTGCCATAAAATAGTTGGTAGGCGAGTTTTGTTTTCCAGGGAAAAGCGCCGTTGTTTGTGTCTGGGGGCCTGTGGCTGGGAGTGGCCGGCTGGCTAATTAGAATCCACGATACGCAGGATGGTTCCCAGACCAGAGGTGGCACCAGTGCCAAGACGGGCTAGTTTGATGGTGCAAAGTGGCTCCTGCAATCTGCCATCCAGAAGCGGGGTAGCTTACTTTTGTTTGCCAGGGAAACGGGCCGAGCTTTTTGTCTGGGGGCCTATGGCGGGGAGTGACCGGCTGGCTCCTGAAAAGATAAGATAGGCAGGATGGTGACCAGACCCAAGGTGGCACCAGTGCCAAGTTGGGCTGATTTGATAAAACCAAGTGGCTCCTGCAATCTGCCATCAAAAAGTTGGCAGGAGAGTTTTGTTTTCCAGGGAAAAGCGCCGTTGTTTGTGTTTGGGGGCCTGTGGCTGGGAGTGGCCGGCTGGCTCCTTAGAATCCACGATACGCAGCATGGTATCCAGACCCAAGGTGGCACCAGTGCCAAGTTTTGCTGGTTTGATAGTACCAAGTGGTTCCTGCAATCTGCCATCCAGAAGCAGGGCAGCTTACTTTTGTTTGCCAGGGAAACGGGCCGAGGTTTGTGTTTGGGGGCCTATGGCTGGGAGTGACCGGCTGGCTCCTGGAAAGCTACAATAGGCAGGATGGTGACCAGACCCATGGTGGCACCAGTGCCAAGTTGGGCTGGTTTGATAGTACCAAGTTGCTCCTGCAATCTGCCATCAAAAAGTTGGCAGGCGAGTTTTGTTTTCCAGGGAAAAGCGCCGTTGTTTTTGTTTGGGGGCCTGTGGCTGGGAGTGGCCGGCTGGCTCCTTAGAATCCACGATACGCAGGATGGTTCCCAGACCCAAGGTGGCACCAGTGCCAAGTCGGGCTGGTTTGATACTACCAAGTGGTTCCTGCAATCTGCCATCCAGAAGCAGGGCAGCTTACTTTTGTTTGCCAGGGAAACGGGCCGTGGGTTTTGTTTGGGGGCATATAGCTGAGAGTGGCCCGCTGGCCCCTGAAAATCCACGCTAGGCAGCATGGTTCCCAGATGCAAGGTGGCACCAGTGCCAAGTCGGGCTGGTTTGATGGGTCAAAGTGGCTCCTGCAATCTGCCATCCAGAAGCGGGGCAGCTGATTTTTGTTTGCCAGAGAAAAATTCCGTGGATTGTTTTTGGGGGCATATTGCTGGGAGTGGCCGGCTGGCTCCTTAAAATGCTCGATACGCATGATGGTTCCCAGGCCCAAGGTGTCACCACTACCAAGTCGGCCTGCGGTTTTAGTATCAAGTTCATCCTGCAATTTGCCATCCAGAAGAGGGGCAGTTGAGTTTTGTTTGCCAGAGAAACGGGCCGAGGTTTCTGTTTGGGGACATATGGCTGAGAGTGGCCAGCTGGCCCCTGAAAATCCACGATACACAACATGGTTCCCAGATCCAAGGTGGCACCAGTGCCAAGTTGGGCTGGTTTGATAGTCCCAAGTGTCTCCTGCAATCTGCCATCCAGAAGCGGGGCAGCTTACTTTTGTTTGCCAGAGAAATAGGCCTAGGATTTTGTTTGGGGGCCTGTGGCTAGGAGTGGCCTGCTGGCTCCTAAGAATCCACGATACGCAGGATGTTTACCAGACCCATGGTGGCACCAGTGCCAAGTTGGGCTGGTTTGATAGTACCAAGTGGCTCCTGCAAACTCCATCAAAAAGTTGGCAGGCGTGTTTTGTTTTCCAGGGAACAGCGCCGTTGATTTTGTTTGGGGGCCTGTGGCTGGGAGTGGCCGGCTGGCTCCTTAGAATCCACGATACGCAGGATGGTTCCCAGACCCAAGGTGACACCAGTGCCAAGTCGGGCTGGTTTGATTACACCAAGTGGCTCCTGCAATCTGCCATCCAGAAGTGAGGCAGCTAAGTTTTGTTTGCCAGAAAAAAGGGCCGTGGTTTTTGTTGGGGGCCTGTGGCTGGGAGTAGCCGGCTGGCTCCTTAAAATCCACGATAGGCAGGATGGTTCCCAGACCCAAGGTGGTACCAGTGCCAAGTCGGGCTGGTTTGATAGTACCAAGTGGCTCCTGCAATCTGCCATCCAGAAGCAGGGCAGCTTACTTTTGTTTGCCAGGGAAACGGGCCGAGCTTTGTGTCTCGGGGCCTATGGCAGGGAGTGACCGGCTGGCTCCTGAAAAGCTACGATAGGCAGGATGGTGACCAGACCCATGGTGGCACCAGTGCCAAGTTGGGCTGGTTTGATAGTACCAAGTGGCTCCTGCAATCTGCCATCAAAAAGTTGGCAGGCGAGTTTTGTTTTCCAGGGAAAAGCGCCGTTGTGTGTGTTTTGGGGCCTGTGGCTGGGAGTGGCCAGCTGGCTCCTTAGAATCCACGATACGCAGGATGGTTCCCAGACCCAAGGTGGCACCAGTGCCAAGTCGGGCTGGTTTGATAGCACCAAGTGGCTCCTGCAATCTGCCATCCAGAAGCGGGGCAGCTTACTTTTGTTTTCCAGGGAAACGGACCGAGGTTTTTTTCTGGGGGCCTATGGCTGGGAGTGACCGGCTGGCTCCTGAAAAGCTACGATAGGCAGGATGGTGACCAGACCCATGGTGGCACCAGTGCCAAGTTGGGCTGGTTTGATAGTACCAAGTGGCTCCTGCAATCTGCCATCAAAAAGTTGGCAGGCCAGTTTTGTTTTCCAGGGAAAAGCGCCGTTGTTTGTGTTTGGGGGACTGTGGCTGGGAGTGGCCGGCTGGCTCCTTAGAACACACGATACGCAGGATGGTTCCCAGACCCAAGGTGGCACCAGTGCCACGTCGGGCTGGTTTGATAGCACCAAGTGGCTCCTGCAATCTGCCATCCAGAAGCGGGGCAGCTTACTTTTGTTTTCCAGGGAAACGGACCGAGGTTTTTTTCTGGGGGCCTATGGCTGGGAGTGACCGGCTGGCTCCTGAAAAGCTACGATAGGCAGGATGGTGACCAGACCCATGGTGGCACCAGTGCCAAGTTGGGCTGGTTTGATAGTACCAAGTGGCTCCTGCAATCTGCCATCAAAAAGTTGGCAGGCGAGTTTTGTTTTCCAGGGAAAAGCGCCGTTGTGTGTATTTTGGGGCCTGTGGCTGGGAGTGGCCAGCTGGCTCCTTAGAATCCACGATACGCAGGATGGTTCCCAGACCCAAGGTGGCACCAGTGCCAAGTCGGGCTGGTTTGTTAGTACCAAGTGGTTCCTGCAATCTGCCATCCAGAAGCGGGGCAGCTGAATTTTGTTTGCCAGAGAAAAAGGCTGTTGTTTGTGTTTCGGGGCCTGTGGCTGGCAGTGGACGGCTGGCTCCTGAAAATCCATGATACGCAGCATGGTTCCCAGACCCAAGGTGGCACCAGTGCCAAGTAGGGCTAGTTTCATAGTACCCAGTGGCTCCTGCAATCTGCCATCCAGAAGAGGGGCAGTTGAGTTTTGTTTTCCAGAGAAAAGGGCCGTGGTTTGTGTTTGGGGCCTATGGCTGAGAGTGACCGGCTGGCCCCTGAAAATCCACGACAGGAAGGATGGTTCCCAGATCCAAGGTGGCAGCAGTGCCATGTTGTGCTGGTGTGATAGTCCCAAGTGGCTCCTGCAATCTGCCATCCAGAAGTGGGGCAGCTGAATTTTGTTTGCCAGAGAAAAAGGCTGTGGTTTTTGTTTGGGGGCCTATGGCTGGGAGTGGCCGGCTGGCTCCTGAAAATCCATGATACGCAGCATGGTTCCCAGACCCAAGGTGGCACCAGTGCCAAGTGGGGCTGGTTTCACAGTGTCAAGTGCCTCCTGCAATCTCCCATCCAGAAGCGGGGCAGCTGAGTTTTGTTTGCCTGTGAAACGGGCCGTTGTTTTTGATTGGGGTCTGTGGCCGAGAATGTTCAGCTGGCTCCTGACAATCCACAATACGCAGGATGGTTCCCAGACCCAAGGTCGCACCAGTGCCAAGTCTTGCTGGTTTGATAGTACCAAGTGGCTCCTGCAATCTGCCATCCAGAAGCGGTGCAGCTGAGTTTTGTTTGCCAGAGGAAAGGGCCGTGGGTTGTGTTTGGGGGCATATGGCTGGGAGTGGCCGGCTGTCTCATTAAAAAGATCGATACGCAGGATGGTTCCCAGACCCAAGGTGGCACCAGTGCCAAGTCGGGCTGTTTTTATAGTACCAAGTGCGTCCTGCAATTTGCCATCCAGAAGAGGGGCAGTTGAGTTTTGTTTGCCAGAGAAAAGCGCCGTTGTTTGTGTTTGGGGGCTTGTGGCTGGGAGTGGCCGACTGCAGCCTTAGAATCTGCGATACGCAGCATGGTTCCCAGACCCAAGGTGGCACCAGTAACAAGTTGGGCTGGTTTGATAGTACCAAGTGGCTCCTGCAATCTGCCATCCAGAAGCGGGGCAGCTTACTTTTGTTTGCCAGGGAAACGGGCCGAGGTTTGTGTTTGGGGGCCTATGGCTGGGAGTGACCGGCTGGCTCCTGGAAAGCTACAATAGGCAGGATGGTGACCAGACCCATGGTGGCACCAGTGCCAAGTTGGGCTGGTTTGATAGTACCAAGTTGCTCCTGCAATCTGCCATCAAAAAGTTGGCAGGCGAGTTTTGTTTTCCAGGGAAAAGCGCCGTTGTTTGTGTTTGGGGGCCTGTGGCTGGGAGTGGCCGGCTGGCTACTTAGAATCCACGATACGCAGGATGGTTCCCAGACCCAAGGTGGCACCAGTGCCAAGTCGGGCTGGTTTGATACTACCAAGTGGTTCCTGCAATCTGCCATCCAGAAGCAGGGCAGCTTACTTTTGTTTGCCAGGGAAACGGGCCGTGGGTTTTGTTTGGGGGCATATAGCTGAGAGTGGCCCGCTGGCCCCTGAAAATCCACGCTAGGCAGCATGGTTCCCAGATGCAAGGTGGCACCAGTGCCAAGTCGGGCTGGTTTGATGGGTCAAAGTGGCTCCTGCAATCTGCCATCCAGAAGCGGGGCAGCTGATTTTTGTTTGCCAGAGAAAAATTCCGTGGATTGTTTTTGGGGGCATATTGCTGGGAGTGGCCGGCTGGCTCCTTAAAATGCTCGATACGCATGATGGTTCCCAGGCCCAAGGTGTCACCACTACCAAGTCGGCCTGCGGTTTTAGTATCAAGTTCATCCTGCAATTTGCCATCCAGAAGAGGGGCAGTTGAGTTTTGTTTGCCAGAGAAACGGGCCGAGGTTTCTGTTTGGGGACATATGGCTGAGAGTGGCCAGCTGGCCCCTGAAAATCCACGATACACAACATGGTTCCCAGATCCAAGGTGGCACCAGTGCCAAGTTGGGCTGGTTTGATAGTCCCAAGTGTCTCCTGCAATCTGCCATCCAGAAGCGGGGCAGCTTACTTTTGTTTGCCAGAGAAATAGGCCTAGGATTTTGTTTGGGGGCCTGTGGCTAGGAGTGGCCTGCTGGCTCCTAAGAATCCACGATACGCAGGATGTTTACCAGACCCATGGTGGCACCAGTGCCAAGTTGGGCTGGTTTGATAGTACCAAGTGGCTCCTGCAAACTCCATCAAAAAGTTGGCAGGCGTGTTTTGTTTTCCAGGGAACAGCGCCGTTGATTTTGTTTGGGGGCCTGTGGCTGGGAGTGGCCGGCTGGCTCCTTAGAATCCACGATACGCAGGATGGTTCCCAGACCCAAGGTGACACCAGTGCCAAGTCGGGCTGGTTTGATTACACCAAGTGGCTCCTGCAATCTGCCATCCAGAAGTGAGGCAGCTAAGTTTTGTTTGCCAGAAAAAAGGGCCGTGGTTTTTGTTGGGGGCCTGTGGCTGGGAGTAGCCGGCTGGCTCCTTAAAATCCACGATAGGCAGGATGGTTCCCAGACCCAAGGTGGTACCAGTGCCAAGTCGGGCTGGTTTGATAGTACCAAGTGGCTCCTGCAATCTGCCATCCAGAAGCGGGGCAGCTTACTTTTGTTTGCCAGGGAAACGGGCCGAGCTTTGTGTCTCGGGGCCTATGGCAGGGAGTGACCGGCTGGCTCCTGAAAAGCTACGATAGGCAGGATGGTGACCAGACCCATGGTGGCACCAGTGCCAAGTTGGGCTGGTTTGATAGTACCAAGTGGCTCCTGCAATCTGCCATCAAAAAGTTGGCAGGCGAGTTTTGTTTTCCAGGGAAAAGCGCCGTTGTGTGTGTTTTGGGGCCTGTGGCTGGGAGTGGCCAGCTGGCTCCTTAGAATCCACGATACGCAGGATGGTTCCCAGACCCAAGGTGGCACCAGTGCCAAGTCGGGCTGGTTTGATAGCACCAAGTGGCTCCTGCAATCTGCCATCCAGAAGCGGGGCAGCTTACTTTTGTTTTCCAGGGAAACGGACCGAGGTTTTTTTCTGGGGGCCTATGGCTGGGAGTGACCGGCTGGCTCCTGAAAAGCTACGATAGGCAGGATGGTGACCAGACCCATGGTGGCACCAGTGCCAAGTTGGGCTGGTTTGATAGTACCAAGTGGCTCCTGCAATCTGCCATCAAAATGTTGGCAGGCGAGTTTTGTTTTCCAGGGAAAAGCGCCGTTGTGTGTATTTTGGGGCCTGTGGCTGGGAGTGGCCAGCTGGCTGCTTAGAATCCACGATACGCAGGATGGTTCCCAGACCCAAGGTGGCACCAGTGCCAAGTCGGGCTGGTTTGTTAGTACCAAGTGGTTCCTGCAATCTGCCATCCAGAAGCGGGGCAGCTGAATTTTGTTTGCCAGAGAAAAAGGCTGTTGTTTGTGTTTCGGGGCCTGTGGCTGGCAGTGGACGGCTGGCTCCTGAAAATCCATGATACGCAGCATGGTTCCCAGACCCAAGGTGGCACCAGTGCCAAGTAGGGCTGGTTTCATAGTACCCAGTGGCTCCTGCAATCTGCCATCCAGAAGAGGGGCAGTTGAGTTTTGTTTTCCAGAGAAAAGGGCCGTGGTTTGTGTTTGGGGCCTATGGCTGAGAGTGACCGGCTGGCCCCTGAAAATCCACGATAGGAAGGATGATTCCCAGATCCAAGGTGGCACCAGTGCCATGTTGTGCTGGTGTGATAGTCCCAAGTGGCTCCTGCAATCTGCCATCCAGAAGCGGGGCAGCTGAATTTTGTTTGCCAGAGAAAAAGGCTGTGGTTTTTGTTTGGGGGCCTATGGCTGGGAGTGGCCTGCTGGCTCCTGAAAATCCATGATACGCAGCATGGTTCCCAGACCCAAGGTGGCACCAGTGCCAAGTGGGGCTGGTTTCACAGTGTCAAGTGCCTCCTGCAATCTCCCATCCAGAAGCGGGGCAGCTGAGTTTTGTTTGCCTGTGAAACGGGCCGTTGTTTTTGATTGGGGTCTGTGGCCGAGAGTGTCCAGCTGGCTCCTGACAATCCACAATACGCAGGATGGTTCCCAGACCCAAGGTGGCACCAGTGCCAAGTCGTGCTGGTTTGATAGTACCAAGTGCGTCCTGCAATTTGCCATCCAGAAGAGGGGCAGTTGAGTTTTGTTTGCCAGAGAAAAGCGCCGTTGTTTGTGTTTGGGGTCTTGTGGCTGGGAGTGGCCGACTGGCGCCTTAGAATCTGCGATACGCAGGATGGTTCCCAGACCCAAGGTGGCACCAGTGCCAAGTCGGGCTGGTTTGATAGTACCAAGTGGTTCCTGCAATCTGCCATCCAGAAGCGGGGCAGCTTACTTTTGTTTGCCAGGGAAACGGGCCGAGGTTTGTGACTGGGGGCCTATGGCTGGGAGTGACCGGCTGGCTCCTGGAAAGCTACAATAGGCAGGATGGTTACCAGACCCATGGTGGCACCAGTGCCAAGTTGGGCTGGTTTGATAGTACCAAGTTGCTCCTGCAATCTGCCATCAAAAAGTTGGCAGGCGAGTTTTGTTTTCCAGGGAAAAGCGCCGTTGTTTGTATTTGGGGGCCTGTGGCTGGGAGTGACCGGCTGGCTCCTTAGAATCCACGATACGCAGGATGGTTCCCAGACCCAAGGTGGCACCAGTGCCAAGTCGGGCTGGTTTGATACTACCAAGTGGTTCCTGCAATCTGCCATCCAGAAGCGGGGCAGCTTACTTTTGTTTGCCAGGGAAACGGGCCGTGGGTTTTGTTTGGGGGCATATAGCTGAGAGTGGCCGGCTGGCCCCTGAAAATCCACGCTAGGCAGCATGGTTCCAGGATGCAAGGTGGTACCAGTGCCAAGTCGGGCTGGTTTGATGGGTCAAAGTGGCTCCTGCAATCTGCCATCCAGAAGCGGGGCAGCTGATTTTTGTTTGCCAGAGAAAAATTCCGTGGATTGTTTTTGGGGGCATATTGCTGGGAGTGGCCGGCTGGCTCCTTAAAATGCTCGATACGCATGATGGTTCCCAGGCCCAAGGTGTCACCACTACCAAGTCGGCCTGCGGTTTTAGTATCAAGTTCATCTTGAAATTTGCCATCCAGAAGAGGGGCAGTTGAGTTTTGTTTGCCAGAGAAACGGGCCGAGGTTTCTGTTTGGGGGCATATGGCTGAGAGTGGCCGGCTGGCCCCTGAAAATCCACGATACACAGCATGGTTCCCAGATCCAAGGTGGCACCAGTGCCAAGTTGGGCTGGTTTGATAGTCCCAAGTGTCTCCTGCAATCTGCCATCCAGAAGCGGGGCAGCTTACTTTTGTTTGCCAGAGAAATAGGCCTAGGTTTTTGTTTGGGGGCCTGTGGCTAGGAGTGGCCGGCTGGCTCCTAAGAATCCACGATACGCAGGATCTTTACCAGACCCATGGTGGCACCAGTGCCAAGTTGGGCTGGTTTGATAGTACCAAGTGGCTCCTGCAAACTCCATCAAAAAGTTGGCAGGCGTGTTTTGTTTTCCAGGGAACAGCGCCGTTGATTTTGTTTGGGGGCCTGTGGCTGGGAGTGGCCGGCTGGCTCCTTAGAATCCACGATACGCAGGATGGTTCCCAGACCCAAGGTGGCACCAGTGCCAAGTCGGGCTGGTTTGATTACACCAAGTGACTCCTGCAATCTGCCATCCAGAAGTGAGGCAGCTAAGTTTTGTTTGCGAGAAAAAAGGGCCGTGGTTTTTGTTGGGGGCCTGTGGCTGGGAGTAGCCGGCTGGCTCCTTAAAATCCACGATAGGCAGGATGGTTCCCAGACCCAAGGTGGCACCAGTGCCAAGTCGGGCTGGTTTGATAGTACCAAGTGGCTCCTGCAATCTGCCATCCAGAAGCGGGGCAGCTGAGTTTTGTTTGCCAGAGAAAAAGGCTGTGGTTTTTGTTTGGGGGCCTGTGGCTGGCAGTGGCCGATTGGCTCCTGAAAATCCACGATACGCAGCATGGTTCCCAGACCCAAGGTGGCACCAGTACAAAGTGGGGCTCGTTTGACAGTGTCAAGTGCCTCCTGCAATCTCCCATCCAGAAGCGGGGCAGCTGAGTTTTTTTTGCCAGGGAAACGGACCTTTGTTTTTGATTGGGGTCTGTGGCCGAGAGTGGTCGGCTGTCTCCTGACAATCCACAATACGCAGGATGGTTCCCAGACCAAAGGTGGCACCAGTGCCAAGTCGGGCTGGTTTGATAGTACCAAGTGTCTCCTGCACTCTGCCATCCAGAAGCGGGGCAGCTGAGTTTTGTTTGCCAGAGAAAAGGGCCGTGGGTTGTGTTTGGGGGCATATGGCTGGGAGTGGCCACCTGGCTCCTTAAAATGCACGATACGCCGCATGGTAACCAGACGCAAGGTGGCACCAGTGCCAAGTCGGGCTGTTTTTGTAGTACCCAGTGGCTCCTGCAATTTGCCATCCAGAAGCGGGGCAGCTAAATTTTGTTTGCTAGAGAAAAGGGCTGTGGTTTGTGTTTGGGGGCCTATGGCCGAGAGTGGTAGGCTGGCCCCTGAAAATCAACGATAGGCAGGATGGTTCCCAGATCCAAGGTGGCACCAGTGCCAAGTAAGGCTGGTTGTATGGTTCAAAGTGACTCCTGCAATCTGCCATCCAGAAGCGGGACAGCTGAGTTTTTTTTGCCAGAGAAAAGGTCCGTGGTTTCTTTTTGGGGCATACGGCTGGGAATTGCCGGCTGGCTCCTTAAAATGCTCGATACGCAGGATGGTTCCCAGAGCCAAGGTGGCACCAGTGCCAAGTCGGGCTCTTTTTGTAGTACCAAGTGCGTCCTGCAATTTGCCATCCAGAAGAGGGGCAGTTGAGTTTTGTTTGCCAGAGAAAAGGGCCGAGGTTTGTGTTTGGGAGCATATGGCTGGGAATGACCGGCTGGCCCCTGAAAATCCACGATACGCCGGATGGTTCCCAGATCCAAGATGGTACCATTACCAAGTCGGGCTGCTTTGATAGTCCCAAGTGGCTCCTGCAAACTGCCATCCAGAAGCGGGGCAGCTGAGTTTTGTTTGCCAGGGAAATGGGCCGTTGTTTGTGTTTGGGGGCCTGTGGCTGGGAGTGTTCGGCTGGTTCCTGAATATGTACGATACGCAGGATTGTTCCCAGATCCAAGGTGGCAGCAGTGCCATGTTGTGCTGGTGTGATAGTCCCAAGTGGCTCCTGCAATCTGCCATCCAGAAGTGGGGCAGCTGATTTTTGTTTGCCAGAGAAAAGGTCCGTGGTTTGTGTTTGGGGGCATATGGCTGAGAGTGGCCGGCTGGCGCCTGAAAATCCACGATACACAGGATGGTTCCCAGATCCAAGGTGGCACCTGTGCCAAGTCGGGCTGATTTGATAGTACTAAGTAGCTCCTGCAATCTGCCATCCAGAAGCGGGGCAGCTTACTTTTGTTTCCCAGGGAAACGGGCCGAGGTTTCTGTTTGGGGGCCTATGGCTGGGAGTGACCGGCTGGCTCCTGAAAAGCTACAATAGGCAGGATGGTTCCCAGAGCCAAGGTGGCACCAGTGCCAAGTTGGGCTGGTTTGATAGTACCAAGTGGCTCCTGCAATCTGCCATCCAGAAGCAGGGCAGCTGAGTTTTGTTTGCCAGAGAAAAGGGCTTGGTTTGTGTTTGGGGGCATATGGCTGGGTGTGGCCAGCTGGCTCCTTAAAATGCACGATATGCAACATGGCTCCCAGACCCATAGTGGCACCAGTGCCAAGTCGGGCTGGTTTGATAGTACCAAGTGGCTCCTGCAATCTTCCATGATCACGTGGAGAAATACTTTCTGGTTTCAGCCATATGCTCTTTCTTCTCTCCCTCAACTTCTCTATCACCTCTCATCTGGTTCACATGCGCTGTCTTCAAGGTCCACAGGCTACTTTTCACAGAATCTTCTGGCCTGATGAAGTAAGAATGATGAATAGAACAGAGCTGGGATCTATTTTCCAGTTTGGATAAAATGCATTCTGCACACAAATCCAAGGAGAACGTGCTGCCCCAATGCCCAGAAAATCTTTCACTCCTGCTAGTGTTCTACGTCAACCGCAACTTAGTCTGAAAGAAAAGCTTTTTCTCTGAGAGCATCTGAGAGGTTTGCATGAAGCACTGATATCTGACATATGCAATTTTGAATAGGAGAGGAAAAAGAAAATGGCAAGGAGTTTTTAATTTTAGTGGTTTCAATTTTAATTTCCGTGCACTTTTTCAAAACTTGTCAGCTCAAATGCCCATCAACATCTTTTAGTCATCTGTAAGTCAGTATTCATATAAAATGTGCTTCAAATCCAAAGAATTTCAAATTTGCACTCCAAGCTTCTATGCCTAGATTTATGATTTCCTACACATATTAGATGAAAGGAAGGCCTTTTTTACTGTGGGAGTGCTGGAACACTGGAACAGGTTGCCCAGAGAAGTTGTGGGTGTCCCATCCCTGAAAGTATTCAAGGTCACCTTGGACGGGGCTTGGAGCAGCAACAAAGGAGAAGCTTGATGGTAGAGAAACAAAGTTGGACTATAGAAGAAACTCGGATTGAAGTATAGGATCAAGTTTTCTCTCAGCTCTTGGGGTAAATTCAAAGTTGTACAAAATGACATTTATCTGTGCTATTCACTACTGTAACAGAAAGTTTCATGAAAACTGTACAGAAGATAGTAAATTTTAAAAGAGATAAGAATTACAGCATAAAATCCATGGGATAGGTTACAACATGAGACACTCTCTAAGAGAAAATCTCTGTGTTTCAGCACTTCATCGGGGTAAGATTTCATGAAGTGCCAAAGAAGGCGGCAAAATATCATTCGGGACATTATGTACTGGAATTCAGCCTGGCCATTAGTAGGAACTGCCTTTGAACATATCATGTAGATATACCACACACGCTTTCCCTTCACTGAAAAATTACTTTTTACAACAAATAAGCAATTGACGATCAAAATTGATTGAAAGCATCTTAAACATGTCAAGTATTTCATTGTAGATGATCTGTGATCCAAATGCTTCTTCCACCTTCGAGAGGGACAGAAGAATTCTTCCATATCATGATGGTTTAAAATTGTATCAACCAATGTTTTCTGCTGAAAAGATATCATCTATTTTTTTCTATTTTTGGAAGAAAATATTCCTAGACATACAACAGGTGAGAACTAAGTAATTTTAAAGAAACAAATGAAATGAAAATATTCTGTAAATAGAATGAAATGAAAAGCTGTGTTTTAAATAGGAGCTAAATATTAAACAGAATTTTTGTACCAGGCATTTGAATTACTGCACCAGCTCTTTTGCCCATCAAGAGAGGCATTTAGCATTTCAGTCTTTTCCAAGGTGTTCATGATCTGCTATGCTGATCTCTGTGTGTGCCTAGGTGTGTGTGGAGGGGGGGGCATATGAAGGGGAGTGTGTATGTTTGCTTTACAATTGTTGTGGCAGATTCATGCCTCAGCTCCACATTTTGTTTTAAAAAGGTCACACCGAGTGGATATGAAGTTTACTATCAACAAGAGATCGATTCCCAAATCATCCATTTGACTCTCCCTTATAAATCATGTGCTTTGTTGCATATTTTATCAAATATACTTTCAAGCCAGATGGAGGAAGGAGGATGTGGGAATCCCTCCACCATCTTGCAACTTTTATGTAAGTAGGTTTTCAAGAAAATCATCATTTCTCTTTTAAATATGTCTGGAACAGGCATGATGGTAGTGTCAACCTGTTGGAGTTTTTGTTGCTGGAAGAAGTTGTACAAAAGGATTGGTTTTTACATTGACCAGTTACTGAATCAAGCGCAGGAATACATTGGAAATTTAGCTGGGGGTTCCTTTTCCCAGCAGACTACTTCTAGAACGAGCTTGTACACTGAAGCTGACTCTTTTGCTCTCTTTTTGTTTCTTTCCTATTTTCTTGGCTTCTTTGCCACTATCTAGACAATTTTTGAACTTTGTTCCCAACTAAAATGGTTTCAATAGTCTGATTGTGATCATACATTTTTACAAGGAATTTTTAAAATCTTTCCTCGAGTCCAGAAAGTCAAGGACTTAGATCTTTTTCTTCCCTTATCAATATTGCCATGAAATTGATAAATAAAGACCAACTCTTTATTTTTGTTTTTAACCCACGTAGATAATTCCCATCCATTAATCCATTTTGTGGACCAATAGCTGCCATTCTGATGGAAGCTGTCACTTCTTAACAATAGGCATTCTGTGACTATGTTGACTGCACTTTGGGTGAAGATCCTAACTGGTCTTAGATATACATAGGGAGAAATTTGCTCAGCCAGTGTCAGTCTTAAGCATGCGTATCAGAAGATCTTTCTAGAGCTGGGAATTTTCCCATGAAAGGGATTCAGTTAGGGAAGAGACACTTGTGCCAGAGTTTTACATTCTTCTTGAACACTGCTTAAGGAACTTAGATGCCATGTCCATTTGGATCTCTGTCTGCACAGAACTTTGTCATGCCAGCGCTTTGAAATGCATCTTGAAGAGAATTCACTAGCACAGAATGAAAGAGAGTGGAAGGGGTTGGTGGGGCTAACCAGGCCCAACCCCCCTGCCTAAACCAGGATACCTAGAGCCTCTTGCCCAGGATTCTATCTGGGTGTACTTTTAATGTCTTCAAAGATCCAGGCTCCACAATCTTTCTGGGCAGTCTGTGCCGTGGTTCAGTCACCCTGACAGTAAAGAAACATTTACTGATGTTCAAAGGCAATCTCCTGTATTTCAGTGTGTGCCCACTGCCTCTTGTCTTTTCCCTCAGCATCACTGAAAAGACACTGATTCCCTCCCCTTTGCACTATTGCTTCCATATGTATGTGTGATGCCATGTAGAGGTATGTCAAAAACCTCCCTGAAGCCCAGGCAGATAATATTCCCTTCATCTACCAGTCAAGTTGATTCATCAGAGGAGTTTAAAGTGATGTTCAGCATGAAATTCCCCTGAAAAATCATGCTAACTACATTATTTGGTCATCTGTCATGTGCCTGGCAAGGATTTCCAGGAAGAGCTGCTTCATCAACTTCCTGGGTATAAAAAAGAGGCTGGCTGGTTTGTACTATGGCGAGTCCTCTTAATTGCCTTTTTTGAAGATGGGTGTCATTTGCTAACATCCACTCTTTAGCCTCTGTTGTCGTCTACATCTTAGCAAAACGCTTTTCCACTATGTCTGGCTAGGAAAAACTGTGCCAGCACAGAAAACATCTCCCATCGTGTTCTAGAAGTTGCACGGATGTCTGCCAAGTGTTTGGCAGGAAGAAAAGAAAAGTTGTCCAAAACAGCTTCCAATCGAATGTTCCTGTGATTGGAAAAGTCAGGAGAGTGCAAAGGTACTGTTTTCTATCAGTTGGCAAGGTGCGCACACAATCCCAGTGTTGTACAGCTTGCTTCTTCACCTTCCCGAAGCTGCCGCTCTCGCCGGCTGCCGGAGCCCAAGAAGCGGCTTCTTCGCGCAAAGACGATTGTGCCGCTCACAGTGCTCTCCTTAGCGCGGCTTCTGCCGAAAGACGCCCGGCAGCGGCTCTTACCTCCGGAGAGCATCCTACCTTCGTCTTTAGCTCCTCTTCTCATCTACACCTCGGCAAAAAGCTTTTCCACTATGTCTGGCTAGGAAAAACTGTGCCAGCACAGAAAACATCTCCCATCGTGTTCTAGAAGTTGCACGGATGTCTGCCAAGTGTTTGGCAGGAAGAAAAGAAAAGTTGTCCAAAACAGCTTCCAATCGAATGTTCCTGTGATTGGAAAAGTCAGGAGAGTGCAAAGGTACTGTTTTCTATCAGTTGGCAAGGTGCGCACACAATCCCAGTGTTGTACAGCTTGCTTCTTCACCTTCCCGAAGCTGCCGCTCTCGCCGGCTGCCGGAGCCCAAGAAGCGGCTTCTTCGCGCAAAGACGATTGTGCCGCTCACAGTGCTCTCCTTAGCGCGGCTTCTGCCGAAAGACGCCCGGCAGCGGCTCTTACCTCCGGAGAGCATCCTACCTTCGTCTTTCGCGTCTTTTGTAGTCTACATCTTAGCAAAACGCTTTTCCACTATGTCTGGCTAGGAAAAACTGTGCCAGCACAGAAAACATCTCCCATCGTGTTCTAGAAGTTGCACGGATGTCTGCCAAGTGTTTGGCAGGAAGAAAAGAAAAGTTGTCCAAAACAGCTTCCAATCGAATGTTCCTGTGATTGGAAAAGTCAGGAGAGTGCAAAGGTACTGTTTTCTATCAGTTGGCAAGGTGCGCACACAATCCCAGTGTTGTACAGCTTGCTTCTTCACCTTCCCGAAGCTGCCGCTCTCGCCGGCTGCCGGAGCCCAAGAAGCGGCTTCTTCGCGCAAAGACGATTGTGCCGCTCACAGTGCTCTCCTTAGCGCGGCTTCTGCCGAAAGACGCCCGGCAGCGGCTCTTACCTCCGGAGAGCATCCTACCTTCGTCTTTCGCGTCTTTTGTAGTCTACATCTTAGCAAAACGCTTTTCCACTATGTCTGGCTAGGAAAAACTGTGCCAGCACAGAAAACATCTCCCATCGTGTTCTAGAAGTTGCACGGATGTCTGCCAAGTGTTTGGCAGGAAGAAAAGAAAAGTTGTCCAAAACAGCTTCCAATCGAATGTTCCTGTGATTGGAAAAGTCAGGAGAGTGCAAAGGTACTGTTTTCTATCAGTTGGCAAGGTGCGCACACAATCCCAGTGTTGTACAGCTTGCTTCTTCACCTTCCCGAAGCTGCCGCTCTCGCCGGCTCCCGGAACCGAAGAATCGGCTTGTTCGCGCAAACACGATTGTGCCGCTCACAGGGCTCTCCTTAGCGCGGCTTCTGCCGAAAGACGCCCGGCAGCGGCTCTTAACTCCGGAGAGCATCCTACCTTCGTCTTTCGCGTCTTATGTAGTCTACATCTTAGCAAAACGCTTTTCCACTATGTCTGGCTAGGAAAAACTGTGCCAGCACAGAAAACATCTCCCATCGTGTTCTAGAAGTTGCACGGATGTCTGCCAAGTGTTTGGCAGGAAGAAAAGAAAAGTTGTCCAAAACAGCTTCCAATCGAATGTTCCTGTGATTGGAAAAGTCAGGAGAGTGCAAAGGTACTGTTTTCTATCAGTTGGCAAGGTGCGCACACAATCCCAGTGTTGTACAGCTTGCTTCTTCACCTTCCCGAAGCTGCCACTCTCAGGAGGTAAGAGCCGCTGCCGGGCGTCTTTCGGCAGAAGCCGCGCTAAGGGGAGCACTGTGAGCGGCACAATCGTCTTTGCGCGAAGAAGCCGATTCTTCGGTTCCGGCAGCCGGCGAGAGCGGCAGCTTCGGGAAGGTGAAGAAGCAAGCTGTACAACACTGGGATTGTGTGCGCACCTTGCCAACTGATAGAAAACAGTACCTTTGCACTCTCCTGACTTTTCCAATCACAGGAACATTCGATTGGAAGCTGTTTTGGACAACTTTTCTTTTCTTCCTGCCAAACACTTGGCAGACATCCGTGCAACTTCTAGAACACGATGGGAGATGTTTTCTGTGCTGGCACAGTTTTTCCTAGCCAGACATAGTGGAAAAGCGTTTTGCTAAGATGTAGACTACAAAAGACGCGAAAGACGAAGGTAGGATGCTCTCCGGAGGTAAGAGCCGCTGCCGGGCGTCTTTCGGCAGAAGCCGCGCTAAGGAGAGCACTGTGAGCGGCACAATCGTCTTTGCGCGAAGAAGCCGCTTCTTGGGCTCCGGCAGCCGGCGAGAGCGGCAGCTTCGGGAAGGTGAAGAAGCAAGCTGTACAACACTGGGATTGTGTGCGCACCTTGCCAACTGATAGAAAACAGTACCTTTGCACTCTCCTGACTTTTCCAATCACAGGAACATTCGATTGGAAGCTGTTTTGGACAACTTTTCTTTTCTTCCTGCCAAACACTTGGCAGACATATCTGCAACTTCTAGAAAACGATGGGAGATGTTTTCTGGGCTGGCACGGTTTTTCCTAGCCAGACATAGTGGAAAAGCGTTTTGCTAAGATGTAGACTACATAAGACGCGAAAGACGAAGGTAGGATGCTCTCCGGAGGTAAGAGCTGCTGCCGGGCGTCTTTCGGCAGAAGCCGCGCTAAGGAGAGCCCTGTGAGCGGCACAATCGTCTTTGCGCTAAGAAGCCGATTCTTCGGTTCCGGGAGCCGGCGAGAGCGGCAGCTTCGGGAAGGTGAAGAAGCAAGCTGTACAACACTGGGATTGTGTGCGCACCTTGCCAACTGATAGAAAACAGTACCTTTGCACTCTCCTGACTTTTCCAATCACAGGAACATTCGATTGGAAGCTGTTTTGGACAACTTTTCTTTTCTTCCTGCCAAACACTTGGCAGACATCCGTGCAACTTCTAGAACACGATGGGAGATGTTTTCTGTGCTGGCACAGTTTTTCCTAGCCAGACATAGTGGAAAAGCGTTTTGCTAAGATGTAGACTACAAAAGACGCGAAAGACGAAGGTAGGATGCTCTCCGGAGGTAAGAGCCGCTGCCGGGCGTCTTTCGGCAGAAGCCGCGCTAAGGAGAGCCCTGTGAGCGGCACAATCGTCTTTGCGCGAAGAAGCCGCTTCTTCGGTTCCGGGAGCCGTCGAGAGCGGCAGCTTCGGGAAGGTGAAGAAGCAAGCTGTACAACACTGGGATTGTGTGCGCACCTTGCCAACTGATAGAAAACAGTACCTTTGCACTCTCCTGACTTTTCCAATCACAGGAACATTCGATTGGAAGCTGTTTTGGACAACTTTTCTTTTCTTCCTCCCAAACACTTGGCAGACATATCTGCAACTTCTAGAAAACGATGGGAGATGTTTTCTGGGCTGGCACGGTTTTTCCTAGCCAGACATAGTGGAAAAGCGTTTTGCTAAGATGTAGACTACATAAGACGCGAAAGACGAAGGTAGGATGCTCTCCGGAGGTAAGAGCCGCTGCCGGGCGTCTTTCGGCAGAAGCCGCGCTAAGGAGAGCCCTGTGAGCGGCACAATCGTCTTTGCGCGAAGAAGCCGCTTCTTCGGTTCCGGGAGCCGGCGAGAGCGGCAGCTTCGGGAAGGTGAAGAAGCAAGCTGTACAACACTGGGATTGTGTGCGCACCTTGCCAACTGATAGAAAACAGTACCTTTGCACTCTCCTGACTTTTCCAATCACAGGAACATTCGATTGGAAGCTGTTTTGGACAACTTTTCTTTTCTTCCTGCCAAACACTTGGCAGACATCCGTGCAACTTCTAGAACACGATGGGAGATGTTTTCTGTGCTGGCACAGTTTTTCCTAGCCAGACATAGTGGAAAAGCGTTTTGCTAAGATGTAGACTACAAAAGACGCGAAAGACGAAGGTAGGATGCTCTCCGGAGGTAAGAGCCGCTGCCGGGCGTCTTTCGGCAGAAGCCGCGCTAAGGAGAGCCCTGTGAGCGGCACAATCGTCTTTGCGCGAAGAAGCCGCTTCTTGGGCTCCGGCAGCCGGCGAGAGCGGCAGCTTCGGGAAGGTGAAGAAGCAAGCTGTACAACACTGGGATTGTGTGCGCACCTTGCCAACTGATAGAAAACAGTACCTTAGCACTCTCCTGACTTTTCCAATCACAGGAACATTCGATTGGAAGCTGTTTTGGACAACTTTTCTTTTCTTCCTGCCAAACACTTGGCAGACATCCGTGCAACTTCTAGAACACGATGGGAGATGTTTTCTGTGCTGGCACAGTTTTTCCTAGCCAGACATAGTGGAAAAGCGTTTTGCTAAGATGTAGACTACAAAAGACGCGAAAGACGAAGGTAGGATGCTCTCCGGAGGTAAGAGCCGCTGCCGGGCGTCTTTCGGCAGAAGCCGCGCTAAGGAGAGCACTGTGAGCGGCACAATCGTCTTTGCGCGAAGAAGCCGCTTCTTGGGCTCCGGCAGCCGGCGAGAGCGGCAGCTTCGGGAAGGTGAAGAAGCAAGCTGTACAACACTGGGATTGTGTGCGCACCTTGCCAACTGATAGAAAACAGTACCTTAGCACTCTCCTGACTTTTCCAATCACAGGAACATTCGATTGGAAGCTGTTTTGGACAACTTTTCTTTTCTTCCTGCCAAACACTTGGCAGACATCCGTGCAACTTCTAGAACACGATGGGAGATGTTTTCTGTGCTGGCACAGTTTTTCCTAGCCAGACATAGTGGAAAAGCGTTTTGCTAAGATGTAGACTACAAAAGACGCGAAAGACGAAGGTAGGATGCTCTCCGGAGGTAAGAGCCGCTGCCGGGCGTCTTTCGGCAGAAGCCGCGCTAAGGAGAGCACTGTGAGCGGCACAATCGTCTTTGCGCGAAGAAGCCGCTTCTTGGGCTCCGGCAGCCGGCGAGAGCGGCAGCTTCGGGAAGGTGAAGAAGCAAGCTGTACAACACTGGGATTGTGTGCGCACCTTGCCAACTGATAGAAAACAGTACCTTTGCACTCTCCTGACTTTTCCAATCACAGGAACATTCGATTGGAAGCTGTTTTGGACAACTTTTCTTTTCTTCCTGCCAAACACTTGGCAGACATCCGTGCAACTTCTAGAACACGATGGGAGATGTTTTCTGTGCTGGCACAGTTTTTCCTAGCCAGACATAGTGGAAAAGCGTTTTGCTAAGATGTAGACTACAAAAGACGCGAAAGACGAAGGTAGGATGCTCTCCGGAGGTAAGAGCCGCTGCCGGGCGTCTTTCGGCAGAAGCCGCGCTAAGGAGAGCACTGTGAGCGGCACAATCGTCTTTGCGCGAAGAAGCCGCTTCTTGGGCTCCGGCAGCCGGCGAGAGCGGCAGCTTCGGGAAGGTGAAGAAACAAGCTGTACAACACTGGGATTGTGTGCGCACCTTGCCAACTGATAGAAAACAGTACCTTTGCACTCTCCTGACTTTTCCAATCACAGGAACATTCGATTGGAAGCTGTTTTGGACAACTTTTCTTTTCTTCCTGCCAAACACTTGGCAGACATCCGTGCAACTTCTAGAACACGATGGGAGATGTTTTCTGTGCTGGCACAGTTTTTCCTAGCCAGACATAGTGGAAAAGCTTTTTGCCGAGGTGTAGACTACATAAGACGCGAAAGACGAAGGTAGGATGCTCTCCGGAGGTAAGAGCCGCTGCCGGGCGTCTTTCGGCAGAAGCCGCGCTAAGGAGAGCACTGTGAGCGGCACAATCGTCTTTGCGCGAAGAAGCCGCTTCTTGGGCTCCGGCAGCCGGCGAGAGCGGCAGCTTCGGGAAGGTGAAGAAGCAAGCTGTACAACATTGGGATTGTGTGCGCACCTTGCCAACTGATAGAAAACAGTACCTTTGCACTCTCCTGACTTTTCCAATCACAGGAACATTCGATTGGAAGCTGTTTTGGACAACTTTTCTTTTCTTCCTGCCAAACACTTGGCAGACATCCGTGCAACTTCTAGAAAACGATGGGAGATGTTTTCTGGGCTGGCACGGTTTTTCCTAGCCAGACATAGTGGAAAAGCGTTTTGCTAAGATGTAGACTACAAAAGACGCGAAAGACGAAGGTAGGATGCTCTCCGGAGGTAAGAGCCGCTGCCGGGCGTCTTTCGGCAGAAGCCGCGCTAAGGGGAGCACTGTGAGCGGCACAATCGTCTTTGCGCGAAGAAGCCGCTTCTTGGGCTCCGGCAGCCGGCGAGAGCGGCAGCTTCGGGAAGGTGAAGAAGCAAGCTGTACAACACTGGGATTGTGTGCGCACCTTGCCAACTGATAGAAAACAGTACCTTTGCACTCTCCTGACTTTTCCAATCACAGGAACATTCGATTGGAAGCTGTTTTGGACAACTTTTCTTTTCTTCCTGCCAAACACTTGGCAGACATCCGTGCAACTTCTAGAACACGATGGGAGATGTTTTCTGTGCTGGCACAGTTTTTCCTAGCCAGACATAGTGGAAAAGCGTTTTGCTAAGATGTAGACTACAAAAGACGCGAAAGACGAAGGTAGGATGCTCTCCGGAGGTAAGAGCCGCTGCCGGGCGTCTTTCGGCAGAAGCCGCGCTAAGGAGAGCCCTGTGAGCGGCACAATCGTCTTTGCGCGAAGAAGCCGATTCTTCGGTTCCGGGAGCCGTCGAGAGCGGCAGCTTCGGGAAGGTGAAGAAGCAAGCTGTACAACACTGGGATTGTGTGCGCACCTTGCCAACTGATAGAAAACAGTACCTTTGCACTCTCCTGACTTTTCCAATCACAGGAACATTCGATTGGAAGCTGTTTTGGACAACTTTTCTTTTCTTCCTGCCAAACACTTGGCAGACATCCGTGCAACTTCTAGAACACGATGGGAGATGTTTTCTGTGCTGGCACAGTTTTTCCTAGCCAGACATAGTGGAAAAGCGTTTTGCTAAGATGTAGACTACAAAAGACGCGAAAGACGAAGGTAGGATGCTCTCCGGAGGTAAGAGCCGCTGCCGGGCGTCTTTCGGCAGAAGCCGCGCTAAGGAGAGCACTGTGAGCGGCACAATCGTCTTTGCGCGAAGAAGCCGCTTCTTGGGCTCCGGCAGCCGGCGAGAGCAGCAGCTTCGGGAAGGTGAAGAAGCAAGCTGTACAACACTGGGATTGTGTGCGCACCTTGCCAACTGATAGAAAACAGTACCTTTGCACTCTCCTGACTTTTCCAATCACAGGAACATTCGATTGGAAGCTGTTTTGGACAACTTTTCTTTTCTTCCTGCCAAACACTTGGCAGACATCCGTGCAACTTCTAGAACACGATGGGAGATGTTTTCTGTGCTGGCACAGTTTTTCCTAGCCAGACATAGTGGAAAAGCGTTTTGCTAAGATGTAGACTACAAAAGACGCGAAAGACGAAGGTAGGATGCTCTCCGGAGGTAAGAGCCGCTGCCGGGCGTCTTTCGGCAGAAGCCGCGCTAAGGAGAGCCCTGTGAGCGGCACAATCGTCTTTGCGCGAAGAAGCCGCTTCTTGGGCTCCGGCAGCCGGCGAGAGCGGCAGCTTCGGGAAGGTGAAGAAGCAAGCTGTACAACACTGGGATTGTGTGCGCACCTTGCCAACTGATAGAAAACAGTACCTTAGCACTCTCCTGACTTTTCCAATCACAGGAACATTCGATTGGAAGCTGTTTGGGACAACTTTTCTTTTCTTCCTGCCAAACACTTGGCAGACATCCGTGCAACTTCTAGAACACGATGGGAGATGTTTTCTGTGCTGGCACAGTTTTTCCTAGCCAGACATAGTGGAAAAGCGTTTTGCTAAGATGTAGACTACAAAAGACGCGAAAGACGAAGGTAGGATGCTCTCCGGAGGTAAGAGCCGCTGCCGGGCGTCTTTCGGCAGAAGCCGCGCTAAGGAGAGCACTGTGAGCGGCACAATCGTCTTTGCGCGAAGAAGCCGCTTCTTGGGCTCCGGCAGCCGGCGAGAGCGGCAGCTTCGGGAAGGTGAAGAAGCAAGCTGTACAACACTGGGATTGTGTGCGCACCTTGCCAACTGATAGAAAACAGTACCTTTGCACTCTCCTGACTTTTCCAATCACAGGAACATTCGATTGGAAGCTGTTTTGGACAACTTTTCTTTTCTTCCTGCCAAACACTTGGCAGACATCCGTGCAACTTCTAGAACACGATGGGAGATGTTTTCTGTGCTGGCACAGTTTTTCCTAGCCAGACATAGTGGAAAAGCGTTTTGCTAAGATGTAGACTACAAAAGACGCGAAAGACGAAGGTAGGATGCTCTCCGGAGGTAAGAGCCGCTGCCGGGCGTCTTTCGGCAGAAGCCGCGCTAAGGAGAGCACTGTGAGCGGCACAATCGTCTTTGCGCGAAGAAGCCGCTTCTTGGGCTCCGGCAGCCGGCGAGAGCGGCAGCTTCGGGAAGGTGAAGAAGCAAGCTGTACAACACTGGGATTGTGTGCGCACCTTGCCAACTGATAGAAAACAGTACCTTTGCACTCTCCTGACTTTTCCAATCACAGGAACATTCGATTGGAAGCTGTTTTGGACAACTTTTCTTTTCTTCCTGCCAAACACTTGGCAGACATCCGTGCAACTTCTAGAACACGATGGGAGATGTTTTCTGTGCTGGCACAGTTTTTCCTAGCCAGACATAGTGGAAAAGCTTTTTGCCGAGGTGTAGATGAGAAGAGGAGCTAAAGACGAAGGTAGGATGCTCTCCGGAGGTAAGAGCCGCTGCCGGGCGTCTTTCGGCAGAAGCCGCGCTAAGGAGAGCACTGTGAGCGGCACAATCGTCTTTGCGCGAAGAAGCCGCTTCTTGGGCTCCGGCAGCCGGCGAGAGCGGCAGCTTCGGGAAGGTGAAGAAGCAAGCTGTACAACACTGGGATTGTGTGCGCACCTTGCCAACTGATAGAAAACAGTACCTTAGCACTCTCCTGACTTTTCCAATCACAGGAACATTCGATTGGAAGCTGTTTGGGACAACTTTTCTTTTCTTCCTGCCAAACACTTGGCAGACATCCGTGCAACTTCTAGAACACGATGGGAGATGTTTTCTGTGCTGGCACAGTTTTTCCTAGCCAGACATAGTGGAAAAGCGTTTTGCTAAGATGTAGACGACAACAGAGGCTAAAGAGTGGATGTTAGCAAATGACACCCATCTTCAAAAAAGGCAATTAAGAGGACTCGCCATAGTACAAACCAGCCAGCCTCTTTTTTATCCCCAGGAAGTTGATGAAGCAGCTCTTCCTGGAAATCCTTGCCAGGCACATGACAGATGACCAAATAATGTAGTTAGCATGATTTTTCAGGGGAATTTCATGCTGAACATCACTTTAAACTCCTCTGATGAATCAACTTGACTGGTAGATGAAGGGAATATTATCTGCCTGGGCTTCAGGGAGGTTTTTGACATACCTCTACATGGCATCACACATACATATGGAAGCAATAGTGCAAAGGGGAGGGAATCAGTGTCTTTTCAGTGATGCTGAGGGAAAAGACAAGAGGCAGTGGGCACACACTGAAATACAGGAGATTGCCTTTGAACATCAGTAAATGTTTCTTTACTGTCAGGGTGACTGAACCACGGCACAGACTGCCCAGAAAGATTGTGGAGCCTGGATCTTTGAAGACATTAAAAGTACACCCAGATAGAATCCTGGGCAAGAGGCTCTAGGTATCCTGGTTTAGGCAGGGGGGTTGGGCCTGGTTAGCCCCACCAACCCCTTCCACTCTCTTTCATTCTGTGCTAGTGAATTCTCTTCAAGATGCATTTCAAAGCGCTGGCATGACAAAGTTCTGTGCAGACAGAGATCCAAATGGACATGGCATCTAAGTTCCTTAAGCAGTGTTCAAGAAGAATGTAAAACTCTGGCACAAGTGTCTCTTCCCTAACTGAATCCCTTTCATGGGAAAATTCCCAGCTCTAGAAAGATCTTCTGATACGCATGCTTAAGACTGACACTGGCTGAGCAAATTTCTCCCTATGTATATCTAAGACCAGTTAGGATCTTCACCCAAAGTGCAGTCAACATAGTCACAGAATGCCTATTGTTAAGAAGTGACAGCTTCCATCAGAATGGCAGCTATTGGTCCACAAAATGGATTAATGGATGGGAATTATCTACGTGGGTTAAAAACAAAAATAAAGAGTTGGTCTTTATTTATCAATTTCATGGCAATATTGATAAGGGAAGAAAAAGATCTAAGTCCTTGACTTTCTGGACTCGAGGAAAGATTTTAAAAATTCCTTGTAAAAATGTATGATCACAATCAGACTATTGAAACCATTTTAGTTGGGAACAAAGTTCCAAAATTGTCTCGATAGTGGCAAAGAAGCCAAGAAAATAGGAAAGAAACAAAAAGAGAGCAAAAGAGTCAGCTTCAGTGTACAAGCTCGTTCTAGAAGTAGTCTGCTGGGAAAAGGAACCCCCAGCTAAATTTCCAATGTATTCCTGCGCTTGATTCAGTAACTGGTCAATGTAAAAACCAATCCTTTTGTACAACTTCTTCCAGCAACAAAAACTCCAACAGGTTGACACTACCATCATGCCTGTTCCAGACATATTTAAAAGAGAAATGATGATTTTCTTGAAAACCTACTTACATAAAAGTTGCAAGATGGTGGAGGGATTCCCACATCCTCCTTCCTCCATCTGGCTTGAAAGTATATTTGATAAAATATGCAACAAAGCACATGATTTATAAGGGAGAGTCAAATGGATGATTTGGGAATCGATCTCTTGTTGATAGTAAACTTCATATCCACTCGGTGTGACCTTTTTAAAACAAAATGTGGAGCTGAGGCATGAATCTGCCACAACAATTGTAAAGCAAACATACACACTCCCCTTCATATGCCCCCCCCTCCACACACACCTAGGCACACACAGAGATCAGCATAGCAGATCATGAACACCTTGGAAAAGACTGAAATGCTAAATGCCTCTCTTGATGGGCAAAAGAGCTGGTGCAGTAATTCAAATGCCTGGTACAAAAATTCTGTTTAATATTTAGCTCCTATTTAAAACACAGCTTTTCATTTCATTCTATTTACAGAATATTTTCATTTCATTTGTTTCTTTAAAATTACTTAGTTCTCACCTGTTGTATGTCTAGGAATATTTTCTTCCAAAAATAGAAAAAAATAGATGATATCTTTTCAGCAGAAAACATTGGTTGATACAATTTTAAACCATCATGATATGGAAGAATTCTTCTGTCCCTCTCGAAGGTGGAAGAAGCATTTGGATCACAGATCATCTACAATGAAATACTTGACATGTTTAAGATGCTTTCAATCAATTTTGATCGTCAATTGCTTATTTGTTGTAAAAAGTAATTTTTCAGTGAAGGGAAAGCGTGTGTGGTATATCTACATGATATGTTCAAAGGCAGTTCCTACTAATGGCCAGGCTGAATTCCAGTAAATAATGTCCCGAATGATATTTTGCCGCCTTCTTTGGCACTTCATGAAATCTTACCCCGATGAAGTGCTGAAACACAGAGATTTTCTCTTAGAGAGTGTCTCATGTTGTAACCTATCCCATGGATTTTATGCTGTAATTCTTATCTCTTTTAAAATTTACTATCTTCTGTACAGTTTTCATGAAACTTTCTGTTACAGTAGTGAATAGCACAGATAAATGTCATTTTGTACAACTTTGAATTTACCCCAAGAGCTGAGAGAAAACTTGATCCTATACTTCAATCCGAGTTTCTTCTATAGTCCAACTTTGTTTCTCTACCATCAAGCTTCTCCTTTGTTGCTGCTCCAAGCCCCGTCCAAGGTGACCTTGAATACTTTCAGGGATGGGACACCCACAACTTCTCTGGGCAACCTGTTCCAGTGTTCCAGCACTCCCACAGTAAAAAAGGCCTTCCTTTCATCTAATATGTGTAGGAAATCATAAATCTAGGCATAGAAGCTTGGAGTGCAAATTTGAAATTCTTTGGATTTGAAGCACATTTTATATGAATACTGACTTACAGATGACTAAAAGATGTTGATGGGCATTTGAGCTGACAAGTTTTGAAAAAGTGCACGGAAATTAAAATTGAAACCACTAAAATTAAAAACTCCTTGCCATTTTCTTTTTCCTCTCCTATTCAAAATTGCATATGTCAGATATCAGTGCTTCATGCAAACCTCTCAGATGCTCTCAGAGAAAAAGCTTTTCTTTCAGACTAAGTTGCGGTTGACGTAGAACACTAGCAGGAGTGAAAGATTTTCTGGGCATTGGGGCAGCACGTTCTCCTTGGATTTGTGTGCAGAATGCATTTTATCCAAACTGGAAAATAGATCCCAGCTCTGTTCTATTCATCATTCTTACTTCATCAGGCCAGAAGATTCTGTGAAAAGTAGCCTGTGGACCTTGAAGACAGCGCATGTGAACCAGATGAGAGGTGATAGAGAAGTTGAGGGAGAGAAGAAAGAGCATATGGCTGAAACCAGAAAGTATTTCTCCACGTGATCATGGAAGATTGCAGGAGCCACTTGGTACTATCAAACCAGCCCGACTTGGCACTGGTGCCACTATGGGTCTGGGAGCCATGTTGCATATCGTGCATTTTAAGGAGCCAGCTGGCCACACCCAGCCATATGCCCCCAAACACAAACCAAGCCCTTTTCTCTGGCAAACAAAACTCAGCTGCCCTGCTTCTGGATGGCAGATTGCAGGAGCCACTTGGTACTATCAAACCAGCCCAACTTGGCACTGGTGCCACCTTGGCTCTGGGAACCATCCTGCCTATTGTAGCTTTTCAGGAGCCAGCCGGTCACTCCCAGCCATAGGCCCCCAAACAGAAACCTCGGCCCGTTTCCCTGGCAAACAAAAGTAAGCTGCCCCGCTTCTGGATGGCAGATTGCAGGAGCTACTTAGTACTATCAAATCAGCCCGACTTGGCACAGGTGCCACCTTGGATCTGGGAACCATCCTGTGTATCGTGGATTTTCAGGGGCCAGCCGGCCACTCTCAGCCATATGCCCCCAAACACAAACCACGGACCTTTTCTCTGGCAAACAAAAATCAGCTGCCCCACTTCTGGATGGCAGATTGCAGGAGCCACTTGGGACTATCACACCAGCACAACATGGCACTGCTGCCACCTTGGATCTGGGAACAATCCTGCGTATCGTACATATTCAGGAACCAGCCGAACACTCCCAGCCACAGGCCCCCAAACACAAACAACGGCCCATTTCCCTGGCAAACAAAACTCAGCTGCCCCGCTTCTGGATGGCAGTTTGCAGGAGCCACTTGGGACTATCAAAGCAGCCCGACTTGGTAATGGTACCATCTTGGATCTGGGAACCATCCGGCGTATCGTGGATTTTCAGGGGCCAGCCGGTCATTCCCAGCCATATGCTCCCAAACACAAACCTCGGCCCTTTTCTCTGGCAAACAAAACTCAACTGCCCCTCTTCTGGATGGCAAATTGCAGGACGCACTTGGTACTACAAAAAGAGCCCGACTTGGCAGTGGTGCCACCTTGGCTCTGGGAACCATCCTGCGTATCGAGCATTTTAAGGAGCCAGCCGGCAATTCCCAGCCGTATGCCCCAAAAAGAAACCACGGACCTTTTCTCTGGCAAAAAAAACTCAGCTGTCCCGCTTCTGGATGGCAGATTGCAGGAGTCACTTTGAACCATACAACCAGCCTTACTTGGCACTGGTGCCACCTTGTATCTGGGAACCATCCTGCCTATCGTTGATTTTCAGGGGCCAGCCTACCACTCTCGGCCATAGGCCCCCAAACACAAACCACAGCCCTTTTCTCTAGCAAACAAAATTTAGCTGCCCCGCTTCTGGATGGCAAATTGCAGGAGCCACTGGGTACTACAAAAACAGCCCGACTTGGCACTGGTGCCACCTTGCGTCTGGTTACCATGCGGCGTATCGTGCATTTTAAGGAGCCAGGTGGCCACTCCCAGCCATATGCCCCCAAACACAACCCACGGCCCTTTTCTCTGGCAAACAAAACTCAGCTGCCCCGCTTCTGGATGGCAGAGTGCAGGAGACACTTGGTACTATCAAACCAGCCCGACTTGGCACTGGTGCCACCTTTGGTCTGGGAACCATCCTGCGTATTGTGGATTGTCAGGAGACAGCCGACCACTCTCGGCCACAGACCCCAATCAAAAACAAAGGTCCGTTTCCCTGGCAAAAAAAACTCAGCTGCCCCGCTTCTGGATGGGAGATTGCAGGAGGCACTTGACACTGTCAAACGAGCCCCACTTTGTACTGGTGCCACCTTGGGTCTGGGAACCATGCTGCGTATCGTGGATTTTCAGGAGCCAATCGGCCACTGCCAGCCACAGGCCCCCAAACAAAAACCACAGCCTTTTTCTCTGGCAAACAAAACTCAGCTGCCCCGCTTCTGGATGGCAGATTGCAGGAGCCACTTGGTACTATCAAACCAGCCCGACTTGGCACTGGTGCCACCTTGGGTCTGGGAACCATCCTGCCTATCGTGGATTTTAAGGAGCCAGCCGGCTACTCCCAGCCACAGGCCCCCAACAAAAACCACGGCCCTTTTTTCTCGCAAACAAAACTTAGCTGCCTCACTTCTGGATGGCAGATTGCAGGAGTCACTTGGTGTAATCAAACCAGCCCGACTTGGCACTGGTGCCACCTTGGGTCTGGGAACCATCCTGCGTATCGTGGATTCTAAGGAGCCAGCCGGCCACTCCCAGCCACAGGCCCCCAAACAAAATCAACGGCGCTGTTCCCTGGAAAACAAAACACGCCTGCCAACTTTTTGATGGAGTTTGCAGGAGCCACTTGGTACTATCAAACCAGCCCAACTTGGCACTGGTGCCACCATGGGTCTGGTAAACATCCTGCGTATCGTGGATTCTTAGGAGCCAGCCGGCCACTCCTAGCCACAGGCCCCCAAACAAAAACCTAGGCCTATTTCTCTGGCAAACAAAAGTAAGCTGCCCCGCTTCTGGATGGCAGATTGCAGGAGACACTTGGGACTATCAAACCAGCCCAACTTGGCACTGGTGCCACCTTGGATCTGGGAACCATGCTGTGTATCGTGGATTTTCAGGGGCCAGCCGGCCACTCTCAGCCATATGCCCCCAAACAGAAACCTCGGCCCGTTTCTCTGGCAAACAAAACTCAACTGCCCCTCTTCTGGATGGCAAATTGCAAGATGAACTTGATACTAAAACCGCAGGCCGACTTGGTAGTGGTGACACCTTGGGCCTGGGAACCATCATGCGTATCGAGCATTTTAAGGAGCCAGCCGGCCACTCCCAGCAATATGCCCCCAAAAACAATCCACGGAATTTTTCTCAGGCAAACAAAAATCAGCTGCCCCGCTTCTGGATGGCAGATTGCAGGAGCCACTTTGACCCATCAAACCAGCCCGACTTGGCACTGGTACCACCTTGCATCCTGGAACCATGCTGCCTAGCGTGGATTTTCAGGGGCCAGCCGGCCACTCTCAGCTATATGCCCCCAAACAAAACCCACGGCCCGTTTCCCTGGCAAACAAAAGTAAGCTGCCCCGCTTCTGGATGGCAGATTGCAGGAACCACTTGGTAGTATCAAACCAGCCCGACTTGGCACTGGTGCCACCTTGGGTCTGGGAACCATCCTGCGTATCGTGGATTCTAAGGAGCCAGCCGGTCACTCCCAGCCACAGGCCCCCAAACACAAACAACGGCGCTTTTCCCTGGAAAACAAAACTCGCCTGCCAACTTTTTGATGGCAGATTGCAGGAGCAACTTGGTACTATCAAACCAGCCCAACTTGGCACTGGTGCCACCATGGGTCTGGTAACCATCCTGCCTATTGTAGCTTTCCAGGAGCCAGCCGGTCACTCCCAGCCATAGGCCCCCAGTCACAAACCTCGGCCCGTTTCCCTGGCAAACAAAAGTAAGCTGCCCCGCTTCTGGATGGCAGATTGCAGGAGCCACTTGGTACTATCAAACCAGCCCGACTTGGCACTGGTGCCACCTTGGGTCTGGGAACCATCCTGCGTATCGCAGATTCTAAGGCGCCAGTCGGCCACTCCCAGCCACAAGACCCCAAACACAAACAACGGCGCTTTTCTCTGGCAAACAAAACTCAACTGCCCCTCTTCTGGATGGCAAATTGCAGGACGCACTTGGTACTATCAAACCAGCACGACTTGGCACTGGTGCCACCTTGGGTCTGGGAACCATCCTGCGTATTGTGGATTGTCAGGAGCCAGCTGGACACTCTCGGCCACAGACCCCAATCAAAAACAACGGCCCGTTTCACAGGCAAACAAAACTCAGCTGCCCCGCTTCTGGATGGGAGATTGCAGGAGGCACTTGACACTGTGAAACCAGCCCCACTTGGCACTGGTGCCACCTTGGGTCTGGGAACCATGCTGCGTATCATGGATTTTCAGGAGCCAGCAGGCCACTCCCAGCCATAGGCCCCCAAACAAAAACCACAGCCTTTTTCTCTGGCAAACAAAATTCAGCTGCCCCGCTTCTGGATGGCAGATTGCAGGAGCCACTTGGGACTATCACACCAGCACAACATGGCAATGGTGCCACCTTGGATCTGGGAATCATCCTTCCTATCGTGGATTTTCAGGGGCCAGCCGGTCACTCTCAGCCATAGGCCCCAAACACAAACCACGGCCCTTTTCTCTGGAAAACAAAACTCAACTGCCCCTCTTCTGGATGGCAGATTGCAGGAGCCACTGGGTACTATGAAACCAGCCCTACTTGGCACTGGTGCCACCTTGGGTCTGGGAACCATGCTGCGTATCATGGATTTTCAGGAGCCAGCCGTCCACTGCCAGCCACAGGCCCCGAAACACAAACAACAGCCTTTTTCTCTGGCAAACAAAATTCAGCTGCCCCGCTTCTGGATGGCAGATTGCAGGAACCACTTGGTACTAACAAACCAGCCCGACTTGGCACTGGTGCCACCTTGGGTCTGGGAACCATCCTGCGTATCGTGGATTCTAAGGAGCCAGCTGGCCACTCCCAGCCACAGGCCCCAAAATACACACAACGGCGCTTTTCCCTGGAAAACAAAACTCGCCTGCCAACATTTTGATGGCAGATTGCAGGAGCCACTTGGTACTATCAAACCAGCCCAACTTGGCACTGGTGCCACCATGGGTCTGGTCACCATCCTGCCTATCGTAGCTTTTCAGGAGCCAGCCGGTCACTCCCAGCCATAGGCCCCCAGAAAAAAACCTCGGTCCGTTTCCCTGGAAAACAAAAGTAAGCTGCCCCGCTTCTGGATGGCAGATTGCAGGAGCCACTTGGTGCTATCAAACCAGCCCGACTTGGCACTGGTGCCCCTTGGGTCTGGGAACCATCCTGCGTATCGTGGATTCTAAGGAGCCAGCTGGCCACTCCCAGCCACAGGCCCCAAAACACACACAACGGCGCTTTTCCCTGGAAAACAAAACTCGCCTGCCAACTTTTTGATGGCAGATTGCAGGAGCCACTTGGTACTATCAAACCAGCCCAACTTGGCACTGGTGCCACCATGGGTCTGGTCACCATCCTGCCTATCGTAGCTTTTCAGGAGCCAGCCGGTCACTCCCTGCCATAGGCCCCGAGACACAAAGCTCGGCCCGTTTCCCTGGCAAACAAAAGTAAGCTGCCCCGCTTCTGGATGGCAGATTGCAGGAGCCACTTGGTACTATCAAACCAGCCCGACTTGGCACTGGTACCACCTTGGGTCTGGGAACCATCCTGCCTATCGTGGATTTTAAGGAGCCAGCCGGCTACTCCCAGCCACAGGCCCCCAACAAAAACCACGGCCCTTTTTTCTGGCAAACAAAACTTAGCTGCCTCACTTCTGGATGGCAGATTGCAGGAGCCACTTGGTGTAATCAAACCAGCCCAACTTGGCACTGGTGTCACCTTGGGTCTGGGAACCATCCTGCGTATCGTGGATTCTAAGGAGCCAGCCGGCCACTCCCAGCCACAGGCCCCCAAACAAAATCAACGGCGCTGTTCCCTGGAAAACAAAACACGCCTGCCAACTTTTTGATGGAGTTTGCAGGAGCCACTTGGTACTATCAAACCAGCCCAACTTGGCACTGGTGCCACCATGGGTCTGGTAAACATCCTGCGTATCGTGGATTCTTAGGAACCAGCAGGCCACTCCTAGCCACAGGCCCCCAAACAAAATCCTAGGCCTATTTCTCTGGCAAACAAAAGTAAGCTGCCCCGCTTCTGGATGGCAGATTGCAGGAGACACTTGGGACTATCAAACCAGCCCAACTTGGCACTGGTGCCACCTTGGATCTGGGAACCATGTTGTGTATCGTGGATTTTCAGGGGCCAGCTGGCCACTCTCAGCCATATGTCCCCAAACAGAAACCTCGGCCCGTTTCTCTGGCAAACAAAACTCAACTGCCCCTCTTCTGGATGGCAAATTGCAGGATGAACTTGATACTAAAACCGCAGGCCGACTTGGTAGTGGTGACACCTTGGGCCTGGGAACCATCATGCGTATCGAGCATTTTAAGGAGCCAGCCGGCCACTCCCAGCAATATGCCCCCAAAAACAATCCACGGAATTTTTCTCTGGCAAACAAAAATCAGCTGCCCCGCTTCTGGATGGCAGATTGCAGGAGCCACTTTGACCCATCAAACCAGCCCGACTTGGCACTGGTGCCACCTTGCATCTGGGAACCATGCTGCCTAGCGTGGATTTTCAGGGGCCAGCGGGCCACTCTCAGCTATATGCCCCCAAACAAAACCCACGGCCCGTTTCCCTGGCAAACAAAAGTAAGCTGCCCTGCTTCTGGATGGCAGATTGCAGGAACCACTTGGTAGTATCAAACCAGCCCGACTTGGCACTGGTGCCACCTTGGGTCTGGGAACCATCCTGCGTATCGTGGATTCTAAGCAGCCAGCCGGCCACTCCCAGCCACAGGCCCCCAAACACAAACAACGGCGCTTTTCCCTGGAAAACAAAACTCGCCTGCCAACTTTTTGATGGCAGATTGCAGGAGCAACTTGGTACTATCAAACCAGCCCAACTTGGCACTGGTGCCACCATGGGTCTGGTCACCATCCTGCCTATTGTAGCTTTCCAGGAGCCAGCCGGTCACTCCCAGCCATAGGCCCCCAAACACAAACCTCGGCCCGTTTCCCTGGCAAACAAAAGTAAGCTGCCCCGCTTCTGGATGGCAGATTGCAGGAGCCACTTGGTACTATCAAACCAGCCCAACTTGTTACTGGTGCCACCTTGGGTCTGGGAACCATGCTGCGTATCGCAGATTCTAAGGCTGCAGTCGGCCACTCCCAGCCACAAGCCCCCAAACACAAACAACGGCGCTTTTCTCTGGCAAACAAAACTCAACTGCCCCTCTTCTGGATGGCAAATTGCAGGACGCACTTGGTACTATCAAACCAGCCCGACTTGGCACTGGTGCCACCTTGGGTCTGGGAACCATCCTGCGTATCGATCTTTTTAATGAGACAGCCGGCCACTCCCAGCCATATGCCCCCAAACACAACCCACGGCCCTTTCCTCTGGCAAACAAAACTCAGCTGCACCGCTTCTGGATGGCAGATTGCAGGAGCCACTTGGTACTATCAAACCAGCAAGACTTGGCACTGGTGCGACCTTGGGTCTGGGAACCATCCTGCGTATTGTGGATTGTCAGGAGCCAGCTGAACATTCTCGGCCACAGACCCCAATCAAAAACAACGGCCCGTTTCACAGGCAAACAAAACTCAGCTGCCCCGCTTCTGGATGGGAGATTGCAGGAGGCACTTGACACTGTGAAACCAGCCCCACTTGGCACTGGTGCCACCTTGGGTCTGGGAACCATGCTGCGTATCATGGATTTTCAGGAGCCAGCCGGCCACTCCCAGCCATAGGCCCCCAAACAAAAACCACAGCCTTTTTCTCTGGCAAACAAAATTCAGCTGCCCCACTTCTGGATGGCAGATTGCAGGAGCCACTTGGGACTATCACACCAGCACAACATGGCACTGCTGCCACCTTGGATCTGGGAACCATCCTTCCTATCGTGGATTTTCAGGGGCCAGCCGGTCACTCTCAGCCATAGGCCCCAAACACAAACCACGGCCCTTTTCTCTGGAAAACAAAACTCAACTGCCCCTCTTCTGGATGGCAGATTGCAGGAGCCACTGGGTACTATGAAACTAGCCCTACTTGGCACTGGTGCCACCTTGGGTCTGGGAACCATGCTGCGTATCATGGATTTTCAGGAGCCAGCCGTCCACTGCCAGCCACAGGCCCCGAAACACAAACAACAGCCTTTTTCTCTGGCAAACAAAATTCAGCTGCCCCGCTTCTGGATGGCAGATTGCAGGAACCACTTGGTACTAACAAACCAGCCCGACTTGGCACTGGTGCCACCTTGGGTCTGGGAACCATCCTGCGTATCGTGGATTCTAAGGAGCCAGCTGGCCACTCCCAGCCACAGGCCCCAAAATACACACAACGGCGCTTTTCCCTGGAAAACAAAACTCGCCTGCCAACTTTTTGATGGCAGATTGCAGGAGCCACTTGGTACTATCAAACCAGCCCAACTTGGCACTGGTGCCACCATGGGTCTGGTCACCATCCTGCCTATCGTAGCTTTTCAGGAGCCAGCCGGTCACTCCCAGCCATAGGCCCCCAGAAAAAAACCTCGGTCCGTTTCCCTGGAAAACAAAAGTAAGCTGCCCCGCTTCTGGATGGCAGATTGCAGGAGCCACTTGGTGCTATCAAACCAGCCCGACGTGGCACTGGTGCCACCTTGGGTCTGGGAACCATCCTGCGTATCGTGTGTTCTAAGGAGCCAGCCGGCCACTCCCAGCCACAGTCCCCCAAACACAAACAACGGCGCTTTTCCCTGGAAAACAAAACTGGCCTGCCAACTTTTTGATGGCAGATTGCAGGAGCCACTTGGTACTATCAAACCAGCCCAACTTGGCACTGGTGCCACCATGGGTCTGGTCACCATCCTGCCTATCGTAGCTTTTCAGGAGCCAGCCGGTCACTCCCAGCCATAGGCCCCCAGACACAAACCTCGGCCCGTTTCCCTGGCAAACAAAAGTAAGCTGCCCCGCTTCTGGATGGCAGATTGCAGGTGCTATTTAGTACTATCAAACCAGCCTGACTTGGCACTGGTGCCACCTCTGGTCTGGGAACCATCCTGCCTATCGTGGATTTTCAGGGGCCAGACGGCCACTATCAGCCATATGCCCCCAAAAACAAACCACGGCCCTTTTCTCTGGTAAACAAAACTCAACTGCCCCTCTTCTGGATGGCAAATTTTAGGACGCACTTTGTACTACGAAAACCGCCCGACTTGGCACTGGTGCCACCTTGGGTCAGGGAACCATCCTGCCTATCGTAGTTTTTCAGGAGCCAGCCGGTCACTCCCAGCCATAGGTCCCCAGACAAATACCTCGGCCCGTTTCCCTGGCAAACAAAAGTAAGCTGCCCCGCTTCTGGATGGCAGATTGCAGGAGCCACTTGGTACTATCAAACCAGCCCAACTTGACACTGGTGCCACCTTGGCTCTGGGAACCATGCTGCGTAACCCGGATTCTAAGACGACAGGCAGCCCCTGCCAGCCACAGGCCTCCAAACAAAATCAACGGCGCTTTTCCCTGGAAAACAAAACTCGCCTGACAACTTTTAGATGGCAGATTGCAGGAGCCAGTTGGTACCATCAAACCAGCCCAACTTGGCACTGGTGCCACCTTGGGTCTGGGAACCATCCTGCCTATTGTTGCTTTTCAGGAGCCAGCCGGTCACTTCTAGCCCTAGGCCCCCAGTCATAAACCTCGGCCCGTTTCCCTGGCACACAAATGTAAGCTACCCCGCTTCAGGATGGCAGATTGCAGGAGCCACTTTTCACCATCAAACTAGCCCGACGTGGCACTGGTTCCACCTTGGGTCTGGGAACCATCCTGCGCATCGTGTGTTCTAAGGAGCCAGGCGGCCACTCCCACCCACAGTCCCCCAAACACAAACAACGGCGCTTTTCCCTGGAAAACAAAACTGGCCTGCCAACTTTTTGATGGCAGATTGCAGGAGCCACTTGGTACTATCAAACCAGCCCAACTTGGCACTGGTGCCACCATGGGTCTGGTAACCATCCTGCCTATCGTAGCTTTTCAGGAGCCAGGCGGTCACTCCCAGCCATAGGCCCCCAGACACAAACCTCGGCCCGTTTCCCTGGCAAACAAAAGTAAGCTGCCCCGCTTCTGCATGGCAGATTGCAGGTGCTATTTAGTACTATCAAACCAGACCGACTTGGCACTGGTGCCACCTCTGGTCTGGGAACCATCCTGCCTATCGTGGATTTTCTGGGGCCAGACGGCCACTATCAGCCATATGCCCCCAAAAACAAACCACGGCCCTTTTCTCTGGTAAACAAAACTCAACTGCCCCTCTTCTGGATGGCAAATTTTAGGACGCACTTTTTACTACGAATACCGCCCGACTTGGCACTGGTGCCACCTTGGGTCAGGGAACCATCCTGCCTATCGTAGCTTTTTAAGGAGCCAGCAGGCCACGCCCAGCCATATAGCCCCAAAAACAAACCACGGACCATTTCTCTTGGAAACAAAAATCCGCTGCCCCGCGTCAGGATGGCAGATTGCAGGAGCCACTTTGCACCATCAAACCACCCCGACTTGGCACTGGTGCCATCTTGGATCTGGGAACCATCCTGCCTATCGTAGCTTTTCAGGAGCCAGCCGGTTACTCCCAACCATAGGCCCCCAGACAGAAAGCTCTGCCCGTGTCCCTGGCAAACAAAAGTAAGCTACCCCGCTTCTGGATGGCAGATTGCAGGAGCCACTTGGTACTATCAAACCAGCCCAACTTGGCACTGGTGCCACCATGGGTCTGGTCACCATCCTGCCTATCGTAGCTTTTCAGGAGCCAGGCGGTCACTCCCAGCCATAGGCCCCCAGACAAATACCTCGGCCCGTTTCCCTGGCAAACAAATGTAAGCTGCCCCGCTTCTGGATGGCAGATTGCAGGAGCCACATGGTACTATCAAACCAGGCCAACATGGCACTGGTGCCACCTTGGCTCTGGGAACCATCCTGCCTATCGTGGATTTTCAGGTGCCAGCCGGCCACTCTCAGCCATATGTACCCAAACACAAACCACGGCCCTTTTCTCTGGTAAACAAAACTCAACTGCCCCTCTTCTGGATGGCAAATTGCAGGATGCACTTGGTACTACGAAAACAGCCCGACTTGGCAGTGATGCCACCTTGGGTCAGGGAACCATCCTGCGTATCGATGTTTTTAAGGAGTCAGCCGGCAACGTCCAGCCATATACCCCCAAAAAAAACCCACGGAACTTTTCTCCAGCAAGCAAAAATCCGCTGCCCCGCTTCTGGATGGCAGATTGCAGGAGCTATTTAGTATTATCAAACCAGCCCGACTTGGCACTGGTGCCACCATGGGTCTGGTCACCATCCTGCCTATCGTAGCTTTTCAGGAGCCAGCCGGTCACTCTCAGCCATAGGCCCCAAACACAAACCACGGCCCTTTTCTCTGGAAAACAAAACTCAACTGCCCCTCTTCTGGATGGCAGATTGCAGGAGCCACTGGGTACTATGAAACCAGCCCTACTTGGCACTGGTGCCACCTTGGGTCTGGGAACCATGCTGCGTATCATGGATTTTCAGGAGCCAGCCGTCCACTGCCAGCCACAGGCCCCGAAACACAAACAACAGCCTTTTTCTCTGGCAAACAAAATTCAGCTGCCCCGCTTCTGGATGGCAGATTGCAGGAACCACTTGGTACTAACAAACCAGCCCGACTTGGCACTGGTGCCACCTTGGGTCTGGGAACCATCCTGCGTATCGTGGATTCTAAGGAGCCAGCTGGCCACTCCCAGCCACAGGCCCCAAAACACACACAACGGCGCTTTTCCCTGGAAAACAAAACTCGCCTGCCAACTTTTTGATGGCAGATTGCAGGAGCCACTTGGTACTATCAAACCAGCCCAACTTGGCACTGGTGCCACCATGGGTCTGGTCACCATCCTGCCTATCGTAGCTTTTCAGGAGCCAGCCGGTCACTCCCAGCCATAGGCCCCCAGACACAAAGCTCGGCCTGTTTCCCTGGCACACAAAAGAAAGCTACCGCACTTCTGGATGGCAGATTGCAGGAGCCACTTTGCACCATCAAACCAGCCCAACTTGGCACTGGTGCCACCTTGGCTCTGGGAACCATGCTGCGTAACCCGGATTCTAAGACGACAGGCAGCCACTGCCAGCCACAGGCCTCCAAACAAAATCAACGTCGCTTTTCCCTGGAAAACAAAACTCGCCTGACAACTTTTAGATGGCAGATTGCAGGAGCCAGTTGGTACCATCAAACCAGCCCAACTTGGCACTGGTGCCACCTTGGGTCTGGGAACCATCCTGCCTATTGTTGCTTTTCAGGAGCCAGCCGGTCACTCCTAGCCCTAGGCCCCCAGTCATAAACCTCGGCCCGTTTCCCTGGCACACAAAAGTAAGCTACCCCGCTTCAGGATGGCAGATTGCAGGAGCCACTTTTCACCATCAAACCAGCCCGACGTGGCACTGGTGCCACCTTGGGTCTGGGAACCATCCTGCGTATCGTGTGTTCTAAGGAGCCAGCCGGCCACTCCCACCAACAGTCCCCCAAACACAAACAACGGCGCTTTTCCCTGGAAAACAAAACTCGCCTGACAACTTTTTGATGGCAGATTGCAGGAGCCACTTGGTACTATCAAACCAGCCCAACTTGGCACTGGTGCCACCATGGGTCTGGTAACCATCCTGCCTATCGTAGCTTTTCAGGAGCCAGGCGGTCACTCTCAGCCATAGGCCCCCAGACACAAACCTCGGCCCGTTTCCCTGGCAAACAAAAGTAAGCTGCCCCGCTTCTGCATGGCAGATTGCAGGTGCTATTTAGTACTATCAAACCAGCCCGACTTGGCACAGGTGCCACCTCTGGTCTGGGAACCATCCTGCCTATCGTGGATTTTCAGGCGCCAGACGGCCACTATCAGCCATATGCCCCCAAAAACAAACCACGGCCCTTTTCTCTGGTAAACAAAACTCAACTGCCCCTCTTCTGGATGGCAAATTTTAGGACGCACTTTGTACTACGAAAACTGCCCGACTTGGCACTGGTGCCACCTTGGGTCAGGGAACCATCCTGCCTATCGTAGCTTTTTAAGGAGCCAGCAGGCCACGCCCAGCCATATACCCCCAAAAACAAACCACGGACCATTTCTCTTGGAAACAAAAATCCGCTGCCCCGCGTCAGGATGGCAGATTGCAGGAGCCACGTTGCACCATCAAACCACCCCGACTTGGCACTGGTGCCATCTTGAATCTGGGAACCATCCTGCCTATCGTAGCTTTTCAGGAGCCAGCCGGTTACTCCCAACCATAGGCCCCCAGACAGAAAGCTCTGCCCGTTTCCCTGGCAAACAAAAGTAAGCTACCCCGCTTCTGGATGGCAGATTGCAGGAGCCACTTGGTACTATCAAACCAGCCCAACTTGACACTCGTGCCACTTTGGGTCTGGGAACCATGCTGCGTAACGTAGATTCTAAGGCGCCAGGCGGCCACTCCCAGCCACAGGCCCCAAATACAAACAACGGCGCTTTTCCCTGGAAAACAAAACTCGCCTGCCAGCTTTTTGATGGCAGATTGCAGGAGCCACTTGGTACTATCAAACCAGCCCAACTTGGCACTGGTGCCACCATGGGTCTGGTCACCATCCTGCCTATCGTAGCTTTTCAGGAGCCAGCCGGTCACTCCCTGCCATAGGCCCCGAGACACAAAGCTCGGCCCGTTTCCCTGGCAAACAAAAGTAAGCTGCCCCGCTTCTGGATGGCAGATTGCAGGAGCCACTTGGTACTATCAAACCAGCCCGACTTGGCACTGGTACCACCTTGGGTCTGGGAACCATCCTGCCTATCGTGGATTTTAAGGAGCCAGCCGGCTACTCCCAGCCACAGGCCCCCAACAAAAACCACGGCCCTTTTTTCTGGCAAACAAAACTTAGCTGCCTCACTTCTGGGTGGCAGATTGCAGGAGCCACTTGGTGTAATCAAACCAGCCCGACTTGGCACTGGTGTCACCTTGGGTCTGGGAACCATCCTGCGTATCGTGGATTCTAAGGAGCCAGCCGGCCACTCCCAGCCACAGGCCCCCAAACAAAATCAACGGCGCTGTTCCCTGGAAAACAAAACACGCCTGCCAACTTTTTGATGGAGTTTGCAGGAGCCACTTGGTACTATCAAACCAGCCCAACTTGGCACTGGTGCCACCATGGGTCTGGTAAACATCCTGCGTATCGTGGATTCTTAGGAACCAGCAGGCCACTCCTAGCCACAGGCCCCCAAACAAAATCCTAGGCCTATTTCTCTGGCAAACAAAAGTAAGCTGCCCCGCTTCTGGATGGCAGATTGCAGGAGACACTTGGGACTATCAAACCAGCCCAACTTGGCACTGGTGCCACCTTGGATCTGGGAACCATGTTGTGTATCGTGGATTTTCAGGGGCCAGCTGGCCACTCTCAGCCATATGTCCCCAAACAGAAACCTCGGCCCGTTTCTCTGGCAAACAAAACTCAACTGCCCCTCTTCTGGATGGCAAATTGCAGGATGAACTTGATACTAAAACCGCAGGCCGACTTGGTAGTGGTGACACCTTGGGCCTGGGAACCATCATGCGTATCGAGCATTTTAAGGAGCCAGCCGGCCACTCCCAGCAATATGCCCCCAAAAACAATCCACGGAATTTTTCTCTGGCAAACAAAAATCAGCTGCCCCGCTTCTGGATGGCAGATTGCAGGAGCCACTTTGACCCATCAAACCAGCCCGACTTGGCACTGGTGCCACCTTGCATCTGGGAACCATGCTGCCTAGCGTGGATTTTCAGGGGCCAGCGGGCCACTCTCAGCTATATGCCCCCAAACAAAACCCACGGCCCGTTTCCCTGGCAAACAAAAGTAAGCTGCCCTGCTTCTGGATGGCAGATTGCAGGAACCACTTGGTAGTATCAAACCAGCCCGACTTGGCACTGGTGCCACCTTGGGTCTGGGAACCATCCTGCGTATCGTGGATTCTAAGCAGCCAGCCGGCCACTCCCAGCCACAGGCCCCCAAACACAAACAACGGCGCTTTTCCCTGGAAAACAAAACTCGCCTGCCAACTTTTTGATGGCAGATTGCAGGAGCAACTTGGTACTATCAAACCAGCCCAACTTGGCACTGGTGCCACCATGGGTCTGGTCACCATCCTGCCTATTGTAGCTTTCCAGGAGCCAGCCGGTCACTCCCAGCCATAGGCCCCCAAACACAAACCTCGGCCCGTTTCCCTGGCAAACAAAAGTAAGCTGCCCCGCTTCTGGATGGCAGATTGCAGGAGCCACTTGGTACTATCAAACCAGCCCAACTTGTTACTGGTGCCACCTTGGGTCTGGGAACCATGCTGCGTATCGCAGATTCTAAGGCTGCAGTCGGCCACTCCCAGCCACAAGCCCCCAAACACAAACAACGGCGCTTTTCTCTGGCAAACAAAACTCAACTGCCCCTCTTCTGGATGGCAAATTGCAGGACGCACTTGGTACTATCAAACCAGCCCGACTTGGCACTGGTGCCACCTTGGGTCTGGGAACCATCCTGCGTATCGATCTTTTTAATGAGACAGCCGGCCACTCCCAGCCATATGCCCCCAAACACAACCCACGGCCCTTTCCTCTGGCAAACAAAACTCAGCTGCACCGCTTCTGGATGGCAGATTGCAGGAGCCACTTGGTACTATCAAACCAGCAAGACTTGGCACTGGTGCGACCTTGGGTCTGGGAACCATCCTGCGTATTGTGGATTGTCAGGAGCCAGCTGAACATTCTCGGCCACAGACCCCAATCAAAAACAACGGCCCGTTTCACAGGCAAACAAAACTCAGCTGCCCCGCTTCTGGATGGGAGATTGCAGGAGGCACTTGACACTGTGAAACCAGCCCCACTTGGCACTGGTGCCACCTTGGGTCTGGGAACCATGCTGCGTATCATGGATTTTCAGGAGCCAGCCGGCCACTCCCAGCCATAGGCCCCCAAACAAAAACCACAGCCTTTTTCTCTGGCAAACAAAATTCAGCTGCCCCACTTCTGGATGGCAGATTGCAGGAGCCACTTGGGACTATCACACCAGCACAACATGGCACTGCTGCCACCTTGGATCTGGGAACCATCCTTCCTATCGTGGATTTTCAGGGGCCAGCCGGTCACTCTCAGCCATAGGCCCCAAACACAAACCACGGCCCTTTTCTCTGGAAAACAAAACTCAACTGCCCCTCTTCTGGATGGCAGATTGCAGGAGCCACTGGGTACTATGAAACTAGCCCTACTTGGCACTGGTGCCACCTTGGGTCTGGGAACCATGCTGCGTATCATGGATTTTCAGGAGCCAGCCGTCCACTGCCAGCCACAGGCCCCGAAACACAAACAACAGCCTTTTTCTCTGGCAAACAAAATTCAGCTGCCCCGCTTCTGGATGGCAGATTGCAGGAACCACTTGGTACTAACAAACCAGCCCGACTTGGCACTGGTGCCACCTTGGGTCTGGGAACCATCCTGCGTATCGTGGATTCTAAGGAGCCAGCTGGCCACTCCCAGCCACAGGCCCCAAAATACACACAACGGCGCTTTTCCCTGGAAAACAAAACTCGCCTGCCAACTTTTTGATGGCAGATTGCAGGAGCCACTTGGTACTATCAAACCAGCCCAACTTGGCACTGGTGCCACCATGGGTCTGGTCACCATCCTGCCTATCGTAGCTTTTCAGGAGCCAGCCGGTCACTCCCAGCCATAGGCCCCCAGAAAAAAACCTCGGTCCGTTTCCCTGGAAAACAAAAGTAAGCTGCCCCGCTTCTGGATGGCAGATTGCAGGAGCCACTTGGTGCTATCAAACCAGCCCGACGTGGCACTGGTGCCACCTTGGGTCTGGGAACCATCCTGCGTATCGTGTGTTCTAAGGAGCCAGCCGGCCACTCCCAGCCACAGTCCCCCAAACACAAACAACGGCGCTTTTCCCTGGAAAACAAAACTGGCCTGCCAACTTTTTGATGGCAGATTGCAGGAGCCACTTGGTACTATCAAACCAGCCCAACTTGGCACTGGTGCCACCATGGGTCTGGTCACCATCCTGCCTATCGTAGCTTTTCAGGAGCCAGCCGGTCACTCCCAGCCATAGGCCCCCAGACACAAACCTCGGCCCGTTTCCCTGGCAAACAAAAGTAAGCTGCCCCGCTTCTGGATGGCAGATTGCAGGTGCTATTTAGTACTATCAAACCAGCCTGACTTGGCACTGGTGCCACCTCTGGTCTGGGAACCATCCTGCCTATCGTGGATTTTCAGGGGCCAGACGGCCACTATCAGCCATATGCCCCCAAAAACAAACCACGGCCCTTTTCTCTGGTAAACAAAACTCAACTGCCCCTCTTCTGGATGGCAAATTTTAGGACGCACTTTGTACTACGAAAACCGCCCGACTTGGCACTGGTGCCACCTTGGGTCAGGGAACCATCCTGCCTATCGTAGTTTTTCAGGAGCCAGCCGGTCACTCCCAGCCATAGGTCCCCAGACAAATACCTCGGCCCGTTTCCCTGGCAAACAAAAGTAAGCTGCCCCGCTTCTGGATGGCAGATTGCAGGAGCCACTTGGTACTATCAAACCAGCCCAACTTGACACTGGTGCCACCTTGGCTCTGGGAACCATGCTGCGTAACCCGGATTCTAAGACGACAGGCAGCCCCTGCCAGCCACAGGCCTCCAAACAAAATCAACGGCGCTTTTCCCTGGAAAACAAAACTCGCCTGACAACTTTTAGATGGCAGATTGCAGGAGCCAGTTGGTACCATCAAACCAGCCCAACTTGGCACTGGTGCCACCTTGGGTCTGGGAACCATCCTGCCTATTGTTGCTTTTCAGGAGCCAGCCGGTCACTTCTAGCCCTAGGCCCCCAGTCATAAACCTCGGCCCGTTTCCCTGGCACACAAATGTAAGCTACCCCGCTTCAGGATGGCAGATTGCAGGAGCCACTTTTCACCATCAAACTAGCCCGACGTGGCACTGGTTCCACCTTGGGTCTGGGAACCATCCTGCGCATCGTGTGTTCTAAGGAGCCAGGCGGCCACTCCCACCCACAGTCCCCCAAACACAAACAACGGCGCTTTTCCCTGGAAAACAAAACTGGCCTGCCAACTTTTTGATGGCAGATTGCAGGAGCCACTTGGTACTATCAAACCAGCCCAACTTGGCACTGGTGCCACCATGGGTCTGGTAACCATCCTGCCTATCGTAGCTTTTCAGGAGCCAGGCGGTCACTCCCAGCCATAGGCCCCCAGACACAAACCTCGGCCCGTTTCCCTGGCAAACAAAAGTAAGCTGCCCCGCTTCTGCATGGCAGATTGCAGGTGCTATTTAGTACTATCAAACCAGACCGACTTGGCACTGGTGCCACCTCTGGTCTGGGAACCATCCTGCCTATCGTGGATTTTCTGGGGCCAGACGGCCACTATCAGCCATATGCCCCCAAAAACAAACCACGGCCCTTTTCTCTGGTAAACAAAACTCAACTGCCCCTCTTCTGGATGGCAAATTTTAGGACGCACTTTTTACTACGAATACCGCCCGACTTGGCACTGGTGCCACCTTGGGTCAGGGAACCATCCTGCCTATCGTAGCTTTTTAAGGAGCCAGCAGGCCACGCCCAGCCATATAGCCCCAAAAACAAACCACGGACCATTTCTCTTGGAAACAAAAATCCGCTGCCCCGCGTCAGGATGGCAGATTGCAGGAGCCACTTTGCACCATCAAACCACCCCGACTTGGCACTGGTGCCATCTTGGATCTGGGAACCATCCTGCCTATCGTAGCTTTTCAGGAGCCAGCCGGTTACTCCCAACCATAGGCCCCCAGACAGAAAGCTCTGCCCGTGTCCCTGGCAAACAAAAGTAAGCTACCCCGCTTCTGGATGGCAGATTGCAGGAGCCACTTGGTACTATCAAACCAGCCCAACTTGGCACTGGTGCCACCATGGGTCTGGTCACCATCCTGCCTATCGTAGCTTTTCAGGAGCCAGGCGGTCACTCCCAGCCATAGGCCCCCAGACAAATACCTCGGCCCGTTTCCCTGGCAAACAAATGTAAGCTGCCCCGCTTCTGGATGGCAGATTGCAGGAGCCACATGGTACTATCAAACCAGGCCAACATGGCACTGGTGCCACCTTGGCTCTGGGAACCATCCTGCCTATCGTGGATTTTCAGGTGCCAGCCGGCCACTCTCAGCCATATGCACCCAAACACAAACCACGGCCCTTTTCTCTGGTAAACAAAACTCAACTGCCCCTCTTCTGGATGGCAAATTGCAGGACGCACTTGGTACTACGAAAACAGCCCGACTTGGCAGTGATGCCACCTTGGGTCAGGGAACCATCCTGCGTATCGATGTTTTTAAGGAGTCAGCCGGCAACGTCCAGCCATATACCCCCAAAAAAAACCCACGGAACTTTTCTCCAGCAAGCAAAAATCCGCTGCCCCGCTTCTGGATGGCAGATTGCAGGAGCTATTTAGTATTATCAAACCAGCCCGACTTGGCACTGGTGCCACCATGGGTCTGGTCACCATCCTGCCTATCGTAGCTTTTCAGGAGCCAGCCGGTCACTCTCAGCCATAGGCCCCAAACACAAACCACGGCCCTTTTCTCTGGAAAACAAAACTCAACTGCCCCTCTTCTGGATGGCAGATTGCAGGAGCCACTGGGTACTATGAAACCAGCCCTACTTGGCACTGGTGCCACCTTGGGTCTGGGAACCATGCTGCGTATCATGGATTTTCAGGAGCCAGCCGTCCACTGCCAGCCACAGGCCCCGAAACACAAACAACAGCCTTTTTCTCTGGCAAACAAAATTCAGCTGCCCCGCTTCTGGATGGCAGATTGCAGGAACCACTTGGTACTAACAAACCAGCCCGACTTGGCACTGGTGCCACCTTGGGTCTGGGAACCATCCTGCGTATCGTGGATTCTAAGGAGCCAGCTGGCCACTCCCAGCCACAGGCCCCAAAACACACACAACGGCGCTTTTCCCTGGAAAACAAAACTCGCCTGCCAACTTTTTGATGGCAGATTGCAGGAGCCACTTGGTACTATCAAACCAGCCCAACTTGGCACTGGTGCCACCATGGGTCTGGTCACCATCCTGCCTATCGTAGCTTTTCAGGAGCCAGCCGGTCACTCCCAGCCATAGGCCCCCAGACACAAAGCTCGGCCTGTTTCCCTGGCACACAAAAGAAAGCTACCGCACTTCTGGATGGCAGATTGCAGGAGCCACTTTGCACCATCAAACCAGCCCAACTTGGCACTGGTGCCACCTTGGCTCTGGGAACCATGCTGCGTAACCCGGATTCTAAGACGACAGGCAGCCACTGCCAGCCACAGGCCTCCAAACAAAATCAACGTCGCTTTTCCCTGGAAAACAAAACTCGCCTGACAACTTTTAGATGGCAGATTGCAGGAGCCAGTTGGTACCATCAAACCAGCCCAACTTGGCACTGGTGCCACCTTGGGTCTGGGAACCATCCTGCCTATTGTTGCTTTTCAGGAGCCAGCCGGTCACTCCTAGCCCTAGGCCCCCAGTCATAAACCTCGGCCCGTTTCCCTGGCACACAAAAGTAAGCTACCCCGCTTCAGGATGGCAGATTGCAGGAGCCACTTTTCACCATCAAACCAGCCCGACGTGGCACTGGTGCCACCTTGGGTCTGGGAACCATCCTGCGTATCGTGTGTTCGAAGGAGCCAGCCGGCCACTCCCACCAACAGTCCCCCAAACACAAACAACGGCGCTTTTCCCTGGAAAACAAAACTCGCCTGACAACTTTTTGATGGCAGATTGCAGGAGCCACTTGGTACTATCAAACCAGCCCAACTTGGCACTGGTGCCACCATGGGTCTGGTAACCATCCTGCCTATCGTAGCTTTTCAGGAGCCAGGCGGTCACTCTCAGCCATAGGCCCCCAGACACAAACCTCGGCCCGTTTCCCTGGCAAACAAAAGTAAGCTGCCCCGCTTCTGCATGGCAGATTGCAGGTGCTATTTAGTACTATCAAACCAGCCCGACTTGGCACAGGTGCCACCTCTGGTCTGGGAACCATCCTGCCTATCGTGGATTTTCAGGCGCCAGACGGCCACTATCAGCCATATGCCCCCAAAAACAAACCACGGCCCTTTTCTCTGGTAAACAAAACTCAACTGCCCCTCTTCTGGATGGCAAATTTTAGGACGCACTTTGTACTACGAAAACTGCCCGACTTGGCACTGGTGCCACCTTGGGTCAGGGAACCATCCTGCCTATCGTAGCTTTTTAAGGAGCCAGCAGGCCACGCCCAGCCATATACCCCCAAAAACAAACCACGGACCATTTCTCTTGGAAACAAAAATCCGCTGCCCCGCGTCAGGATGGCAGATTGCAGGAGCCACGTTGCACCATCAAACCACCCCGACTTGGCACTGGTGCCATCTTGAATCTGGGAACCATCCTGCCTATCGTAGCTTTTCAGGAGCCAGCCGGTTACTCCCAACCATAGGCCCCCAGACAGAAAGCTCTGCCCGTTTCCCTGGCAAACAAAAGTAAGCTACCCCGCTTCTGGATGGCAGATTGCAGGAGCCACTTGGTACTATCAAACCAGCCCAACTTGACACTCGTGCCACTTTGGGTCTGGGAACCATGCTGCGTAACGTAGATTCTAAGGCGCCAGGCGGCCACTCCCAGCCACAGGCCCCAAATACAAACAACGGCGCTTTTCCCTGGAAAACAAAACTCGCCTGCCAGCTTTTTGATGGCAGATTGCAGGAGCCACTTGGTACTATCAAATCATCCCAACTTGGCACTGGTGCCACTATGGGTCTGGGAACCATCCTGCCAATTGTACCATTTCAGGAGCCAGCCGGTCACTCCCAGCCATAGGCCCCCATCACAAACCTCGGACCGTTTCCCTGGCAAACAAAATTAAGCTGCCCCGATTCTGGATGGCAGATTGCAGGAGCCACTTGGTAGTGTCAAACCAGCCCGACTTGGCACTGGTGCCACCTTGGGTCTGGGAACCATCCTGCGTATCGTGGATTCTAAGCAGCCAGCCGGCCACTCCGTGCCACAGGCGCCCAAACACAAACAACGGCGCTTTTCCCTGGAAAACAAAACTCGCCTGCCAACATTTTGATGGCAGATTGCAGGAGCCACTTGGTACTATCAAACCAGCCCAACTTGGCACTGGTGCCACCATGGGTCTGGTCACCATCCTGCCTATCGTAGCTTTTCAGGAGCCAGCCGGTCACTCCCAGCCATAAACCCCCAGACAGAAACGTCGGCCCGTTTCCCTGGAAAACAAAAGTAAGCACCCCCGATACTGGATGGCAGATTGCAGGAGCCACTTGGTAGTATCAAATTAGCCCAACTTGGCACTGGTGCAATCATGGGTCTGGTAAACATCCTGCCTATCTTAGCTTTTCAGGAGCCGGCCGGTCACTCCCTGCCATAGGCCCCCAGAGAAATACCTCGGCCCGTTTCCCTGGCAAACAAAAGTAAGCTGCCCCTCTTCTGGATGGCAGATTGCAGGAACCACTTTGCACCATCAAACCACCCCGACTTGGCACTGGTGCCACCTTGGCTCTGGGAACCATGCTGCGTAACGTAGATTCTAAGAGGACAGGCGGACACTCCCAGCCACAGGCCCCAAATAAAAACAACGGCGCTTTTCCCTGGAAAACAAAACTCGCCTGCCAACTTTTTGATGGCAGATTGCAGGAGCCACATGGTACTATCAAACCAGCAAAACTTGGCACTGGTGCCACCTTGGGTCTGGATACCATGCTGCGTATCGTGGATTCTAAGGAGCCAGCCGGCCACTCCCAGCCACAGGCCCCCAAACACAAACAACGGCGCTTTTCCCTGGAAAACAAAACTCTCCTGCCAACTTTTTGATGGCAGATTGCAGGAGCCACTTGGTTTTATCAAATCAGCCCAACTTGGCACTGGTGCCACCATGGGTCTGGTCACCATCCTGCCTATCTTATCTTTTCAGGAGCCAGCCGGTCACTCCCCGCCATAGGCCCCCAGACAAAAAGCTCGGCCCGTTTCCCTGGCAAACAAAAGTAAGCTACCCCGCTTCTGGATGGCAGATTGCAGGAGCCACTTTGCACCATCAAACTAGCCCGTCTTGGCACTGGTGCCACCTCTGGTCTGGGAACCATCCTGCGTATCGTGGATTCTAATTAGCCAGCCGGCCACTCCCTACCACAGGCCCCCAAACACAAACAACGGCGCTTTTCCCTGGAAAACAAAACTCGCCTACCAACTATTTTATGGCAGATTACAGGAGCCACTTGGTACTATCAAACCTGCCCAACTTGGCACTGGTGCCACCATGGGTCTGGTCACAATCCTGCCTATCGTAACTTTTCAGGAGCCAGCCGGTCACTCCCAGCCATAGGTCCCCTGTCACAAACCTCGGCCCGTTTCCCTGGCAAACAAAAGTAAGCTGCCCCGCTTCTGGATGGCAGATTGCAGGAGCCACTTGGTACTATCAAACCAGCCCGACTTGGCACTGGTGCCACCTCTGGTCTGGGACCCATCCTGCGTATCGTGGATTCTAAGGAGCCAGTCGGCCACTCCAAGCCACAGGCCCCCAAACACAAACAACGGCCCGTTTCCGTGGCAAACAAAAGTAAGCTGCCCCGCTTCTGGATGGCAGATTGCAGGTACCACTTGGTAGTATCAAACCAGCACAACTTGGCACTGGTGGCACCTCTTGTCTGGTAACCATGCTGCGTATCGTGGTTTCTAAGGAGCCAGCCGGGCACTCCCAACCACAGGTCCCCAAACACACACAATGGCGCTTTTCCCTGGAAAACAAAACTCGTCTGCCAACTTTTTGATGGCAGATTGCAGGAGCCACTTGGTACTATCAAACCAGCCCAACTTGGCACTGGTGCCACCATGGGTCTGGTCACCATCCTGCCTATCGTAGCTTTTCAGGAGCCAGCCGGTCACTCCCTGCCATAGGCCCCGAGACAGAATGCCCGGCCCGTTTCCCTGGCAAACAAAAGTAAGCTGCCCCGCTTCTGGATGGCAGATTGCAGGAGCCACTTTGTACTATCAAACCAGCCCGACTTGGCACTGGTGCCACCTCTGGTCTGGGAACCATGCTGCGTATCGTGGATTTTAAGGAGCCAGTCGGCCACTCCCAGCCATACGCCTCCAAACACAAACAACGGTCCATTTCCCTGGCAAACAAAAGTAAGCTGCCCCGCTTCTGGATGTCAGATTGCAGGAACCACTTGTTGCCAAGTTGGGGTGGTTTGATAGTACCAAGTGGCTCCTGCAATCTGCCATCAAAAAGTTGGCAAGAGAGTTTTGTTTTCCAGGGAAAAGCGACGTTGTTTGTGTTTGGGGTCCTGTGGCTGGGAGTGGCCAGCTGTCTCCTTAGAATCCACGATACGCAGGATGGGTCCCAGACCAGAGGTGGCACCAGTGCCAAGTCGGGCTGGTTTGATGGTGCAAAGTGACTCCTGCAATCTGCCATCCAGAAGCGGGGTAGCTTACTTTTGTTTGCCAGGGAAACGGGTAGAGCTTTGTGTCTGGGGGCCTATGGCTGGGAGTGACCGGCTGGCTCCTGAAAAGCTACGATAGGCAGGATGGTGACCAGACCCATGGTGGCACCAGTGCCAAGTTGGGCTGGTTTGATAGTACCAAGTGGCTCCTGCAATCTGCCATCAAAAAGTTGGCAGGTGAGTTTTGTTTTCCAGGGAAAAGCACCGTTGTTTGTGTTTGGGGGCCTGTGGCTGGGAGTGGCCGACTGGCTCCTTAGAATCCACGATACGCAGGATGGTTCCCAGACCAGAGGTGGCACCAGTGCCATGTTGGCCTGGTTTGATAGTACCATGTGGCTCCTGCAATCTGCCATCCAGAATCGGGGCTGCTTACGTTTGTTTGCCAGGGAAACGGGCCGAGATATTTGTCTGGGGGCCTATGGCTGGGAGTGAGCGGCTGGCTCCTGAAAAGCTACGATAGGCAGGATGGTGACCAGACCCATGGTGGCACCAGTGCCAAGTTGGGCTGGTTTGATAGTACCAAGTGGCTCCTGCAATCTGCCATCAAAAAGTTGTCAGGCGACTTTTGTTTTCCAGGGAAAAGCGCCGTTGTTCTTGTTTAGAGGCCTGTGGCTGGGAGTGGCCGGCTGCCTCCTTTGAACCCAGGATACGCAGGATGGTTCCCAGAGCCAAGGTGGCACCAGTGCCAAGTTGGGCTGGTTTGATAGTACCAAGTGGCTCCTGCAATCTGCCATCCAGAAGCGGGTCAGCTTACTTTTGTTTCCCAGGGAAACGGGTAGAGGTTTGTGTCTGGGGGCCTATGGCTGGGAGTGACCGGCTGGCTCCTGAAAAGCTACGATAGGCAGGATGGTGACCAGACCCATGGTGGCACCAGTGCCAAGTTGGGCTGGTTTGATAGTACCAAGTGGCTCCTGCAATCTGCCATCAAAAAGTTGTCAGGCGACTTTTGTTTTCCAGGGAAAAGCGCCGTTGTTCTTGTTTAGAGGCCTGTGGCTGGGAGTGGCCGGCTGCCTCCTTTGAACCCAGGATACGCAGGATGGTTCCCAGAGCCAAGGTGGCACCAGTGCCAAGTTGGGCTGGTTTGATAGTACCAAGTGGCTCCTGCAATCTGCCATCCAGAAGCGGGTCAGCTTACTTTTGTTTCCCAGGGAAACGGGCCGAGGTATTTGTCTGGGGGCCTATGGCTGGGAGTGACCGGCTGGCTACTGAAAAGCTACGATAGGCAGGATGGTTACCAGACTCATGGTGGCACCAGTGCCAAGTCGGGCTGGTTTGATAATACTAAATAGCTCCTGAAATTTGCCATTCAGACGCGGGGCAGCGGATTTTTGTTTGCTGGAGAAAAGTTCCGTGGTTTTTTTTTGGGGGTATATGGCTGGACGTGGCCGGCTGGCTCCTTAAAAAGATCGATACGCAGGATTGTTCCCTGACCCAAGGTGGCATCACTGCCAAGTCGGGCTGTTTTCGTAGTACCAAGTGCGTCCTGCAATTTGCCATCCAGAAGAGGGGCAGTTGAGTTTTGTTTGCCAGAGCAAAGGGCCGTGGTATGTGTTTGGGGGCATATGGCTGAGAGTGGCCGGCTGGCCCCTGAAAATCCACGATAGGCAGGATGGTTCCCAGAGCCAAGGTGGCACCAGTGCCATGTTGGCCTGGTTTGATAGTACCCTGTGGCTGCTGTAATCTGCCATCCAGAAGCGGGGCAGCTTACTTTTGTTTGCCAGGGAAACGGGCCGAGATATTTGTCTGGGGGCCTATGGCTGGGAGTGACCGGCTGGCTCCTGAAAAGCTACGATAGGCAGGATGGTGACCAGACCCATGGTGGCACCAGTACCAAGTTGGGCTGGTTTGATAGTACCAAGTGGCTCCTGCAATCTGCCATCAAAAATTTGGCAGGCGAGTTTTGTTTTCCAGGGAAAAGCGCCGTTGTTTTTGTTTAGAGGCCTGTGGCTGGGAGTGGCCGCCTGTCCTCGTAGAATCTACGTTACGCAGCATGGTTCCCAGAGCCAAGGTGGCACGAGGGCCAAGTCGGGCAGGTTTGATAGTACCAAATGCATCCTGCAATCTGCCATCCAAAAGCGGGGCAGCTTACTTTTGTTTTCCAGGGAAACGGGCCGAGGTTTGTGTCTGGGGGTCTATGGCTGGGAGTGACCGGCTGGCTCCTGAAAAGCTACGATAGGCAGGATGGTGACCAGACCCATGGTGGCACCAGTGCCAAGTTGGGCTGGTTTGATAGCACCAAGTGGCTCCTGCAATCTGCCATCAAAATGTTGGCAGGCGAGTTTTGTTTTCCAGGGAAAAGCGCCGTTGTTTGTGTTTGGGCGCCTGTGGCTCAGAGTGGCCGGGTGGCTGCTTAGAATCCACGATACGCAGGATGGTTCCCAGACCCAAGGTGGCACCAGTGCCAAGTCGGGCTGGTTTGACACTACCAAGTGGCTCCTGCAATCTGCCATCCAGAATCGGGGCAGCTTAATTTTGTTTGCCAGGGAAACGGTCCGAGGTTTGTGTCTGGGGGACTATGGCTGGGAGTGACCGGCTGGCTCCTGAAAAGCTACGATAGGCAGGATGGTTCCCAGACCCATAGTGGCACCAGTGCCAAGTTGGGATGATTTGATAGTACCAAGTGGCTCCTGCAATCTGCCATCAAAAAGCTGGCAGGCGAGTTTTGTTTTCCAGGGAAAAGCGCCGTTGTTTGTGTTTGGGGGCCTGTGGCTGGGAGTGGACGGCTGGCTCCTTAGAATCCACGATATGCAGGATTGTTCCCAGACCCAAGGTGGCACCAGTGCCAAGTCGGGCTGGTTTGATGGTGCAAAGTGGCTCCTGCAATCTGCCATCCAGACGCGGGGCAGCGGATTTTTGTTTCCATGAGAAATGGTCCGTGGTTTGTTTTTGGGGGTATATGGCTGGGCGTGGCCGGCTGGCTCCTTAAAAAGCTCGATATGCAGGATGGTTCCCCGACACAAGGTGGCACCAGTGCCACGTCGGGCGGTTTTCGTAGTACAAAGTGCGTCCTAAAATTTGCCATCCAGAAGAGGGGCAGTTGAGTTTTGTTTGCCAGAGAAAAGGGCCGTGGTTTGTTTTTGGGGGCATATGGCTGAGAGTGGACGGCTGGCCCCTGAAAATCCACGATAGGCAGGATGGTTCCCAGACCAGAGGTGTCACCAGTGCCAAGTCGGGGTGGTTTGATAGTACTAAATAGCTCCTGCAATCTGCCATGCAGAAGCGGGGCAGCTTACTTTTGTTTGCCAGGGAAACGGGCCGAGGTTTGTGTTTGGGGGCCTATGGCTCGGAGTGACCGGCTGGCTCCTGAAAAGCTACGATAGGCAGGATGGTGACCAGACCCATGGTGGCACCAGTGCCAAGTTGGGCTGGTTTGATAGTACCAAGTGGCTCCGGCAATCTGCCATCAAAAAGTTGGCAGGCGAGTTTTGTTTTCCAGGGAAAAGCGCCGTTGTTTGTGTTTGGGGGCCTGTGGCTGGGAGTGGCCAGCTGGCTCCTTAGAACCCACGATACGCAGGATGGTTCCCAGACCAGAGGTGGCACCAGTGCCAAGTTGGGCTGGTTTGATGGTGCAAAGTGGCTCCTGCAATCTGCCATCCAGAAGCGGGGTAGCTTACTTTTGTTTGCCAGGGAAACGGGCCGAAATATTTGTCTAGGGGCCTCTGGCTGGGGGTGGCTGGCTGGCACCTGAAAAGCTACGATAGGCAGGATGGTGACCAGACCCATGGTGGCACCAGTGCCAAGTTGGGCTGGTTTGATAGTACCAAGTGGCTCCTGCAATCTGCCATCAAATGTTTGGCAGGCGAGTTTTGTTTTCCAGGGAAAAGCACCGTTGTGTGTGTTTTGGGGCCTGTGGCTGGGAGTGGCCAGCCGGCTCCTTAGAATCCACGATACGCAGGATGGTTCCCAGACCCAAGGTGGCACCAGTGCCAAGTCGGGCTGGTTTGTTAGTACCAAGTGGTTCCTGCAATCTGCCATCCAGAAGCGGGGCAGCTGAATTTTGTTTGCCAGAGAAAAAGGCTGTTGTTTGTGTTTCGGGGCCTGTGGCTGGCAGTGGACGGCTGGCTCCTGAAAATCCATGATACGCAGCATGGTTCCCAGACCCAAGGTGGCACCAGTGCCAAGTCGGGCTGGTTTGATACTACCAAGTGCGTCCTGCAATCTGCCATCCAGAAGCGGGGCAGCTTAATTTTGTTTGCCAGGGAAACGGGCCGTGCGTTTTGTATGGGGGCCTATGGCTGAGAGTGGCCGGCTGGCTCCTGAAAATCCACGCTAGGCAGCATGGTTCCCAGATGCAAGGTGGCACCAGTGCCAAGTCGGGCTGGTTTGATGGTGCAAAGTGGCTCCTGCAATCTGCCATCCAGAAGCGGGGCAGCTGATTTTTGTTTGCCAGAGAAAAATTCCGTGGATTGTTTTTGGGGGCATATTGCTGGGAGTGGCCGGCTGGCTCCTTAAAATGCTCGATACGCATGATGGTTCCCAGGTCCAAGGTGTCACCACTACCAAGTCGGCCTGCGGTTTTAGTATCAAGTTCATCCTGCAATTTGCCATCCAGAAGAGGGGCAGTTGAGTTTTGTTTGCCAGAGAAACGGGCCGAGGTTTCTGTTTGGGGACATATGGCTGAGAGTGGCCGGGTGGCCCCTGAATATCCACGATACACAGCATGGTTCCCAGATCCAAGGTGGCACCAGTGCCAAGTTGGGCTGGTTTGATAGTCCCAAGTGTCTCCTGCAATCTGCCATCCAGAAGCGGGGCAGCTTACTTTTGTTTGCCAGAGAAATAGGCCTAGGTTTTTGTCTGGGGGCCTGTGGCTAGGAGTGGCCGGCTGGCTCCTAAGAATCCACGATACGCAGGATGTTTCCCAGACCCAAGGTGGCACCAGTGCCAAGTCGGGCTGGTTTGATAGTACCAAGTGGCTCCTGCAAACTCCATCAAAAAGTTGGCAGGCGTGTTTTGTTTTCCAGGGAACAGCGCCGTTGATTTTGTTTGGGGGCCTGTGGCTGGGAGTGGCCGGCTGGCTCCTTAGAATCCACGATACGCAGGATGGTTCCCAGACCCAAGGTGGCACCAGTGCCAAGTCGGGCTGGTTTGATTACACCAAGTGGCTCCTGCAATCTGCCATCCAGAAGTGAGGCAGCTAAGTTTTGTTTGCCAGAAAAAAGGGCCGTGGTTTTTGTTGGGGGCCTGTGGCTGGGAGTGGCCGGCTGGCTCCTTAGAATCCACGATAGGCAGGATGGTTCCCAGACCCAAGGTGGCACCAGTGCCAAGTCGGGCTGGTTTGATAGTACCAAGTGGCTCCTGCAATCTGCCATCCAGAAGCGGTGCAGTTGAGTTTTGTTTGCCAGAGAAAAGGGCCGTGGGTTGTGTTTGGGGGCATATGGCTGGGAGTGGCCGGCTGTCTCATTAAAAAGATCGATACGCAGGATGGTTCCCAGACCCAAGGTGGCACCAGTGCCAAGTCGGGCTGTTTTTATAGTACCAAGTGCGTCCTGCAATTTGCCATCCAGAAGAGGGGCAGTGGAGTTTTGTTTGCCAGAGAATAGCGCCGTTGTTTGTGTTTGGGAGCTTGTGGCTGGGAGTGGCCGACTGGCGCCGTAGAATCTGTGTTACGCAGCATGGTTCCCAGACCAGAGGTGGCACCAGTGCCAAGTTGGGCTGGTTTGATAGTACCAAGTGGCTCCTGCAATCTGCCATCCAGAAGCGGGGCAGCTTACTTTTGTTTGCCAGGGAAACGGGCCGAGGTTTGTGACTGGGGACCTATGGCTGGGAGTGACCGGCTGGCTCCTGAAAAGCTATGATAGGCAGGATGGTGACCAGACCCATGGTGGCACCAGTGCCAAGTTGGGCTGGTTTGATAGTACCAAGTGGCTCCTGCAATCTGCCATCAAAAAGTTGTCAGGCGAGTTTTGTTTTCCAGGGAAAAGCGCCGTTGTTTGTATTTGGGGGCCTGTGGCTGGGAGTGGCCGGCTGGCTCCTTTGAATCCACAATACGCAGGATGGTTCCCAGACCCAAGGTGGCACCAGTGCCAAGTCGGGCTGGTTTGATACTACCAAGTGCGTCCTGCAATCTGCCATCCAGAAGCGGGGCAGCTTAATTTTGTTTGCCAGGGAAACGGGCCGTGGGTTTTGTTTGGGGGCCTATGGCTGAGAGTGGCCGGCTGGCTCCTGAAAATCCACGCTAGGCAGCATGGTTCCCAGATGCAAGGTGGCACCAGTGCCAAGTCGGGCTGGTTTGATGGTGCAAAGTGGCTCCTGCAATCTGCCATCCAGAAGCGGGGCAGCTGATTTTTGTTTGCCAGAGAAAAATTCCGTGGATTGTTTTTGGGGGCATATTGCTGGGAGTGGCCGGCTGGCTCCTTAAAATGCTCGATACGCATGATGGTTCCCAGGTCCAAGGTGTCACCACTACCAAGTCGGCCTGCGGTTTTAGTATCAAGTTCATCCTGCAATTTGCCATCCAGAAGAGGGGCAGTTGAGTTTTGTTTGCCAGAGAAACGGGCCGAGGTTTCTGTTTGGGGACATATGGCTGAGAGTGGCCGGCTGGCCCCTGAATATCCACGATACACAGCATGGTTCCCAGATCCAAGGTGGCACCAGTGCCAAGTTGGGCTGGTTTGATAGTACCAAGTGTCTCCTGCAATCTGCCATCCAGAAGCGGGGCAGCTTACTTTTGTTTGCCAGAGAAATAGGCCTAGGTTTTTGTCTGGGGGCCTGTGGCTAGGAGTGGCCGGCTGGCTCCTAAGAATCCACGATACGCAGGATGTTTCCCAGACCCAAGGTGGCACCAGTGCCAAGTCGGGCTGGTTTGATAGTACCAAGTGGCTCCTGCAAACTCCATCAAAAAGTTGGCAGGCGTGTTTTGTTTTCCAGGGAACAGCGCCGTTGTTTGTGTTTGGGGGCCTGTGGCTGGGAGTGGCCGGCTGGCTCCTTAGAATCCACGATACGCAGGATGGTTCCCAGACCCAAGGTGACACCAGTGCCAAGTTGGGCTGGTTTGATTACACCAAGTGGCTCCTGCAATCTGCCATCCAGAAGTGAGGCAGCTAAGTTTTGTTTGCCAGAAAAAAGGGCCGTGGTTTTTGTTGGGGGCCTGTGGCTGGGAGTGGCCGGCTGGCTCCTTAGAATCCACCATACGCAGGATGGTTCCCAGACCCAAGGTGGCACCAGTGCCAAGTCGGGCTGGTTTGATAGTCCCAAGTGGCTCCTGCAAACTGCCATCCAGAAGCGGGGCAGCTGAGTTTTGTTTGCCAGGGAAATGGGCCGTTGTTTGTGTTTGGGGGCCTGTGGCTGGGAGTGTTCGGCTGGTTCCTGAATATGTACGATACGCAGGATTGTTCCCAGACCCAAGGTGGCACCAGTGCCAAGTCGGGCTGGTTTGATGGTGCAAAGTGGCTCCTGCAATCTGCCATCCAGACGCGGGGCAGCGGATTTTTGTTTCCATGAGAAATGGTCCGTGGTTTGTTTTTGGGGGTATATGGCTGGGCCTGGCCGGCTGGCTCCTTAAAAAGCTCGATATGCAGGATGGTTCCCTGACACAAGGTGGCACCAGTGCCACGTCGGGCGGTTTTCGTAGTACAAAGTGCGTCCTAAAATTTGCCATCCAGAAGAGGGGCCGTTGAGTTTTGTTTGCCAGAGAAAAGGTCCGTGGTTTGTTTTTGGGGGCATATGGCTGAGAGTGGCTGGCTGGCCCCTGAAAATCCACGATACACAGGATGGTTCCCAGATCCAAGGTGGCACCTGTGCCAAGTCGGGCTGATTTGATAGTACTAAGTAGCTCCTGCAATCTGCCATCCAGAAGCGGGGCAGCTTACTTTGGTTTGCCAGGGAAACGGGCCGAGGTTTGTGTTTGGGGGCCTATGGCTGAGAGTGACCGGCTGGCTCCTGAAAAGCTACAATAGGCAGGATGGTGACCAGACCCATGGTGGCACCAGTGCCAAGTTGGGCTGGTTTGATAGTACCAAGTGGTTCCTGCAATCTGCCATCCAGAAGCAGGGCAGCTGAGTTTTGTTTGCCAGAGAAAAGGGCCTTGGTTTGTGTTTGGGGGCATATGGCTGGGTGTGGCCAGCTGGCTCCTTAAAATGCACGATATGCAACATGGCTCCCAGACCCAAGGTGGCACCAGTGCCAAGTTGGGCTGGTTTGATAGTACCAAGTGGCTCCTGCAATCTTCCATGATCACGTGGAGAAATACTTTCTGGTTTCAGCCTCATGCTCTTTCTTCTCTCCCTCAACTTCTCTATCACCTCTCATCTGGTTCACATGCGCTGTCTTCAAGGTCCACAGGCTACTTTTCACAGAATCTTCTGGCCTGATGAAGTAAGAATGATGAATAGAACAGAGCTGGGATCTATTTTCCAGTTTGGATAAAATGCATTCTGCACACAAATCCAAGGAGAACGGGCTGCCCCGATGCCCAGAAAATCTTTCACTCCTGCTAGTGTTCTACGTCAACCGCAACTTAGTCTGAAAGAAAAGCTTTTTCTCTGAGAGCATCTGAGAGGTTTGCATGAAGCACTGATATCTGACATATGCAATTTTGAATAGGAGAGGAAAAAGAAAATGGCAAGGAGTTTTTAATTTTAGTGGTTTCAATTTTAATTTCCGTGCACTTTTTCAAAACTTGTCAGCTCAAATGCCCATCAACATCTTTTAGTCATCTGTAAGTCAGTATTCATATAAAATGTGCTTCAAATCCAAAGAATTTCAAATTTGCACTCCAAGCTTCTATGCCTAGATTTATGATTTCCTACACATATTAGATGAAAGGAAGGCCTTTTTTACTGTGGGAGTGCTGGAACACTGGAACAGGTTGCCCAGAGAAGTTGTGGGTGTCCCATCCCTGAAAGTATTCAAGGTCACCTTGGACGGGGCTTGGAGCAGCAACAAAGGAGAAGCTTGATGGTAGAGAAACAAAGTCGGACTATAGAAGAAACTCGGATTGAAGTATAGGATCAAGTTTTCTCTCAGCTCTTGGGGTAAATTCAAAGTTGTACAAAATGACATTTATCTGTGCTATTCACTACTGTAACAGAAAGTTTCATGAAAACTGTACAGAAGATAGTAAATTTTAAAAGAGATAAGAATTACAGCATAAAATCCATGGGATAGGTTACAACATGAGACACTCTCTAAGAGAAAATCTCTGTGTTTCAGCACTTCATCGGGGTAAGATTTCATGAAGTGCCAAAGAAGGCGGCAAAATATCATTCGGGACATTATTTACTGGAATTCAGCCTGGCCATTAGTAGGAACTGCCTTTGAACATATCATGTAGATATACCACACACGCTTTCCCTTCACTGAAAAATTACTGTTTACAACAAATAAGCAATTGACGATCAAAATTGATTGAAAGCATCTTAAACATGTCAAGTATTTCATTGTAGATGATCTGTGATCCAAATGCTTCTTCCACCTTCGAGAGGGACAGAAGAATTCTTCCATATCATGATGGTTTAAAATTGTATCAACCAATGTTTTCTGCTGAAAAGATATCATCTATTTTTTTCTATTTTTGGAAGAAAATATTCCTAGACATACAACAGGTGAGAACTAAGTAATTTTAAAGAAACAAATGAAATGAAAATATTCTGTAAATAGAATGAAATGAAAAGCTGTGTTTTAAATAGGAGCTAAATATTAAACAGAATTTTTGTACCAGGCATTTGAATTACTGCACCAGCTCTTTTGCCCATCAAGAGAGGCATTTAGCATTTCAGTCTTTTCCAAGGTGTTCATGATCTGCTATGCTGATCTCTGTGTGTGCCTAGGTGTGTGTGGAGGGGGGGGCATATGAAGGGGAGTGTGTATGTTTGCTTTACAATTGTTGTGGCAGATTCATGCCTCAGCTCCACATTTTGTTTTAAAAAGGTCACACCGAGTGGATATGAAGTTTACTATCAACAAGAGATCGATTCCCAAATCATCCATTTGACTCTCCCTTATAAATCATGTGCTTTGTTGCATATTTTATCAAATATACTTTCAAGCCAGATGGAGGAAGGAGGATGTGGGAATCCCTCCACCATCTTGCAACTTTTATGTAAGTAGGTTTTCAAGAAAATCATCATTTCTCTTTTAAATATGTCTGGAACAGGCATGATGGTAGTGTCAACCTGTTGGAGTTTTTGTTGCTGGAAGAAGTTGTACAAAAGGATTGGTTTTTACATTGACCAGTTACTGAATCAAGCGCAGGAATACATTGGAAATTTAGCTGGGGGTTCCTTTTCCCAGCAGACTACTTCTAGAACGAGCTTGTACACTGAAGCTGACTCTTTTGCTCTCTTTTTGTTTCTTTCCTATTTTCTTGGCTTCTTTGCCACTATCTAGACAATTTTGGAACTTTGTTCCCAACTAAAATGGTTTCAATAGTCTGATTGTGATCATACATTTTTACAAGGAATTTTTAAAATCTTTCCTCGAGTCCAGAAAGTCAAGGACTTAGATCTTTTTCTTCCCTTATCAATATTGCCATGAAATTGATAAATAAAGACCAACTCTTTATTTTTGTTTTTAACCCACGTAGATAATTCCCATCCATTAATCCATTTTGTGGACCAATAGCTGCCATTCTGATGGAAGCTGTCACTTCTTAACAATAGGCATTCTGTGACTATGTTGACTGCACTTTGGGTGAAGATCCTAACTGGTCTTAGATATACATAGGGAGAAATTTGCTCAGCCAGTGTCAGTCTTAAGCATGCGTATCAGAAGATCTTTCTAGAGCTGGGAATTTTCCCATGAAAGGGATTCAGTTAGGGAAGAGACACTTGTGCCAGAGTTTTACATTCTTCTTGAACACTGCTTAAGGAACTTAGATGCCATGTCCATTTGGATCTCTGTCTGCACAGAACTTTGTCATGCCAGCGCTTTGAAATGCATCTTGAAGAGAATTCACTAGCACAGAATGAAAGAGAGTGGAAGGGGTTGGTGGGGCTAACCAGGCCCAACCCCCCTGCCTAAACCAGGATACCTAGAGCCTCTTGCCCAGGATTCTATCTGGGTGTACTTTTAATGTCTTCAAAGATCCAGGCTCCACAATCTTTCTGGGCAGTCTGTGCCGTGGTTCAGTCACCCTGACAGTAAAGAAACATTTACTGATGTTCAAAGGCAATCTCCTGTATTTCAGTGTGTGCCCACTGCCTCTTGTCTTTTCCCTCAGCATCACTGAAAAGACACTGATTCCCTCCCCTTTGCACTATTGCTTCCATATGTATGTGTGATGCCATGTAGAGGTATGTCAAAAACCTCCCTGAAGCCCAGGCAGATAATATTCCCTTCATCTACCAGTCAAGTTGATTCATCAGAGGAGTTTAAAGTGATGTTCAGCATGAAATTCCCCTGAAAAATCATGCTAACTACATTATTTGGTCATCTGTCATGTGCCTGGCAAGGATTTCCAGGAAGAGCTGCTTCATCAACTTCCTGGGGATAAAAAAGAGGCTGGCTGGTTTGTACTATGGCGAGTCCTCTTAATTGTCTTTTTTGAAGATGGGTGTCATTTGCTAACATCCACTCTTTAGCTCCTCTTCTCATCTACACCTCGGCAAAAAGCTTTTCCACTATGTCTGGCTAGGAAAAACTGTGCCAGCACAGAAAACATCTCCCATCGTGTTCTAGAAGTTGCACGGATGTCTGCCAAGTGTTTGGCAGGAAGAAAAGAAAAGTTGTCCAAAACAGCTTCCAATCGAATGTTCCTGTGATTGGAAAAGTCAGGAGAGTGCAAAGGTACTGTTTTCTATCAGTTGGCAAGGTGCGCACACAATCCCAGTGTTGTACAGCTTGCTTCTTCACCTTCCCGAAGCTGCCGCTCTCGCCGGCTGCCGGAGCCCAAGAAGCGGCTTCTTCGCGCAAAGACGATTGTGCCGCTCACAGTGCTCTCCTTAGCGCGGCTTCTGCCGAAAGACGCCCGGCAGCGGCTCTTACCTCCGGAGAGCATCCTACCTTCGTCTTTAGCTCCTCTTCTCATCTACACCTCGGCAAAACGCTTTTCCACTATGTCTGGCTAGGAAAAACTGTGCCAGCACAGAAAACATCTCCCATCGTGTTCTAGAAGTTGCACGGATGTCTGCCAAGTGTTTGGCAGGAAGAAAAGAAAAGTTGTCCAAAACAGCTTCCAATCGAATGTTCATGTGATTGGAAAAGTCAGGAGAGTGCAAAGGTACTGTTTTCTATCAGTTGGCAAGGTGCGCACACAATCCCAGTGTTGTACAGCTTGCTTCTTCACCTTCCCGAAGCTGCCGCTCTCGCCGGCTGCCGGAGCCCAAGAAGCGGCTTCTTCGCGCAAAGACGATTGTGCCGCTCACAGGGCTCTCCTTAGCGCAGCTTCTGCCGAAAGACGCCCGGCAGCGGCTCTTACCTCCGGAGAGCATCCTACCTTCGTCTTTCGCGTCTTTTGTAGTCTACATCTTAGCAAAACGCTTTTCCACTATGTCTGGCTAGGAAAAACTGTGCCAGCACAGAAAACATCTCCCATCGTGTTCTAGAAGTTGCACGGATGTCTGCCAAGTGTTTGGCAGGAAGAAAAGAAAAGTTGTCCAAAACAGCTTCCAATCGAATGTTCCTGTGATTGGAAAAGTCAGGAGAGTGCAAAGGTACTGTTTTCTATCAGTTGGCAAGGTGCGCACACAATCCCAGTGTTGTACAGCTTGCTTCTTCACCTTCCCGAAGCTGCCGCTCTCGCCGGCTGCCGGAGCCCAAGAAGCGGCTTCTTCGCGCAAAGACGATTGTGCCGCTCACAGTGCTCTCCTTAGCGCGGCTTCTGCCGAAAGACGCCCGGCAGCGGCTCTTACCTCCGGAGAGCATCCTACCTTCGTCTTTCGCGTCTTTTGTAGTCTACATCTTAGCAAAACGCTTTTCCACTATGTCTGGCTAGGAAAAACTGTGCCAGCACAGAAAACATCTCCCATCGTGTTCTAGAAGTTGCACGGATGTCTGCCAAGTGTTTGGCAGGAAGAAAAGAAAAGTTGTCCAAAACAGCTTCCAATCGAATGTTCCTGTGATTGGAAAAGTCAGGAGAGTGCAAAGGTACTGTTTTCTATCAGTTGGCAAGGTGCGCACACAATCCCAGTGTTGTACAGCTTGCTTCTTCACCTTCCCGAAGCTGCCGCTCTCGCCGGCTGCCGGAGCCCAAGAAGCGGCTTCTTCGCGCAAAGACGATTGTGCCGCTCACAGTGCTCTCCTTAGCGCGGCTTCTGCCGAAAGACGCCCGGCAGCGGCTCTTACCTCCGGAGAGCATCCTACCTTCGTCTTTCGCGTCTTTTGTAGTCTACATCTTAGCAAAACGCTTTTCCACTATGTCTGGCTAGGAAAAACTGTGCCAGCACAGAAAACATCTCCCATCGTGTTCTAGAAGTTGCACGGATGTCTGCCAAGTGTTTGGCAGGAAGAAAAGAAAAGTTGTCCAAAACAGCTTCCAATCGAATGTTCCTGTGATTGGAAAAGTCAGGAGAGTGCAAAGGTACTGTTTTCTATCAGTTGGCAAGGTGCGCACACAATCCCAGTGTTGTACAGCTTGCTTCTTCACCTTCCCGAAGCTGCCGCTCTCGCCGGCTCCCGGAACCGAAGAATCGGCTTCTTCGCGCAAAGACGATTGTGCCGCTCACAGTGCTCCCCTTAGCGCGGCTTCTGCCGAAAGACGCCCGGCAGCGGCTCTTAACTCCTGAGAGTGGCAGAACACGATGGGAGATGTTTTCTGTGCTGGCACAGTTTTTCCTAGCCAGACATAGTGGAAAAGCGTTTTGCCGAGGTGTAGATGAGAAGAGGAGCTAAAGACGAAGGTAGGATGCTCTCCGGAGGTAAGAGCCGCTGCCGGGCGTCTTTCGGCAGAAGCCGCGCTAAGGAGAGCACTGTGAGCGGCACAATCGTCTTTGCGCGAAGAAGCCGCTTCTTGGGCTCCGGCAGCCGGCGAGAGCGGCAGCTTCGGGAAGGTGAAGAAGCAAGCTGTACAACACTGGGATTGTGTGCGCACCTTGCCAACTGATAGAAAACAGTACCTTTGCACTCTCCTGACTTTTCCAATCACAGGAACATTCGATTGGAAGCTGTTTTGGACAACTTTTCTTTTCTTCCTGCCAAACACTTGGCAGACATCCGTGCAACTTCTAGAACACGATGGGAGATGTTTTCTGTGCTGGCACAGTTTTTCCTAGCCAGACATAGTGGAAAAGCTTTTTGCTAAGATGTAGACTACAAAAGACGCGAAAGACGAGGGTAGGATGCTCTCCGGAGGTAAGAGCCGCTGCCGGGCGTCTTTCGGCAGAAGCCGCGCTAAGGAGAGCACTGTGAGCGGCACAATCGTCTTTGCGCGAAGAAGCCGCTTCTTGGGCTCCGGCAGCCGGCGAGAGCGGCAGCTTCGGGAAGGTGAAGAAGCAAGCTGTACAACACTGGGATTGTGTGCGCACCTTGCCAACTGATAGAAAACAGTACCTTTGCACTCTCCTGACTTTTCCAATCACAGGAACATTCGATTGGAAGCTGTTTTGGACAACTTTTCTTTTCTTCCTGCCAAACACTTGGCAGACATCCGTGCAACTTCTAGAACACGATGGGAGATGTTTTCTGTGCTGGCACAGTTTTTCCTAGCCAGACATAGTGGAAAAGCGTTTTGCTAAGATGTAGACTACAAAAGACGCGAAAGACGAAGGTAGGATGCTCTCCGGAGGTAAGAGCCGCTGCCGGGCGTCTTTCGGCAGAAGCCGCGCTAAGGAGAGCACTGTGAGCGGCACAATCGTCTTTGCGCGAAGAAGCCGCTTCTTGGGCTCCGGCAGCCGGCGAGAGCGGCAGCTTCGGGAAGGTGAAGAAGCAAGCTGTACAACACTGGGATTGTGTGCGCACCTTGCCAACTGATAGAAAACAGTACCTTTGCACTCTCCTGACTTTTCCAATCACAGGAACATTCGATTGGAAGCTGTTCTGGACAACTTTTCTTTTCTTCCTGCCAAACACTTGGCAGACATCCGTGCAACTTCTAGAACACGATGGGAGATGTTTTCTGTGCTGGCACAGTTTTTCCTAGCCAGACATAGTGGAAAAGCGTTTTGCTAAGATGTAGACGACAACAGAGGCTAAAGAGTGGATGTTAGCAAATGACACCCATCTTCAAAAAAGGCAATTAAGAGGACTCGCCATAGTACAAACCAGCCAGCCTCTTTTTTATCCCCAGGAAGTTGATGAAGCAGCTCTTCCTGGAAATCCTTGCCAGGCACATGACAGATGACCAAATAATGTAGTTAGCATGATTTTTCAGGGGAATTTCATGCTGAACATCACTTTAAACTCCTCTGATGAATCAACTTGACTGGTAGATGAAGGGAATATTATCTGCCTGGGCTTCAGGGAGGTTTTTGACATACCTCTACATGGCATCACACATACATATGGAAGCAATAGTGCAAAGGGGAGGGAATCAGTGTCTTTTCAGTGATGCTGAGGGAAAAGACAAGAGGCAGTGGGCACACACTGAAATACAGGAGATTGCCTTTGAACATCAGTAAATGTTTCTTTACTGTCAGGGTGACTGAACCACGGCACAGACTGCCCAGAAAGATTGTGGAGCCTGGATCTTTGAAGACATTAAAAGTACACCCAGATAGAATCCTGGGCAAGAGGCTCTAGGTATCCTGGTTTAGGCAGGGGGGTTGGGCCTGGTTAGCCCCACCAACCCCTTCCACTCTCTTTCATTCTGTGCTAGTGAATTCTCTTCAAGATGCATTTCAAAGCGCTGGCATGACAAAGTTCTGTGCAGACAGAGATCCAAATGGACATGGCATCTAAGTTCCTTAAGCAGTGTTCAAGAAGAATGTAAAACTCTGGCACAAGTGTCTCTTCCCTAACTGAATCCCTTTCATGGGAAAATTCCCAGCTCTAGAAAGATCTTCTGATACGCATGCTTAAGACTGACACTGGCTGAGCAAATTTCTCCCTATGTATATCTAAGACCAGTTAGGATCTTCACCCAAAGTGCAGTCAACATAGTCACAGAATGCCTATTGTTAAGAAGTGACAGCTTCCATCAGAATGGCAGCTATTGGTCCACAAAATGGATTAATGGATGGGAATTATCTACGTGGGTTAAAAACAAAAATAAAGAGTTGGTCTTTATTTATCAATTTCATGGCAATATTGATAAGGGAAGAAAAAGATCTAAGTCCTTGACTTTCTGGACTCGAGGAAAGATTTTAAAAATTCCTTGTAAAAATGTATGATCACAATCAGACTATTGAAACCATTTTAGTTGGGAACAAAGTTCCAAAATTGTCTAGATAGTGGCAAAGAAGCCAAGAAAATAGGAAAGAAACAAAAAGAGAGCAAAAGAGTCAGCTTCAGTGTACAAGCTCGTTCTAGAAGTAGTCTGCTGGGAAAAGGAACCCCCAGCTAAATTTCCAATGTATTCCTGCGCTTGATTCAGTAACTGGTCAATGTAAAAACCAATCCTTTTGTACAACTTCTTCCAGCAACAAAAACTCCAACAGGTTGACACTACCATCATGCCTGTTCCAGACATATTTAAAAGAGAAATGATGATTTTCTTGAAAACCTACTTACATAAAAGTTGCAAGATGGTGGAGGGATTCCCACATCCTCCTTCCTCCATCTGGCTTGAAAGTATATTTGATAAAATATGCAACAAAGCACATGATTTATAAGGGAGAGTCAAATGGATGATTTGGGAATCGATCTCTTGTTGATAGTAAACTTCATATCCACTCGGTGTGACCTTTTTAAAACAAAATGTGGAGCTGAGGCATGAATCTGCCACAACAATTGTAAAGCAAACATACACACTCCCCTTCATATGCCCCCCCCTCCACACACACCTAGGCACACACAGAGATCAGCATAGCAGATCATGAACACCTTGGAAAAGACTGAAATGCTAAATGCCTCTCTTGATGGGCAAAAGAGCTGGTGCAGTAATTCAAATGCCTGGTACAAAAATTCTGTTTAATATTTAGCTCCTATTTAAAACACAGCTTTTCATTTCATTCTATTTACAGAATATTTTCATTTCATTTGTTTCTTTAAAATTACTTAGTTCTCACCTGTTGTATGTCTAGGAATATTTTCTTCCAAAAATAGAAAAAAATAGATGATATCTTTTCAGCAGAAAACATTGGTTGATACAATTTTAAACCATCATGATATGGAAGAATTCTTCTGTCCCTCTCGAAGGTGGAAGAAGCATTTGGATCACAGATCATCTACAATGAAATACTTGACATGTTTAAGATGCTTTCAATCAATTTTGATCGTCAATTGCTTATTTGTTGTAAACAGTAATTTTTCAGTGAAGGGAAAGTGTGTGTGGTATATCTACATGATATGTTCAAAGGCAGTTCCTACTAATGGCCAGGCTGAATTCCAGTAAATAATGTCCCGAATGATATTTTGCCGCCTTCTTTGGCACTTCATGAAATCTTACCCCGATGAAGTGCTGAAACAAAGAGATTTTCTCTTAGAGAGTGTCTCATGTTGTAACCTATCCCATGGATTTTATGCTGTAATTCTTATCTCTTTTAAAATTTACTATCTTCTGTACAGTTTTCATGAAACTTTCTGTTACAGTAGTGAATAGCACAGATAAATGTCATTTTGTACAACTTTGAATTTACCCCAAGAGCTGAGAGAAAACTTGATCCTATACTTCAATCCGAGTTTCTTCTATAGTCCAACTTTGTTTCTCTACCATCAAGCTTCTCCTTTGTTGCTGCTCCAAGCCCCGTCCAAGGTGACCTTGAATACTTTCAGGGATGGGACACCCACAACTTCTCTGGGCAACCTGTTCCAGTGTTCCAGCACTCCCACAGTAAAAAAGGCCTTCCTTTCATCTAATATGTGTAGGAAATCATAAATCTAGGCATAGAAGCTTGGAGTGCAAATTTGAAATTCTTTGGATTTGAAGCACATTTTATATGAATACTGACTTACAGATGACTAAAAGATGTTGATGGGCATTTGAGCTGACAAGTTTTGAAAAAGTGCACGGAAATTAAAATTGAAACCACTAAAATTAAAAACTCCTTGCCATTTTCTTTTTCCTCTCCTATTCAAAATTGCATATGTCAGATATCAGTGCTTCATGCAAACCTCTCAGATGCTCTCAGAGAAAAAGCTTTTCTTTCAGACTAAGTTGCGGTTGACGTAGAACACTAGCAGGAGTGAAAGATTTTCTGGGCATCGGGGCAGCCCGTTCTCCTTGGATTTGTGTGCAGAATGCATTTTATCCAAACTGGAAAATAGATCCCAGCTCTGTTCTATTCATCATTCTTACTTCATCAGGCCAGAAGATTCTGTGAAAAGTAGCCTGTGGACCTTGAAGACAGCGCATGTGAACCAGATGAGAGGTGATAGAGAAGTTGAGGGAGAGAAGAAAGAGCATGAGGCTGAAACCAGAAAGTATTTCTCCACGTGATCATGGAAGATTGCAGGAGCCACTTGGTACTATCAAACCAGCCCAACTTGGCACTGGTGCCACCTTGGGTCTGGGAGCCATGTTGCATATCGTGCATTTTAAGGAGCCAGCTGGCCACACCCAGCCATATGCCCCCAAACACAAACCAAGGCCCTTATCTCTGGCAAACAAAACTCAGCTGCCCTGCTTCTGGATGGCAGATTGCAGGAACCACTTGGTACTATCAAACCAGCCCAACTTGGCACTGGTGCCACCATGGGTCTGGTCACCATCCTGCCTATTGTAGCTTTTCAGGAGCCAGCCGGTCACTCTCAGCCATAGGCCCCCAAACACAAACCTCGGCCCGTTTACCTGGCAAACAAAAGTAAGCTGCCCCGCTTCTGGATGGCAGATTGCAGGAGCTACTTAGTACTATCAAATCAGCCCGACTTGGCACAGGTGCCACCTTGGATCTGGGAACCATCCTGTGTATCGTGGATTTTCAGGGGCCAGCCAGCCACTCTCAGCCATATGCCCCCAAAAACAAACCACGGACCTTTTCTCTGGCAAACAAAACTCAACTGCCCCTCTTCTGGATGGCAAATTTTAGGACGCACTTTGTACTACGAAAACCGCCCGACGTGGCACTGGTGCCACCTTGTGTCAGGGAACCATCCTGCATATCGAGCTTTTTAAGGAGCCAGCCGGCCAGGCCCAGCCATATACCCCCAAAAACAAACCACGGACCATTTCTCATGGAAAAAAAAATCCGCTGCCCCGCGTCTGGATGGCAGATTGCAGGAGCCACTTTGCACCATCAAACCAGCCCGACTTGGCACTGGTGCCACCTTGGGTCTGGGAACAATCCTGCGTATCGTACATATTCAGGAACCAGCCGAACACTCCCAGCCACAGGCCCCCAAACACAAACAACGGCCCATTTCCCTGGCAAACAAAACTCAGCGGCCCCGCTTCTGGATGGCAGTTTGCAGGAGCCACTTGGGACTATCAAACCAGCCCGACTTGGCACTGGTGCCACCTTGGGTCTGGTAAACATCCTGCGTATCGTGGATTCTTAGGAGCCAGCCGGCCACTCCTAGCCACAGGCCCCCAAACAAAAACCTAGGCCTATTTCTCTGGCAAACAAAAGTAAGCTGCCCCGCTTCTGGATGGCAGATTGCAGGAGACACTTGGGACTATCAAACCAGCCGAACTTGGCACTGGTGCCACCTTGGGTCTGGGAACCATGCTGTGTATCGTGGATATTCAGGGGCCAGCCGGCCACTCTCAGCCATATGTCCCCAAACAGAAACCTCGGCCCTGTTCTCTGGCAAACAAAACTCAACTGCCCCTCTTCTGGATGGCAAATTGCAGGATGAACTTGATACTAAAACCGCAGGCCGACTTGGTAGTGGTGACACCTTGGACCTGGGAACCATCATGCGTATCGAGCATTTTAAGGAGCCAGCCGGCCACTCCCAGCAATATGCCCCCAAAAACAATCCACGGAATTTTTCTCTGGCAAACAAAAATCAGCTGCCCCGCTTCTGGATGGCAGATTGCAGGAGCCACTTTGCACCATCAAACCAGCCCGACTTGGCACTGGTGCCACCTTGAATCTGGGAACCATGCTGCCTAGCGTGGATTTTCAGGAGCCAGCCGGCCACTCTCAGCCATAGGCCCCCAAACAAAACCCACGGCCCGTTTCCCTGGCAAACAAAATTAAGCTGCCCCGCTTCTGGATGGCAGATTGCAGGACGCACTTGGTAGTATCAAACCAGCCCGACTTGGCACTGGTGCCACCTTGGGTCTGGGAACCATCCTGCGTATTGTGGGTTCAAAGGAGCCAGCCGGCCACTCCCAGCCACAGGCCCCCAAATACAAACAACGGCGCTTTTCCCTGGAAAACAAAACTCGCCTGCCAACTTTTTGATGGCAGATTGCAGGAGCCACTTGGTACTATCAAACCAGCCCAACTTGGCACTGGTGCCACCATGGGTCTGGTCACCATCCTGCCTATTGTAGCTTTCCAGGAGCCAGCCGGTCACTCCCAGCCATACGTCCCCAGTCACAAACCTCGGCCCGTTTACCTGGCAAACAAAAGTAAGCTGCCCCGCTTCTGGATGGCAGATTGCAGGAGCCACTTGGTACTATCAAACCAGCCCAACTTGGCACTGGTGCCACCTCTGGTCTGGGAACCATGCTGCGTAAGACAGATTCTAAGGCGCCAGTCGGCCACTCCCAGTCACAAGCCCCCAAACACAAACAACGGCGCTATTCTCTGGCAAACAAAACTCCACTGCCCCTCTTCTGGATGGCAAATTGCAGGACGCACTTGGTACTATAAAAACAGCCCTACTTGGCACTGGTGCCACCTTGGGTCTGGGAACCATCCTGCGTATCGATCTTTTTAATGAGACAGCCGGCCACTCCCAGCCATATGCCCCCAAACACAACCCACGGCCCTTTTCTCTGGCAAACAAAACTCAACTGCACCGCTTCTGGATGGCAGATTGCAGGAGCCACTTGGTACTATCAAACCAGCCCGACTTGGCACTGGTGCCTCCTTGGGTCTGGGAACCATCCAGCCTATCGTGGATTTTAAGGAGCCAGCCGGCTACTCCCAGCCACAGGCCCCCAACAAAAACCACGGCCCTTTTTTCTGGCAAACAAAACTTAGCTGCCTCACTTCTGGATGGCAGATTGCAGGAGCCACTTGGTGTAATCAAACCAGCCCGACTTGGCACTGGTGCCACCTTGGGTCTGGGAACCATGCTGCGTATCGTGGATTCTAAGGAGCCAGCCGGCCACTCCCAGCCACAGGCCCCCAAACAAAATCAACGGCGCTGTTCCCTGGAAAACAAAACACGTCTGCCAACATTTTGATGGAGTTTGCAGGAGCCACTTGGTACTATCAAACCAGCCCGACTTGGCACTGGTGCCACCTTGGGTCTGGGAAACATCCTGCGTATCGTGGATTCTTAGGAGCCAGCCGGCCACTCCTAGCCACAGGCCCCCAGACAAAAACCTAGGCCTATTTCTCTGGCAAACAAAAGTAAGCTGCCCCGCTTCTGGATGGCAGATTGCAGGAGACACTTGGGACTATCAAACCAGCCCAACTTGGCACTGGTGCCACCTTGGATCTGGGAACCATGCTGTGTATCGTGGATATTCAGGGGCCAGCCGGCCACTCTCAGCCATATGTCCCCAAACAGAAACCTCGGCCCGTTTCTCTGGCAAACAAAACTCAACTGCCCCTCTTCTGGATGGCAAATTGCAGGATGAACTTGATACTAAAACCGCAGGCCGACTTGGTAGTGGTGACACCTTGGGCCTGGGAACCATCATGCGTATCGAGCATTTTAAGGAGCCAGCCGGCCACTCCCAGCAATATGCCCCCAAAAACAATCCACGGAATTTTTCTCTGGCAAACAAAAATCAGCTGCCCCGCTTCTGGATGGCAGATTGCAGGAGCCACTTTGCACCATCAAACCAGCCCGACTTGGCACTGGTGCCAGCTTGCATCTGGGAACCATGCTGCCTAGCGTGGATTTTCAGGAGCCAGCCGGCCACTCTCAGCCATAGGCCCCCATACAAAACCCTCGGCCCGATTCCCTGGCAAGCAAAATTAAGCTGCCCCGCTTCTGGATGGCAGATTGCAGGACGCACTTGGTAGTATCAAACCAGCCCGACTTGGCACTGGTGCCACCTCTGGTCTGGGAACCATCCTGCGTATCGTGGGTTCAAAGGAGCCAGCCGGCCACTCCCAGCCATAGGTCCCAAGTCACAAACCTCGGCCCGTTTAACTGGCAAACAAAAGTAAGCTGCCCCGCTTCTGGATGGCAGATTGCAGGAGCCACTTGGTACTATCAAACCAGCCCAACTTGGCACTGGTGCCACCTCTGGTCTGGGAACCATGCTGCGTAACACAGATTCTAAGGCGCCAGTCGGCCACTCCCAGCCACAAGCCCCCAAACACAAACAACGGCGCTATTCTCTGGCAAACAAAACTCAACTGCCCCTCTTCTGGATGGCAAATTGCAGGACGCACTTGGTACTATAAAAACAGCCCTACTTGGCACTGGTGCCAACTTGGGTCTGGGAACCATCCTGCGTATCGATCTTTTTAATGAGACAGCCGGCCACTCCCAGCCATATGCCCCCAAACACAACCCACGGCCCTTTTCTCTGGCAAACAACACTCAACTGCACCGCTTCTGGATGGCAGATTGCAGGAGCCACTTGGTACTATCAAACCAGCCCGACTTGGCACTGGTGCCACCTTGGGTCTGGGAAAAATCCTGCGTATTGTGGGTTGTCAGGAGCCAGCCGAACACTCTCGGCCACAGACCCCAATCAAAAACAACGGCCCGTTTCACAGGCAAACAAAACTCAGCTGCCCCGCTTCTGGATGGGAGATTGCAGGAGGCACTTGACACTGTGAAACCAGCCCCACTTGGCACTGGTGCCACCTTGGGTCTGGGAACCATGCTGCGTATCATGGATTTTCAGGAGCCAGCCGGCCACTCCCAGCCACAGGCCCCCAAACACAAACCACAGCATTTTTCTCTGGCAAACAAAATTCAGCTGCCCCGCTTCTGGATGGCAGATTGCAGGAGCCACTTGGGACTATCACACCAGCACAACATGGCACTGCTGCCACCTTGGATCTGGGAACCATCCTTCCTGTCGTGGATTTTCAGGGGCCAGCCGGTCACTCTCAGCCATAGGCCCCAAACACAAACCACGGCCCTTTTCTCTGGAAAACAAAACTCAACTGCCCCTCTTCCTGATGGGAGATTGCAGGAGCCACTGGGTACTATGAAACCAGCCCTACTTGGCACTGGTGCCACCTTGGGTCTGGGAACCATGCTGCGTATCATGGATTTTCAGGAGCCAGCCGGCCACTGCCAGCCACAGGCCCCGAAACACAAAGAACAGCCTTTTTCTCTGGCAAACAAAATTCAGCTGCCCCGCTTCTGGATGGCAGATTGCAGGAACCACTTGGTACTATCAAACCAGCCCGACTTGGCACTGGTGCCACCTTGGGTCTGGGAACCATCCTGCGTATCGTGGATTCTAAGGAGCCAGCTGGCCACTCCCAGCCACAGGCCCCAAAACACACACAACGGTGCTTTTCCCTGGAAAACAAAACTCGCCTGCCAAACATTTGATGGCAGATTGCAGGAGCCACTTGGTTTTATCAAATCAGCCCAACTTGGCACTGGTGCCACCATGGGTCTGGTCACCATCCTGCCTATCGTAGCTTTTCAGGTGCCACCCAGTCACCCCCAGCCAGAGGCCCCTAGACAAATATTTCGGCCCGTTTCCCTGGCAAACAAAAGTAAGCTACCCCGCTTCTGGATGGCAGATTGCAGGAGCCACTTTGCACCATCAAACCAGCCCAACTTGGCACTGGTGCCACCTCTGGTGTGGGAACCATCCTGCGTATCGTGGGTTCTAAGGAGCCAGCTAGCCACTCCCAGCCACAGGCCCCCAAACACAAACAACGGCGCTTTTCCCTGGAAAACAAAACTCGCCTGCCAACTTTTTGATGGCAGATTGCAGGAGCCACTTGGTACTATCAAACCAGCCCAACTTGGCACTGGTGCCACCATGGGTCTGGTCACCATCCTGCCTATCGTAGCTTTTCAGGAGCCAGCCGGTCACTCGCAGCCATAGGCCCCCAGACACAAACCTCGGCCCGTTTCCCTGGGAAACAAAAGTAAGCTGCCCCGCTTCTGGATGGCAGATTGCAGGAGCTATTTAGTACTATCAAACCACCCCGACTTGGCACTGGTGACACCTCTGGTGTGGGAACCATCCTGCTTATTGTGGATTTTCAGGGGCCAGCCGGCCACTATCAGCCATATGCCCCCAAAAACAAACCACGGCCCTTTTCTCTGGCAAACAAAACTCAACTGCCCCTCTTCTGGATGGCAAATTTTAGGACGCACTTTGTACTACGAAAACCGCCCGACGTGGCACTGGTGCCACCTTTTGTCAGGGAACCATCCTGCATATCGAGCTTTTTAAGGAGCCAGCCGGCCACGCCCAGCCATATACCCCCAAAAACAAACCACGGACCATTTCTCATGGAAACAAAAATCCGCTGCCCCGCGTCTGGATGGCAGATTGCAGGAGCCACTTTGCACCATCAAACCAGCCCGACTTGGCACTGGTGCCACCTTGGGTCTGGGAACAATCCTGCATATCGTGGATTCTAAGGAGCCAGCCGGCCACTCCCAGCCACAGGCCCCCAAACACAAACAACGGCGCTTTTCCCTGGAAAACAAAACTCGCCTGCCAGCTTTTTGATTGCAGATTGCAGGAGCCACTTGGTACTATCAAATCATCCCAACTTGGCACTGGTGCCACTATGGGTCTGGGAACCATCCTGCCTATTGTAGCATTTCAGGAGCCAGCCGGTCACTCCCAGCCATAGGCCCCCAGACACAAACCTCGGACCGTTTCCCTGGCAAACAAAATTAAGCTGCCCCGATTCTGGATGGCAGATTGCAGGAGCCACGTGGTAGTGTCAAACCAGCCCGACTTGGCACTGGTGCCACCTTGGGTCTGGGAACCATCCGGCGTATCGTGGATTCTAAGCAGCCACCCGGCCACTCTGAGCCACAGGCGCCCAAACACAAACAACGGCGCTTTTCCCTGGAAAACAAAAATCGCCTGCCAACATTTTGATGGCAGATTGCAGGAGCCACTTGGTGCTATCAAACCAGCCCAACTTGGCACTGGTGCCACCATGGGTCTGGTCACCATCCTGCCTATCGTAGCTTTTCAGGAGCCAGCCGGTCACTCCCAGCCATAGACCCCCAGACACAAACCTCGGCCCGTTTCCCTGGAAAACAAAAGTAAGCTGCCCCGATTCTGGATGGCAGATTGCAGGAGCCACTTGGTACTATCAAATCAGCCCAACTTGGCACTGGTGCCACCATGGGTCTGGTAAACATCCTGCCTATCGTAGCTTTTCAGGAGCCAGACGGTCACTCCCTGCCATAGGCCCCCAGACAAAAACCTCGGCCCGTTTCCCTGGCAAACAAAAGTAAACTGCCCCGCTTTTGGATGGCAGATTGCAGGATGCATTTGGTACTATCAAACCTGCCCGACTTGGCCCTGGTGCCACCTTGGCTCTGGGAAACATGCTGCGTAACGTAGATTCTACGAGGACAGGCGGCCACTCCCAGCCACAGGCCTCTAAACAACGGCGCTTTTCCCTGGAAAACAAAACTCGCCTGCCGAATTTTTGATGGCAGATTGCAGGAGCCACTTGGTACTATCAAACCAGCCCAACTTGGTACTGGTTCCACTTTGGGTCTGGTCACCATCCTGCCTATCGTAGCTTTTCAGGAGCCAGCCGGTCACTCCCAGCCATAGGCCCCCAGACAAATATCTCGGCCCGTTTCCCTGGCAAAAAAAAGTAAGCTGCCCCGATTCTGGATGGCAGATTGCAGGAGCCACATGGTACTATCAAACCAGGCCAACATGGCACTGGTGCTACCTTGGCTCTGGGAACCATCCTGCCTATCGTGGATTTTCAGGGGCCAGCCGGCCACTCTCAGCCCTATGCCCCCAAACACATACCACGGCCCTTTGCTCTGGCAAACAAAACTCAACTGCCCCTCTTCTGGATGGCAAATTGCAGGACGCACTTGGTACTACGAAAACAGCCCGACTTGGCAGTGATGCCACCTTGTGTCAGGGAACAATCCTGCGTATCGATCTTTTTAAGGAGCCAGCCGGCCACGTCCAGCCATATACCCCCCAAAAAAAACCACGGAACTTTTCTCCAGCAAACAAAAATCCGCTGCCCCGCGTCTGAATGGCAGATTTCAGGAGCTATTTAGTATTATCAAACCAGCCCGACTTGGCACTGGTGCCACCATGAGTCTGGTAACCATCCTGCCTATCGTAGCTTTTCAGTAGCCAGCTGGTCACTCCCAGCCATAGGCCCCCAGACAAATACCTCGGCCCGTTTCCCTGGGAAACAAAGGTAAGCTGTCCCGCTTCTGGATGGCAGATTGCAGGAGCCACTTGGTACTATCAAACCAGCCCAACTTGGCACTGGTGCCACCTTGGGTCTGGGAACCATGCTGCGTATCCTGGATTCAAAGGAGGCAGCCGGCCACTCCCAGCCACAGGCCTCTAAACAAGAACAACGGCGCTTTTCCCTGGAAAACAAAACTCGCCTGACAACTTTTTGATGGCAGATTGCAGGAGCCACTTGGTACTATCAAACCAGCCCAACTTGGCACTGGTGCCACCATGGGTCTGGTCACCATCCTGCCTATCGTAGCTTTTCAGGAGCCAGCCGCTCACTCCCAGCCATAGGCCCCCAGACAAATATCTCGGCCCGTTTCCCTGGCAAACAAAAGTAAGCTACCCCGCTTCTGGATGGCAGATTGCAGGAGCCACATGGTACTATCAAACCAGGCCAACATGCACTGGTGCCACCTTGGTTTTGGGAACCATCCTGCCTATCGTGGATTTTCAGGGGCCAGCCGGCCACTCTCAACCATATGCCCCCAAACATATACCACGGCCCTTTTCTCTGGCAAACAAAACTCAACTGCCCCTCTTCTGGATGGCAAATTGCAGGACGCACTTGGTACTACGAAAACAGCCCGACTTGGCACTGATGCCGCCTTGGGTCAGGGAACAATCCTGCGTATCGATCTTTTAAGGAGCCAGCCGGCCGCGTCCAGCCATATACCCCCAAAAAAAAACCACGGAACTTTTCTGCAGCAAACAAAAATCCGCTGCCCCCCGTCTGGATGGCAGATTGCAGGAGCTATTTAGTATTATCAAACCAGCCCGACTTGGCACTGGTGCCACCATGAGTCTGGTCACCATCCTGCCTATTGTAGCTTTTCAGGAGCCAGCCAGTCACTCCCAGCCATAGGCCCCCAGACAAATACCTCGGCCCGTTTCCCTGAGAAACAAAATTAAGCTGTCCCGCTTCTGGATGGCAGATTGCAGGAGCCACTTGGTACTATCAAACCAGCCCAACTTGGCACTGGTGCCACCTTGGGTCTGGGAACCATCCTGCGTATCCTGGATTCAAAGGAGGCAGCCGGCCACTCCCAGCCACAGGCCTCTAAACAAGAACAACGGCGCTTTTCCCTGGAAAACAAAACTCGCCTGACAACTTTTTGATGGCAGATTGCAGGAGCCACTTGGTACTATCAAACCAGCCCAACTTGGCACTGGTGCCACCATGGGTCTGGTCACCATCCTGCCTATCGTAGCTTTTCAGGAGCCAGCCGCTCACTCCCAGCCATAGGCCCCCAGACAAATATCTCGGCCCGTTTCCCTGGCAAACAAAAGTAAGCAGCCCCGCTTCTGGATGGCAGATTGCAGGAGCCACATGGTACTATCAAACCAGGCCAACATGGCACTGGTGCCACCTTGGTTTTGGGAACCATCCTGCCTATCGTGGATTTTCAGGGGCCAGCCGGCCACTCTCAACCATATGCCCCCAAACATATACCACGGCCCTTTTCTCTGGCAAACAAAACTCAACTGCCCCTCTTCTGGATGGCAAATTGCAGGACGCACTTGGTACTACGAAAACAGCCCGACTTGGCACTGATGCCGCCTTGGGTCAGGGAACAATCCTGCGTATCGATCTTTTAAGGAGCCAGCCGGCCGCGTCCAGCCATATACCCCCAAAATAAAACCACGGAACTTTTCTGCAGCAAACAAAAATCCGCTGCCCCCCGTCTGGATGGCAGATTGCAGGAGCTATTTAGTATTATCAAACCAGCCCGACTTGGCACTGGTGCCACCATGAGTCTGGTCACCATCCTGCCTATTGTAGCTTTTCAGTAGCCAGCCAGTCACTCCCAGCCATAGGCCCCCAGACAAATACCTCGGCCCGTTTCCCTGAGAAACAAAATTAAGCTGTCCCGCTTCTGGATGGCAGATTGCAGGAGCCGCTTGGTACTATCAAACCAGCCCAACTTGACACTGGTGCCACCATGGGTCTGGTCACCATCCTGCCTATCGTAGCTTTTCAGGCGCCAGCCGGTCACTCCCAGCCATAGGCCCCCAGTCACAAACCTCGGCCCGTTTCCCTGGCAAACAAAAGTAAGCTACCCCGCTTCTGGATGGCAGATTGCAGGAGCCACTTTGTACCATCAAACCAGCCCGACTTGGCACTGGTGCCACCTCTGGTCTGGGAACCATCCTGCGTATCGTGGATTCTAAGGAGCCAGCTGGCCACTCCCAGCCACAGGCCCCCAAACACAAACAACGGCGCTTTTCCCTGGAAAACAAAACTCACCTGCAACTTTTTGATGGCAGATTGCAGGAGCCACTTGGTACTATCAAACCAGCCCAACTTGGCACTGGTGCCACCATGGGTCTGGTCACCATCCTGCCTATCGTAGCTTTTCAGGAGGCAGCCGGTCACTCCCAGCCATAGGCCCCCAGACACAAAGCTCTGCCCGTTTCCCTGGCAAACAAAAGTAAGCTACCCCGCTTCTGGATGGCAGATTGCAGGAGTCACTTTGCACCATCAAACCAGCCCGACTTGGCACTGGTGCCACCTTGGGTCTGGGACCCATCCTGCGTATCGTGGATTCTAAGGAGACAGCTGGCCACTCCCAGCCACAGGCCCCCAAACACAAACAACGGCGCTTTTCCCTGGAAAACAAAACTCGCTTGCCAACTTTTTGATGGAAGATTGCAGGAGCCACTTGGTACTATCAAACCACCCCAACTTGGCAACAAGTGGTTCCTGCAATCTGACATCCAGAAGCGGGGCAGCTTACTTTTCTTTGCCAGGGAAACGGACCGTTGTTTGTGTTTGGAGGCGTATGGCTGGGAGTGGCCGACTGGCTCCTTAAAATCCACGATACGCAGGATGGTTCCCAGACCAGAGGTGGCACCAGTGCCAAGACGGGCTAGTTTGATGGTGCAAAGTGGCTCCTGCAATCTGCCATCCAGAAGCGGGGTAGCTTACTTTTGTTTGCCAGGGAAACGGGCCGAGCTTTTTGTCTGGGGGCCTATGGCTTGGAGTGACCGGCTGGCTCCTGAAAAGCTACGATAGGCAGGATGGTGACCAGACCCATGGTGGCACCAGTGCCAAGTTGGGCTGATTTGATAGTACCAAGTGGCTCCTGCAATCTGCCATCAAAAAGTTGGCAGGAGAGTTTTGTTTTCCAGGGAAAAGCGCCGTTGTTTGTGTTTGGGGGCCTGTGGCTGGGAGTGGCCGGCTGGCTCCTTAGAATCCACGATACGCAGCATGGTATCCAGACCCAAGGTGGCACCAGTGCCAAGTTTTGCTGGTTTGATATTACAAAGTGGTTCCTGCAATCTGCCATCCAGAAGCAGGGCAGCTTACTTTTGTTTGCCAGGGAAACGGTCCGAGGTTTTTGTCTGGGGGCCTATGGCTGGGAGTGACCGGCTGGCTCCTGAAAAGCTACGATAGGCAGGATGGTGACCAGACCCATGCTGGCACCAGTCCCAAGTTGGGCTGATTTGATAGTACCAAGTGGCTCCGGCAATCTGCCGTCAAAATTTGGCAGGCGAGTTTTGTTTTCCAGGGAAAAGCGCCGTTGTTTTTGTTTGGGGGCCTGTGGCTGGGAGTGGCCGGCTGGCTCCTTAGAATCCACGATACGCAGGATGGTTCCCAGACCCAAGGTGGCACCAGTGCCAAGTCGGGCTAGTATGATGGTGCAAAGTGGCTCCTGCAATCTGCCATCCAGAAGCGGGGCAGATTACTTTTGTTTGCCAGGGAAAAGGGCCGAGCTTTGTGTCTCGGGGCCTATGGCTGGGAGTGACCGGCTGGCTCCTGAAAAGCTACGATAGGCAGGATGGTGACCAGACCCATGGTGGCACCAGTGCCAAGTTGGGCTGGTTTGATAGTACCAAGTGGCTCCTGCAATCTGCCATCAAAATGTCGGCAGGCGAGTTTTGTTTTCCAGGGAAAAGCGCCGTTGTTTGTGTTTGGGGGCCTGTGGCTGGGAGTGGCCGGCTGGCTCCTTAGAATCCACGATACGCAGGATGGTTCCCAGAGCTGAGGTGGCACCAGTGCCAAGTCGGGCTGGTTTGATAGTACCAAATGCGTCCTGCAATCTGCCATCCAGAAGCGGGGCAGCTTACTTTTGTTTGCCAGGGAAACGGGCCGAGCTTTTTGTCTGGGGGCCTATGGCTGGGAGTGAGCGGCTGGCTCCTGAAAAGCTACGATAGGCAGAATGGTGAGCAGACCCATGGTGGCACAAGTGCCAAGTTGGGCTGGTTTGATAGTACCAAGTGGCTCCTGCAATCTGCCATCAAAATGTTGGCAGGCGAGTTTTGTTTTCCAGGGAAAAGCGCCGTTGTTTGTGTTTGGGTGCCTATGTCTGGGAGTGGCCGGCTGGCTCCTTAGAATCCACGATACGCAGGATGGTTCCCAGACCAGAGGTGGCACCAGTGCCAAGTCGGGCTGGTTTGATAGTACCGAGTGCGTCCTACAATCTGCCATCCAGAAGCGGGACAGCTTGCTTTTGTTTGCCAGGGAAACGGGTCGAGATTTGTGTCTGGGGGCCTATGGCTGGGAGTGACCGGCTAGGTCCTGAAAAGCTAAGGTAGGCAGGATGGTGACCAGACCCATGGTGGCACCAGTGCCAAGTTGGGCTGGTTTGATAGTACCAAGTGGCTCCTGCAATCTGCCATCAAAAAGTTGGCAGGCGAGTTTTGTTTTCCAGGGAAAAGCGCCGTTGTTTGTGTTTGGGGGCCTTTGGCTGGGAGTGGCCGGCTGGCTCCTTAGAATCCACGATACGCAGCATGGTTCCCAGACCAGAGGTGGCACCAGTGCCAAGTCGGGCTGGTTTTATAGTACCAAGTGGTTCCTGCAATCTGCCATCCAGAAGCGGGGCAGCTTACTTTTGTTTGCCAGGGAAACGGGCCGAGGTTTTTGTCTGGGAGCCTATGGCTGGGAGTGACCGCCTGGCTCCTGAAAAGCTACGATAGGCAGGATGGTGACCAGACCCATGGTGGCACCAGTGCCAAGTTGGGCTGATTTGATAGTAGCAAGTGGCTCCTGCAATCTGCCATCAAAAAGTTGTCAGGCGAGTTTTGTTTTCCAGGGAAAAAAGCCGTTTTTTTTGTTTGGGGGCCTGTGGCTGGGAGTGGCCGGCTGGCTCCTTAGAATCCACGATACGCAGAATGGTTCCCAGACCAGAGGTGGCTCCAGTTCCAAGTCGGGCTATTTGATGGTGAAAAGTGGTTCCTGCAATCTGCCATCCAGAAGCGGGGCAGCTTACTTTGGTTTGCCAGGGAAAAGGGCAGAGCATTGTGTCTGGGCGCCTATGGCTGGGAGTGACCGGCTGGCTCCTGAAAAGCTACGATAAGCAGGATGGTGACCAGACCCATGGTGGCACCAGTGCCAAGTTGGGCTGATTTGATAGTACCAAGTGGCTCCTGCAATCTGCTATCAAAAAGTTGGCCGGCGAATTTTGTTTTCCAGGGAAAAGCGCTGTGGTTTGTGTTTGGGGGCCTGTGGCTGGGAGTGGCCGGCTGGATCCTTATAATCCACGATACGCAGCATGGTTCCCAGACCCAAGGTGGCACCAGTGCCAAGTTGGGCTGGTTTGATAGTACCAAGTGGCTCTGGCAATCTGCCATCAAAAAGTTGGCAGACGAGTTTTGTTTTCCAGGGAAAAGCGCCGTTGTTTTTGTTTGGGGGCCTGTGGCTGGGAGTGGCCGGCTGGCTCCTTAGAATCCACGATACGCAGGATGGTGACCAGACCCATGGTGGCACCAGTGCCAAGTCGGGCTGGTTTGATAGTACCAAGTGGCTCCTGGAATCTGCCATCCAGAAGCGGGATAACTTACTTTTGTTTGTCAGGGAAACGGGCCGAGGTTTGTGTCTGGGGGCCTATGGCTGGGAGTGACCGGCTGGCTCCTGAAAAGCTACGATAGGCAGGATGGTGACCAGACCCATGGTGGCACCAGTGCCAAGTTGGTCTGATTTGATAAAACCAAGTGGCTCCTGCAATCTCCCATCAAAAATTGGCAGGAGAGTTTTGTTTTCCAGGGAAAAGCGCCGTTGTTTGTGTTTGGGGGCCTGTGGCTGGGAGTGGCCGGCTGGCTCCTTAGAATCCACGATACGCAGCATGGTATCCAGACCCAAGGTGGCACCAGTGCCAAGTTTTGCTGGTTTGATAGTACCAAGTGGTTCCTGCAATCTGCCATCCAGAAGCAGGGCAGCTTACTTTTGTTTGCCAGGGAAACGGGCCGAGGTTTTTGTCTGGGGGCCTATGGCTGGGAGTGACCGGCTGGCTCCTGAAAAGCTACGATAGGCAGGATGGTGACCAGACCCATGGTGGCACCAGTCCCAAGTTGGGCTGATTTGATAGTACCAAGTGGCTCCTGCAATCTGCCGTCAAAATTTGGCAGGCGAGTTTTGTTTTCCAGGGAAAAGCGCCGTTGTTTGTGTTTGGGGGCCTGTGGCTGGGAGTGGCCGGCTGGCTCCTTAGAATCCACGATACGCAGGATGGTTCCCAGACCTGAGGTGGCACCAGTGCCAAGTCGGGCTGGTTTGATAGTACTAAATAGCTCCTGCAATCTGCCATGCAGAAGCGGGGCAGCTTACTTTTGTTTGCCAGGGAAACGGGCCGAGGTTTTTGTCTGGGGGCCTATGGCTGCGAGTGACCGTCTGGCTCCTGAAAAGCTACGATAGGCAGGATGGTGAGCAGACCCATGGTGGCACCAGTGCCAAGTTGAGCTGGTTTGATAGTACCAAGTGGCTCCTGCAATCTGCCATCAAAAAGTTGGCAGGCGAGTTTTGTTTTCCAGGGAAAAGCGCCGTTGTTTGTGTTTGGGTGCCTATGGCTGGGAGTGACCGGCTGGCTCCTTAGAATCCACGATACGCACCATAGTTCCCAGACCAGAGGTGGCACCAGTGCCAAGTCGGGCTGGTTTGATAGTACCAAGTGCGTCCTACAATCTGCCATCCAGAAGCGGGGCAGCTTACTTTTGTTTGCCAGGGAAACGGGCCGAGCTTTGTGTCTGGGGGCCTATGGCTGGGAGTGACCGGCTGGCTCCTGAAAAGCTACGATAGGCAGGATGGTGACCAGACCCATGGTGGCACCAGTGCCAAGTTGGGCTGATTTGATAGCAGCAAGTGGCTCCTGCAATCTGCCATCAAAATGTCGGCAGGCGGGTTTGTTTTCCAGGGAAAAGCGCTGTGGTTTGTGTTTGGGGGCCTGTGGCTGGGAGTGACCGGCTGGCTCCTTAGAATCCACGATACGCAGGATGGTTCCCAGACCCAAGGTGGCACCAGTGCCAAGTTGGGCTGGTTTGATAGTACCAAGTGGCTCCTGCAATCTGCCATCCAGAAGCGGGGCAGCTTACTTTTGTTTGCCAGGGAAACGGGCCGAGCTTTGTGTCTGGGGGCCTATGGCTGGGAGTGACCGGCTGGCTCCTGAAAAGCTACGATAGGCAGGATGGTGACCAGACCCATGGTGGCACCAGTGTCAAGTTGGGCTGGTTTGATAGTACCAAGTGGCTCCTGCAATCTGCCATCAAAAATTTGGCAGGCGAGTTTTGTTTTCCAGGGAAAAGCGCCGTTGTTTTTGTTTGGGGGCCTGTGGCTGGGAGTGGACGGATGGCTCCTTAGAATCCACGATACGCAGCATAGTTCCCAGACCAGAGGTGGCACCAGTGCCAAGTCGGGCTGGTTTGATAGTACCAAGTGGCTCCTGCAATCTGCCATCCAGAAGCGGGGTAGCTTACTTTTGTTTGCCAGGGAAACGGGCCGAGCTTTGTGTCTGGGGGCCTATGGCTGGGAGTGACCGGCTGGCTCCTGAAAAGCTAAGATAGGCAGGATGGTGACCAGACCCATGGTGGCACCAGTGTCAAGTTGGGCTGGTTTGATAGTACCAAGTGGCTCCTGCAATCTGCCATCAAAAATTTGGCAGGCGAGTTTTGTTTTCCAGGGAAAAGCGCCGTTGTTTTGGTTTGGGGGCCTGTGACTGGGAGTGGCCGGCTGGCTCCTTAGAATCCACGATACGCAGCATGGTTCCCAGACCAGAGGTGGCACCAGTGCCAAGTCGGGCTGGTTTTATAGTACCAAGTGGTTCCTGCAATCTGCCATCCAGAAGCGGGGTAGCTTACTTTGGTTTGCCAGGGAAAAAGGCAGAGCATTGTGTCTGGGCGCCTATGGCTGGGAGTGACCGGCTGGCTCCTGAAAAGCTACGATAAGCAGGATGGTGACCAGACCCATGGTGGCACCAGTGCCAAGTTGGGCTGGTTTGATAGTACCAAGTGGCTCCTGCAATCTGCCATCAAAAAGTTGGCCGGCGAATTTTGTTTTCCAGGGAAAAGCGCTGTGGTTTGTGTTTGGGGGCCTGTGGCTGGGAGTGGCCGGCTGGCTCCTTATAATCCACGATACGCAGCATGGTTCCCAGACCCAAGGTGGCACCAGTGCCAAGTCGGGCTGGTTTTATAGTACCAAGTGGTTCCTGCAATCTGCCATCCAGAAGCGGGGCAGCTTACTTTGGTTTGCCAGGGAAACGGGCCGAGGTTTGTGTCTGGGCGCCTATGGCTGGGAGTGACCGGCTGGCTCCTGAAAAGCTAAGATAGGCAGGATGGTGACCAGACCCATGGTGGCACCAGTGTCAAGTTGGGCTGGTTTGATAGTACCAAGTGGCTCCTGCAATCTGCCATCAAAAATTTGGCAGGCGAGTTTTGTTTTCCAGGGAAAAGCGCCGTTGTTTTTGTTTGGGGGCCTGTGGCTGGGAGTGGCCGGCTGGCTCCTTAGAATCCACGATACGCAGCATGGTTCCCAGACCAGAGGTGGCACCAGTGCCAAGTTGGGCTGCTTTTATAGTACCAAGTGGTTCCTGCAATCTGCCATCCAGAAGCGGGGCAGCTTACTTTGGTTTGCCAGGGAAAAGGGCAGAGCATTGTGTCTGGGCGCCTATGGCTGGGAGTGACCGGCTGGCTCCTGAAAAGCTACGATAGGCAGGATGGTGAGCAGACCCATGGTGGCACCAGTGCCAAGTTGAGCTGGTTTGATAGCAGCAAGTGGCTCCTGCAATCTGCCATCAAAATGTCGGCAGGCGGGTTTGTTTTCCAGGGAAAAGCGCTGTGGTTTGTGTTTGGGGGCCTGTGGCTGGGAGTGACCGGCTGGCTCCTTAGAATCCACGATACGCACCATAGTTCCCAGACCAGAGGTGGCACCAGTGCCAAGTCGGGCTGGTTTGATAGTACCAAGTGGCTCCTGCAATCTGCCATCCAGAAGCGGGGCAGCTTACTTTTGTTTGCCAGGGAAACGGGCCGAGCTTTGTGTCTGGGGGCCTATGGCTGGGAGTGACCGGCTGGCTCCTGAAAAGCTAAGATAGGCAGGATGGTGACCAGACCCATGGTGGCACCAGTGTCAAGTTGGGCTGGTTTGATAGTACCAAGTGGCTCCTGCAATCTGCCATCAAAAATTTGGCAGGCGAGTTTTGTTTTCCAGGGAAAAGCGCCGTTGTTTTTGTTTGGGGGCCTGTGACTGGGAGTGGCCGGCTGGCTCCTTAGAATCCACGATACGCAGCATGGTTCCCAGACCAGAGGTGGCACCAGTGCCAAGTCGGGCTGGTTTTATAGTACCAAGTGGTTCCTGCAATGTGCCATCCAGAAGCGGGGTAGCTTACTTTGGTTTGCCAGGGAAAAAGGCAGAGCATTGTGTCTGGGCGCCTATGGCTGGGAGTGACCGGCTGGCTCCTGAAAAGCTACGATAAGCAGGATGGTGACCAGACAAATGGTGGCACCAGTGCCAAGTTGGGCTGGTTTGATAGTACCAAGTGGCTCCTGCAATCTGCCATCAAAAAGTTGGCCGGCGAATTTTGTTTTCCAGGGAAAAGCGCTGTGGTTTGTGTTTGGGGGCCTGTGGCTGGGAGTGGCCGGCTGGCTCCTTATAATCCACGATACGCAGCATGGTTCCCAGACCCAAGGTGGCACCAGTGCCAAGTCGGGCTGGTTTGATAGTACCAAGTGGCTCTGGCAATCTGCCATCAAAAAGTTGGCAGACGAGTTTTGTTTTCCAGGGAAAAGCGCCGTTGTTTTTGTTTGGGGACCTGTGGCTGGGAGTGGACGGATGGCTAATTAGAATCCACGAGAGGCAGGATGGTGACCAGACCCATGGTGGCACCAGTGCCAAGTCGGGCTGGTTTGATAGTACCAAGTGGCTCCTGGAATCTGCCATCCAGAAGCGGGATAACTTACTTTTGTTTGTCAGGGAAACGGGCCGAGGTTTGTGTCTGGGGGCCTATGGCTGGGAGTGACCGGCTGGCTCCTGAAAAGCTACGATAGGCAGGATGGTGACCAGACCCATGGTGGCACCAGTGCCAAGTTGGTCTGATTTGATAAAACCAAGTGGCTCCTGCAATCTCCCATCAAAAATTGGCAGGAGAGTTTTGTTTTCCAGGGAAAAGCGCCGTTGTTTGTGTTTGGGGGCCTGTGGCTGGGAGTGGCCGGCTGGCTCCTTAGAATCCACGATACGCAGCATGGTATCCAGACCCAAGGTGGCACCAGTGCCAAGTTTTGCTGGTTTGATAGTACCAAGTGGTTCCTGCAATCTGCCATCCAGAAGCAGGGCAGCTTACTTTTGTTTGCCAGGGAAACGGGCCGAGGTTTTTGTCTGGGGGCCTATGGCTGGGAGTGACCGGCTGGCTCCTGAAAAGCTACGATAGGCAGGATGGTGACCAGACCCATGGTGGCACCAGTCCCAAGTTGGGCTGATTTGATAGTACCAAGTGGCTCCTGCAATCTGCCGTCAAAATTTGGCAGGCGAGTTTTGTTTTCCAGGGAAAAGCGCCGTTGTTTGTGTTTGGGGGCCTGTGGCTGGGAGTGGCCGGCTGGCTCCTTAGAATCCACGATACGCAGGATGGTTCCCAGACCTGAGGTGGCACCAGTGCCAAGTCGGGCTGGTTTGATAGTACTAAATAGCTCCTGCAATCTGCCATGCAGAAGCGGGGCAGCTTACTTTTGTTTGCCAGGGAAACGGGCCGAGGTTTTTGTCTGGGGGCCTATGGCTGCGAGTGACCGTCTGGCTCCTGAAAAGCTACGATAGGCAGGATGGTGAGCAGACCCATGGTGGCACCAGTGCCAAGTTGAGCTGGTTTGATAGTACCAAGTGGCTCCTGCAATCTGCCATCAAAAAGTTGGCAGGCGAGTTTTGTTTTCCAGGGAAAAGCGCCGTTGTTTGTGTTTGGGTGCCTATGGCTGGGAGTGGCCGGCTGGCTCCTTAGAATCCACGATACGCACCATAGTTCCCAGACCAGAGGTGGCACCAGTGCCAAGTCGGGCTGGTTTGATAGTACCAAGTGCGTCCTACAATCTGCCATCCAGAAGCGGGGCAGCTTACTTTTGTTTGCCAGGGAAACGGGCCGAGCTTTGTGTCTGGGGGCCTATGGCTGGGAGTGACCGGCTGGCTCCTGAAAAGCTACGATAGGCAGGATGGTGACCAGACCCATGGTGGCACCAGTGCCAAGTTGGGCTGATTTGATAGCAGCAAGTGGCTCCTGCAATCTGCCATCAAAATGTCGGCAGGCGGGTTTGTTTTCCAGGGAAAAGCGCTGTGGTTTGTGTTTGGGGGCCTGTGGCTGGGAGTGACCGGCTGGCTCCTTAGAATCCACGATACGCAGGATGGTTCCCAGACCCAAGGTGGCACCAGTGCCAAGTTGGGCTGGTTTGATAGTACCAAGTGGCTCCTGCAATCTGCCATCCAGAAGCGGGGCAGCTTACTTTTGTTTGCCAGGGAAACGGGCCGAGCTTTGTGTCTGGGGGCCTATGGCTGGGAGTGACCGGCTGGCTCCTGAAAAGCTACGATAGGCAGGATGGTGACCAGACCCATGGTGGCACCAGTGTCAAGTTGGGCTGGTTTGATAGTACCAAGTGGCTCCTGCAATCTGCCATCAAAAATTTGGCAGGCGAGTTTTGTTTTCCAGGGAAAAGCGCCGTTGTTTTTGTTTGGGGGCCTGTGGCTGGGAGTGGCCGGCTGGCTCCTTAGAATCCACGATACGCAGCATGGTTCCCAGACCAGAGGTGGCACCAGTGCCAAGTTGGGCTGGTTTTATAGTACCAAGTGGTTCCTGCAATCTGCCATCCAGAAGCGGGGCAGCTTACTTTGGTTTGCCAGGGAAAAGGGCAGAGCATTGTGTCTGGGCGCCTATGGCTGGGAGTGACCGGCTGGCTCCTGAAAAGCTACGATAGGCAGGATGGTGAGCAGACCCATGGTGGCACCAGTGCCAAGTTGAGCTGGTTTGATAGTACCAAGTGGCTCCTGCAATCTGCCATCAAAAAGTTGGCAGGCGAGTTTTGTTTTCCAGGGAAAAGCGCCGTTGTTTGTGTTTGGGTGCCTATGGCTGGGAGTGGCCGGCTGGCTCCTTAGAATCCACGATACGCACCATAGTTCCCAGACCAGAGGTGGCACCAGTGCCAAGTCGGGCTGGTTTGATAGTACCAAGTGCGTCCTACAATCTGCCATCCAGAAGCGGGGCAGCTTACTTTTGTTTGCCAGGGAAACGGGCCGAGCTTTGTGTCTGGGGGCCTATGACTGGGAGTGACCGGCTGGCTCCTGAAAAGCTACGATAGGCAGGATGGTGACCAGACCCATGGTGGCACCAGTGCCAAGTTGGGCTGATTTGATAGCAGCAAGTGGCTCCTGCAATCTGCCATCAAAATGTCGGCAGGCGGGTTTGTTTTCCAGGGAAAAGCGCTGTGGTTTGTGTTTGGGGGCCTGTGGCTGGGAGTGACCGGCTGGCTCCTTAGAATCCACGATACGCAGGATGGTTCCCAGACCCAAGGTGGCACCAGTGCCAAGTTGGGCTGGTTTGATAGTACAAAGTCGCTCCTGCAATCTGCCATCCAGAAGCGGGGCAGCTTACTTTTGTTTGCCAGGGAAACGGGCCGAGCTTTGTGTCTGGGGGCCTATGGCTGGGAGTGACCGGCTGGCTCCTGAAAAGCTAAGATAGGCAGGATGGTGACCAGACCCATGGTGGCACCAGTGTCAAGTTGGGCTGGTTTGATAGTACCAAGTGGCTCCTGCAATCTGCCATCAAAAATTTGGCAGGCGAGTTTTGTTTTCCAGGGAAAAGCGCCGTTGTTTTTGTTTGGGGGCCTGTGGCTGGGAGTGGCCGGCTGGCTCCTTAGAATCCACGATACGCAGCATGGTTCCCAGACCAGAGGTGGCACCAGTGCCAAGTCGGGCTGGTTTTATAGTACCAAGTGGTTCCTGCAATCTGCCATCCAGAAGCGGGGCAGCTTACTTTGGTTTGCCAGGGAAAAGGGCAGAGCATTGTGTCTGGGCGCCTATGGCTGGGAGTGACCGGCTGGCTCCTGAAAAGCTACGATAAGCAGGATGGTGACCAGACCCATGGTGGCACCAGTGCCAAGTTGGGCTGGTTTGATAGTACCAAGTGGCTCCTGCAATCTGCCATCCAGAAGCGGGATAACTTACTTTTGTTTGTCAGGGAAACGGGCCGAGGTTTGTGTCTGGGGGCCTATGGCTGGGAGTGACCGGCTGGCTCCTGAAAAGCTACGATAGGCAGGATGGTGACCAGACCCATGGTGGCACCAGTGCCAAGTTGGTCTGATTTGATAAAACCAAGTGGCTCCTGCAATCTCCCATCAAAAACTTGGCAGGAGAGTTTTGTTTTCCAGGGAAAAGCACCGTTGTTTGTGTTTGGGGGCCTGTGGCTGGGAGTGGCCGGCTGGCTCCTTAGAATCCACGATACGCAGCATGGTATCCAGACCCAAGGTGGCACCAGTGCCAAGTTTTGCTGGTTTGATAGTACCAAGCGGTTCCTGCAATCTGCCATCCAGAAGCAGGGCAGCTTACTTTTGTATGCCAGGGAAACGGGCCTAGGTTTTTGTCTGGGGGCCTATGGCTGGGAGTGACCGGCTGGCTCCTGAAAAGCTACGATAGGCAGGATGGTGACCAGACCCATGGTGGCACCAGTCCCAAGTTGGCCTGATTTGATAGTACCAAGTGGCTCCTGCAATCTGCCGTCAAAATTTGGCAGGCGAGTTTTGTTTTCCAGGTAAAAGCGCCGTTGTTTGTGTTTGGGCGCCTGTGGCTGGGAGTGGCCGGCTGGCTCCTTAGAATCCACGATACGCAGGATGGTTCCCAGACCTGAGGTGGCACCAGTGCCAAGTCGGGCTCGTTTGATAGTACTAAATAGCTCCTATAATCTGCCATGCAGAAGCGGGGCAGCTTACTTTTGTTTGCGAGGGAAACGGGACGAGGTTTGTGTCTGGGGGCCTATGGCTGCGAGTGACCGTCTGGCTCCTGAAAAGCTACGATAGGCAGGATGGTGAGCAGACCCATGGTGGCACCAGTGCCAAGTTGAGCTGGTTTGATAGTACCAAGTGGCTCCTGCAATCTGCCATCAAAAAGTTGGCAGGCGAGTTTTGTTTTCCAGGGAAAAGCGCCGTTGTTTGTGTTTGGGTGCCTATGGCTGGGAGTGGCCGGCTGGCTCCTTAGAATTCACGATACGCACCATGGTTCCCAGACCAGAGGTGGCACCAGTGCCAAGTCGGGCTGGTTTGATAGTACCAAGTGCGTCCTACAATCTGCCATCCAGAAGCGGGGCAGCTTACTTTTGTTTGCCAGGGAAACGGGCCGAGGTTTTTGTCTGGGGGCCTATGGCTGGGAGTGACCGGCTGGCTCCTGAAAAGCTACGATAGGCAGGATGGTGACCAGACCCATGGTGGCACCAGTGCCAAGTTGGGCTGATTTGATAGTAGCAAGTGGCTCCTGCAATCTGCCATCAAAATGTCGGCAGGCGGGTTTTGTTTTCCAGGGAAAAGCGCTGTGGTTTGTGTTTGGGGGCCTGTGGCTGGGAGTGACCGGCTGGCTCCTTAGAATCCACGATACGCAGGATGGTTCCCAGACCGAAGGTGGCACCAGTGCCAAGTTGGGCTGGTTTGATAGTACAAAGTGGCTCCTGCAATCTGCCATCCAGAAGCGGGGTAGCTTACTTTTGTTTGCCAGGGAAACGGGCCGAGGTTTGTGTCTCGGGGCCTATGGCTGAGAGTGACCGGCTGGCTCCTGAAAAGCTACGATAGGCAGGATGTTGACCAGACCCATGGTGGCACCAGTGCCAAGTTGGGCTGGTTTGATAGTACCAAGTGGCTCCTGCAATCTGCCATCAAAAAGTTGGCAGGCGAGTTTGTTATCCAGGGAAATGCGCCGTTGTTTGTGTTTGGGGGCCTGTGGCTGGGAGTGGCCGGCTGGCTCCTTAGAATCCACGATACGCAGCATGGTTCCCAGACCAGAGGTGGCACCAGTGCCAAGTCGGGCTGCTTTGATGGTGCAAAGTGGCTCCTGCAATGTGCCATCCAGAAGCGGGGTAGCTTATTTTTCTTTGCCAGGGAAACGGGCCGAGGTTTTTGTCTGGGGGCCTATGGCTTGGAGTGACCGGCTGGCTCCTGAAAAGCTACGATAGGCAGGATGGTGACCAGACCCATGGTGGCACCAGTGCCAAGTTGGGCTGGTTTGATAGTACCAAGTGGCTCCTGCAATCTGCCATCAAAATGTTGGCAGGCGAGTTTTGTTTTCCAGGGAAAAGCGCCGTTGTTTGTGTTTGGGGGCCTGTGGCTGGGAGTGGCCGGCTGGCTGCTTAGAATCCACGATACGCAGGATGGTTCCCAGACCAGAGGTGGCACCAGTGCCAAGTCGGGCTGGTTTGATAATACCTAGTGGATCCTGCAATCTGCCATCCAGAAGCGGGACAGCTTACTTTTGTTTGCCAGGGAAACGGGCCGAGCTTTGTGTCACGGGGCCTCTGGCTGGGAGTGACCGTCTAGGTCCTGAAAAGCTACGATAGGCAGGATGGTGACCAGACCCATGGTGGCACCAGTGCCAAGTTGGGCTGGTTTGATAGTACCAAGTGGCTCCTGCAATCTGCCATCAAAAAGTTGGCAGGCGAGTTTTGTTTTCCAGGGAAAAGCGCCGTTGTTTGTGTTTGGAGGCCTGTGGCTGGGAGTGGCCGGCTTGCTAATTGGAATCCACGATACACAGCATGGTTCCCAGACCAGAGGTGGCACCAGTGCCAAGTTGGGCTGGTTTGATGGTGCAAAGTGGCTCCTGCAATCTGCCATCCAGAAGCGGGGCAGCTTACTTTTGTTTGCCAGGGAAACGGGCCGAGGTTTTTCTCTGGGGGCCTATGGCTGGGAGTGACCGGCTGGCGCCTGAACACCTACGATAGGCAGGATGGTGACCAGACCCATGGTGGCACCAGTGCCAAGATGGGCTGATTTGATAGTAGCAAGTGGCTCCTGCAATCTGCCATCAAAATGTTGGCAGGCGAGTTTGTTTTCCAGGGAAAAGCGCCGTTGTTTGTGTTTGGGGGCCTGTGGCTGGGAGTGGACGGATGGCTCCTTAGAATCCACGATACGCAGCATGGTTCCCAGACCAGAGGTGGCACCAGTGCCAAGTCGGGCTGGTTTGATAGTACCAAGTGGCTCCGGAAATCTGCCATCCAGAAGCGGGGCAGCTTACTTTTGTTTGCCAGGGAAACGGGCCGAGCTTTGTGTCTGGGCGCCTATGGCTGGGAGTGACCTGCTAGGTCCTGAAAAGCTACGATAGGCAGGATGGTGACCAGACCCATGGTGGCACCAGTGCCAAGTTGGGCTGATTTGACAGTACCAAGTGGCTCCTGCAATCTGCCATCTAAAAGTTGGCAGGCGAGTTTTGTTTTCCAGGGAAAAGCGCCGTTGTTTGTGTCTGGGGGCCTGTGGCTGGAGTGGCCGGCTGGCTCCTTAGAATCCACGATACGCAGCATGGTTCCCAGACCTGAGGTGGCACCAGTGCCAAGTCGGGCTAGTTTGATGGTGCAAAGTGGCTCCTGCAATCTGCCATTCAGAAGCGGGGTAGCTTACTTTTGTTTGCCAGGGAAACGGGCCGAGGTTTTTCTCTGGGGGCCTATGGCAGGGAGGGACCGGCTGGCTCCTGAAAAGCTACGATAGGCAGGATGGTGACCAGACCCATGGTGGCACCAGTGCCAAGTTGGGCTGATTTGATAGTAGCAAGTGGCTCCTGCAATCTGCCATCAAAATATTGGCAGGCGAGTTTTGTTTTCCAGGGAAAAGCGCCGTTGTTTGTGTTTGGGGGCCTGTGGCTGGGAGTGACCGGCTGGCTCCTTAGAATCCACGATACGCAGGATGGTTCCCAGACCTGAGGTGGCACCAGTGCCAAGTCGGGCTGGTTTGATAGTACCAAGTGGTTCCTGCAATCTGCCATCCAGAAGCGGGGAAGCTTACTTTGTTTGCCAGGGAAACGGGCCGAGCTTTTTGTCTGGGCGCCTATGGCTTGGAGTGACCGGCTAGGTCCTGAAAAGCTACGATAGGCAGGATGGTGACCAGATCCATGGTGGCACCAGTGCCAAGTCGGGCTGGTTTGATAGTACCAAGTGGCTCCTGCAATCTGCCATCAAAATGTTGGCAGGCGAGTTTTGTTTTCCAGGGAAAAGCGCCGTTGTTTGTGTTTGGGGGCCTGTGGCTGGGAGTGGACGGATGGCTCCTTAGAACCACGATACGCAGGATGGTTCCCAGACCAGAGGTGGCACCAGTGCCAAGTCGGGCTGGTTTGATAGTACCAAGTTGTTCCTGCAATCTGCCATCCAGAAGCGGGGCAGCTTACTTTTGTATGCCAGGGAAACGGGCCGAGGTTTTTGTCTGGGGGCCTATAGCTGGGAGTGACCGTCTGGCTCCTGAAAAGCTACGATAGGCAGGATGGTGACCAAACGCATGGTGGCACCAGTGCCAAGTTGGGCTGATTTGATAGTACCAAGTGGCTCCTGCAATCTGCCATCAAAATGTTGGCAGGCGAGTTTTGTTTTCCAGGGAAAAGCGCCGTTGTTTGTGTTTGGGGGCCTGTGGCTGGGAGTGGCCGGCTGGCTGCTAGGAATCCACGATACGCAGGATGGTTCCCAGACCAGAGGTGGCACCAGTGCCAAGTCGGGCTGGTTTGATACTACTAAGTGCGTCCTGCAATCTGCCATCCAGAAGCGGGGCAGCTTACTTTTGTTTGCCAGGGAAACGGGCCGAGGTTTGTGTCTGGGGGTTTATGGCTGCGAGTGACCGGCTGGCTCCTGAAAAGCTACGATAGGCAGGATGGTGACCAGACCCATGGTGGCACCAGTGCCAAGTTGGGCTGGTTTGATAGTACCAAGTGGCTCCTGCAATCTGCCATCAAAAAGTTGGCAGGCGAGTTTTGTTTTCCAGGGAAAAGCGCCGTTGTTTGTGTTTGGGGGCCTGTGTCTGGGAGTGGACGGATGGCTCCTTAGAATCCACGATACGCAGCATGGTTCCCAGACCAGAGGTGGCACCAGTGCCAAGTCGGGCTAGTTTGATGGTGCAATGTGGCTCCTGCAATCTGCCATCCAGAAGCGGGGTAGCTTACTTTTGTTTGCCAGGGAAACGGGCCGAGGTTTGTGTCTGGGGGCCTATGGCTGGGAGTGACCGGCTGGCTCCTGAAAAGCTACGATAGGCAGGATGGTGACCAGACCCATGGTGGCACCAGTGCCAAGTTGGGCTGATTTGATAGTACCAAGTGGCTCCTGCAATCTGCCATGAAAAAGTTGGCAGGCGAGTTTTGTTTTCCAGGGAAAAGCGCCGTTGTTTCTGTTCGGGGGCCTGTGGCTGGGAGTGGCCGGCTGGCTCCTTAGAATCCACGATACGCGGCATGGTTCCCAGACCAGAGGTGGCACCAGTGCCAAGTTTTGCTGGTTTGATAGTACCAAGTGGTTCCTGCAATCTGCCATCCAGAAGCGGGGCAGCTTACTTTTGTTTGCCAGGGATACGGGCCGAGGTTTGTGTCTCAGGGCCTATGGCTGGGAGTGACCGCCTGGCTCCTGAAAAGCTACGATAGGCAGGATGGTGACCAGACCCATGGTGGCACCAGTGCCAAGTGTGGCTGGTTTGATAGTACCAAGTGGCTCCTGCAATCTGCCATCAAAAAGTTGGCAGGCGAGTTTGTTATCCAGGGAAAAGCGCCGTTGTTTGTCTTTGGGGGCCTGTGGCAGGGAGTGGCCGGCTGGCTCCTTAGAATCCACGATACGCAGGATGGTTCCCAGACCAGAGGTGGCACCAGTGCCAAGTTGGGCTGGTTTGATGGTGAAAAGTGGCTCCTGCAATCTGCCATCCAGAAGCGGGATAACTTACTTTTGTTTGCCAGGGAAACGGGCCGAGGTTTTTGTCTGGGGGCCTATGGCTGGGAGTGACCGGCTGGCTCCTGAAAAGCTACGATAGGCAGGATGGTGACCAGACCCATGGTGGCACCAGTGCCAAGTCGGGCTGGTTAGATAGTACTAAATAGCTCCTGCAATCTGCCATGCAGAAGCGGGGCAGCTTACTTTTGTTTGCCAGGGAAACGGGCCGAGGTTTTTGTCTGGGGGCCTATGGCTGCGAGTGACCGTCTGGCTCCTGAAAAGCTACGATAGGCAGGATGGTGAGCAGACCCATGGTGGCACCAGTGCCAAGTTGAGCTGGTTTGATAGTACCAAGTGGCTCCTGCAATCTGCCATCAAAAAGTTGGCAGGCGAGTTTTGTTTTCCAGGGAAAAGCGCCGTTGTTTGTGTTTGGGTGCCTATGGCTGGGATTGGCCGGCTGGCTCCTTAGAATCCACGATACGCACCATAGTTCCCAGACCAGAGGTGGCACCAGTGCCAAGTCGTGCTGGTTTGATAGTACCAAGTGCGTCCTACAATCTGCCATCCAGAAGCGGGGCAGCTTACTTTTGTTTGCCAGGGAAACGGGCCGAGCTTTGTGTATGGGGGCCTATGACTGGGAGTGACCGGCTGCCTCCTGAAAAGCTACGATAGGCAGGATGGTGACCAGACCCATGGTGGCACCAGTGCCAAGTTGGGCTGATTTGATAGCAGAAAGTGGCTCCTGCAATCTGCCATCAAAATGTCGGCAGGCGGGTTTGTTTTCCAGGGAAAAGCGCTGTGGTTTGTGTTTGGGGGCCTGTGGCTGGGAGTGACCGGCTGGCTCCTTAGAATCCACGATACGCAGGATGGTTCCCAGACCCAAGGTGGCACCAGTGCCAAGTTGGGCTGGTTTGATAGTACCAAGTGGCTCCTGCAATCTGCCATCCAGAAGCGGGGCAGCTTACTTTTGTTTGCCAGGGAAACGGGCCGAGCTTTGTGTCTGGGGGCCTATGGCTGGGAGTGACCGGCTGGCTCCTGAAAAGCTAAGATAGGCAGGATGGTGACCAGACCCATGGTGGCACCAGTGCCAAGTTGGGCTGGTTTGATAGTACCAAGTGGCTCCTGCAATCTGCCATCAAAATGTTGGCAGGCGAGTTTTGTTTTCCAGGGAAAAGCGCCGTTGTTTTTGTTTGGGGGCCTGTGGCTGGGAGTGGCCGGCTGGCTCCTTAGAATCCACGATACGCAGCATGGTTCCCAGACCAGAGGTGGCACCAGTGCCAAGTCGGGCTGGTTTTATAGTACCAAGTGGTTCCTGCAATCTGCCATCCAGAAGCGGGGCAGCTTACTTTGGTTTGCCAGGGAAAAGGGCAGAGCATTGTGTCTGGGCGCCTATGGCTGGGAGTGACCGGCTGGCTCCTGAAAAGCTACGATAAGCAGGATGGTGACCAGACCCATGGTGGCACCAGTGCCAAGTTGGGCTGATTTGATAGTAGCAAGTGGCTCCTGCAATCTGCCATCAAAATGTCGGCAGGCGGGTTTTGTTTTCCAGGGAAAAGCGCCGTTGTTTGTGTTTGGGGGCCTGTGTCTGGGAGTGGACGGATGGCTCCTTAGAATCCACGATACGCAGCATGGTTCCCAGACCCAAGGTGGCACCAGTGCCAAGTCGGGCTGGTTTGATAGTACCAAGTGGCTCTGGCAATCTGCCATCAAAAAGTTGGCAGACGAGTTTTGTTTTCCAGGGAAAAGCGCCGTTGTTTTTGTTTGGGGGCCTGTGGCTGGGAGTGGACAGATGGCTAATTAGAATCCACGATAGGCAGGATGGTGACCAGACCCATGGTGGCACCAGTGCCAAGTCGGGCTGGTTTGATAGTACCAAGTGGCTCCTGCAATCTGCCATGAAAAAGTTGGCAGGCGAGTTTTGTTTTCCAGGGAAAAGCGCCGTTGTTTCTGTTTGGGGGCCTGTGGCTGGGAGTGGCCGGCTGGCTCCTTAGAATCCACGATACGCGGCATGGTTCCCAGACCAGAGGTGGCACCAGTGCCAAGTTGGGCTGGTTTGATTGTACCAAGTGGCTCCTGCAATCTGCCATCCAGAAGCGGGGCAGCTTACTTTTGTTTGCCAGGGATACGGGCCGAGGTTTGTGTCTCAGGGCCTATGGCTGGGAGTGACCGCCTGGCTCCTGAAAAGCTACGATAGGCAGGATGGTGACCAGACCCATGGTGGCACCAGTGCCAAGTTGGGCTGGTTTGATAGTACCAAGTGGCTCCTGCAATCTGCCATCAAAAAGTTGGCAGGCGAGTTTTGTTATCCAGGGAAAAGCGCCGTTGTTTGTGTTTGGGGGCCTGTGGCAGGGAGTGGCCGGCTGGCTCCTTAGAATCCACGATACGCAGGATGGTTCCCAGACCAGAGGTGGCACCAGTGCCAAGTTGGGCTGGTTTGATGGTGAAAAGTGGCTCCTGCAATCTGCCATCCAGAAGCGGGATAACTTACTTTTGTTTGCCAGGGAAACGGGCCGAGGTTTGTGTCTGGGGGCCTATGGCTGGGAGTGACCGGCTGGCTCCTGAAAAGCTACGATAGGCAGGATGGTGACCAGACCCATGGTGGCACCAGTGCCAAGTCGGGCTGGTTTGATAGTACTAAATAGCTCCTGCAATCTGCCATGCAGAAGCGGGGCAGCTTACTTTTGTTTGCCAGGGAAACGGGCCGAGGTTTTTGTCTGGGGGCCTATGGCTGCGAGTGACCGTCTGGCTCCTGAAAAGCTACGATAGGCAGGATGGTGACCAGACCCATGGTGGCACCAGTGCCAAGTTGGGCTGGTTTGATAGTACCAAGTGGCTCCTGCAATCTGCCATCAAAAAGTTGGCAGGCGAGTTTTGTTATCCAGGGAAAAGCGCCGTTGTTTGTGTTTGGGGGCCTGTGGCAGGGAGTGGCCGGCTGGCTCCTTAGAATCCACGATACGCAGGATGGTTCCGAGACCAGAGGTGGCACCAGTGCCAAGTTGGGCTGGTTTGATGGTGAAAAGTGGCTCCTGCAATCTGCCATCCAGAAGCGGGATAACTTACTTTTGTTTGCCAGGGAAACGGGCCGAGGTTTGTGTCTGGGGGCCTATGGCTGGGAGTGACCGGCTGGCTCCTGAAAAGCTACGATAGGCAGGATGGTGACCAGACCCATGGTGGCACCAGTGCCAAGTCGGGCTGGTTTGTTAGTACTAAATAGCTCCTGCAATCTGCCATGCAGAAGCGGGGCAGCTTACTTTTGTTTGCCAGGGAAACGGGCCGAGGTTTTTGTCTGGGGGCCTATGGCTGCGAGTGACCGTCTGGCTCCTGAAAAGCTACGATAGGCAGGATGGTGAGCAGACCCATGGTGGCACCAGTGCCAAGTTGAGCTGGTTTGATAGTACCAAGTGGCTCCTGCAATCTGCCATCAAAAAGTTGGCAGGCGAGTTTTGTTTTCCAGGGAAAAGCGCCGTTGTTTGTGTTTGGGTGCCTATGGCTGGGAGTGGCCGGCTGGCTCCTTAGAATCCACGATACGCACCATAGTTCCCAGACCAGAGGTGGCACCAGTGCCAAGTCGGGCTGGTTTGATAGTACCAAGTGCGTCCTACAATCTGCCATCCAGAAGCGGGGCAGCTTGCTTTTGTTTGCCAGGGAAACGGGCCGAGCTTTGTGTCTGGGGGCCTATGACTGGGAGTGACCGGCTGGCTCCTGAAAAGCTACGATAGGCAGGATGGGGACCAGACCCATGGTGGCACCAGTGCCAAGTTGGGCTGATTTGATAGCAGCAAGTGGCTCCTGCAATCTGCCATCAAAATGTCGGCAGGCGGGTTTGTTTTCCAGGGAAAAGCGCTGTGGTTTGTGTTTGGGGGCCTGTGGCTGGGAGTGACCGGCTGGCTCCTTAGAATCCACGATACGCAGGATGGTTCCCAGACCCAAGGTGGCACCAGTGCCAAGTTGGGCTGGTTTGATAGTACCAAGTGGCTCCTGCAATCTGCCATCCAGAAGCGGGGCAGCTTACTTTTGTTTGCCAGGGAAACGGGCCGAGATTTGTGTCTGGGGGCCTATGGCTGGGAGTGACCGGCTGGCTCCTGAAAAGCTAAGATAGGCATGATGGTGACCAGACCCATGGTGGCACCAGTGTCAAGTTGGGCTGGTTTGATAGTACCAAGTGGCTCCTGCAATCTGCCATCAAAAATTTGGCAGGCGAGTGTTGTTTTCCAGGGAAAAGCGCCGTTGTTTTTGTTTGGGGGCCTGTGGCTGGGAGTGGCCGGCTGGCTCCTTAGAATCCACGATACGCAGCATGGTTCCCAGACCAGAGGTGGCACCAGTGCCAAGTCGGGCTGGTTTTATAGTACCAAGTGGTTCCTGCAATCTGCCATCCAGAAGCGGGGCAGCTTACTTTGGTTTGCCAGGGAAAAGGGCAGAGCATTGTGTCTGGGCGCCTATGGCTGGGAGTGACCGGCTGGCTCCTGAAAAGCTACGATAAGCAGGATGGTGACCAGACCCATGGTGGCACCAGTGCCAAGTTGGGCTGATTTGATAGTACCAAGTGGCTCCTGCAATCTGCCATCAATAATTTGGCCGGCGAATTTTGTTTTCCAGGGAAAAGCGCTATGGTTTGTGTTTGGGGGCCTGTGGCTGGGAGTGGCCGGCTGGCTCCTTATAATCCACGATACGCAGGATGGTTCCCAGACCCAAGGTGGCACCAGTGCCAAGTTGGGCTGGTTTGATAGTACCAAGTGGCTCTGGCAATCTGCCATCAAAAAGTTGGCAGACGAGTTTTGTTTTCCAGGGAAAAGCGCCGTTGTTTTTGTTTGGGGGCCTGTGGCTGGGAGTGGACAGATGGCTAATTAGAATCCACGATAGGCAGGATGGTGACCAGACCCATGGTGGCACCAGTGCCAAGTCGGGCTGGTTTGATAGTACCAAGTGGCTCCGGCAATCTGCCATCCAGTAGCGGGATAACTTACTTTTGTTTGTCAGGGAAACGGGCCGAGGTTTGTGTCTGGGGGCCTATGGCTGGGAGTGACCGGCTGGCTCCTGAAAAGCTACGATAGGCAGGATGGTGACCAGACCCATGGTGGCACCAGTGCCAAGTTGGTCTGATTTGATAAAACCAAGTGGCTCCTGCAATCTCCCATCAAAAAGTTGGCAGGAGAGTTTTGTTTTCCAGGGAAAAGCGCCGTTGTTTGTGTTTGGGGGCCTGTGGCTGGGAGTGGCCGGCTGGCTCCTTAGAATCCACGATACGCAGCATGGTATCCAGACCCAAGGTGGCACCAGTGCCAAGTTTTGCTGGTTTGATAGTACCAAGTGGTTCCTGCAATCTGCCATCCAGAAGCAGGGCAGCTTACTTTTGTATGGCAGGGAAACGGGCCGAGGTTTTTGTCTGGGGGCCTATGGCTGGGAGTGACCGGCTGGCTCCTGAAAAGCTACGATAGGCAGGATGGTGACCAGACCCATGGTGGCACCAGTCCCAAGTTGGGCTGATTTGATAGTACCAAGTGGCTCCTGCAATCTGCCATCAAAAAGTTGGCAGGCGAGTTTTGTTTTCCAGGGAAAAGCGCCGTTGTTTGTGTTTGGGCGCCTGTGGCTGGGAGTGGCCGGCTGGCTCCTTAGAATCCACGTTACGCAGGATGGTTCCCAGACCTGAGGTGGCACCAGTGCCAAGTCGGGCTGGTTTGATAGTACTAAATAGCTCCTGCAATCTGCCATGCAGAAGCGGGGCAGCTTACTTTTGTTTGCCAGGGAAACGGGCCGAGCTTTGTGTCTGGGGGCCTATGGCTGGGAGTGACCGGCTGGCTCCTGAAAAGCTACGATAGGCAGGATGGTGACCAGACCCATGGTGGCACCAGTGCCAAGTTGGGCTGATTTGATAGTAGCAAGTGGCTCCTGCAATCTGCCATCAAAATGTCGGCAGGCGGGTTTTGTTTTCCAGGGAAAAGCGCTGTGGTTTGTGTTTGGGGGCCTGTGGCTGGGAGAGACCGGCTGGCTCCTTAGAATCCACGATACGCAGGATGGTTCCCAGACCCAAGGTGGCACCAGTGCCAAGTTGGGCTGGTTTGATAGTACCAAGTGGCTCCTGCAATCTGCCATCCAGAAGCGGGGCAGCTTACTTTTGTTTGCCAGGGAAACGGGCCGAGGTTTGTGTCTGGGGGCCTATGGCTGGGAGTGACCGGCTGGCTCCTGAAAAGCTACGATAGGCAGGATGGTGACCAGACCCATGGTGGCACCAGTGCCAAGTTGGGCTGGTTTGATAGTACCAAGTGGCTCCTGCAATCTGCCATCAAAATGTTGGCAGGCGAGTTTTGTTTTCCAGGGAAAAGCGCCGTTGTTTGTGTTTGGGGGCCTGTGGCTGGGAGTGGCCGGCTGGCTCCTTAGAATCCACGATACGCAGCATGGTTCCCAGACCAGAGGTGGCACCAGTGCCAAGTCGGGCTGGTTTGATGGTGAAAAGTGGCTCCTGCAATCTGCCATCCAGTAGCGGAATAACTTACTTTTGTTTGCCAGGGAAACGGTCCGAGCTTTTTGTCTGGGGGCCTATGGCTGGGAGTGACCGGCTGGCTCCTGAAAAGCTACGATAGGCAGGATGGTGACCAGACCCATGGTGGCACCAGTGTCAAGTTGGGCTGGTTTGATAGTACCCAGTGGCTCCGGCAATCTGCCATCAAAATTTGGCAGGCGAGTTTTGTTTTCCAGGGAAAAGCGCCGTTGTTTTTGTTTGGGGGCCTGTGGCTGGGAGTGGACGGATGGCTAATTAGAATCCACGATACGCAGGATGGTTCCCAGAGCCAAGGTGGCACCAGTGCCAAGTCGGGCTGGTTTGATGGTGCAAAGTGGCTCCTGCAATGTGCCATCCAGAAGCGGGGTAGCTTATTTTTCTTTGCCAGGGAAACGGGCCGAGGTTTTTGTCTGGGGGCCTATGGCTTGGAGTGACCGGCTGGCTCCTGAAAAGCTACGATAGGCAGGATGGTGACCAGACCCATGGTGGCACCAGTGCCAAGTTGGGCTGGTTTGATAGTACCAAGTGGCTCCTGCAATCTGCCATCAAAAAGTTGGCAGGCGAGTTTGTTATCCAGGGAAATGCGCCGTTGTTTGTGTTTGGGGGCCTGTGGCTGGGAGTGGCCGGCTGGCTCCTTAGAATCCACGATACGCAGCATGGTTCCCAGACCAGAGGTGGCACCAGTGCCAAGTCGGGCTGGTTTGATGGTGAAAAGTGGCTCCTGCAATCTGCCATCCAGTAGCGGAATAACTTACTTTTGTTTGCCAGGGAAACGGTCCGAGCTTTTTGTCTGGGGGCCTATGGCTGGGAGTGACCGGCTGGCTCCTGAAAAGCTACGATAGGCAGGATGGTGACCAGACCCATGGTGGCACCAGTGCCAAGTTGGGCTGGTTTGATAGTACCCAGTGGCTCCGTCAATCTGCCATCAAAATTTGGCAGGCGAGTTTTGTTTTCCAGGGAAAAGCGCCGTTGTTTCTGTTTGGGGGCCTGTGGCTGGGAGTGGACGGATGGCTAATTAGAATCCACGATACGCAGGATGGTTCCCAGACCAGAGGTGGCACCAGTGCCAAGTCGGGCTGGTTTGATGGTGCAAAGTGGCTCCTGCAATGTGCCATCCAGAAGCGGGGTAGCTTATTTTCCTTTGCCAGGGAAACGGGCCGAGGTTTTTGTCTGGGGGCCTATGGCTTGGAGTGACCGGCTGGCTCCTGAAAAGCTACGATAGGCAGGATGGTGACCAGACCCATGGTGGCACCAGTGCCAAGTTGGGCTGGTTTGATAGTACCAAGTGGCTCCTGCAATCTGCCATCAAAATGTTGGCAGGCGAGTTTTGTTTTCCAGGGAAAAGCGCCGTTGTTTCTGTTTGGGGGCCTGTGGCTGGGAGTGGCCGGCTGGCTGCTTAGAATCCACGATACGCAGGATGGTTCCCAGACCAGAGGTGGCACCAGTGCCAAGTCGGGCTGGTTTGATAATACCTAGTGGATCCTGCAATCTGCCATCCAGAAGCGGGACAGCTTACTTTTGTTTGCCAGGGAAACGGGCCGAGCTTTGTGTCACGGGGCCTCTGGCTGGGAGTGACCGTCTAGGTCCTGAAAAGCTACGATAGGCAGGATGGTGACCAGACCCATGGTGGCACCAGTGCCAAGTTGGGCTGGTTTGATAGTACCAAGTGGCTCTGGCAATCTGCCATCAAAAAGTTGGCAGACGAGTTTTGTTTGCCAGGGAAAAGCGCCGTTGTTTTTGTTTGGGGGCCTGTGGCTGGGAGTGGCCGGCTGGCTGCTTAGAATCCACGATACGCAGCATGGTTCCCAGACCAGAGGTGGCACCAGTGCCAAGTCGGGCTGGTTTTATAGTACCAAGTGGTTCCTGCAATCTGCCATCCAGAAGCGGGGCAGCTTACTTTGGTTTGCCAGGGAAAAGGGCAGAGCATTGTGTCTGGGCGCCTATGGCTGGGAGTGACCGGCTGGCTCCTGAAAAGCTACGATAAGCAGGATGGTGACCAGACCCATGGTGGCACCAGTGCCAAGTTGGGCTGATTTGATAGTACCAAGTGGCTCCTGCAATCTGCCATCAATAATTTGGGCGGCGAATTTTGTTTTCCAGGGAAAAGCGCTATGGTTTGTGTTTGGGGGCCTGTGGCTGGGAGTGGCCGGCTGGCTCCTTAGAATCCACGATACGCAGCATGGTTCCCAGACCCAAGGTGGCACCAGTGCCAAGTTGGGCTGGTTTGATAGTACCAAGTGGCTCTGGCAATCTGCCATCAAAAAGTTGGCAGACGAGTTTTGTTTTCCAGGGAAAAGCGCCGTTGTTTTTGTTTGGGGGCCTGTGGCTGGGAGTGGACAGATGGCTAATTAGAATCCACGATAGGCAGGATGGTGACCAGACCCATGGTGGCACCAGTGCCAAGTCGGGCTGGTTTGATAGTACCAAGTGGCTCCGGCAATCTGCCATCCAGAAGCGGGATAACTTACTTTTGTTTGTCAGGGAAACGGGCCGAGGTTTGTGTCTGGGGGCCTATGGCTGGGAGTGACCGGCTGGCTCCTGAAAAGCTACGATAGGCAGGATGGTGACCAGACCCATGGTGGCACCAGTGCCAAGTTGGTCTGATTTGATAAAACCAAGTGGCTCCTGCAATCTCCCATCAAAAAGTTGGCAGGAGAGTTTTGTTTTCCAGGGAAAAGCGCCGTTGTTTGTGTTTGGGCGCCTGTGGCTGGGAGTGGCCGGCTGGCTCCTTAGAATCCACGTTACGCAGGATGGTTCCCAGACCTGAGGTGGCACCAGTGCCAAGTCGGGCTGGTTTGATAGTACTAAATAGCTCCTGCAATCTGCCATGCAGAAGCGGGGGAGCTTACTTTTGTTTGCCAGGGAAACGGGCCGAGGTTTGTGTCTGGGGGCCTATGGCTGCGAGTGACCGTCTGGCTCCTGAAAAGCTACGATAGGCAGGATGGTGAGCAGACCCATGGTGGCACCAGTGCCAAGTTGAGCTGGTTTTATAGTACCAAGTGGCTCCTGCAATCTGCCATCAAAAAGTTGGCAGGCGAGTTTTGTTTTCCAGGGAAAAGCGCCGTTGTTTGTGTTTGGGTGCCTATGGCAGGGAGTGGCCGGCTGGCTCCTTAGAATTCACGATACGCACCATGGTTCCCAGACCAGAGGTGGCACCAGTGCCAAGTCGGGCTGGTTTGATAGTACCAAGTGCGTCCTACAATCTGCCATCCAGAAGCGGGGCAGCTTACTTTTGTTTGCCAGGGAAACGGGCCGAGCTTTGTGTCTGGGGGCCTATGGCTGGGAGTGACCGGCTGGCTCCTGAAAAGCTACGATAGGCAGGATGGTGACCAGACCCATGGTGGCACCAGTGCCAAGTTGGGCTGATTTGATAGTAGCAAGTGGCTCCTGCAATCTGCCATCAAAATGTCGGCAGGCGGGTTTTGTTTTCCAGGGAAAAGCGCTGTGGTTTGTGTTTGGGGGCCTGTGGCTGGGAGTGACCGGCTGGCTCCTTAGAATCCACGATACGCAGGATGGTTCCCAGACCCAAGGTGGCACCAGTGCCAAGTTGGGCTGGTTTGATAGTACCAAGTGGCTCCTGCAATCTGCCATCCAGAAGCGGGGCAGCTTACTTTTGTTTGCCAGGGAAACGGGCCGAGGTTTGTGTCTGGGGGCCTATGGCTGCGAGTGACCGGCTGGCTCCTGAAAAGCTACGATAGGCAGGATGGTGACCAGACCCATGGTGGCACCAGTGCCAAGTTGGGCTGGTTTGATAGTACCAAGTGGCTCCTGCAATCTGCCATCAAAAAGTTGGCAGGCGAGTTTGTTATCCAGGGAAATGCGCCGTTGTTTGTGTTTGGGGGCCTGTGGCTGGGAGTGGCCGGCTGGCTCCTTAGAATCCACGATACGCAGCATGGTTCCCAGACCAGAGGTGGCACCAGTGCCAAGTCGGGCTGGTTTGATGGTGAAAAGTGGCTCCTGCAATCTGCCATCCAGTAGCGGAATAACTTACTTTTGTTTGCCAGGGAAACGGTCCGAGCTTTTTGTCTGGGGGCCTATGGCTGGGAGTGACCGGCTGGCTCCTGAAAAGCTACGATAGGCAGGATGGTGACCAGACCCATGGTGGCACCAGTGCCAAGTTGGGCTGGTTTGATAGTACCCAGTGGCTCCGTCAATCTGCCATCAAAATTTGGCAGGCGAGTTTTGTTTTCCAGGGAAAAGCGCCGTTGTTTTTGTTTGGGGGCCTGTGGCTGGGAGTGGACGGATGGCTAATTAGAATCCACGATACGCAGGATGGTTCCCAGACCAGAGGTGGCACCAGTGCCAAGTCGGGCTGGTTTGATGGTGCAAAGTGGCTCCTGCAATGTGCCATCCAGAAGCGGGGTAGCTTATTTTTCTTTGCCAGGGAAACGGGCCGAGGTTTTTGTCTGGGGGCCTATGGCTTGGAGTGACCGGCTGGCTCCTGAAAAGCTACGATAGGCAGGATGGTGACCAGACCCATGGTGGCACCAGTGCCAAGTTGGGCTGGTTTGATAGTACCAAGTGGCTCCTGCAATCTGCCATCAAAATGTTGGCAGGCGAGTTTTGTTTTCCAGGGAAAAGCGCCGTTGTTTCTGTTTGGGGGCCTGTGGCTGGGAGTGGCCGGCTGGCTGCTTAGAATCCACGATACGCAGGATGGTTCCCAGACCAGAGGTGGCACCAGTGCCAAGTCGGGCTGGTTTGATAATACCTAGTGGATCCTGCAATCTGCCATCCAGAAGCGGGACAGCTTACTTTTGTTTGCCAGGGAAACGGGCCGAGCTTTGTGTCACGGGGCCTCTGGCTGGGAGTGACCGTCTAGGTCCTGAAAAGCTACGATAGGCAGGATGGTGACCAGACCCATGGTGGCACCAGTGCCAAGTTGGGCTGGTTTGATAGTACCAAGTGGCTCTGGCAATCTGCCATCAAAAAGTTGGCAGACGAGTTTTGTTTGCCAGGGAAAAGCGCCGTTGTTTTTGTTTGGGGGCCTGTGGCTGGGAGTGGCCGGCTGGCTGCTTAGAATCCACGATACGCAGCATGGTTCCCAGACCAGAGGTGGCACCAGTGCCAAGTCGGGCTGGTTTTATAGTACCAAGTGGTTCCTGCAATCTGCCATCCAGAAGCGGGGCAGCTTACTTTGGTTTGCCAGGGAAAAGGGCAGAGCATTGTGTCTGGGCGCCTATGGCTGGGAGTGACCGGCTGGCTCCTGAAAAGCTACGATAAGCAGGATGGTGACCAGACCCATGGTGGCACCAGTGCCAAGTTGGGCTGATTTGATAGTACCAAGTGGCTCCTGCAATCTGCCATCAATAATTTGGGCGGCGAATTTTGTTTTCCAGGGAAAAGCGCTATGGTTTGTGTTTGGGGGCCTGTGGCTGGGAGTGGCCGGCTGGCTCCTTAGAATCCACGATACGCAGCATGGTTCCCAGACCCAAGGTGGCACCAGTGCCAAGTTGGGCTGGTTTGATAGTACCAAGTGGCTCTGGCAATCTGCCATCAAAAAGTTGGCAGACGAGTTTTGTTTTCCAGGGAAAAGCGCCGTTGTTTTTGTTTGGGGGCCTGTGGCTGGGAGTGGACAGATGGCTAATTAGAATCCACGATAGGCAGGATGGTGACCAGACCCATGGTGGCACCAGTGCCAAGTCGGGCTGGTTTGATAGTACCAAGTGGCTCCGGCAATCTGCCATCCAGAAGCGGGATAACTTACTTTTGTTTGTCAGGGAAACGGGCCGAGGTTTGTGTCTGGGGGCCTATGGCTGGGAGTGACCGGCTGGCTCCTGAAAAGCTACGATAGGCAGGATGGTGACCAGACCCATGGTGGCACCAGTGCCAAGTTGGTCTGATTTGATAAAACCAAGTGGCTCCTGCAATCTCCCATCAAAAAGTTGGCAGGAGAGTTTTGTTTTCCAGGGAAAAGCGCCGTTGTTTGTGTTTGGGCGCCTGTGGCTGGGAGTGGCCGGCTGGCTCCTTAGAATCCACGTTACGCAGGATGGTTCCCAGACCTGAGGTGGCACCAGTGCCAAGTCGGGCTGGTTTGATAGTACTAAATAGCTCCTGCAATCTGCCATGCAGAAGCGGGGGAGCTTACTTTTGTTTGCCAGGGAAACGGGCCGAGGTTTGTGTCTGGGGGCCTATGGCTGCGAGTGACCGTCTGGCTCCTGAAAAGCTACGATAGGCAGGATGGTGAGCAGACCCATGGTGGCACCAGTGCCAAGTTGAGCTGGTTTTATAGTACCAAGTGGCTCCTGCAATCTGCCATCAAAAAGTTGGCAGGCGAGTTTTGTTTTCCAGGGAAAAGCGCCGTTGTTTGTGTTTGGGTGCCTATGGCAGGGAGTGGCCGGCTGGCTCCTTAGAATTCACGATACGCACCATGGTTCCCAGACCAGAGGTGGCACCAGTGCCAAGTCGGGCTGGTTTGATAGTACCAAGTGCGTCCTACAATCTGCCATCCAGAAGCGGGGCAGCTTACTTTTGTTTGCCAGGGAAACGGGCCGAGCTTTGTGTCTGGGGGCCTATGGCTGGGAGTGACCGGCTGGCTCCTGAAAAGCTACGATAGGCAGGATGGTGACCAGACCCATGGTGGCACCAGTGCCAAGTTGGGCTGGTTTGATAGTACCAAGTGGCTCCTGCAATCTGCCATCAAAAAGTTGGCAGGCGAGTTTGTTATCCAGGGAAATGCGCCGTTGTTTGTGTTTGGGGGCCTGTGGCTGGGAGTGGCCGGCTGGCTCCTTAGAATCCACGATACGCAGCATGGTTCCCAGACCAGAGGTGGCACCAGTGCCAAGTCGGGCTGGTTTGATGGTGAAAAGTGGCTCCTGCAATCTGCCATCCAGTAGCGGAATAACTTACTTTTGTTTGCCAGGGAAACGGTCCGAGCTTTTTGTCTGGGGGCCTATGGCTGGGAGTGACCGGCTGGCTCCTGAAAAGCTACGATAGGCAGGATGGTGACCAGACCCATGGTGGCACCCGTGTCAAGTTGGGCTGGTTTGATAGTACCCAGTGGCTCCGGCAATCTGCCATCAAAATTTGGCAGGCGAGTTTTGTTTTCCAGGGAAAAGCGCCGTTGTTTTTGTTTGGGGGCCTGTGGCTGGGAGTGGACGGATGGCTAATTAGAATCCACGATACGCAGGATGGTTCCCAGACCAGAGGTGGCACCAGTGCCAAGTTGGGCTGGTTTGATGGTGCAAAGTGGCTCCTGCAATGTGCCATCCAGAAGCGGGGTAGCTTATTTTTCTTTGCCAGGGAAACGGGCCGAGGTTTTTGTCTGGGGGCCTATGGCTTGGAGTGACCGGCTGGCTCCTGAAAAGCTACGATAGGCAGGATGGTGACCAGACCCATGGTGGCACCAGTGCCAAGTTGGGCTGGTTTGATAGTACCAAGTGGCTCCTGCAATCTGCCATCAAAATGTTGGCAGGCGAGTTTTGTTTTCCAGGGAAAAGCGCCGTTGTTTCTGTTTGGGGGCCTGTGGCTGGGAGTGGCCGGCTGGCTCCTTAGAATCCACGATACGCAGGATGTTTCCCAGACCAGAGGTGGCACCAGTGCCAAGTCGGGCTGGTTTGATAATACCTAGTGGATCCTGCAATCTGCCATCCAGAAGCGGGACAGCTTACTTTTGTTTGCCAGGGAAACGGGCCGAGCTTTGTGTCACGGGGCCTATGGCTGGGAGTGACCGTCTAGGTCCTGAAAAGCTACGATAGGCAGGATGGTGACCAGACCCGTGGTGGCACCAGTGCCAAGTTGGGCTGGTTTGATAGTACCAAGTGGCTCCTGCAATCTGCCATCAAAAAGTTGGCAGGCGAGTTTTGTTTTCCAGGGAAAAGCGCCGTTGTTTGTGTTTGGAGGCCTGTGGCTGGGAGTGGCCGGCTTGCTAATTGGAATCCACGATACACAGCATGGTTCCCAGACCAGAGGTGGCACCAGTGCCAAGTTGGGCTGGTTTGATGGTGCAAAGTGGCTCCTGCAATCTGCCATCCAGAAGCGGGGCAGCTTACTTTTGTTTGCCAGGGAAACGGGCCGAGGTTTTTCTCTGGGGGCCTATGGCTGGGAGTGACCGGCTGGCGCCTGAACACCTACGATAGGCAGGATGGTGACCAGACCCATGGTGGCACCAGTGCCAAGATGGGCTGATTTGATAGTAGCAAGTGGCTCCTGCAATCTGCCATCAAAATGTTAGCAGGCGAGTTTTGTTTTCCAGGGAAAAGCGCCGTTGTTTGTGTTTGGGGGCCTGTGGCTGGGAGTGGACGGATAGCTCCTTAGAATCCACGATACGCAGCATGGTTCCCAGACCAGAGGTGGCACCAGTGCCAAGTCGGGCTGGTTTGATAGTACCAAGTGGCTCCGGAAATCTGCCATCCAGAAGCGGGGCAGCTTACTTTTGTTTGCCAGGGAAACGGGCCGAGCTTTGTGTCTGGGCGCCTATGGCTGGGAGTGACCTGCTAGGTCCTGAAAAGCTACGATAGGCAGGATGGTGACCAGACCCATGGTGGCACCAGTGCCAAGTTGGGCTGATTTGACAGTACCAAGTGGCTCCTGCAATCTGCCATCTAAATGTTGGCAGGCGAGTTTTGTTTTCCAGGGAAAAGCGCCGTTGTTTGTGTCTGGGGGCCTGTGGCTGGAGTGGCCGGCTGGCTCCTTAGAATGAACGATACGCAGGATGGTTCCCAGACCTGAGGTGGCACCAGTGCCAAGTCGGGCTAGTTTGATGGTGCAAAGTGGCTCCTGCAATCTGCCATCCAGAAGCGGGGTAGCTTACTTTTGTTTGCCAGGGAAACGGGCCGAGGTTTTTCTCTGGGGGCCTATGGCAGGGAGGGACCGGCTGGCTCCTGAAAAGCTACGATAGGCAGGATGGTGACCAGACCCATGGTGGCACCAGTGCCAAGTTGGGCTGATTTGATAGTAGCAAGTGGCTCCTGCAATCTGCCATCAAAATATTGGGAGGCGAGTTTTGTTTTCCAGGGAAAAGCGCCGTTGTTTGTGTTTGGGGGCCTGTGGCTGGGAGTGACCGGCTGGCTCCTTAGAATCCACGATACGCAGGATGGTTCCCAGACCCAAGGTGGCACCAGTGCCAAGTCGGGCTGGTTTGATAGTACCAAGTGGTTCCTGCAATCTGCCATCCAGAAGCGGGGCAGCTTACTTTGTTTGCCAGGGAAACGGGCCGAGGTTTTTGTCTGGGCGCCTATGGCTTGGAGTGACCGGCTAGGTCCTGAAAAGCTACGATAGGCAGGATGGTGACCAGATCCATGGTGGCACCAGTGCCAAGTTGGGCTGGTTTGATAGTACCAAGTGGCTCCTGCAATCTGCCATCAAAAAGTTGGCAGGCGAGTTTGTTATCCAGGGAAATGCGCCGTTGTTTGTGTTTGGGGGCCTGTGGCTGGGAGTGGCCGGCTGGCTCCTTAGAATCCACGATACGCAGCATGGTTCCCAGACCAGAGGTGGCACCAGTGCCAAGTCGGGCTGGTTTGATGGTGAAAAGTGGCTCCTGCAATCTGCCATCCAGTAGCGGAATAACTTACTTTTGTTTGCCAGGGAAACGGTCCGAGCTTTTTGTCTGGGGGCCTATGGCTGGGAGTGACCGGCTGGCTCCTGAAAAGCTACGATAGGCAGGATGGTGACCAGACCCATGGTGGCACCAGTGTCAAGTTGGGCTGGTTTGATAGTACCCAGTGGCTCCGGCAATCTGCCATCAAAATTTGGCAGGCGAGTTTTGTTTTCCAGGGAAAAGCGCCGTTGTTTTTGTTTGGGGGCCTGTGGCTGGGAGTGGACGGATGGCTAATTAGAATCCACGATACGCAGGATGGTTCCCAGACCAGAGGTGGCACCAGTGCCAAGTCGGGCTGGTTTGATGGTGCAAAGTGGCTCCTGCAATGTGCCATCCAGAAGCGGGGTAGCTTATTTTTCTTTGCCAGGGAAACGGGCCGAGGTTTTTGTCTGGGGGCCTATGGCTTGGAGTGACCGGCTGGCTCCTGAAAAGCTACGATAGGCAGGATGGTGACCAGACCCATGGTGGCACCAGTGCCAAGTTGGGCTGGTTTGATAGTACCAAGTGGCTCCTGCAATCTGCCATCAAAATGTTGGCAGGCGAGTTTTGTTTTCCAGGGAAAAGCGCCGTTGTTTCTGTTTGGGGGCCTGTGGCTGGGAGTGGCCGGCTGGCTGCTTAGAATCCACGATACGCAGGATGTTTCCCAGACCAGAGGTGGCACCAGTGCCAAGTCGGGCTGGTTTGATAATACCTAGTGGATCCTGCAATCTGCCATCCAGAAGCGGGACAGCTTACTTTTGTTTGCCAGGGAAACGGGCCGAGCTTTGTGTCACGGGGCCTATGGCTGGGAGTGACCGTCTAGGTCCTGAAAAGCTACGATAGGCAGGATGGTGACCAGACCCATGGTGGCACCAGTGCCAAGTTGGGCTGGTTTGATAGTACCAAGTGGCTCCTGCAATCTGCCATCAAAAAGTTGGCAGGCGAGTTTTGTTTTCCAGGGAAAAGCGCCGTTGTTTGTGTTTGGAGGCCTGTGGCTGGGAGTGGCCGGCTTGCTAATTGGAATCCACGATACACAGCATGGTTCCCAGACCAGAGGTGGCACCAGTGCCAAGTTGGGCTGGTTTGATGGTGCAAAGTGGCTCCTGCAATCTGCCATCCAGAAGCGGGGCAGCTTACTTTTGTTTGCCAGGGAAACGGGCCGAGGTTTTTCTCTGGGGGCCTATGGCTGGGAGTGACCGGCTGGCGCCTGAACACCTACGATAGGCAGGATGGTGACCAGACCCATGGTGGCACCAGTGCCAAGATGGGCTGATTTGATAGTAGCAAGTGGCTCCTGCAATCTGCCATCAAAATGTTAGCAGGCGAGTTTTGTTTTCCAGGGAAAAGCGCCGTTGTTTGTGTTTGGGGGCCTGTGGCTGGGAGTGGACGGATAGCTCCTTAGAATCCACGATACGCAGCATGGTTCCCAGACCAGAGGTGGCACCAGTGCCAAGTCGGGCTGGTTTGATAGTACCAAGTGGCTCCGGAAATCTGCCATCCAGAAGCGGGGCAGCTTACTTTTGTTTGCCAGGGAAACGGGCCGAGCTTTGTGTCTGGGCGCCTATGGCTGGGAGTGACCTGCTAGGTCCTGAAAAGCTACGATAGGCAGGATGGTGACCAGACCCATGGTGGCACCAGTGCCAAGTTGGGCTGATTTGACAGTACCAAGTGGCTCCTGCAATCTGCCATCTAAATGTTGGCAGGCGAGTTTTGTTTTCCAGGGAAAAGCGCCGTTGTTTGTGTCTGGGGGCCTGTGGCTGGAGTGGCCGGCTGGCTCCTTAGAATGAACGATACGCAGGATGGTTCCCAGACCTGAGGTGGCACCAGTGCCAAGTCGGGCTAGTTTGATGGTGCAAAGTGGCTCCTGCAATCTGCCATCCAGAAGCGGGGTAGCTTACTTTTGTTTGCCAGGGAAACGGGCCGAGGTTTTTCTCTGGGGGCCTATGGCAGGGAGGGACCGGCTGGCTCCTGAAAAGCTACGATAGGCAGGATGGTGACCAGACCCATGGTGGCACCAGTGCCAAGTTGGGCTGATTTGATAGTAGCAAGTGGCTCCTGCAATCTGCCATCAAAATATTGGGAGGCGAGTTTTGTTTTCCAGGGAAAAGCGCCGTTGTTTGTGTTTGGGGGCCTGTGGCTGGGAGTGACCGGCTGGCTCCTTAGAATCCACGATACGCAGGATGGTTCCCAGACCCAAGGTGGCACCAGTGCCAAGTCGGGCTGGTTTGATAGTACCAAGTGGTTCCTGCAATCTGCCATCCAGAAGCGGGGCAGCTTACTTTGTTTGCCAGGGAAACGGGCCGAGCTTTTTGTCTGGGCGCCTATGGCTTGGAGTGACCGGCTAGGTCCTGAAAAGCTACGATAGGCAGGATGGTGACCAGATCCATGGTGGCACCAGTGCCAAGTTGGGCTGGTTTGATAGTACCAAGTGGCTCCTGCAATCTGCCATCAAAATGTTGGCAGGCGAGTTTTGTTTTCCAGGGAAAAGCGCCGTTGTTTGTGTTTGGGGGCCTGTGGCTGGGAGTGGACGGATGGCTCCTTAGAATCCACGATACGCAGGATGGTTCCCAGACCAGAGGTGGCACCAGTGCCAAGTCGGGCTGGTTTGATAGTACCAAGTTGTTCCTGCAATCTGCCATCCAGAAGCGGGGCAGCTTACTTTTGTATGCCAGGGAAACGGGCCGAGGTTTTTGTCTGGGGGCCTATAGCTGGGAGTGACCGTCTGGCTCCTGAAAAGCTACGATAGGCAGGATGGTGACCAAACGCATGGTGGCACCAGTGCCAAGTTGGGCTGATTTGATAGTACCAAGGGGCTCCTGCAATCTGCCATCAAAATGTTGGCAGGCGAGTTTTGTTTTCCAGGGAAAAGCGCCGTTGTTTTTGTTTGGGGGCCTGTGGCTGGGAGTGGCCGGCTGGCTGCTTAGAATCCACGATACGCAGGATGGTTCCCAGACCAGAGGTGGCACCAGTGCCAAGTCGGGCTGGTTTGATACTACCAAGTGCGTCCTGCAATCTGCCATCCAGAAGCGGGGCAGCTTACTTTTGTTTGCCAGGGAAACGGGCCGAGGTTTGTGTCTGGGGGCCTATGGCTGGGAGTGACCGGCTGGCTCCTGAAAAGCTACGATAGGCAGGATGGTGACCAGACCCATGGTGGCACCAGTGCCAAGTTGGGCTGGTTTGATAGTACCAAGTGGCTCCTGCAATCTGCCATCAAAAAGTTGGCAGGCGAGTTTTGTTTTCCAGGGAAAAGCGCCGTTGTTTGTGTTTGGGGGCCTGTGTCTGGGAGTGGACGGATGGCTCCTTAGAATCCACGATACGCAGCATGGTTCCCAGACCAGAGGTGGCACCAGTGCCAAGTCGGGCTAGTTTGATGGTGCAAAGTGGTTCCTGCAATCTGCCATCCAGAAGCGGGGTAGCTTACTTTTGTTTGCCAGGGAAACGGGCCGAGGTTTGTGTCTGGGGGCCTATGGCTGGGAGTGACCGGCTGGCTCCTGAAAAGCTACGATAGGCAGGATGGTGACCAGATCCATGGTGGCACCAGTGCCAAGTTGGGCTGATTTGATAGTACCAAGTGGCTCCTGCAATCTGCCATGAAAATGTTGGCAGGCGAGTTTTGTTTTCCAGGGAAAAGCGCCGTTGTTTCTGTTTGGGGGCCTGTGGGTGGGAGTGGCCGGCTGGCTCCTTAGAATCCACGATACGCGGCATGGTTCCCAGACCAGAGGTGGCACCAGTGCCAAGTTGGGCTGGTTTGATAGTACCAAGTGCGTCCTGCAATCTGCCATCCAGAAGCGGGGCAGCTTACTTTTGTATGCCAGGGATACGGGCCGAGGTTTGTGTCTCAGGGCCTATGGCTGGGAGTGACCGGCTGGCTCCTGAAAAGCTACGATAGGCAGGATGGTGACCAGACCCATGGTGGCACCAGTGCCAAGTTGGGCTGGTTTGATAGTACCAAGTGGCTCCTGCAATCTGCCATCAAAAAGTTGGCAGGCGAGTTTGTTTTCCAGGGAAAAGCGCTGTTGTTTGTGTTTGGGGGCCTGTGGCAGGGAGTGGCCGGCTGGCTCCTTAGAATCCACGATACGCAGGATGGTTCCCAGACCAGAGGTGGCACCAGTGCCAAGTTGGGCTGGTTTGATGGTGAAAAGTGGCTCCTGCAATCTGCCATCCAGAAGCGGGATAACTTACTTTTCTTTGCCAGGGAAACGGGCCGAGGTTTTTGTCTGGGGGCCTATGGCTGGGAGTGACCGGCTGGCTCCTGAAAAGCTACGATAGGCAGGATGGTGACCAGACCCATGGTGGCACCAGTGCCAAGTTGGGCTGGTTTGATAGTACCAAGTGGCTCCTGCAATCTGCCATCAAAATGTTGGCAGGCGAGTTTTGTTTTCCAGGGAAAAGTGCCGTTGTTTGTGTTTGGGGGCCTGTGGGTGGGAGTGACCGGCTGGCTCCTTAGAATCCACGATACGCGGGATGGTTCCCAGACCAGAGGTCGCACCAGTGCCAAGTCGGGCCAGTTTGATGGTGCAAAGTGGCTCCTGCAATCTGCCATCCAGAAGCGGGGTAGCTTACTTTTGTTTGCCAGGGAAACGGGCCGAGTTTTGTGTCTGGGGGCCTATGGCTGGGAGTGACCGGCTGGCTCCTGAAAAGCTACGATAGGCAGGATGGTGACCAGACCCATGGTGGCACCAGTGCCAAGTTGGGCTGATTTGATAGTACCAAGTGGCTCCTGCAATCTGCCATCAAAAAGTTGGCAGGCGAGTTTTGTTTTCCAGGGAAAAGCGCCGTTTTTTGTGTCTGGGGGCCTGTGGCTGGGAGTGGCCGGCTGGCTCCTTACAATGAACGATACGCAGGATGGTTCCCAGACCTGAGGTGGCACCAGTGCCAAGTCGGGCTAGTTTGATGGTGCAAAGTGGCTCCTGCAATCTGCCATCCAGAAGCGGGGTAGCTTACTTTTGTTTGCCAGGGAAACGGGCCGAGGTTTTTCTCTGGGGGCCTATGGCAGGGAGGGACCGGCTGGCTCCTGAAAAGCTACGATAGGCAGGATGGTGACCAGACCCATGGTGGCACCAGTGCCAAGTTGGGCTGATTTGATAGTAGCAAGTGGCTCCTGCAATCTGCCATCAAAATGTTGGCAGGCGAGTTTTGTTTTCCAGGGAAAAGCGCCGTTGTTTGTGTTTGGTGGCCTGTGGCTGGGAGTGACCGGCTGGCTCCTTAGAATCCACGATACGCAGGATGGTTCCCAGACCCAAGGTGGCACCAGTGCCAAGTTGGGCTGGTTTGATAGTACCAAGTGGTTCCTGCAATCTGCCATCCAGAAGCGGGGCAGCTTACTTTTGTTTGCCAGGGAAACGGGCCGAGGTTTTTCTCTGGGGGCCTATGGCTTGGAGTGACCGGCTAGGTCCTGAAAAGCTACGATAGGCAGGATGGTGACCAGATCCATGGTGGCACCAGTGCCAAGTTGGGCTGGTTTGATAGTACCAAGTGGCTCCTGCAATCTGCCATCAAAAAGTTGGCAGGCGAGTTTTGTTTTCCAGGGAAAAGCGCTGTGGTTTGTGTTTGGGGGCCTGTGGCTGGGAGTGGCCGGCTGGCTCCTTAGAATCCACGATACGCAGGATGGTTCCCAGACCAGAGGTGGCACCAGTGCCAAGTCGGGCTGGTTTGATGGTGAAAAGTGGCTCCTGCAATCTGCCATCCAGAAGCGGGATAACTTACTTTTGTTTGCCAGGGAAACGGGCCAAGGTTTTTGTCTGGGGGCCTATGGCTGGGAGTGACCGGCTGGCTCCTGAAAAGCTACGATAGGCAGGATGGTGACCAGACCCATGGTGGCACCAGTGTCAAGTTGGGCTGGTTTGATAGTACCAAGTGGCTCCGGCAATCTGCCATCAAAATTTGGCAGGCGAGGTTTGTTTTCCAGGGAAAAGCCCCGTTGTTTTTGTTTGGGGGCCTGTGGGTGGGAGTGGCCAGATGGCTAATTATAATCCACGATACGCAGCATGGTTCCCAGACCAGAGGTGGCACCAGTGCCAAGTCGGGCTGGTTTGATACTATCAAGTGCGTCCTGCAATCTGCCATCCAGAAGCGGGGTAGCTTACTTTTGTTTGCCAGGGAAACGGGCCGAGGTTTGTGTCTGGGGGCCTATGGCTGGGAGTGACCGGCTGGCTCCTGAAAAGCTACGATAGGCAGGATGGTGACCAGACCCATGGTGGCACCAGTGCCAAGTTGGGCTGGTTTGATAGTACCAAGTGGCTCCTGCAATCTGCCATCAAAAAATTGGCAGGCGAGTTTTGTTTTCCAGGGAAAAGCGCCGTTGATTTTGTTTGGGGGCCTGTGGGTGGGAGTGGCCGGCTGGCTCCTTAGAATCCACGATACGCAGGATGGTTCCCAGACCAGAGGTGGCACCAGTGCCAAGTCGGGCTAGTTTGATGGTGCAAAGTGGCTCCTGCAATCTGCCATCCAGAAGCGGGGCAGCTTACTTTTGTTTGCCAGGGAAACGGGCCGAGTATTGTTTCTGGGGGCCTATGGCTGCGAGTGACCGGCTGGCTCCTGAAAAGCTACGATAGGCAGGATGGTGACCAGACCCATGGTGGCACCAGTGCCAAGTTGGGCTGATTTGATAGTACCAAGTGGCTCCTGCAATCTGCCATCAAAATGTTGGCAGGCGAGTTTTGTTTTCCAGGGAAAAGCGCCGTTGTTTGTGTTTGGGGGCCTGTGGCTGGGAGTGGACGGATGGCTCCTTAGAACCACGATACGCAGGATGGTTCCCAGACCAGAGGTGGCACCAGTGCCAAGTCGGGCTGGTTTGATAGTACCAAGTGGTTCCTGCAATCTGCCATCCAGAAGCGGGGCAGCTTACTTTTGTATGCCAGGGAAACGGGCCGAGGTTTTTTTCTGGGGGCCTATAGCTGGGAGTGACCGGCTGGCTCCTGAAAAGCTACGATAGGCAGGATGGTGACCAAACGCATGGTGGCACCAGTGCCAAGTTGGGCTGATTTGATAGTACCAAGTGGCTCCTGCAATCTGCCATCAAAATGTTGGCAGGCGAGTTTTGTTTTCCAGGGAAAAGCGCCGTTGTTTGTGTTTGGGGGCCTGTGGCTGGGAGTGGCCGGCTGGCTGCTTAGAATCCACGATACGCAGGATGGTTCCCAGACCCAAGGGGCACCAGTGCCAAGTCGGGCTGGTTTGATACTACCAAGTGCGTCCTGCAATCTGCCATCCAGAAGCGGGGCAGCTTACTTTTGTTTGCCAGGGAAACGGGCCGAGGTTTGTGTCTGGGGGCCTATGGCTGGGAGTGACCGGCTGGCTCCTGAAAAGCTACGATAGGCAGGATGGTGACCAGACCCATGGTGGCACCAGTGCCAAGTTGGGCTGGTTTGATAGTACCAAGTGGCTCCTGCAATCTGCCATCAAAATGTTGGCAGGCGAGTTTTGTTTTCCAGGGAAAAGCGCCGTTGTTTGTGTTTGGGGGCCTGTGGCTGGGAGTGGACGGATGGCTCCTTAGAATCCACGATACACAGCATGGTTCCCAGACCAGAGGTGGCACCAGTGACAAGTCGGGCTGGTTTGATGGTGCAAAGTGGTTCCTGCAATCTGCCATCCAGAAGCGGGGCAGCTTACTTTTGTTTGCCAGGGAACCGGGCCGAGGTTTGTGTCTGGGGGCCTATGGCTGGGAGTGACCGGCTGGCTCCTGAAAAGCTACGATAGGCAGGATGGTGACCAGACCCATGGTGGCACCAGTGCGAAGTTGGGCTGATTTGATAGTACCAAGTGGCTCCTGCAATCTGCCATCAAAAAGTTGTCAGGCGAGTTTTGTTTTCCAGGGAAAAGCGCCGTTGTTTGTGTTTGGGGGCCTGTGGCTGGGAGTGGACGGCTGGCTCCTTAGAATCCACGATACGCAGGATGGTTCCCAGACCAGAGGTGGCACCAGTGCCAAGTTGGGCTGGTTTGATAGTACCAAGTGCGTCCTGCAATCTGCCATCCAGAAGCGGGGCAGCTTACTTTTGTTTGCCAGGGAAACGGGCCGAGGTTTGTGTCTCAGGGCCTATGGCTGGGAGTGACCGGCTGGCTCCTGAAAAGCTACGATAGGCAGGATGGTGACCAGACCCATGGTGGCACCAGTGCCAAGTTGGGCTGGTTTCATAGTACCAAGTGGCTCCTGCAATCTGCCATCAAAATGTTGGCAGGCGAGTTTTGTTTTCCAGGGAAAAGCGCCGTTGTTTGTGTTTGGTGGCCTGTGGCTGGGAGTGACCGGCTGGCTCCTTAGAATCCACGATACGCAGGATGGTTCCCAGACCCAAGGTGGCACCAGTGCCAAGTTGGGCTGGTTTGATAGTACCAAGTGGTTCCTGCAATCTGCCATCCAGAAGCAGGGCAGCTTACTTTTGTTTGCCAGGGAAACGGGCCGAGGTTTTTCTCTGGGGGCCTATGGCTTGGAGTGACCGGCTAGGTCCTGAAAAGCTACGATAGGCAGGATGGTGACCAGATCCATGGTGGCACCAGTGCCAAGTTGGGCTGGTTTGATAGTACCAAGTGGCTCCTGCAATCTGCCATCAAAATGTTGGCAGGCGAGTTTTGTTTTCCAGGGAAAAGCGCCGTTGTTTGTGTCTGGGGGCCTGTGGCTGGGAGTGGCCGGCTGGCTCCTTAGAATCCACGATACGCAGGATGGTTCCCAGACCAGAGGTGGCACCAGTGCCAAGTCGGGCTGGTTTGATGGTGAAAAGTGGCTCCTGCAATCTGCCATCCAGAAGCGGGATAACTTACTTTTGTTTGCCAGGGAAACGGGCCGAGTATTGTTTCTGGGGGCCTATGGCTGCGAGTGACCGGCTGGCTCCTGAAAAGCTACGATAGGCAGGATGGTGACCAGACCCATGGTGGCACCAGTGCCAAGTTGGGCTGATTTGATAGTACCAAGTGGCTCCTGCAATCTGCCATCAAAATGTTGGCAGGCGAGTTTTGTTTTCCAGGGAAAAGCGCCGTTGTTTGTGTTTGGGGGCCTGTGGCTGGGAGTGGACGGATGGCTCCTTAGAACCACGATACGCAGGATGGTTCCCAGACCAGAGGTGGCACCAGTGCCAAGTCGGGCTGGTTTGATGGTGAAAAGTGGCTCCTGCAATCTGCCATCCAGAAGCGGGATGACTTACTTTTGTTTGCCAGGGAAACGGGCCGAGGTTTTTGTCTGGGGGCCTATGGCTGGGAGTGACCGGCTGGCTCCTGAAAAGCTACGATAGGCAGGATGGTGACCAGACCCATGGTGGCACCAGTGCCAAGTTGGGCTGGTTTGATAGTACCAAGTGGCTCCTGCAATCTGCCATCAAAATGTTGGCAGGCGAGTTTTGTTTTCCAGGGAAAAGTGCCGTTGTTTGTGTTTGGGGGCCTGTGGGTGGGAGTGACCGGCTGGCTCCTTAGAATCCACGATACGCGGGATGGTTCCCAGACAAGAGGTCGCACCAGTGCCAAGTCGGGCCAGTTTGATGGTGCAAAGTGGCTCCTGCAATCTGCCATCCAGAAGCGGGGTAGCTTACTTTTGTTTGCCAGGGAAACGGGCCGAGTTTTGTGTCTGGGGGCCTATGGCTGCGAGTGACCGGCTGGCTCCTGAAAAGCTACGATAGGCAGGATGGTGACCAGACCCATGGTGGCACCAGTGCCAAGTTGGGCTGATTTGATAGTACCAAGTGGCTCCTGCAATCTGCCATCAAAATGTTGGCAGGCGAGTTTTGTTTTCCAGGGAAAAGCGCCGTTGTTTGTGTCTGGGGGCCTGTGGCTGGGAGTGGCCGGCTGGCTCCTTACAATGAACGATACGCAGGATGGTTCCCAGACCTGAGGTGGCACCAGTGCCAAGTCGGGCTAGTTTGATGGTGCAAAGTGGTTCCTGCAATCTGCCATCCAGAAGCGGGGCAGCTTACTTTTGTTTGCCAGGGAAACGGGCCGAGGTTTTTCTCTGGGGGCCTATGGCTTGGAGTGACCGGCTAGGTCCTGAAAAGCTACGATAGGCAGGATGGTGACCAGATCCATGGTGGCACCAGTGCCAAGTTGGGCTGGTTTGATAGTACCAAGTGGCTCCTGCAATCTGCCATCAAAATGTTGGCAGGCGAGTTTTGTTTTCCAGGGAAAAGCGCCGTTGTTTGTGTCTGGGGGCCTGTGGCTGGGAGTGGCCGGCTGGCTCCTTAGAATCCACGATACGCAGGATGGTTCCCAGACCAGAGGTGGCACCAGTGCCAAGTCGGGCTGGTTTGATGGTGAAAAGTGGCTCCTGCAATCTGCCATCCAGAAGCGGGGTAGCTTACTTTTGTTTGCCAGGGAAACGGGCCAAGGTTTTGTCTGGGGGCCTATGGCTGGGAGTGACCGGCTGGCTCCTGAAAAGCTACGATAGGCAGGATGGTGACCAGACCCATGGTGGCACCAGTGTCAAGTTGGGCTGGTTTGATAGTACCAAGTGGCTCAGGCAATCTGCCATCAAAATTTGGCAGGCGAGGTTTGTTTTCCAGGGAAAAGCGCCGTTGTTTTTGTTTGGGGGCCTGTGGGTGGGAGTGGCCAGATGGCTAACTAGAATCCACGATACGCAGCATGGTTCCCAGACCTGAGGTGGCACCAGTGCCAAGTCGGGCTGGTTTGATACTATCAAGTGCGTCCTGCAATCTGCCATCCAGAAGCGGGGTAGCTTACTTTTGTTTGCCAGGGAAACGGGCCGAGGTTTGTGTCTGGGGGCCTATGGCTGCGAGTGACCGGCTGGCTCCTGAAAAGCTACGATAGGCAGGATGGTGACCAGACCCATGGTGGCACCAGTGCCAAGTTGGGCTGGTTTGATAGTACCAAGTGGCTCCTGCAATCTGCCATCAAAAAGTTGGCAGGCGAGTTTTGTTTTCCAGGGAAAAGCGCCGTTGTTTGTGTTTGGGGGCCTGTGGCTGGGAGTGGACGGATGGCTCCTTAGAACCACGATACGCAGGATGGTTCCCAGACCAGAGGTGGCACCAGTGCCAAGTCGGGCTGGTTTGATAGTACCAAGTGGTTCCTGCAATCTGCCATCCGGAAGCGGGGCAGCTTACTTTTGTATGCCAGGGAAACGGGCCGAGGTTTTTTTCTGGGGGCCTATGGCTGGGAGTGACCGGCTGGCTCCTGAAAAGCTACGATAGGCAGGATGGTGACCAAACGCATGGTGGCACCAGTGCCAAGTTGGGCTGATTTGATAGTACCAAGTGGCTCCTGCAATCTGCCATCAAAATGTTGGCAGGCGAGTTTTGTTTTCCAGGGAAAAGCGCCGTTGTTTGTGTTTGGGGGCCTGTGGCTGGGAGTGGCCGGCTGGCTGCTTAGAATCCACGATACGCAGGATGGTTCCCAGACCAGAGGTGGCACCAGTGCCAAGTCGGGCTGGTTTGATACTACCAAGTGCGTCCTGCAATCTGCCATCCAGAAGCGGGGCAGCTTACTTTTGTTTGCCAGGGAAACGGGCCGAGGTTTGTGTCTGGGGGCCTATGGCTGGGAGTGACCGGCTGGCTCCTGAAAAGCTACGATAGGCAGGATGGTGACCAGACCCATGGTGGCACCAGTGCCAAGTTGGGCTGGTTTGATAGTACCAAGTGGCTCCTGCAATCTGCCATCAAAAAGTTGGCAGGCGAGTTTGTTATCCAGGGAAAAGCGCCGTTGTTTGTGTTTGGGGGCCTCTGGCTGGGAGTGGCCGGCTGGCTCCTTAGAATCCATGATACGCAGGATGGTTCCCAGACCAGAGGTGGCACCAGTGCCAAGTCGGGCTGGTTTGATGGTGAAAAGTGGCTCCTGCAATCTGCCATCCAGAAGCGGGGTAGCTTACTTTTGTTTGCCAGGGAAACGGGCCGAGGTTTTTGTCTGGGGGCCTATGGCTGGGAGTGACCGGCTGGCTCCTGAAAAGCTACGATAGGCAGGATGGTGACCAGACCCATGGTGGCACCAGTGCCAAGTTGGGCTGGTTTGATAGTACCAAGTGGCTCCTGCAATCTGCCATCAAAATGTTGGCAGGCGAGTTTTGTTTTCCAGGGAAAAGTGCCGTTGTTTGTGTTTGGGGGCCTGTGGGTGGGAGTGACCGGCTGGCTCCTTAGAATCCACGATACGCGGGATGGTTCCCAGACAAGAGGTCGCACCAGTGCCAAGTCGGGCCAGTTTGATGGTGCAAAGTGGCTCCTGCAATCTGCCATCCAGAAGCGGGGTAGCTTACTTTTGTTTGCCAGGGAAACGGGCCGAGTTTTGTGTCTGGGGGCCTATGGCTGCGAGTGACCGGCTGGCTCCTGAAAAGCTACGATAGGCAGGATGGTGACCAGACCCATGGTGGCACCAGTGCCAAGTTGGGCTGATTTGATAGTACCAAGTGGCTCCTGCAATCTGCCATCAAAATGTTGGCAGGCGAGTTTTGTTTTCCAGGGAAAAGCGCCGTTGTTTGTGTCTGGGGGCCTGTGGCTGGGAGTGGCCGGCTGGCTCCTTACAATGAACGATACGCAGGATGGTTCCCAGACCTGAGGTGGCACCAGTGCCAAGTCGGGCTAGTTTGATGGTGCAAAGTGGTTCCTGCAATCTGCCATCCAGAAGCGGGGTAGCTTACTTTTGTTTGCCAGGGAAACGGGCCGAGGTTTTTCTCTGGGGGCCTATGGCAGGGAGTGACCGGCTGGCTCCTGAAAAGCTACGATAGGCAGGATGGTGACCAGACCCATGGTGGCACCAGTGCCAAGTTGGGCTGGTTTCATAGTACCAAGTGGCTCCTGCAATCTGCCATCTAAATGTTGGCAGGCGAGTTTTGTTTTCCAGGGAAAAGCGCCGTTGTTTGTGTTTGGTGGCCTGTGGCTGGGAGTGACTGGCTGGCTCCTTAGAATCCACGATACGCAGGATGGTTCCCAGACCCAAGGTGGCACCAGTGCCAAGTTGGGCTGGTTTGATAGTACCAAGTGGTTCCTGCAATCTGCCATCCAGAAGCGGGGCAGCTTACTTTTGTTTGCCAGGGAAACGGGCCGAGGTTTTTCTCTGGGGGCCTATGGCTTGGAGTGACCGGCTAGGTCCTGAAAAGCTACGATAGGCAGGATGGTGACCAGATCCATGGTGGCACCAGTGCCAAGTTGGGCTGGTTTGATAGTACCAAGTGGCTCCTGCAATCTGCCATCAAAATGTTGGCAGGCGAGTTTTGTTTTCCAGGGAAAAGCGCCGTTGTGTGTCTGGGGGCCTGTGGCTGGGAGTGGCCGGCTGGCTCCTTAGAATCCACGATACGCAGGATGGTTCCCAGACCAGAGGTGGCACCAGTGCCAAGTCGGGCTGGTTTGATGGTGAAAAGTGGCTCCTGCAATCTGCCATCCAGAAGCGGGATAACTTACTTTTGTTTGCCAGGGAAACGGGCCGAGGTTTTTCTCTGGGGGCCTATGGCTGGGAGTGACCGGCTGGCTCCTGAAAAGCTACGATAGGCAGGATGGTGACCAGACCCATGGTGGCACCAGTGTCAAGTTGGGCTGGTTTGATAGTACCAAGTGGCTCAGGCAATCTGCCATCAAAATTTGGCAGGCGAGGTTTGTTTTCCAGGGAAAAGCGCCGTTGTTTTTGTTTGGGGGCCTGTGGGTGGGAGTGGCCAGATGGCTAACTAGAATCCACGATACGCAGCATGGTTCCCAGACCAGAGGTGGCACCAGTGCCAAGTCGGGCTGGTTTGATACTATCAAGTGTGTCCTGCAATGTGCCATCCAGAAGCGGGGTAGCTTACTTTTGTTTGCCAGGGAAACGGGCCGAGGTTTGTGTCTGGGGGCCTATGGCTGGGAGTGACCGGCTGGCTCCTGAAAAGCTACGATAGGCAGGATGGTGACCAGACCCATGGTGGCACCAGTGCCAAGTTGGGCTGGTTTGATAGTACCAAGTGGCTCCTGCAATCTGCCATCAAAAAATTGGCAGGCGAGTTTTGTTTTCCAGGGAAAAGCGCCGTTGTTTTTGTTTGCGGGCCTGTGGGTGGGAGTGGCCGGCTGGCTCCTTAGAATCCACGATACACAGCATGGTTCCCAGACCAGAGGTGGCACCAGTGCCAAGTCGGGCTAGTTTGATGGTGCAAAGTGGCTCCTGCAATCTGCCATCCAGAAGCGGGGCAGCTTACTTTTGTTTGCCAGGGAAACGGGCCGAGTATTGTTTCTGGGGGCCTATGGCTGCGAGTGACCGGCTGGCTCCTGAAAAGCTACGATAGGCAGGATGGTGACCAGACCCATGGTGGCACCAGTGCCAAGTTGGGCTGGTTTGATAGTACCAAGTGGCTCCTGCAATCTGCCATCAAAAAGTTGGCAGGCGAGTTTTGTTTTCCAGGGAAAAGCGCCGTTGTTTGTGTTTGGGGGCCTGTGGCTGGGAGTGGACGGATGGCTCCTTAGAACCACGATACGCAGGATGGTTCCCAGACCAGAGGTGGCACCAGTGCCAAGTCGGGCTGGTTTGATAGTACCAAGTGGTTCCTGCAATCTGCCATCCGGAAGCGGGGCAGCTTACTTTTGTATGCCAGGGAAACGGGCCGAGGTTTTTTTCTGGGGGCCTATGGCTGGGAGTGACCGGCTGGCTCCTGAAAAGCTACGATAGGCAGGATGGTGACCAAACGCATGGTGGCACCAGTGCCAAGTTGGGCTGATTTGATAGTACCAAGTGGCTCCTGCAATCTGCCATCAAAATGTTGGCAGGCGAGTTTTGTTTTCCAGGGAAAAGCGCCGTTGTTTGTGTTTGGGGGCCTGTGGCTGGGAGTGGCCGGCTGGCTGCTTAGAATCCACGATACGCAGGATGGTTCCCAGACCAGAGGTGGCACCAGTGCCAAGTCGGGCTGGTTTGATACTACCAAGTGCGTCCTGCAATCTGCCATCCAGAAGCGGGGCAGCTTACTTTTGTTTGCCAGGGAAACGGGCCGAGGTTTGTGTCTGGGGGCCTATGGCTGGGAGTGACCGGCTGGCTCCTGAAAAGCTACGATAGGCAGGATGGTGACCAGACCCATGGTGGCACCAGTGCCAAGTTGGGCTGGTTTGATAGTACCAAGTGGCTCCTGCAATCTGCCATCAAAAAGTTGGCAGGCGAGTTTGTTATCCAGGGAAAAGCGCCGTTGTTTGTGTTTGGGGGCCTCTGGCTGGGAGTGGCCGGCTGGCTCCTTAGAATCCATGATACGCAGGATGGTTCCCAGACCAGAGGTGGCACCAGTGCCAAGTCGGGCTGGTTTGATGGTGAAAAGTGGCTCCTGCAATCTGCCATCCAGAAGCGGGGTAGCTTACTTTTGTTTGCCAGGGAAACGGGCCGAGGTTTTTGTCTGGGGGCCTATGGCTGGGAGTGACCGGCTGGCTCCTGAAAAGCTACGATAGGCAGGATGGTGACCAGACCCATGGTGGCACCAGTGCCAAGTTGGGCTGGTTTGATAGTACCAAGTGGCTCCTGCAATCTGCCATCAAAATGTTGGCAGGCGAGTTTTGTTTTCCAGGGAAAAGTGCCGTTGTTTGTGTTTGGGGGCCTGTGGGTGGGAGTGACCGGCTGGCTCCTTAGAATCCACGATACGCGGGATGGTTCCCAGACAAGAGGTCGCACCAGTGCCAAGTCGGGCCAGTTTGATGGTGCAAAGTGGCTCCTGCAATCTGCCATCCAGAAGCGGGGTAGCTTACTTTTGTTTGCCAGGGAAACGGGCCGAGTTTTGTGTCTGGGGGCCTATGGCTGCGAGTGACCGGCTGGCTCCTGAAAAGCTACGATAGGCAGGATGGTGACCAGACCCATGGTGGCACCAGTGCCAAGTTGGGCTGATTTGATAGTACCAAGTGGCTCCTGCAATCTGCCATCAAAATGTTGGCAGGCGAGTTTTGTTTTCCAGGGAAAAGCGCCGTTGTTTGTGTCTGGGGGCCTGTGGCTGGGAGTGGCCGGCTGGCTCCTTACAATGAACGATACGCAGGATGGTTCCCAGACCTGAGGTGGCACCAGTGCCAAGTCGGGCTAGTTTGATGGTGCAAAGTGGTTCCTGCAATCTGCCATCCAGAAGCGGGGTAGCTTACTTTTGTTTGCCAGGGAAACGGGCCGAGGTTTTTCTCTGGGGGCCTATGGCAGGGAGTGACCGGCTGGCTCCTGAAAAGCTACGATAGGCAGGATGGTGACCAGACCCATGGTGGCACCAGTGCCAAGTTGGGCTGGTTTCATAGTACCAAGTGGCTCCTGCAATCTGCCATCTAAATGTTGGCAGGCGAGTTTTGTTTTCCAGGGAAAAGCGCCGTTGTTTGTGTTTGGTGGCCTGTGGCTGGGAGTGACTGGCTGGCTCCTTAGAATCCACGATACGCAGGATGGTTCCCAGACCCAAGGTGGCACCAGTGCCAAGTTGGGCTGGTTTGATAGTACCAAGTGGTTCCTGCAATCTGCCATCCAGAAGCGGGGCAGCTTACTTTTGTTTGCCAGGGAAACGGGCCGAGGTTTTTCTCTGGGGGCCTATGGCTTGGAGTGACCGGCTAGGTCCTGAAAAGCTACGATAGGCAGGATGGTGACCAGATCCATGGTGGCACCAGTGCCAAGTTGGGCTGGTTTGATAGTACCAAGTGGCTCCTGCAATCTGCCATCAAAATGTTGGCAGGCGAGTTTTGTTTTCCAGGGAAAAGCGCCGTTGTGTGTCTGGGGGCCTGTGGCTGGGAGTGGCCGGCTGGCTCCTTAGAATCCACGATACGCAGGATGGTTCCCAGACCAGAGGTGGCACCAGTGCCAAGTCGGGCTGGTTTGATGGTGAAAAGTGGCTCCTGCAATCTGCCATCCAGAAGCGGGATAACTTACTTTTGTTTGCCAGGGAAACGGGCCGAGGTTTTTCTCTGGGGGCCTATGGCTGGGAGTGACCGGCTGGCTCCTGAAAAGCTACGATAGGCAGGATGGTGACCAGACCCATGGTGGCACCAGTGTCAAGTTGGGCTGGTTTGATAGTACCAAGTGGCTCAGGCAATCTGCCATCAAAATTTGGCAGGCGAGGTTTGTTTTCCAGGGAAAAGCGCCGTTGTTTTTGTTTGGGGGCCTGTGGGTGGGAGTGGCCAGATGGCTAACTAGAATCCACGATACGCAGCATGGTTCCCAGACCAGAGGTGGCACCAGTGCCAAGTCGGGCTGGTTTGATACTATCAAGTGTGTCCTGCAATGTGCCATCCAGAAGCGGGGTAGCTTACTTTTGTTTGCCAGGGAAACGGGCCGAGGTTTGTGTCTGGGGGCCTATGGCTGGGAGTGACCGGCTGGCTCCTGAAAAGCTACGATAGGCAGGATGGTGACCAGACCCATGGTGGCACCAGTGCCAAGTTGGGCTGGTTTGATAGTACCAAGTGGCTCCTGCAATCTGCCATCAAAAAATTGGCAGGCGAGTTTTGTTTTCCAGGGAAAAGCGCCGTTGTTTTTGTTTGCGGGCCTGTGGGTGGGAGTGGCCGGCTGGCTCCTTAGAATCCACGATACACAGCATGGTTCCCAGACCAGAGGTGGCACCAGTGCCAAGTCGGGCTAGTTTGATGGTGCAAAGTGGCTCCTGCAATCTGCCATCCAGAAGCGGGGCAGCTTACTTTTGTTTGCCAGGGAAACGGGCCGAGTATTGTTTCTGGGGGCCTATGGCTGCGAGTGACCGGCTGGCTCCTGAAAAGCTACGATAGGCAGGATGGTGACCAGACCCATGGTGGCACCAGTGCCAAGTTGGGCTGATTTGATAGTACCAAGTGGCTCCTGCAATCTGCCATCAAAATGTTGGCAGGCGAGTTTTGTTTTCCAGGGAAAAGCGCCGTTGTTTGTGTTTGGGGGCCTGTGGCTGGGAGTGGACGGATGGCTCCTTAGAACCACGATACGCAGGATGGTTCCCAGACCAGAGGTGGCACCAGTGCCAAGTCGGGCTGGTTTGATAGTACAAAGTGGTTCCTGCAATCTGCCATCCAGAAGCGGGGCAGCTTACTTTTGTATGCCAGGGAAACGGGCCGAGGTTTTTGTCTGGGGGCCTATAGCTGGGAGAGACCGGCTGGCTCCTGAAAAGCTACGATAGGCAGGATGGTGACCAAACGCATGGTGGCACCAGTGCCAAGTTGGGCTGATTTGATAGTACCAAGTGGCTCCTGCAATCTGCCATCAAAATGTTGGCAGGCGAGTTTTGTTTTCCAGGGAAAAGCGCCGTTGTTTGTGTTTGGGGGCCTGTGGCTGGGAGTGGCCGGCTGGCTGCTTAGAATCCACGATACGCAGGATGGTTCCCAGACCAGAGGTGGCACCAGTGCCAAGTCGGGCTGGTTTGATACTACCAAGTGCGTCCTGCAATCTGCCATCCAGAAGCGGGGCAGCTTACTTTTGTTTGCCAGGGAAACGGGCCGAGGTTTGTGTCTGGGGGCCTATGGCTGGGAGTGACCGGCTGGCTCCTGAAAAGCTACGATAGGCAGGATGGTGACCAGACCCATGGTGGCACCAGTGCCAAGTTGGGCTGGTTTGATAGTACCAAGTGGCTCCTGCAATCTGCCATCAAAAAGTTGGCAGGCGAGTTTTGTTTTCCAGGGAAAAGCGCCGTTGTTTGTGTTTGGGGGCCTGTGGCTGGGAGTGGCCGGCTGGCTCATAAGAATCCACGATACACAGCATGGTTCCCAGACCAGAGGTGGCACCAGTGCCAAGTCGGGCTAGTTTGATGGTGCAAAGTGGTTCCTGCAATCTGCCATCCAGAAGCGGGGTAGCTTACTTTTGTTTGCCAGGGAAACGGGCCGAGGTTTGTGTCTGGGGGCCTATGGCTGGGAGTGACCGGCTGGCTCCTGAAAAGCTACGATAGGCAGGATGGTGACCAGACCCATGGTGGCACCAGTGCCAAGTTGGGCTGATTTGATAGTACCAAGTGGCTCCTGCAATCTGCCATCAAAAAGTTGGCAGGCGAGTTTTGTTTTCCAGGGAAAAGCGCCGTTGTTTGTGTTTGGGGGCCTGTGGCTGGGAGTGGACGGCTGGCTCCTTAGAATCCACGATACGCAGCATGGTTCCCAGACCAGAGGTGGCACCAGTGCCAAGTTGGGCTGGTTTGATAGTACCAAGTGCGTCCTGCAATCTACCATCCAGAAGGGGGCAGCTTACTTTTGTTTGCCAGGGAAACGGGCCGAGGTTTGTGTCTCAGGGCCTATGGCTGGGAGTGACCGGCTGGCTCCTGAAAAGCTACGATAGGCAGGATGGTGACCAGACCCATGGTGGCACCAGTGCCAAGTTGGGCTGGTTTGATAGTACCAAGTGGCTCCTGCAATCTGCCATCAAAAAGTTGGCAGGCGAGTTTGTTATCCAGGGAAAAGCGCCGTTGTTTTTGTTTGGGGGCCTCTGGCTGGGAGTGGCCGGCTGGCTCCTTGGAATCCATGATACGCAGGATGGTTCCCAGACCAGAGGTGGCACCAGTGCCAAGTCGGGCTGGTTTGATGGTGAAAAGTGGCTCCTGCAATCTGCCATCCAGAAGCGGGATGACTTACTTTTGTTTGCCAGGGAAACGGGCCGAGGTTTTTGTCTGGGGGCCTATGGCTGGGAGTGACCGGCTGGCTCCTGAAAAGCTACGATAGGCAGGATGGTGACCAGACCCATGGTGGCACAAGTGCCAAGTTGGGCTGGTTTGATAGTACCAAGTGGCTCCTGCAATCTGCCATCAAAAAGTTGGCAGGCGAGTTTTGTTTTCCAGGGAAAAGTGCCGTTGTTTGTGTTTGGGGGCCTGTGGGTGGGAGTGACCGGCTGGCTCCTTAGAATCCACGATACGCAGGATGGTTCCCAGACCAGAGGTGGCACCAGTGCCAAGTCGGGCTAGTTTGATGGTGCAAAGTGGCTCCTGCAATCTGCCATCCAGAAGCGGGGTAGCTTACTTTTGTTTGCCAGGGAAACGGGCCGAGGTTTGTGTCTGGGGGCCTATGGCTGGGAGTGACCGGCTGGCTCCTGAAAAGCTACGATAGGCAGGATGGTGACCAGACCCATGGTGGCACCAGTGCCAAGTTGGGCTGATTTGATAGTAGCAAGTGGCTCCTGCAATCTGCCATCAAAAAGTTGTCAGGCGAGTTTTGTTTTCCAGGGAAAAGCGCCGTTGTTTGTGTCTGGGGGCCTGTGGCTGGAGTGGCCGGCTGGCTCCTTACAATGAACGATACGCAGGATGGTTCCCAGAGCTGAGGTGGCACCAGTGCCAAGTCGCGCTAGTTTGATGGTGCAAAGTGGCTCCTGCAATCTGCCATCCAGAAGCGGGGTAGCTTACTTTTGTTTGCCACGGAAATGGGCCGAAATATTTGTCTAGGGGCCTCTGGCTGGGGGTGGCTGGCTGGCTCCTGAAAAGCTACGATAGGCAGGATGGTGACCAGACCCATGGTGGCACCAGTGCCAAGTTGGGCTGGTTTGATAGTACCAAGTGGCTCCTGCAATCTGCCATCAAAAAGTTGTCAGGCGAGTTTTGTTTTCCAGGGAAAAGCGCCGTTGTTTGTATTTGGGGGCCTGTGGCTGGGAGTGGCCGGCTGGCTCCTTTGAACCCACGATACGCAGGATGGTTCCCAGACCCAAGGTGGCACCAGTGCCAAGTCAGGCTGGTTTGATACTACCAAGTGCGTCCTGCAATCTGCCATCCAGAAGCGGGGCAGCTTAATTTTGTTTGCCAGGGAAACGGGCCGTGGGTTTTGTTTGGGGGCCTATGGCTGAGAGTGGCCGGCTGGCTCCTGAAAATCCACGCTAGGCAGCATGGTTCCCAGATGCAAGGTGGCACCAGTGCCAAGTCGGGCTGGTTTGATGGTGCAAAGTGGCTCCTGCAATCTGCCATCCAGAAGCGGGGCAGCTGATTTTTGTTTGCCAGAGAAAAATTCCGTGGATTGTTTTTGGGGGCATATTGCTGGGAGTGGCCGGCTGGCTCCTTAAAGTGCTCGATACGCATGATGGTTCCCAGGTCCAAGGTGTCACCACTACCAAGTCGGCCTGCGGTTTTAGTATCAAGTTCATCCTGCAATTTGCCATCCAGAAGAGGGGCAGTTGAGTTTTGTTTGCCAGAGAAACGGGCCGAGGTTTCTGTTTGGGGACATATGGCTGAGAGTGGCCGGCTGGCCCCTGAATATCCACGATACACAGCATGGTTCCCAGATCCAAGGTGGCACCAGTGCCAAGTTGGGCTGGTTTGATAGTACCAAGTGTCTCCTGCAATCTGCCATCCAGAAGCGGGGCAGCTTACTTTTGTTTGCCAGAGAAATAGGCCTAGGTTTTTGTCTGGGGGCCTGTGGCTAGGAGTGGCCGGCTGGCTCCTAAGAATCCACGATACGCAGGATGTTTCCCAGACCCAAGGTGGCACCAGTGCCAAGTCGGGCTGGTTTGATAGTACCAAGTGGCTCCTGCAAACTCCATCAAAAAGTTGGCAGGCGTGTTTTGTTTTCCAGGGAACAGCGCCGTTGATTTTGTTTGGGGGCCTGTGGCTGGGAGTGGCCGGCTGGCTCCTTAGAATCCACGATACGCAGGATGGTTCCCAGACCCAAGGTGGCACCAGTGCCAAGTCGGGCTGGTTTGATTACACCAAGTGGCTCCTGCAATCTGCCATCCAGAAGTGAGGCAGCTAAGTTTTGTTTGCCAGAAAAAAGGGCCGTGGTTTTTGTTGGGGGCCTGTGGCTGGGAGTGGCCGGCTGGCTCCTTAGAATCCACCATACGCAGGATGGTTCCCAGACCCAAGGTGGCACCAGTGCCAAGTCGGGCTGGTTTGATAGTACCAAGTGGCTCCTGCAATCTGCCATCCAGAAGCGGTGCAGTTGAGTTTTGTTTGCCAGAGAAAAGGGCCGTGGGTTGTGTTTGGGGGCATATGGCTGGGAGTGGCCGGCTGTCTCATTAAAAAGATCGATACGCAGGATGGTTCCCAGACCCAAGGTGGCACCAGTGCCAAGTCGGGCTGGTTTGATAGTACCAAGTGCGTCCTGCAATTTGCCATCCAGAAGAGGGGCAGTGGAGTTTTGTTTGCCAGAGAATAGCGCCGTTGTTTGTGTTTGGGGGCTTGTGGCTGGGAGTGGCCGACTGGCGCCTTAGAATCTGTGTTACGCAGCATGGTTCCCAGACCAGAGGTGGCACCAGTGCCAAGTTGGGCTGGTTTGATAGTACCAAGTGGCTCCTGCAATCTGCCATCCAGAAGCGGGGCAGCTTACTTTTGTTTGCCAGGGAAACGGGCCGAGGTTTGTGTCTGGGGGCCTATGGCTGGGAGTGACCGGCTGGCTCCTGAAAAGCTACGATAGGCAGGATGGTGACCAGACCCATGGTGGCACCAGTGCCAAGTTGGGCTGATTTGATAGTACCAAGTGGCTCCTGCAATCTGCCATGAAAAAGTTGGCAGGCGAGTTTTGTTTTCCAGGGAAAAGCGCCGTTGTTTGTATTTGGGGGCCTGTGGCTGGGAGTGGCCGGCTGGCTCCTTAGAATCCACGATACGCGGCATGGTTCCCAGACCAGAGGTGGCACCAGTGCCAAGTCGGGCTGGTTTGATAGTACCAAGTGCGTCCTGCAATCTGCCATCCAGAAGCGGGGCAGCTTACTTTTGTTTGCCAGGGAAACGGGCCGAGCTTTGTGTCTCAGGGCCTATGGCTGGGAGTGACCGCCTGGCTCCTGAAAAGCTACGATAGGCAGGATGGTGACCAGACCCATGGTGGCACCAGTGCCAAGTTGGGCTGGTTTGATAGTACCAAGTGGCTCCTGCAATCTGCCATCAAAAAGTTGGCAGGCGAGTTTGTTATCCAGGGAAAAGCGCCGTTGTTTGTGTTTGGGGGCCTGTGGCTGGGAGTGGCCGGCTGGCTCCTTAGAATCCACGATACGCAGGATGGTTCCCAGACCAGAGGTGGCACCAGTGCCAAGTCGGGCTAGTTTGATGGTGAAAAGTGGCTCCTGCAATCTGCCATCCAGAAGCGGGATAACTTACTTTTGTTTGCCAGGGAAACGGGCCGAGGTTTTTGTCTGGGGGCCTATGGCTTGGAGTGACCGGCTGGCTCCTGAAAAGCTACGATAGGCAGGATGGTGACCAGACCCATGGTGGCACCAGTGCCAAGTTGGGCTGGTTTGATAGTACCAAGTGGCTCCTGCAATCTGCCATCAAAATGTTGGCAGGCGAGTTTTGTTTTCCAGGGAAAAGTGCCGTTGTTTGTGTTTGGGGGCCTGTGGGTGGGAGTGACCGGCTGGCTCCTTAGAATCCACGATACGCAGGATGGTTCCCAGACCAGAGGTCGCACCAGTGCCAAGTCGGGCCAGTTTGATGGTGCAAAGTGGCTCCTGCAATCTGCCATCCAGAAGCGGGGTAGCTTACTTTTGTTTGCCAGGGAAACGGGCCGAGTTTTGTGTCTGGGGGCCTATGGCTGCGAGTGACCGGCTGGCTCCTGAAAAGCTACGATAGGCAGGATGGTGACCAGACCCATGGTGGTACCAGTGCCAAGTTGGGCTGATTTGATAGTACCAAGTGGCTCCTGCAATCTGCCATCAAAAAGTTGGCAGGCGAGTTTTGTTTTCCAGGGAAAAGCGCCGTTGTTTGTGTCTGGGGGCCTGTGGCTGGGAGTGGCCGGCTGGCTCCTTACAATGAACGATACGCAGGATGGTTCCCAGACCTGAGGTGGCACCAGTGCCAAGTCGGGCTAGTTTGATGGTGCAAAGTGGCTCCTGCAATCTGCCATCCAGAAGCGGGGTAGCTTACTTTTGTTTGCCAGGGATACGGGCCGAGGTTTTTCTCTGGGGGCCTATGGCAGGGAGGGACCGGCTGGCTCCTGAAAAGCTACGATAGGCAGGATGGTGACCAGACCCATGGTGGCACCAGTGCCAAGTTGGGCTGATTTGATAGTACCAAGTGGCTCCTGCAATCTGCCATCAAAATGTTGGCAGGCGAGTTTTGTTTTCCAGGGAAAAGCGCCGTTGTTTGTGTTTGGTGGCCTGTGGCTGGGAGTGACCGGCTGGCTCCTTAGAATCCACGATACGCAGGATGGTTCCCAGACCAGAGGTGGCACCAGTGCCAAGTTGGGCTGGTTTGATAGTACCAAGTGGTTCCTGCAATCTGCCATCCAGAAGCGGGGCAGCTTACTTTTGTTTGCCAGGGAAACGGGCCGAGGTTTTTCTCTGGGGGCCTATGGCTTGGAGTGACTGGCTAGGTCCTGAAAAGCTACGATAGGCAGGATGGTGACCAGATCCATGGTGGCACCAGTGCCAAGTTGGGCTGGTTTGATAGTACCAAGTGGCTCCTGCAATCTGCCATCAAAAAGTTGGCAGGCGAGTTTTGTTTTCCAGGGAAAAGCGCTGTGGTTTGTGTTTGGGGGCCTGTGGCTGGGAGTGGCCGGCTGGCTCCTTAGAATCCACGATACGCAGCATGGTATCCAGACCCAAGGTGGCACCAGTGCCAAGTTTTGCTGGTTTGATGGTGAAAAGTGGCTCCTGCAATCTGCCATCAAAATTTGGCAGGCGAGGTTTGTTTTCCAGGGAAAAGCGCCGTTGTTTTTGTTTGGGGGCCTGTGGGTGGGAGTGGCCGGCTGGCTCCTTAGAATCCACGATACGCAGGATGGTTCCCAGACCAGAGGTGGCACCAGTGCCAAGTCGGGCTAGTTTGATGGTGCAAAGTGGCTCCTGCAATCTGCCATCCAGAAGCGGGGCAGCTTACTTTTGTTTGCCAGGGAAACGGGCCGAGTATTGTTTCTGGGGGCCTATGGCTGCGAGTGACCGGCTGGCTCCTGAAAAGCTACGATAGGCAGGATGGTGACCAGACCCATGGTGGCACCAGTGCCAAGTTGGGCTGATTTGATAGTACCAAGTGGCTCCTGCAATCTGCCATCAAAAAGTTGGCAGGCGAGTTTTGTTTTCCAGGGAAAAGCGCCGTTGTTTGTGTTTGGGGGCCTGTGGCTGGGAGTGGACGGATGGCTCCTTAGAACCACGATACGCAGGATGGTTCCCAGACCAGAGGTGGCACCAGTGCCAAGTCGGGCTGGTTTGATAATACCAAGTGGTTCCTGCAATCTGCCATCCAGAAGCGGGGCAGCTTACTTTTGTTTGCCAGGGAAACGGGCCGAGGTTTGTGTCTGGGGGCCTATGGCTGGGAGTGACCGCCTGGCTCCTGAAAAGCTACGATAGGCAGGATGGTGACCAGACCCATGGTGGCACCAGTGCCAAGTTGGGCTGATTTGATAAAACCAAGTGGCTCCTGCAATCTGCCATCAAAAAGTTGGCAGGCGAGTTTTGTTTTCCAGGGAAAAGCGCCGTTGTTTGTGTTTGGGGGCCAGTGGCTGGGAGTGGCCGGCTGGCTCCTTAGAATCCACGATACGCAGGATGGTTCCCAGACCAGAGGTGGCACCAGTGCCAAGTTGGGCTGGTTTGATGGTGAAAAGTGGCTCCTGCAATCTGCCATCCAGAAGCGGGATAACTTACTTTTGTTTGCCAGGGAAACGGGCCGAGGTTTTTGTCTGGGGGCCTATGGCTGGGAGTGACCGGCTGGCTCCTGAAAAGCTACGATAGGCAGGATGGTGACCAGACCCATGGTGGCACCAGTGCCAAGTTGGGCTGGTTTGATAGTACCAAGTGGCTCCTGCAATCTGCCATCAAAAAGTTGGCAGGCGAGTTTGTTATCCAGGGAAAAGCGCCGTTGTTTGTGTTTGGGGGCCAGTGGCTGGGAGTGGCCGGCTGGCTCCTTAGAATCCACGATACGCAGGATGGTTCCCAGACCAGAGGTGGCACCAGTGCCAAGTCGGGCTGGTTTGATGGTGAAAAGTGGCTCCTGCAATCTGCCATCCAGAAGCGGGATAACTTACTTTTGTTTGCCAGGGAAACGGGCCGAGCTTTTTGTCTGGGGGCCTATGGCTGCGAGTGACCGGCTGGCTCCTGAAAAGCTACGATAGGCAGGATGGTGACCAGACCCATGGTGGCACCAGTGCCAAGTTGGGCTGATTTGATAGTACCAAGTGGCTCCTGCAATCTGCCATCCAGAATCGGGGGTGCTTACTTTTGTTTGCCAGGGAAACGGGCCGAGGTTTGTGTCTGGGGGCCTATGGCTGGGAGTGACCGGCTGGCTCCTGAAAAGCTACGATAGGCAGGATGGTGACCAGACCCATGGTGGCACCAGTGCCAAGTTGGGCTGATTTGATAGTACCAAGTGGCTCCTGCAATCTGCCATCAAAAAGTTGGCAGGCGAGTTTTGTTTTCCAGGGAATAGCGCCGTTGTTTGTGTTTGGGGGCCTGTGGCTGGGAGTGGCCGGCTGGCTCCTTAGAATCCACGATACGCAGGATGGTTCCCAGACCAGAGGTGGCACCAGTGCCAAGTTGGGCTGGTTTGATAGTACCAAGTGCGTCCTGCAATCTACCATCCAGAAGCGGGGCAGCTTACTTTTGTTTGCCAGGGAAACGGGCCGAGGTTTGTGTCTCAGGGCCTATGGCTGGGAGTGACCGCCTGGCTCCTGAAAAGCTACGATAGGCAGGATGGTGACCAGACCCATGGTGGCACCAGTGCCAAGTTGGGCTGATTTGATAAAACCAAGTGGCTCCTGCAATCTGCCATCAAAAAGTTGGCAGGCGAGTTTTGTTTTCCAGGGAAAAGCGCCGTTGTTTGTGTTTGGGGGCCAGTGGCTGGGAGTGGCCGGCTGGCTCCTTAGAATCCACGATACGCAGGATGGTTCCCAGACCAGAGGTGGCACCAGTGCCAAGTTGGGCTGGTTTGATGGTGAAAAGTGGCTCCTGCAATCTGCCATCCAGAAGCGGGATAACTTACTTTTGTTTGCCAGGGAAACGGGCCGAGGTTTTTGTCTGGGGGCCTATGGCTGGGAGTGACCGGCTGGCTCCTGAAAAGCTACGATAGGCAGGATGGTGACCAGACCCATGGTGGCACCAGTGCCAAGTTGGGCTGGTTTGATAGTACCAAGTGGCTCCTGCAATCTGCCATCAAAAAGTTGGCAGGCGAGTTTGTTATCCAGGGAAAAGCGCCGTTGTTTGTGTTTGGGGGCCAGTGGCTGGGAGTGGCCGGCTGGCTCCTTAGAATCCACGATACGCAGGATGGTTCCCAGACCAGAGGTGGCACCAGTGCCAAGTCGGGCTGGTTTGATGGTGAAAAGTGGCTCCTGCAATCTGCCATCCAGAAGCGGGATAACTTACTTTTGTTTGCCAGGGAAACGGGCCGAGCCTTTTGTCTGGGGGCCTATGGCTGGGAGTGACCGGCTGGCTCCTGAAAAGCTACGATAGGCAGGATGGTGACCAGACCCATGGTGGCACCAGTGCCAAGTTGGGCTGATTTGATAGTACCAAGTGGCTCCTGCAATCTGCCATCCAGAATCGGGGGTGCTTACTTTTGTTTGCCAGGGAAACGGGCCGAGGTTTGTGTCTGGGGGCCTATGGCTGGGAGTGACCGGCTGGCTCCTGAAAAGCTACGATAGGCAGGATGGTGACCAGACCCATGGTGGCACCAGTGCCAAGTTGGGCTGATTTGATAGTACCAAGTGGCTCCTGCAATCTGCCATCAAAAAGTTGGCAGGCGAGTTTTGTTTTCCAGGGAATAGCGCCGTTGTTTGTGTTTGGGGGCCTGTGGCTGGGAGTGGCCGGCTGGCTCCTTAGAATCCACGATACGCAGGATGGTTCCCAGACCAGAGGTGGCACCAGTGCCAAGTTGGGCTGGTTTGATAGTACCAAGTGCGTCCTGCAATCTACCATCCAGAAGCGGGGCAGCTTACTTTTGTTTGCCAGGGAAACGGGCCGAGGTTTGTGTCTCAGGGCCTATGGCTGGGAGTGACCGGCTGGCTCCTGAAAAGCTACGATAGGCAGGATGGTGACCAGATCCATGGTGGCACCAGTGCCAAGTTGGGCTGGTTTGATAGTACCAAGTGGCTCCTGCAATCTGCCATCAAAAAGTTGGCAGGCGAGTTTGTTATCCAGGGAAAAGCGCCGTTGTTTGTGTTTGGGGGCCTCTGGCTGGGAGTGGCCGGCTGGCTCCTTAGAATCCATGATACGCAGGATGGTTCCCAGACCAGAGGTGGCACCAGTGCCAAGTCGGGCTGGTTTGATGGTGAAAAGTGGCTCCTGCAATCTGCCATCCAGAAGCGGGATGACTTACTTTTGTTTGCCAGGGAAACGGGCCGAGGTTTTTGTCTGGGGGCCTATGGCTGGGAGTGACCGGCTGGCTCCTGAAAAGCTACGATAGGCAGGATGGTGACCAGACCCATGGTGGCACCAGTGCCAAGTTGGGCTGGTTTGATAGTACCAAGTGGCTCCTGCAATCTGCCATCAAAAAGTTGGCAGGCGAGTTTTGTTTTCCAGGGAAAAGTGCCGTTGTTTGTGTTTGGGGGCCTGTGGGTGGGAGTGACCGGCTGGCTCCTTAGAATCCACGATACGCAGGATGGTTCCCAGACCAGAGGTGGCACCAGTGCCAAGTCGGGCTAGTTTGATGGTGCAAAGTGGCTCCTGCAATCTGCCATCCAGAAGCGGGGTAGCTTACTTTTGTTTGCCAGGGAAACGGGCCGAGTTTTGTGTCTGGGGGCCTATGGCTGCGAGTGACCGGCTGGCTCCTGAAAAGCTACGATAGGCAGGATGGTGACCAGACCCATGGTGGCACCAGTGCCAAGTTGGGCTGATTTGATAGTACCAAGTGGCTCCTGCAATCTGCCATCAAAAAGTTGGCAGGCGAGTTTTGTTTTCCAGGGAAAAGCGCCGTTGTTTGTGTCTGGGGGCCTGTGGCTGGAGTGGCCGGCTGGCTCCTTACAATGAACGATACGCAGGATGGTTCCCAGAGCTGAGGTGGCACCAGTGCCAAGTCGGGCTAGTTTGATGGTGCAAAGTGGCTCCTGCAATCTGCCATCCAGAAGCGGGGCAGCTTACTTTTGTTTGCCAGGGAAACGGGCCGAAATATTTGTCTAGGGGCCTCTGGCTGGGGGTGGCTGGCTGGCTCCTGAAAAGCTACGATAGGCAGGATGGTGACCAGACCCATGGTGGCACCAGTGCCAAGTTGGGCTGGTTTGATAGTACCAAGTGGCTCCTGCAATCTGCCATCAAAAAGTTGTCAGGCGAGTTTTGTTTTCCAGGGAAAAGCGCCGTTGTTTGTATTTGGGGGCCTGTGGCTGGGAGTGGCCGGCTGGCTCCTTTGAACCCACGATACGCAGGATGGTTCCCAGACCCAAGGTGGCACCAGTGCCAAGTCGGGCTGGTTTGATACTACCAAGTGCGTCCTGCAATCTGCCATCCAGAAGCGGGGCAGCTTAATTTTGTTTGCCAGGGAAACGGGCCGTGGGTTTTGTTTGGGGGCCTATGGCTGAGAGTGGCCGGCTGGCTCCTGAAAATCCACGCTAGGCAGCATGGTTCCCAGATGCAAGGTGGCACCAGTGCCAAGTCGGGCTGTTTTGATGGTGCAAAGTGGCTCCTGCAATCTGCCATCCAGAAGCGGGGCAGCTGATTTTTGTTTGCCAGAGAAAAATTCCGTGGATTGTTTTTGGGGGCATATTGCTGGGAGTGGCCGGCTGGCTCCTTAAAATGCTCGATACGCATGAAGGTTCCCAGGTCCAAGGTGTCACCACTACCAAGTCGGCCTGCGGTTTTAGTATCAAGTTCATCCTGCAATTTGCCATCCAGAAGAGGGGCAGTTGAGTTTTGTTTGCCAGAGAAACGGGCCGAGGTTTCTGTTTGGGGACATATGGCTGAGAGTGGCCGGCTGGCCCCTGAATATCCACGATACACAGCATGGTTCCCAGATCCAAGGTGGCACCAGTGCCAAGTTGGGCTGGTTTGATAGTACCAAGTGTCTCCTGCAATCTGCCATCCAGAAGCGGGGCAGCTTACTTTTGTTTGCCAGAGAAATAGGCCTAGGTTTTTGTCTGGGGGCCTGTGGCTAGGAGTGGCCGGCTGGCTCCTAAGAATCCACGATACGCAGGATGTTTCCCAGACCCAAGGTGGCACCAGTGCCAAGTCGGGCTGGTTTGATAGTACCAAGTGGCTCCTGCAAACTCCATCAAAAAGTTGGCAGGCGTGTTTTGTTTTCCGGGGAACAGCGCCGTTGATTTTGTTTGGGGGCCTGTGGCTGGGAGTGGCCGGCTGGCTGCTTAGAATCCACGATACGCAGGATGGTTCCCAGACCCAAGGTGGCACCAGTGCCAAGTCGGGCTGGTTTGATTACACCAAGTGGCTCCTGCAATCTGCCATCCAGAAGTGAGGCAGCTAAGTTTTGTTTGCCAGAAAAAAGGGCCGTGGTTTTTGTTGGGGGCCTGTGGCTGGGAGTGGCCGGCTGGCTCCTTAGAATCCACCATACGCAGGATGGTTCCCAGACCCAAGGTGGCACCAGTGCCAAGTCGGGCTGGTTTGATAGTACCAAGTGGCTCCTGCAATCTGCCATCCAGAAGCGGTGCAGTTGAGTTTTGTTTGCCAGAGAAAAGGGCCGTGGGTTGTGTTTGGGGGCATATGGCTGGGAGTGGCCGGCTGTCTCATTAAAAAGATCGATACGCAGGATGGTTCCCAGACCCAAGGTGGCACCAGTGCCAAGTCGGGCTGTTTTTATAGTACCAAGTGCGTCCTGCAATTTGCCATCCAGAAGAGGGGCAGTGGAGTTTTGTTTGCCAGAGAATAGCGCCGTTGTTTGTGTTTGGGGGCTTGTGGCTGGGAGTGGCCGACTGGCGCCTTAGAATCTGTGTTACGCAGCATGGTTCCCAGACCAGAGGTGGCACCAGTGCCAAGTTGGGCTGGTTTGATAGTACCAAGTGGCTCCTGCAATCTGCCATCCAGAAGCGGGGCAGCTTACTTTTGTTTGCCAGGGAAACGGGCCGAGGTTTGTGACTGGGGACCTATGGCTGGGAGTGACCGGCTGGCTCCTGAAAAGCTACGATAGGCAGGATGGTGACCAGACCCATGGTGGCACCAGTGCCAAGTTGGGCTGGTTTGATAGTACCAAGTGGCTCCTGCAATCTGCCATCAAAAAGTTGTCAGGCGAGTTTTGTTTTCCAGGGAAAAGCGCCGTTGTTTGTATTTGGGGGCCTGTGGCTGGGAGTGGCCGGCTGGCTCCTTTGAACCCACAATACGCAGGATGGTTCCCAGACCCAAGGTGGCACCAGTGCCAAGTCGGGCTGGTTTGATACTACCAAGTGCGTCCTGCAATCTGCCATCCAGAAGCGGGGCAGCTTAATTTTGTTTGCCAGGGAAACGGGCCGTGGGTTTTGTTTGGGGGCCTATGGCTGAGAGTGGCCCCCTGGCTCCTGAAAATCCACGATACGCGGGATGGTTCCCAGATGCAAGGTGGCACCAGTGCCAAGTCGGGCTGGTTTGATGGTGCAAAGTGGCTCCTGCAATCTGCCATCCAGAAGCGGGGCAGCTGATTTTTGTTTGCCAGAGAAAAATTCCGTGGATTGTTTTTGGGGGCATATTGCTGGGAGTGGCCAACTGGCTCCTTAAAGTGCTCGATACGCATGATGGTTCCCAGGTCCAAGGTGTCACCACTACCAAGTCGGCCTGCGGTTTTAGTATCAAGTTCATCCTGCAATTTGCCATCCAGAAGAGGGGCAGTTGAGTTTTGTTTGCCAGAGAAACGGGCCGAGGTTTCTGTTTGGGGACATATGGCTGAGAGTGGCCGGCTGGCCCCTGAATATCCACGATACACAGCATGGTTCCCAGATCCAAGGTGGCACCAGTGCCAAGTTGGGCTGGTTTGATAGTACCAAGTGTCTCCTGCAATCTGCCATCCAGAAGCGGGGCAGCTTACTTTTGTTTGCCAGAGAAATAGGCCTAGGTTTTTGTCTGGGGGCCTGTGGCTAGGAGTGGCCGGCTGGCTCCTAAGAATCCACGATACGCAGGATGTTTCCCAGACCCAAGGTGGCACCAGTGCCAAGTCGGGCTGGTTTGATAGTACCAAGTGGCTCCTGCAAACTCCATCAAAAAGTTGGCAGGCGTGTTTTGTTTTCCAGGGAACAGCGCCGTTGATTTTGTTTGGGGGCCTGTGGCTGGGAGTGGCCGGCTGGCTCCTTAGAATCCACGATACGCAGGATGGTTCCCAGACCCAAGGTGGCACCAGTGCCAAGTCGGGCTGGTTTGATTACACCAAGTGGCTCCTGCAATCTGCCATCCAGAAGTGAGGCAGCTAAGTTTTGTTTGCCAGAAAAAAGGGCCGTGGTTTTTGTTGGGGGCCTGTGGCTGGGAGTGGCCGGCTGGCTCCTTAGAATCCACCATACGCAGGATGGTTCCCAGACCCAAGGTGGCACCAGTGCCAAGTCGGGCTGGTTTGATAGTACCAAGTGGCTCCTGCAATCTGCCATCCAGAAGCGGTGCAGTTGAGTTTTGTTTGCCAGAGAAAAGGGCCGTGGGTTGTGTTTGGGGGCATATGGCTGGGAGTGGCCGGCTGTCTCATTAAAAAGATCGATACGCAGGATGGTTCCCAGACCCAAGGTGGCACCAGTGCCAAGTCGGGCTGGTTTGATAGTACCAAGTGCGTCCTGCAATTTGCCATCCAGAAGAGGGGCAGTGGAGTTTTGTTTGCCAGAGAATAGCGCCGTTGTTTGTGTTTGGGGGCTTGTGGCTGGGAGTGGCCGACTGGCGCCTTAGAATCTGTGTTACGCAGCATGGTTCCCAGACCAGAGGTGGCACCAGTGCCAAGTTGGGCTGGTTTGATAGTACCAAGTGGCTCCTGCAATCTGCCATCCAGAAGCGGGGCAGCTTACTTTTGTTTGCCAGGGAAACGGGCCGAGGTTTGTGTCTGGGGGCCTATGGCTGGGAGTGACCGGCTGGCTCCTGAAAAGCTACGATAGGCAGGATGGTGACCAGACCCATGGTGGCACCAGTGCCAAGTTGGGCTGATTTGATAGTACCAAGTGGCTCCTGCAATCTGCCATGAAAAAGTTGGCAGGCGAGTTTTGTTTTCCAGGGAAAAGCGCCGTTGTTTGTATTTGGGGGCCTGTGGCTGGGAGTGGCCGGCTGGCTCCTTAGAATCCACGATACGCGGCATGGTTCCCAGACCAGAGGTGGCACCAGTGCCAAGTCGGGCTGGTTTGATAGTACCAAGTGGTTCCTGCAATCTGCCATCCAGAAGCGGGGCAGCTTACTTTTGTTTGCCAGGGAAACGGGCCGAGCTTTGTGTCTCAGGGCCTATGGCTGGGAGTGACCGCCTGGCTCCTGAAAAGCTACGATAGGCAGGATGGTGACCAGACCCATGGTGGCACCAGTGCCAAGTTGGGCTGGTTTGATAGTACCAAGTGGCTCCTGCAATCTGCCATCAAAAAGTTGGCAGGCGAGTTTGTTATCCAGGGAAAAGCGCCGTTGTTTGTGTTTGGGGGCCTGTGGCTGGGAGTGGCCGGCTGGCTCCTTAGAATCCACGATACGCAGGATGGTTCCCAGACCAGAGGTGGCACCAGTGCCAAGTCGGGCTAGTTTGATGGTGAAAAGTGGCTCCTGCAATCTGCCATCCAGAAGCGGGATAACTTACTTTTGTTTGCCAGGGAAACGGGCCGAGGTTTTTGTCTGGGGGCCTATGGCTGGGAGTGACCGGCTGGCTCCTGAAAAGCTACGATAGGCAGGATGGTGACCAGACCCATGGTGGCACCAGTGCCAAGTTGGGCTGGTTTGATAGTACCAAGTGGCTCCTGCAATCTGCCATCAAAATGTTGGCAGGCGAGTTTTGTTTTCCAGGGAAAAGTGCCGTTGTTTGTGTTTGGGGGCCTGTGGGTGGGAGTGACCGGCTGGCTCCTTAGAATCCACGATACGCAGGATGGTTCCCAGACCAGAGGTCGCACCAGTGCCAAGTCGGGCCAGTTTGATGGTGCAAAGTGGCTCCTGCAATCTGCCATCCAGAAGCGGGGTAGCTTACTTTTGTTTGCCAGGGAAACGGGCCGAGTTTTGTGTCTGGGGGCCTATGGCTGCGAGTGACCGGCTGGCTCCTGAAAAGCTACGATAGGCAGGATGGTGACCAGACCCATGGTGGTACCAGTGCCAAGTTGGGCTGATTTGATAGTACCAAGTGGCTCCTGCAATCTGCCATCAAAAAGTTGGCAGGCGAGTTTTGTTTTCCAGGGAAAAGCGCCGTTGTTTGTGTCTGGGGGCCTGTGGCTGGGAGTGGCCGGCTGGCTCCTTACAATGAACGATACGCAGGATGGTTCCCAGACCTGAGGTGGCACCAGTGCCAAGTCGGGCTAGTTTGATGGTGCAAAGTGGCTCCTGCAATCTGCCATCCAGAAGCGGGGTAGCTTACTTTTGTTTGCCAGGGATACGGGCCGAGGTTTTTCTCTGGGGGCCTATGGCAGGGAGGGACCGGCTGGCTCCTGAAAAGCTACGATAGGCAGGATGGTGACCAGACCCATGGTGGCACCAGTGCCAAGTTGGGCTGATTTGATAGTACCAAGTGGCTCCTGCAATCTGCCATCAAAATGTTGGCAGGCGAGTTTTGTTTTCCAGGGAAAAGCGCCGTTGTTTGTGTTTGGTGGCCTGTGGCTGGGAGTGACCGGCTGGCTCCTTAGAATCCACGATACGCAGGATGGTTCCCAGACCAGAGGTGGCACCAGTGCCAAGTTGGGCTGGTTTGATAGTACCAAGTGGTTCCTGCAATCTGCCATCCAGAAGCGGGGCAGCTTACTTTTGTTTGCCAGGGAAACGGGCCGAGGTTTTTCTCTGGGGGCCTATGGCTTGGAGTGACTGGCTAGGTCCTGAAAAGCTACGATAGGCAGGATGGTGACCAGATCCATGGTGGCACCAGTGCCAAGTTGGGCTGGTTTGATAGTACCAAGTGGCTCCTGCAATCTGCCATCAAAAAGTTGGCAGGCGAGTTTTGTTTTCCAGGGAAAAGCGCTGTGGTTTGTGTTTGGGGGCCTGTGGCTGGGAGTGGCCGGCTGGCTCCTTAGAATCCACGATACGCAGCATGGTATCCAGACCCAAGGTGGCACCAGTGCCAAGTTTTGCTGGTTTGATGGTGAAAAGTGGCTCCTGCAATCTGCCATCAAAATTTGGCAGGCGAGGTTTGTTTTCCAGGGAAAAGCGCCGTTGTTTTTGTTTGGGGGCCTGTGGGTGGGAGTGGCCGGCTGGCTCCTTAGAATCCACGATACGCAGGATGGTTCCCAGACCAGAGGTGGCACCAGTGCCAAGTCGGGCTAGTTTGATGGTGCAAAGTGGCTCCTGCAATCTGCCATCCAGAAGCGGGGCAGCTTACTTTTGTTTGCCAGGGAAACGGGCCGAGTATTGTTTCTGGGGGCCTATGGCTGCGAGTGACCGGCTGGCTCCTGAAAAGCTACGATAGGCAGGATGGTGACCAGACCCATGGTGGCACCAGTGCCAAGTTGGGCTGATTTGATAGTACCAAGTGGCTCCTGCAATCTGCCATCAAAAAGTTGGCAGGCGAGTTTTGTTTTCCAGGGAAAAGCGCCGTTGTTTGTGTTTGGGGGCCTGTGGCTGGGAGTGGACGGATGGCTCCTTAGAACCACGATACGCAGGATGGTTCCCAGACCAGAGGTGGCACCAGTGCCAAGTCGGGCTGGTTTGATAATACCAAGTGGTTCCTGCAATCTGCCATCCAGAAGCGGGGCAGCTTACTTTTGTTTGCCAGGGAAACGGGCCGAGGTTTGTGTCTGGGGGCCTATGGCTGGGAGTGACCGCCTGGCTCCTGAAAAGCTACGATAGGCAGGATGGTGACCAGACCCATGGTGGCACCAGTGCCAAGTTGGGCTGATTTGATAAAACCAAGTGGCTCCTGCAATCTGCCATCAAAAAGTTGGCAGGCGAGTTTTGTTTTCCAGGGAAAAGCGCCGTTGTTTGTGTTTGGGGGCCAGTGGCTGGGAGTGGCCGGCTGGCTCCTTAGAATCCACGATACGCAGGATGGTTCCCAGACCAGAGGTGGCACCAGTGCCAAGTTGGGCTGGTTTGATGGTGAAAAGTGGCTCCTGCAATCTGCCATCCAGAAGCGGGATAACTTACTTTTGTTTGCCAGGGAAACGGGCCGAGGTTTTTGTCTGGGGGCCTATGGCTGGGAGTGACCGGCTGGCTCCTGAAAAGCTACGATAGGCAGGATGGTGACCAGACCCATGGTGGCACCAGTGCCAAGTTGGGCTGGTTTGATAGTACCAAGTGGCTCCTGCAATCTGCCATCAAAAAGTTGGCAGGCGAGTTTGTTATCCAGGGAAAAGCGCCGTTGTTTGTGTTTGGGGGCCAGTGGCTGGGAGTGGCCGGCTGGCTCCTTAGAATCCACGATACGCAGGATGGTTCCCAGACCAGAGGTGGCACCAGTGCCAAGTCGGGCTGGTTTGATGGTGAAAAGTGGCTCCTGCAATCTGCCATCCAGAAGCGGGATAACTTACTTTTGTTTGCCAGGGAAACGGGCCGAGCTTTTTGTCTGGGGGCCTATGGCTGCGAGTGACCGGCTGGCTCCTGAAAAGCTACGATAGGCAGGATGGTGACCAGACCCATGGTGGCACCAGTGCCAAGTTGGGCTGATTTGATAGTACCAAGTGGCTCCTGCAATCTGCCATCCAGAATCGGGGGTGCTTACTTTTGTTTGCCAGGGAAACGGGCCGAGGTTTGTGTCTGGGGGCCTATGGCTGGGAGTGACCGGCTGGCTCCTGAAAAGCTACGATAGGCAGGATGGTGACCAGACCCATGGTGGCACCAGTGCCAAGTTGGGCTGATTTGATAGTACCAAGTGGCTCCTGCAATCTGCCATCAAAAAGTTGGCAGGCGAGTTTTGTTTTCCAGGGAATAGCGCCGTTGTTTGTGTTTGGGGGCCTGTGGCTGGGAGTGGCCGGCTGGCTCCTTAGAATCCACGATACGCAGGATGGTTCCCAGACCAGAGGTGGCACCAGTGCCAAGTTGGGCTGGTTTGATAGTACCAAGTGCGTCCTGCAATCTACCATCCAGAAGCGGGGCAGCTTACTTTTGTTTGCCAGGGAAACGGGCCGAGGTTTGTGTCTCAGGGCCTATGGCTGGGAGTGACCGCCTGGCTCCTGAAAAGCTACGATAGGCAGGATGGTGACCAGACCCATGGTGGCACCAGTGCCAAGTTGGGCTGATTTGATAAAACCAAGTGGCTCCTGCAATCTGCCATCAAAAAGTTGGCAGGCGAGTTTTGTTTTCCAGGGAAAAGCGCCGTTGTTTGTGTTTGGGGGCCAGTGGCTGGGAGTGGCCGGCTGGCTCCTTAGAATCCACGATACGCAGGATGGTTCCCAGACCAGAGGTGGCACCAGTGCCAAGTTGGGCTGGTTTGATGGTGAAAAGTGGCTCCTGCAATCTGCCATCCAGAAGCGGGATAACTTACTTTTGTTTGCCAGGGAAACGGGCCGAGGTTTTTGTCTGGGGGCCTATGGCTGGGAGTGACCGGCTGGCTCCTGAAAAGCTACGATAGGCAGGATGGTGACCAGACCCATGGTGGCACCAGTGCCAAGTTGGGCTGGTTTGATAGTACCAAGTGGCTCCTGCAATCTGCCATCAAAAAGTTGGCAGGCGAGTTTGTTATCCAGGGAAAAGCGCCGTTGTTTGTGTTTGGGGGCCAGTGGCTGGGAGTGGCCGGCTGGCTCCTTAGAATCCACGATACGCAGGATGGTTCCCAGACCAGAGGTGGCACCAGTGCCAAGTCGGGCTGGTTTGATGGTGAAAAGTGGCTCCTGCAATCTGCCATCCAGAAGCGGGATAACTTACTTTTGTTTGCCAGGGAAACGGGCCGAGCTTTTTGTCTGGGGGCCTATGGCTGCGAGTGACCGGCTGGCTCCTGAAAAGCTACGATAGGCAGGATGGTGACCAGACCCATGGTGGCACCAGTGCCAAGTTGGGCTGATTTGATAGTACCAAGTGGCTCCTGCAATCTGCCATCCAGAATCGGGGGTGCTTACTTTTGTTTGCCAGGGAAACGGGCCGAGGTTTGTGTCTGGGGGCCTATGGCTGGGAGTGACCGGCTGGCTCCTGAAAAGCTACGATAGGCAGGATGGTGACCAGACCCATGGTGGCACCAGTGCCAAGTTGGGCTGATTTGATAGTACCAAGTGGCTCCTGCAATCTGCCATCAAAAAGTTGGCAGGCGAGTTTTGTTTTCCAGGGAATAGCGCCGTTGTTTGTGTTTGGGGGCCTGTGGCTGGGAGTGGCCGGCTGGCTCCTTAGAATCCACGATACGCAGGATGGTTCCCAGACCAGAGGTGGCACCAGTGCCAAGTTGGGCTGGTTTGATAGTACCAAGTGCGTCCTGCAATCTACCATCCAGAAGCGGGGCAGCTTACTTTTGTTTGCCAGGGAAACGGGCCGAGGTTTGTGTCTCAGGGCCTATGGCTGGGAGTGACCGGCTGGCTCCTGAAAAGCTACGATAGGCAGGATGGTGACCAGATCCATGGTGGCACCAGTGCCAAGTTGGGCTGGTTTGATAGTACCAAGTGGCTCCTGCAATCTGCCATCAAAAAGTTGGCAGGCGAGTTTGTTATCCAGGGAAAAGCGCCGTTGTTTGTGTTTGGGGGCCTCTGGCTGGGAGTGGCCGGCTGGCTCCTTAGAATCCATGATACGCAGGATGGTTCCCAGACCAGAGGTGGCACCAGTGCCAAGTCGGGCTGGTTTGATGGTGAAAAGTGGCTCCTGCAATCTGCCATCCAGAAGCGGGATGACTTACTTTTGTTTGCCAGGGAAACGGGCCGAGGTTTTTGTCTGGGGGCCTATGGCTGGGAGTGACCGGCTGGCTCCTGAAAAGCTACGATAGGCAGGATGGTGACCAGACCCATGGTGGCACCAGTGCCAAGTTGGGCTGGTTTGATAGTACCAAGTGGCTCCTGCAATCTGCCATCAAAAAGTTGGCAGGCGAGTTTTGTTTTCCAGGGAAAAGTGCCGTTGTTTGTGTTTGGGGGCCTGTGGGTGGGAGTGACCGGCTGGCTCCTTAGAATCCACGATACGCAGGATGGTTCCCAGAGCTGAGGTGGCACCAGTGCCAAGTCGGGCTAGTTTGATGGTGCAAAGTGGCTCCTGCAATCTGCCATCCAGAAGCGGGGTAGCTTACTTTTGTTTGCCAGGGAAACGGGCCGAGTTTTGTGTCTGGGGGCCTATGGCTGCGAGTGACCGGCTGGCTCCTGAAAAGCTACGATAGGCAGGATGGTGACCAGACCCATGGTGGCACCAGTGCCAAGTTGGGCTGATTTGATAGTACCAAGTGGCTCCTGCAATCTGCCATCAAAAAGTTGGCAGGCGAGTTTTGTTTTCCAGGGAAAAGCGCCGTTGTTTGTGTCTGGGGGCCTGTGGCTGGAGTGGCCGGCTGGCTCCTTACAATGAACGATACGCAGGATGGTTCCCAGAGCTGAGGTGGCACCAGTGCCAAGTCGGGCTAGTTTGATGGTGCAAAGTGGCTCCTGCAATCTGCCATCCAGAAGCGGGGCAGCTTACTTTTGTTTGCCAGGGAAACGGGCCGAAATATTTGTCTAGGGGCCTCTGGCTGGGGGTGGCTGGCTGGCTCCTGAAAAGCTACGATAGGCAGGATGGTGACCAGACCCATGGTGGCACCAGTGCCAAGTTGGGCTGGTTTGATAGTACCAAGTGGCTCCTGCAATCTGCCATCAAAAAGTTGTCAGGCGAGTTTTGTTTTCCAGGGAAAAGCGCCGTTGTTTGTATTTGGGGGCCTGTGGCTGGGAGTGGCCGGCTGGCTCCTTTGAACCCACGATACGCAGGATGGTTCCCAGACCCAAGGTGGCACCAGTGCCAAGTCGGGCTGGTTTGATACTACCAAGTGCGTCCTGCAATCTGCCATCCAGAAGCGGGGCAGCTTAATTTTGTTTGCCAGGGAAACGGGCCGTGGGTTTTGTTTGGGGGCCTATGGCTGAGAGTGGCCGGCTGGCTCCTGAAAATCCACGCTAGGCAGCATGGTTCCCAGATGCAAGGTGGCACCAGTGCCAAGTCGGGCTGTTTTGATGGTGCAAAGTGGCTCCTGCAATCTGCCATCCAGAAGCGGGGCAGCTGATTTTTGTTTGCCAGAGAAAAATTCCGTGGATTGTTTTTGGGGGCATATTGCTGGGAGTGGCCGGCTGGCTCCTTAAAATGCTCGATACGCATGATGGTTCCCAGGTCCAAGGTGTCACCACTACCAAGTCGGCCTGCGGTTTTAGTATCAAGTTCATCCTGCAATTTGCCATCCAGAAGAGGGGCAGTTGAGTTTTGTTTGCCAGAGAAACGGGCCGAGGTTTCTGTTTGGGGACATATGGCTGAGAGTGGCCGGCTGGCCCCTGAATATCCACGATACACAGCATGGTTCCCAGATCCAAGGTGGCACCAGTGCCAAGTTGGGCTGGTTTGATAGTACCAAGTGTCTCCTGCAATCTGCCATCCAGAAGCGGGGCAGCTTACTTTTGTTTGCCAGAGAAATAGGCCTAGGTTTTTGTCTGGGGGCCTGTGGCTAGGAGTGGCCGGCTGGCTCCTAAGAATCCACGATACGCAGGATGTTTCCCAGACCCAAGGTGGCACCAGTGCCAAGTCGGGCTGGTTTGATAGTACCAAGTGGCTCCTGCAAACTCCATCAAAAAGTTGGCAGGCGTGTTTTGTTTTCCGGGGAACAGCGCCGTTGATTTTGTTTGGGGGCCTGTGGCTGGGAGTGGCCGGCTGGCTGCTTAGAATCCACGATACGCAGGATGGTTCCCAGACCCAAGGTGGCACCAGTGCCAAGTCGGGCTGGTTTGATTACACCAAGTGGCTCCTGCAATCTGCCATCCAGAAGTGAGGCAGCTAAGTTTTGTTTGCCAGAAAAAAGGGCCGTGGTTTTTGTTGGGGGCCTGTGGCTGGGAGTGGCCGGCTGGCTCCTTAGAATCCACCATACGCAGGATGGTTCCCAGACCCAAGGTGGCACCAGTGCCAAGTCGGGCTGGTTTGATAGTACCAAGTGGCTCCTGCAATCTGCCATCCAGAAGCGGTGCAGTTGAGTTTTGTTTGCCAGAGAAAAGGGCCGTGGGTTGTGTTTGGGGGCATATGGCTGGGAGTGGCCGGCTGTCTCATTAAAAAGATCGATACGCAGGATGGTTCCCAGACCCAAGGTGGCACCAGTGCCAAGTCGGGCTGTTTTTATAGTACCAAGTGCGTCCTGCAATTTGCCATCCAGAAGAGGGGCAGTGGAGTTTTGTTTGCCAGAGAATAGCGCCGTTGTTTGTGTTTGGGGGCTTGTGGCTGGGAGTGGCCGACTGGCGCCTTAGAATCTGTGTTACGCAGCATGGTTCCCAGACCAGAGGTGGCACCAGTGCCAAGTTGGGCTGGTTTGATAGTACCAAGTGGCTCCTGCAATCTGCCATCCAGAAGCGGGGCAGCTTACTTTTGTTTGCCAGGGAAACGGGCCGAGGTTTGTGACTGGGGACCTATGGCTGGGAGTGACCGGCTGGCTCCTGAAAAGCTACGATAGGCAGGATGGTGACCAGACCCATGGTGGCACCAGTGCCAAGTTGGGCTGGTTTGATAGTACCAAGTGGCTCCTGCAATCTGCCATCAAAAAGTTGTCAGGCGAGTTTTGTTTTCCAGGGAAAAGCGCCGTTGTTTGTATTTGGGGGCCTGTGGCTGGGAGTGGCCGGCTGGCTCCTTTGAACCCACAATACGCAGGATGGTTCCCAGACCCAAGGTGGCACCAGTGCCAAGTCGGGCTGGTTTGATACTACCAAGTGCGTCCTGCAATCTGCCATCCAGAAGCGGGGCAGCTTAATTTTGTTTGCCAGGGAAACGGGCCGTGGGTTTTGTTTGGGGGCCTATGGCTGAGAGTGGCCGGCTGGCTCCTGAAAATCCACGATACGCGGGATGGTTCCCAGATGCAAGGTGGCACCAGTGCCAAGTCGGGCTGGTTTGATGGTGCAAAGTGGCTCCTGCAATCTGCCATCCAGAAGCGGGGCAGCTGATTTTTGTTTGCCAGAGAAAAATTCCGTGGATTGTTTTTGGGGGCATATTGCTGGGAGTGGCCGGCTGGCTCCTTAAAATGCTCGATACGCATGATGGTTCCCAGGTCCAAGGTGTCACCACTACCAAGTCGGCCTGCGGTTTTAGTATCAAGTTCATCCTGCAATTTGCCATCCAGAAGAGGGGCAGTTGAGTTTTGTTTGCCAGAGAAACGGGCCGAGGTTTCTGTTTGGGGACATATGGCTGAGAGTGGCCGGCTGGCCCCTGAATATCCACGATACACAGCATGGTTCCCAGATCCAAGGTGGCACCAGTGCCAAGTTGGGCTGGTTTGATAGTACCAAGTGTCTCCTGCAATCTGCCATCCAGAAGCGGGGCAGCTTACTTTTGTTTGCCAGAGAAATAGGCCTAGGTTTTTGTCTGGGGGCCTGTGGCTAGGAGTGGCCGGCTGGCTCCTAAGAATCCACGATACGCAGGATGTTTCCCAGACCCAAGGTGGCACCAGTGCCAAGTCGGGCTGGTTTGATAGTACCAAGTGGCTCCTGCAAACTCCATCAAAAAGTTGGCAGGCGTGTTTTGTTTTCCAGGGAACAGCGCCGTTGATTTTGTTTGGGGGCCTGTGGCTGGGAGTGGCCGGCTGGCTCCTTAGAATCCACGATACGCAGGATGGTTCCCAGACCCAAGGTGGCACCAGTGCCAAGTCGGGCTGGTTTGATTACACCAAGTGGCTCCTGCAATCTGCCATCCAGAAGTGAGGCAGCTAAGTTTTGTTTGCCAGGGAAAGGGCCGTGGTTTTTGTTGGGGGCCTGTGGCTGGGAGTGGCCGGCTGGCTCCTTAGAATCCACCATACGCAGGATGGTTCCCAGACCCAAGGTGGCACCAGTGCCAAGTTGGGCTGATTTGATAGTACCAAGTGGCTCCTGCAATCTGCCATCAAAAAGTTGGCAGGCGAGTTTTGTTTTCCAGGGAATAGCGCCGTTGTTTGTGTTTGGGGGCCTGTGGCTGGGAGTGGCCGGCTGGCTCCTTAGAATCCACGATACGAAGGATGGTTCCCAGACCAGAGGTGGCACCAGTGCCAAGTTGGGCTGGTTTGATAGTACCAAGTGCGTCCTGCAATCTACCATCCAGAAGCGGGGCAGCTTACTTTTGCTTGCCAGGGAAACGGGCCGAGGTTTGTGTCTCAGGGCCAATGGCTGGGAGTGACCGGCTGGCTCCTGAAAAGCTACGATAGGCAGGATGGTGACCAGATCCATGGTGGCACCAGTGCCAAGTTGGGCTGGTTTGATAGTACCAAGTGGCTCCTGCAATCTGCCATCAAAAAGTTGGCAGGCGAGTTTGTTATCCAGGGAAAAGCGCCGTTGTTTGTGTTTGGGGGCCTCTGGCTGGGAGTGGCCGGCTGGGTCCTTAGAATCCATGATACGCAGGATGGTTCCCAGACCAGAGGTGGCACCAGTGCCAAGTCGGGCTGGTTTGATGGTGAAAAGTGGCTCCTGCAATCTGCCATCCAGAAGCGGGATGACTTACTTTTGTTTGCCAGGGAAACGGGCCGAGGTTTTTGTCTGGGGGCCTATGGCTGGGAGTGACCGGCTGGCTCCTGAAAAGCTACGATAGGCAGGATGGTGACCAGACCCATGGTGGCACCAGTGCCAAGTTGGGCTGGTTTGATAGTACCAAGTGGCTCCTGCAATCTGCCATCAAAAAGTTGGCAGGCGAGTTTTGTTTTCCAGGGAAAAGTGCCGTTGTTTGTGTTTGGGGGCCTGTGGGTGGGAGTGACCGGCTGGCTCCTTAGAATCCACGATACGCAGGATGGTTCCCAGACCAGAGGTGGCACCAGTGCCAAGTCGGGCTAGTTTGATGGTGCAAAGTGGCTCCTGCAATCTGCCATCCAGAAGCGGGGTAGCTTACTTTTGTTTGCCAGGGAAACGGGCCGAGTTTTGTGTCTGGGGGCCTATGGCTGCGAGTGACCGGCTGGCTCCTGAAAAGCTACGATAGGCAGGATGGTGACCAGACCCATGGTGGCACCAGTGCCAAGTTGGGCTGATTTGATAGTAGCAAGTGGCTCCTGCAATCTGCCATCAAAAAGTTGGCAGGCGAGTTTTGTTTTCCAGGGAAAAGCGCCGTTGTTTGTGTCTGGGGGCCTGTGGCTGGAGTGGCCGGCTGGCTCCTTACAATGAACGATACGCAGGATGGTTCCCAGAGCTGAGGTGGCACCAGTGCCAAGTCGGGCTAGTTTGATGGTGCAAAGTGGCTCCTGCAATCTGCCATCCAGAAGCGGGGCAGCTTACTTTTGTTTGCCAGGGAAACGGGCCGAAATATTTGTCTAGGGGCCTCTGGCTGGGGGTGGCTGGCTGGCTCCTGAAAAGCTACGATAGGCAGGATGGTGACCAGACCCATGGTGGCACCAGTGCCAAGTTGGGCTGGTTTGATAGTACCAAGTGGCTCCTGCAATCTGCCATCAAAAAGTTGGCAGGCGAGTTTTGTTTTCCAGGGAAAAGCGCCGTTGTTTGTATTTGGGGGCCTGTGGCTGGGAGTGGCCGGCTGGCTCCTTTGAACCCACGATACGCAGGATGGTTCCCAGACCCAAGGTGGCACCAGTGCCAAGTCGGGCTGGTTTGATACTACCAAGTGCGTCCTGCAATCTGCCATCCAGAAGCGGGGCAGCTTAATTTTGTTTGCCAGGGAAACGGGCCGTGGGTTTTGTTTGGGGGCCTATGGCTGAGAGTGGCCGGCTGGCTCCTGAAAATCCACGCTAGGCAGCATGGTTCCCAGATGCAAGGTGGCACCAGTGCCAAGTCGGGCTGGTTTGATGGTGCAAAGTGGCTCCTGCAATCTGCCATCCAGAAGCGGGGCAGCTGATTTTTGTTTGCCAGAGAAAAATTCCGTGGATTGTTTTTGGGGGCATATTGCTGGGAGTGGCCGGCTGGCTCCTTAAAATGCTCGATACGCATGATGGTTCCCAGGTCCAAGGTGTCACCACTACCAAGTCGGCCTGCGGTTTTAGTATCAAGTTCATCCTGCAATTTGCCATCCAGAAGAGGGGCAGTTGAGTTTTGTTTGCCAGAGAAACGGGCCGAGGTTTCTGTTTGGGGACATATGGCTGAGAGTGGCCGGCTGGCCCCTGAATATCCACGATACACAGCATGGTTCCCAGATCCAAGGTGGCACCAGTGCCAAGTTGGGCTGGTTTGATAGTACCAAGTGTCTCCTGCAATCTGCCATCCAGAAGCGGGGCAGCTTACTTTTGTTTGCCAGAGAAATAGGCCTAGGTTTTTGTCTGGGGGCCTGTGGCTAGGAGTGGCCGGCTGGCTCCTAAGAATCCACGATACGCAGGATGTTTCCCAGACCCAAGGTGGCACCAGTGCCAAGTCGGGCTGGTTTGATAGTACCAAGTGGCTCCTGCAAACTCCATCAAAAAGTTGGCAGGCGTGTTTTGTTTTCCGGGGAACAGCGCCGTTGATTTTGTTTGGGGGCCTGTGGCTGGGAGTGGCCGGCTGGCTGCTTAGAATCCACGATACGCAGGATGGTTCCCAGACCCAAGGTGGCACCAGTGCCAAGTCGGGCTGGTTTGATTACACCAAGTGGCTCCTGCAATCTGCCATCCAGAAGTGAGGCAGCTAAGTTTTGTTTGCCAGAAAAAAGGGCCGTGGTTTTTGTTGGGGGCCTGTGGCTGGGAGTGGCCGGCTGGCTCCTTAGAATCCACCATACGCAGGATGGTTCCCAGACCCAAGGTGGCACCAGTGCCAAGTCGGGCTGGTTTGATAGTACCAAGTGGCTCCTGCAATCTGCCATCCAGAAGCGGTGCAGTTGAGTTTTGTTTGCCAGAGAAAAGGGCCGTGGGTTGTGTTTGGGGGCATATGGCTGGGAGTGGCCGGCTGTCTCATTAAAAAGATCGATACGCAGGATGGTTCCCAGACCCAAGGTGGCACCAGTGCCAAGTCGGGCTGTTTTTATAGTACCAAGTGCGTCCTGCAATTTGCCATCCAGAAGAGGGGCAGTGGAGTTTTGTTTGCCAGAGAATAGCGCCGTTGTTTGTGTTTGGGGGCTTGTGGCTGGGAGTGGCCGACTGGCGCCTTAGAATCTGTGTTACGCAGCATGGTTCCCAGACCAGAGGTGGCACCAGTGCCAAGTTGGGCTGGTTTGATAGTACCAAGTGGCTCCTGCAATCTGCCATCCAGAAGCGGGGCAGCTTACTTTTGTTTGCCAGGGAAACGGGCCGAGGTTTGTGACTGGGGACCTATGGCTGGGAGTGACCGGCTGGCTCCTGAAAAGCTACGATAGGCAGGATGGTGACCAGACCCATGGTGGCACCAGTGCCAAGTTGGGCTGGTTTGATAGTACCAAGTGGCTCCTGCAATCTGCCATCAAAAAGTTGTCAGGCGAGTTTTGTTTTCCAGGGAAAAGCGCCGTTGTTTGTATTTGGGGGCCTGTGGCTGGGAGTGGCCGGCTGGCTCCTTTGAACCCACAATACGCAGGATGGTTCCCAGACCCAAGGTGGCACCAGTGCCAAGTCGGGCTGGTTTGATTACACCAAGTGGCTCCTGCAATCTGCCATCCAGAAGTGAGGCAGCTAAGTTTTGTTTGCCAGAAAAAAGGGCCGTGGTTTTTGTTGGGGGCCTGTGGCTGGGAGTGGCCGGCTGGCTCCTTAGAATCCACCATACGCAGGATGGTTCCCAGACCCAAGGTGGCACCAGTGCCAAGTCGGGCTGGTTTGATAGTCCCAAGTGGCTCCTGCAAACTGCCATCCGGAAGCGGGGCAGCTTACTTTTGTTTGCCAGGGAAATGGGCCGTTGTTTGTGTTTGGGGGCCTGTGGCTGGGAGTGTTCGGCTGGTTCCTGAATATGTACGATACGCAGGATTGTTCCCAGACCCAAGGTGGCACCAGTGCCAAGTCGGGCTGGTTTGATGGTGCAAAGTGGCTCCTGCAATCTGCCATCCAGACGCGGGGCAGCGGATTTTTGTTTCCATGAGAAATGGTCCGTGGTTTGTTTTTGGGGGTATATGGCTGGGCCTGGCCGGCTGGCTCCTTAAAAAGCTCGATATGCAGGATGGTTCCCTGACACAAGGTGGCACCAGTGCCACGTCGGGCGGTTTTCGTAGCACAAAGTGCGTCCTAAAATTTGCCATCCAGAAGAGGGGCAGTTGAGTTTTGTTTGCCAGAGAAAACGTCCGTGGTTTGTTTTTGGGGGCATATGGCTGAGAGTGGCCGGCTGGCTCCTGAAAATCCACGCTAGGCAGCATGGTTCCCAGATGCAAGGTGGCACCAGTGCCAAGTCGGGCTGGTTTGATGGTGCAAAGTGGCTCCTGCAATCTGCCATCCAGAAGCGGGGCAGCTGATTTTTGTTTGCCAGAGAAAAATTCCGTGGATTGTTTTTGGGGGCATATTGCTGGGAGTGGCCGGCTGGCTCCTTAAAATGCTCGATACGCATGATGGTTCCCAGGTCCAAGGTGTCACCACTACCAAGTCGGCCTGCGGTTTTAGTATCAAGTTCATCCTGCAATTTGCCATCCAGAAGAGGGGCAGTTGAGTTTTGTTTGCCAGAGAAACGGGCCGAGGTTTCTGTTTGGGGACATATGGCTGAGAGTGGCCGGCTGGCCCCTGAATATCCACGATACACAGCATGGTTCCCAGATCCAAGGTGGCACCAGTGCCAAGTTGGGCTGGTTTGATAGTACCAAGTGTCTCCTGCAATCTGCCATCCAGAAGCGGGGCAGCTTACTTTTGTTTGCCAGAGAAATAGGCCTAGGTTTTTGTCTGGGGGCCTGTGGCTAGGAGTGGCCGGCTGGCTCCTAAGAATCCACGATACGCAGGATGTTTCCCAGACCCAAGGTGGCACCAGTGCCAAGTCGGGCTGGTTTGATAGTACCAAGTGGCTCCTGCAAACTCCATCAAAAAGTTGGCAGGCGTGTTTTGTTTTCCGGGGAACAGCGCCGTTGATTTTGTTTGGGGGCCTGTGGCTGGGAGTGGCCGGCTGGCTGCTTAGAATCCACGATACGCAGGATGGTTCCCAGACCCAAGGTGGCACCAGTGCCAAGTCGGGCTGGTTTGATTACACCAAGTGGCTCCTGCAATCTGCCATCCAGAAGTGAGGCAGCTAAGTTTTGTTTGCCAGAAAAAAGGGCCGTGGTTTTTGTTGGGGGCCTGTGGCTGGGAGTGGCCGGCTGGCTCCTTAGAATCCACCATACGCAGGATGGTTCCCAGACCCAAGGTGGCACCAGTGCCAAGTCGGGCTGGTTTGATAGTACCAAGTGGCTCCTGCAATCTGCCATCCAGAAGCGGTGCAGTTGAGTTTTGTTTGCCAGAGAAAAGGGCCGTGGGTTGTGTTTGGGGGCATATGGCTGGGAGTGGCCGGCTGTCTCATTAAAAAGATCGATACGCAGGATGGTTCCCAGACCCAAGGTGGCACCAGTGCCAAGTCGGGCTGTTTTTATAGTACCAAGTGCGTCCTGCAATTTGCCATCCAGAAGAGGGGCAGTGGAGTTTTGTTTGCCAGAGAATAGCGCCGTTGTTTGTGTTTGGGGGCTTGTGGCTGGGAGTGGCCGACTGGCGCCTTAGAATCTGTGTTACGCAGCATGGTTCCCAGACCAGAGGTGGCACCAGTGCCAAGTTGGGCTGGTTTGATAGTACCAAGTGGCTCCTGCAATCTGCCATCCAGAAGCGGGGCAGCTTACTTTTGTTTGCCAGGGAAACGGGCCGAGGTTTGTGACTGGGGACCTATGGCTGGGAGTGACCGGCTGGCTCCTGAAAAGCTACGATAGGCAGGATGGTGACCAGACCCATGGTGGCACCAGTGCCAAGTTGGGCTGGTTTGATAGTACCAAGTGGCTCCTGCAATCTGCCATCAAAAAGTTGTCAGGCGAGTTTTGTTTTCCAGGGAAAAGCGCCGTTGTTTGTATTTGGGGGCCTGTGGCTGGGAGTGGCCGGCTGGCTCCTTTGAACCCACAATACGCAGGATGGTTCCCAGACCCAAGGTGGCACCAGTGCCAAGTCGGGCTGGTTTGATTACACCAAGTGGCTCCTGCAATCTGCCATCCAGAAGTGAGGCAGCTAAGTTTTTTTTGCCAGAAAAAAGGGCCGTGGTTTTTGTTGGGGGCCTGTGGCTGGGAGTGGCCGGCTGGCTCCTTAGAATCCACCATACGCAGGATGGTTCCCAGACCCAAGGTGGCACCAGTGCCAAGTCGGGCTGGTTTGATAGTCCCAAGTGGCTCCTGCAAACTGCCATCCGGAAGCGGGGCAGCTTACTTTTGTTTGCCAGGGAAATGGGCCGTTGTTTGTGTTTGGGGGCCTGTGGCTGGGAGTGTTCGGCTGGTTCCTGAATATGTACGATACGCAGGATTGTTCCCAGACCCAAGGTGGCACCAGTGCCAAGTCGGGCTGGTTTGATGGTGCAAAGTGGCTCCTGCAATCTGCCATCCAGACGCGGGGCAGCGGATTTTTGTTTCCATGAGAAATGGTCCGTGGTTTGTTTTTGGGGGTATATGGCTGGGCCTGGCCGGCTGGCTCCTTAAAAAGCTCGATATGCAGGATGGTTCCCTGACACAAGGTGGCACCAGTGCCACGTCGGGCGGTTTTCGTAGTACAAAGTGCGTCCTAAAATTTGCCATCCAGAAGAGGGGCAGTTGAGTTTTGTTTGCCAGAGAAAACGTCCGTGGTTTGTTTTTGGGGGCATATGGCTGAGAGTGGCCGGCTGGCTCCTGAAAATCCACGCTAGGCAGCATGGTTCCCAGATGCAAGGTGGCACCAGTGCCAAGTCGGGCTGGTTTGATGGTGCAAAGTGGCTCCTGCAATCTGCCATCCAGAAGCGGGGCAGCTGATTTTTGTTTGCCAGAGAAAAATTCCGTGGATTGTTTTTGGGGGCATATTGCTGGGAGTGGCCGGCTGGCTCCTTAAAATGCTCGATACGCATGATGGTTCCCAGGTCCAAGGTGTCACCACTACCAAGTCGGCCTGCGGTTTTAGTATCAAGTTCATCCTGCAATTTGCCATCCAGAAGAGGGGCAGTTGAGTTTTGTTTGCCAGAGAAACGGGCCGAGGTTTCTGTTTGGGGACATATGGCTGAGAGTGGCCGGCTGGCCCCTGAATATCCACGATACACAGCATGGTTCCCAGATCCAAGGTGGCACCAGTGCCAAGTTGGGCTGGTTTGATAGTACCAAGTGTCTCCTGCAATCTGCCATCCAGAAGCGGGGCAGCTTACTTTTGTTTGCCAGAGAAATAGGCCTAGGTTTTTGTCTGGGGGCCTGTGGCTAGGAGTGGCCGGCTGGCTCCTAAGAATCCACGATACGCAGGATGTTTCCCAGACCCAAGGTGGCACCAGTGCCAAGTCGGGCTGGTTTGATAGTACCAAGTGGCTCCTGCAAACTCCATCAAAAAGTTGGCAGGCGTGTTTTGTTTTCCAGGGAACAGCGCCGTTGATTTTGTTTGGGGGCCTGTGGCTGGGAGTGGCCGGCTGGCTCCTTAGAATCCACGATACGCAGGATGGTTCCCAGACCCAAGGTGGCACCAGTGCCAAGTCGGGCTGGTTTGATTACACCAAGTGGCTCCTGCAATCTGCCATCCAGAAGTGAGGCAGCTAAGTTTTGTTTGCCAGAAAAAAGGGCCGTGGTTTTTGTTGGGGGCCTGTGGCTGGGAGTGGCCGGCTGGCTCCTTAGAATCCACCATACGCAGGATGGTTCCCAGACCCAAGGTGGCACCAGTGCCAAGTCGGGCTGGTTTGATAGTACCAAGTGGCTCCTGCAATCTGCCATCCAGAAGCGGTGCAGTTGAGTTTTGTTTGCCAGAGAAAAGGGCCGTGGGTTGTGTTTGGGGGCATATGGCTGGGAGTGGCCGGCTGTCTCATTAAAAAGATCGATACGCAGGATGGTTCCCAGACCCAAGGTGGCACCAGTGCCAAGTCGGGCTGTTTTTATAGTACCAAGTGCGTCCTGCAATTTGCCATCCAGAAGAGGGGCAGTGGAGTTTTGTTTGCCAGAGAATAGCGCCGTTGTTTGTGTTTGGGGGCTTGTGGCTGGGAGTGGCCGACTGGCGCCTTAGAATCTGTGTTACGCAGCATGGTTCCCAGACCAGAGGTGGCACCAGTGCCAAGTTGGGCTGGTTTGATAGTACCAAGTGGCTCCTGCAATCTGCCATCCAGAAGCGGGGCAGCTTACTTTTGTTTGCCAGGGAAACGGGCCGAGGTTTGTGACTGGGGACGTATGGCTGGGAGTGACCGGCTGGCTCCTGAAAAGCTACGATAGGCAGGATGGTGACCAGACCCATGGTGGCACCAGTGCCAAGTTGGGCTGGTTTGATAGTACCAAGTGGCTCCTGCAATCTGCCATCAAAAAGTTGTCAGGCGAGTTTTGTTTTCCAGGGAAAAGCGCCGTTGTTTGTATTTGGGGGCCTGTGGCTGGGAGTGGCCGGCTGGCTCCTTTGAACCCACAATACGCAGGATGGTTCCCAGACCCAAGGTGGCACCAGTGCCAAGTCGGGCTGGTTTGATACTACCAAGTGCGTCCTGCAATCTGCCATCCAGAAGCGGGGCAGCTTAATTTTGTTTGCCAGGGAAACGGGCCGTGGGTTTTGTTTGGGGGCCTATGGCTGAGAGTGGCCGGCTGGCTCCTGAAAATCCACGCTAGGCAGCATGGTTCCCAGATGCAAGGTGGCACCAGTGCCAAGTCGGGCTGGTTTGATGGTGCAAAGTGGCTCCTGCAATCTGCCATCCAGAAGCGGGGCAGCTGATTTTTGTTTGCCAGAGAAAAATTCCGTGGATTGTTTTTGGGGGCATATTGCTGGGAGTGGCCGGCTGGCTCCTTAAAATGCTCGATACGCATGATGGTTCCCAGGTCCAAGGTGTCACCACTACCAAGTCGGCCTGCGGTTTTAGTATCAAGTTCATCCTGCAATTTGCCATCCAGAAGAGGGGCAGTTGAGTTTTGTTTGCCAGAGAAACGGGCCGAGGTTTCTGTTTGGGGACATATGGCTGAGAGTGGCCGGCTGGCCCCTGAATATCCACGATACACAGCATGGTTCCCAGATCCAAGGTGGCACCAGTGCCAAGTTGGGCTGGTTTGATAGTACCAAGTGGCTCCTGCAATCTGCCATCCAGAAGCGGGGCAGCTTACTTTTGTTTGCCAGAGAAATAGGCCTAGGTTTTTGTCTGGGGGCCTGTGGCTAGGAGTGGCCGGCTGGCTCCTAAGAATCCACGATACGCAGGATGTTTCCCAGACCCAAGGTGGCACCAGTGCCAAGTCGGGCTGGTTTGATAGTACCAAGTGGCTCCTGCAAACTCCATCAAAAAGTTGGCAGGCGTGTTTTGTTTTCCAGGGAACAGCGCCGTTGATTTTGTTTGGGGGCCTGTGGCTGGGAGTGGCCGGCTGGCTCCTTAGAATCCACGATACGCAGGATGGTTCCCAGACCCAAGGTGGCACCAGTGCCAAGTCGGGCTGGTTTGATTACACCAAGTGGCTCCTGCAATCTGCCATCCAGAAGTGAGGCAGCTAAGTTTTGTTTGCCAGAAAAAAGGGCCGTGGTTTTTGTTGGGGGCCTGTGGCTGGGAGTGGCCGGCTGGCTCCTTAGAATCCACCATACGCAGGATGGTTCCCAGACCCAAGGTGGCACCAGTGCCAAGTCGGGCTGGTTTGATAGTACCAAGTGGCTCCTGCAATCTGCCATCCAGAAGCGGGGCAGCTGAGTTTTGTTTGCCAGGGAAATGGGCCGTTGTTTGTGTTTGGGGGCCTGTGGCTGGGAGTGTTCGTCTGGTTCCTGAATATGTACGATACGCAGGATGGTTCCCAGACCCATGGTGGCACCAGTGCCAAGTCGGGCTGGTTTGATGGTGCAAAGTGGCTCCTGCAATCTGCCATCCAGACGCGGGGCAGCGGATTTTTGTTTCCATGAGAAATGGTCCGTGGTTTTTTTTTTGGGGTATATGGCTGGGCCTGGCCGGCTGGCTCCTTAAAAAGCTCGTTATGCAGGATGGTTCCCTGACACAAGGTGGCACCAGTGCCACGTCGGGCGGTTTTCGTAGTACAAAGTGCGTCCTAAAATTTGCCATCCAGAAGAGGGGCAGTTGAGTTTTGTTTGCCAGAGAAAAGGTCCGTGGTTTGTTTTTGGGGGCATATGGCTGAGAGTGGCTGGCTGGCCCCTGAAAATCCACGATACACAGGATGGTTCCCAGATGCAAGGTGGCACCAGTGCCAAGTCGGGCTGATTTGATAGTACTAAGTAGCTCCTGCAATCTGCCATCCAGAAGCGGGGCAGCTGAGTTTTGTTTGCCAGGGAAATGGGCCGTTGTTTGTGTTTGGGGGCCTGTGGCTGGGAGTGTTCGGCTGGTTCCTGAATATGTACGATACGCAGGATTGTTCCCAGACCCATGGTGGCACCAGTGCCAAGTTGGGCTGGTTTGATAGTACCAAGTGGTTCCTGCAATCTGCCATCCAGAAGCAGGGCAGCTGAGTTTTGTTTGCCAGAGAAAAGGGCCTTGGTTTGTGTTTGGGGGCATATGGCTGGGTGTGGCCAGCTGGCTCCTTAAAATGCACGATATGCAACATGGCTCCCAGACCCAAGGTGGCACCAGTGCCAAGTTGGGCTGGTTTGATAGTACCAAGTGGCTCCTGCAATCTTCCATGATCACGTGGAGAAATACTTTCTGGTTTCAGCCTCATGCTCTTTCTTCTCTCCCTCAACTTCTCTATCACCTCTCATCTGGTTCACATGCGCTGTCTTCAAGGTCCACAGGCTACTTTTCACAGAATCTTCTGGCCTGATGAAGTAAGAATGATGAATAGAACAGAGCTGGGATCTATTTTCCAGTTTGGATAAAATGCATTCTGCACACAAATCCAAGGAGAACGTGCTGCCCCAATGCCCAGAAAATCTTTCACTCCTGCTAGTGTTCTACGTCAACCGCAACTTAGTCTGAAAGAAAAGCTTTTTCTCTGAGAGCATCTGAGAGGTTTGCATGAAGCACTGATATCTGACATATGCAATTTTGAATAGGAGAGGAAAAAGAAAATGGCAAGGAGTTTTTAATTTTAGTGGTTTCAATTTTAATTTCCGTGCACTTTTTCAAAACTTGTCAGCTCAAATGCCCATCAACATCTTTTAGTCATCTGTAAGTCAGTATTCATATAAAATGTGCTTCAAATCCAAAGAATTTCAAATTTGCACTCCAAGCTTCTATGCCTAGATTTATGATTTCCTACACATATTAGATGAAAGGAAGGCCTTTTTTACTGTGGGAGTGCTGGAACACTGGAACAGGTTGCCCAGAGAAGTTGTGGGTGTCCCATCCCTGAAAGTATTCAAGGTCACCTTGGACGGGGCTTGGAGCAGCAACAAAGGAGAAGCTTGATGGTAGAGAAACAAAGTCGGACTATAGAAGAAACTCGGATTGAAGTATAGGATCAAGTTTTCTCTCAGCTCTTGGGGTAAATTCAAAGTTGTACAAAATGACATTTATCTGTGCTATTCACTACTGTAACAGAAAGTTTCATGAAAACTGTACAGAAGATAGTAAATTTTAAAAGAGATAAGAATTACAGCATAAAATCCATGGGATAGGTTACAACATGAGACACTCTCTAAGAGAAAATCTCTTTGTTTCAGCACTTCATCGGGGTAAGATTTCATGAAGTGCCAAAGAAGGCGGCAAAATATCATTCGGGACATTATTTACTGGAATTCAGCCTGGCCATTAGTAGGAACTGCCTTTGAACATATCATGTAGATATACCACACACACTTTCCCTTCACTGAAAAATTACTGTTTACAACAAATAAGCAATTGACGATCAAAATTGATTGAAAGCATCTTAAACATGTCAAGTATTTCATTGTAGATGATCTGTGATCCAAATGCTTCTTCCACCTTCGAGAGGGACAGAAGAATTCTTCCATATCATGATGGTTTAAAATTGTATCAACCAATGTTTTCTGCTGAAAAGATATCATCTATTTTTTTCTATTTTTGGAAGAAAATATTCCTAGACATACAACAGGTGAGAACTAAGTAATTTTAAAGAAACAAATGAAATGAAAATATTCTGTAAATAGAATGAAATGAAAAGCTGTGTTTTAAATAGGAGCTAAATATTAAACAGAATTTTTGTACCAGGCATTTGAATTACTGCACCAGCTCTTTTGCCCATCAAGAGAGGCATTTAGCATTTCAGTCTTTTCCAAGGTGTTCATGATCTGCTATGCTGATCTCTGTGTGTGCCTAGGTGTGTGTGGAGGGGGGGGCATATGAAGGGGAGTGTGTATGTTTGCTTTACAATTGTTGTGGCAGATTCATGCCTCAGCTCCACATTTTGTTTTAAAAAGGTCACACCGAGTGGATATGAAGTTTACTATCAACAAGAGATCGATTCCCAAATCATCCATTTGACTCTCCCTTATAAATCATGTGCTTTGTTGCATATTTTATCAAATATACTTTCAAGCCAGATGGAGGAAGGAGGATGTGGGAATCCCTCCACCATCTTGCAACTTTTATGTAAGTAGGTTTTCAAGAAAATCATCATTTCTCTTTTAAATATGTCTGGAACAGGCATGATGGTAGTGTCAACCTGTTGGAGTTTTTGTTGCTGGAAGAAGTTGTACAAAAGGATTGGTTTTTACATTGACCAGTTACTGAATCAAGCGCAGGAATACATTGGAAATTTAGCTGGGGGTTCCTTTTCCCAGCAGACTACTTCTAGAACGAGCTTGTACACTGAAGCTGACTCTTTTGCTCTCTTTTTGTTTCTTTCCTATTTTCTTGGCTTCTTTGCCACTATCTAGACAATTTTGGAACTTTGTTCCCAACTAAAATGGTTTCAATAGTCTGATTGTGATCATACATTTTTACAAGGAATTTTTAAAATCTTTCCTCGAGTCCAGAAAGTCAAGGACTTAGATCTTTTTCTTCCCTTATCAATATTGCCATGAAATTGATAAATAAAGACCAACTCTTTATTTTTGTTTTTAACCCACGTAGATAATTCCCATCCATTAATCCATTTTGTGGACCAATAGCTGCCATTCTGATGGAAGCTGTCACTTCTTAACAATAGGCATTCTGTGACTATGTTGACTGCACTTTGGGTGAAGATCCTAACTGGTCTTAGATATACATAGGGAGAAATTTGCTCAGCCAGTGTCAGTCTTAAGCATGCGTATCAGAAGATCTTTCTAGAGCTGGGAATTTTCCCATGAAAGGGATTCAGTTAGGGAAGAGACACTTGTGCCAGAGTTTTACATTCTTCTTGAACACTGCTTAAGGAACTTAGATGCCATGTCCATTTGGATCTCTGTCTGCACAGAACTTTGTCATGCCAGCGCTTTGAAATGCATCTTGAAGAGAATTCACTAGCACAGAATGAAAGAGAGTGGAAGGGGTTGGTGGGGCTAACCAGGCCCAACCCCCCTGCCTAAACCAGGATACCTAGAGCCTCTTGCCCAGGATTCTATCTGGGTGTACTTTTAATGTCTTCAAAGATCCAGGCTCCACAATCTTTCTGGGCAGTCTGTGCCGTGGTTCAGTCACCCTGACAGTAAAGAAACATTTACTGATGTTCAAAGGCAATCTCCTGTATTTCAGTGTGTGCCCACTGCCTCTTGTCTTTTCCCTCAGCATCACTGAAAAGACACTGATTCCCTCCCCTTTGCACTATTGCTTCCATATGTATGTGTGATGCCATGTAGAGGTATGTCAAAAACCTCCCTGAAGCCCAGGCAGATAATATTCCCTTCATCTACCAGTCAAGTTGATTCATCAGAGGAGTTTAAAGTGATGTTCAGCATGAAATTCCCCTGAAAAATCATGCTAACTACATTATTTGGTCATCTGTCATGTGCCTGGCAAGGATTTCCAGGAAGAGCTGCTTCATCAACTTCCTGGGGATAAAAAAGAGGCTGGCTGGTTTGTACTATGGCGAGTCCTCTTAATTGCCTTTTTTGAAGATGGGTGTCATTTGCTAACATCCACTCTTTAGCTCCTCTTCTCATCTACACCTCGGCAAAAAGCTTTTCCACTATGTCTGGCTAGGAAAAACTGTGCCAGCACAGAAAACATCTCCCATCGTGTTCTAGAAGTTGCACGGATGTCTGCCAAGTGTTTGGCAGGAAGAAAAGAAAAGTTGTCCAGAACAGCTTCCAATCGAATGTTCCTGTGATTGGAAAAGTCAGGAGAGTGCAAAGGTACTGTTTTCTATCAGTTGGCAAGGTGCGCACACAATCCCAGTGTTGTACAGCTTGCTTCTTCACCTTCCCGAAGCTGCCGCTCTCGCCGGCTGCCGGAGCCCAAGAAGCGGCTTCTTCGCGCAAAGACGATTGTGCCGCTCACAGTGCTCTCCTTAGCGCGGCTTCTGCCGAAAGACGCCCGGCAGCGGCTCTTACCTCCGGAGAGCATCCTACCTTCGTCTTTAGCTCCTCTTCTCATCTACACCTCGGCAAAACGCTTTTCCACTATGTCTGGCTAGGAAAAACTGTGCCAGCACAGAAAACATCTCCCATCGTGTTCTAGAAGTTGCACGGATGTCTGCCAAGTGTTTGGCAGGAAGAAAAGAAAAGTTGTCCAAAACAGCTTCCAATCGAATGTTCATGTGATTGGAAAAGTCAGGAGAGTGCAAAGGTACTGTTTTCTATCAGTTGGCAAGGTGCGCACACAATCCCAGTGTTGTACAGCTTGCTTCTTCACCTTCCCGAAGCTGCCGCTCTCGCCGGCTGCCGGAGCCCAAGAAGCGGCTTCTTCGCGCAAAGACGATTGTGCCGCTCACAGGGCTCTCCTTAGCGCGGCTTCTGCCGAAAGACGCCCGGCAGCGGCTCTTACCTCCGGAGAGCATCCTACCTTCGTCTTTCGCGTCTTTTGTAGTCTACATCTTAGCAAAAAGCTTTTCCACTATGTCTGGCTAGGAAAAACTGTGCCAGCACAGAAAACATCTCCCATCGTGTTCTAGAAGTTGCACGGATGTCTGCCAAGTGTTTGGCAGGAAGAAAAGAAAAGTTGTCCAAAACAGCTTCCAATCGAATGTTCCTGTGATTGGAAAAGTCAGGAGAGTGCAAAGGTACTGTTTTCTATCAGTTGGCAAGGTGCGCACACAATCCCAGTGTTGTACAGCTTGCTTCTTCACCTTCCCGAAGCTGCCGCTCTCGCCGGCTGCCGGAGCCCAAGAAGCGGCTTCTTCGCGCAAAGACGATTGTGCCGCTCACAGTGCTCTCCTTAGCGCGGCTTCTGCTGAAAGACGCCCGGCAGCGGCTCTTACCTCCGGAGAGCATCCTACCTTCGTCTTTCGCGTCTTATGTAGTCTACACCTCGGCAAAAAGCTTTTCCACTATGTCTGGCTAGGAAAAACTGTGCCAGCACAGAAAACATCTCCCATCGTGTTCTAGAAGTTGCACGGATGTCTGCCAAGTGTTTGGCAGGAAGAAAAGAAAAGTTGTCCAAAACAGCTTCCAATCGAATGTTCCTGTGATTGGAAAAGTCCGGAGAGTGCAAAGGTACTGTTTTCTATCAGTTGGCAAGGTGCGCACACAATCCCAGTGTTGTACAGCTTGCTTCTTCACCTTCCCGAAGCTGCCGCTCTCGCCGGCTCCCGGAACCGAAGAAGCGGCTTCTTCGCGCAAAGACGATTGTGCCGCTCACAGTGCTCTCCTTAGCGCGGCTTCTGCCGAAAGACGCCCGGCAGCGGCTCTTACCTCCGGAGAGCATCCTACCTTCGTCTTTCGCGTCTTTTGTAGTCTACATCTTAGCAAAACGCTTTTCCACTATGTCTGGCTAGGAAAAACTGTGCCAGCACAGAAAACATCTCCCATCGTGTTCTAGAAGTTGCACGGATGTCTGCCAAGTGTTTGGCAGGAAGAAAAGAAAAGTTGTCCAAAACAGCTTCCAATCGAATGTTCCTGTGATTGGAAAAGTCAGGAGAGTGCAAAGGTACTGTTTTCTATCAGTTGGCAAGGTGCGCACACAATCCCAGTGTTGTACAGCTTGCTTCTTCACCTTCCCGAAGCTGCCGCTCTCGCCGGCTGCCGGAGCCCAAGAAGCGGCTTCTTCGCGCAAAGACGATTGTGCCGCTCACAGTGCTCTCCTTAGCGCGACTTCTGCCGAAAGACGCCCGGCAGCGGCTCTTACCTCCGGAGAGCATCCTACCTTCGTCTTTCGCGTCTTTTGTAGTCTACATCTTAGCAAAACGCTTTTCCACTATGTCTGGCTAGGAAAAACTGTGCCAGCACAGAAAACATCTCCCATCGTGTTCTAGAAGTTGCACGGATGTCTGCCAAGTGTTTGGCAGGAAGAAAAGAAAAGTTGTCCAAAACAGCTTCCAATCGAATGTTCCTGTGATTGGAAAAGTCAGGAGAGTGCAAAGGTACTGTTTTCTATCAGTTGGCAAGGTGCGCACACAATCCCAGTGTTGTACAGCTTGCTTCTTCACCTTCCCGAAGCTGCCGCTCTCGCCGGCTGCCGGAACCGAAGAATCGGCTTCTTCGCGCAAAGACGATTGTGCCGCTCACAGTGCTCCCCTTAGCGCGGCTTCTGCCGAAAGACGCCCGGCAGCGGCTCTTACCTCCTGAGAGTGGCAGCTTCGGGAAGGTGAAGAAGCAAGCTGTACAACACTGGGATTGTGTGCGCACCTTGCCAACTGATAGAAAACAGTACCTTTGCACTCTCCTGACTTTTCCAATCACAGGAACATTCGATTGGAAGCTGTTTTGGACAACTTTTCTTTTCTTCCTGCCAAACACTTGGCAGACATCCGTGCAACTTCTAGAACACGATGGGAGATGTTTTCTGTGCTGGCACAGTTTTTCCTAGCCAGACATAGTGGAAAAGCGTTTTGCTAAGATGTAGACTACAAAAGACGCGAAAGACGAAGGTAGGATGCTCTCCGGAGGTAAGAGCCGCTGCCGGGCGTCTTTCGGCAGAAGCCGCGCTAAGGAGAGCACTGTGAGCGGCACAATCGTCTTTGCGCGAAGAAGCCGCTTCTTGGGCTCCGGCAGCCGGCGAGAGCGGCAGCTTCGGGAAGGTGAAGAAGCAAGCTGTACAACACTGGGATTGTGTGCGCACCTTGCCAACTGATAGAAAACAGTACCTTTGCACTCTCCTGACTTTTCCAATCACATGAACATTCGATTGGAAGCTGTTTTGGACAACTTTTCTTTTCTTCCTGCCAAACACTTGGCAGACATCCGTGCAACTTCTAGAACACGATGGGAGATGTTTTCTGTGCTGGCACAGTTTTTCCTAGCCAGACATAGTGGAAAAGCGTTTTGCTAAGATGTAGACTACATAAGACGCGAAAGACGAAGGTAGGATGCTCTCCGGAGTTAAGAGCCGCTGCCGGGCGTCTTTCGGCAGAAGCCGCGCTAAGGAGAGCCCTGTGAGCGGCACAATCGTCTTTGCGCGAACAAGCCGATTCTTCGGTTCCGGGAGCCGGCGAGAGCGGCAGCTTCGGGAAGGTGAAGAAGCAAGCTGTACAACACTGGGATTGTGTGCGCACCTTGCCAACTGATAGAAAACAGTACCTTTGCACTCTCCTGACTTTTCCAATCACAGGAACATTCGATTGGAAGCTGTTTTGGACAACTTTTCTTTTCTTCCTGCCAAACACTTGGCAGACATCCGTGCAACTTCTAGAACACGATGGGAGATGTTTTCTGTGCTGGCACAGTTTTTCCTAGCCAGACATAGTGGAAAAGCGTTTTGCTAAGATGTAGACTACAAAAGACGCGAAAGACGAAGGTAGGATGCTCTCCGGAGGTAAGAGCCGCTGCCGGGCGTCTTTCGGCAGAAGCCGCGCTAAGGAGAGCACTGTGAGCGGCACAATCGTCTTTGCGCGAAGAAGCCGCTTCTTGGGCTCCGGCAGCCGGCGAGAGCGGCAGCTTCGGGAAGGTGAAGAAGCAAGCTGTACAACACTGGGATTGTGTGCGCACCTTGCCAACTGATAGAAAACAGTACCTTTGCACTCTCCTGACTTTTCCAATCACAGGAACATTCGATTGGAAGCTGTTTTGGACAACTTTTCTTTTCTTCCTGCCAAACACTTGGCAGACATCCGTGCAACTTCTAGAACACGATGGGAGATGTTTTCTGTGCTGGCACAGTTTTTCCTAGCCAGACATAGTGGAAAAGCGTTTTGCTAAGATGTAGACTACAAAAGACGCGAAAGACGAAGGTAGGATGCTCTCCGGAGGTAAGAGCCGCTGCCGGGCGTCTTTCGGCAGAAGCCGCGCTAAGGAGAGCACTGTGAGCGGCACAATCGTCTTTGCGCGAAGAAGCCGCTTCTTGGGCTCCGGCAGCCGGCGAGAGCGGCAGCTTCGGGAAGGTGAAGAAGCAAGCTGTACAACACTGGGATTGTGTGCGCACCTTGCCAACTGATAGAAAACAGTACCTTTGCACTCTCCTGACTTTTCCAATCACAGGAACATTCGATTGGAAGCTGTTTTGGACAACTTTTCTTTTCTTCCTGCCAAACACTTGGCAGACATCCGTGCAACTTCTAGAACACGATGGGAGATGTTTTCTGTGCTGGCACAGTTTTTCCTAGCCAGACATAGTGGAAAAGCGTTTTGCCGAGGTGTAGACTACAAAAGACGCGAAAGACGAAGGTAGGATGCTCTCCGGAGGTAAGAGCCGCTGCCGGGCGTCTTTCGGCAGAAGCCGCGCTAAGGAGAGCCCTGTGAGCGGCACAATCGTCTTTGCGCGAAGAAGCCGCTTCTTGGGCTCCGGCAGCCGGCGAGAGCGGCAGCTTCGGGAAGGTGAAGAAGCAAGCTGTACAACACTGGGATTGTGTGCGCACCTTGCCAACTGATAGAAAACAGTACCTTTGCACTCTCCTGACTTTTCCAATCACAGGAACATTCGATTGGAAGCTGTTTTGGACAACTTTTCTTTTCTTCCTGCCAAACACTTGGCAGACATCCGTGCAACTTCTAGAACACGATGGGAGATGTTTTCTGTGCTGGCACAGTTTTTCCTAGCCAGACATAGTGGAAAAGCTTTTTGCCGAGGTGTAGACTACATAAGACGCGAAAGACGAAGGTAGGATGCTCTCCGGAGGTAAGAGCCGCTGCCGGGCGTCTTTCGGCAGAAGCCGCGCTAAGGAGAGCACTGTGAGCGGCACAATCGTCTTTGCGCGAAGAAGCCGCTTCTTGGGCTCCGGGAGCCGGCGAGAGCGGCAGCTTCGGGAAGGTGAAGAAGCAAGCTGTACAACACTGGGATTGTGTGCGCACCTTGCCAACTGATAGAAAACAGTACCTTTGCACTCTCCTGACTTTTCCAATCACAGGAACATTCGATTGGAAGCTGTTTTGGACAACTTTTCTTTTCTTCCTGCCAAACACTTGGCAGACATCCGTGCAACTTCTAGAACACGATGGGAGATGTTTTCTGTGCTGGCACAGTTTTTCCTAGCCAGACATAGTGGAGAAGCGTTTTGCTAAGATGTAGACTACAAAAGACGCGAAAGACGAAGGTAGGATGCTCTCCGGAGGTAAGAGCCGCTGCCGGGCGTCTTTCGGCAGAAGCCGCGCTAAGGAGAGCACTGTGAGCGGCACAATCGTCTTTGCGCGAAGAAGCCGCTTCTTGGGCTCCGGCAGCCGGCGAGAGCGGCAGCTTCGGGAAGGTGAAGAAGCAAGCTGTACAACACTGGGATTGTGTGCGCACCTTGCCAACTGATAGAAAACAGTACCTTTGCACTCTCCTGACTTTTCCAATCACAGGAACATTCGATTGGAAGCTGTTTTGGACAACTTTTCTTTTCTTCCTGCCAAACACTTGGCAGACATCCGTGCAACTTCTAGAACACGATGGGAGATGTTTTCTGTGCTGGCACAGTTTTTCCTAGCCAGACATAGTGGAAAAGCTTTTTGCCGAGGTGTAGATGAGAAGAGGAGCTAAAGACGAAGGTAGGATGCTCTCCGGAGGTAAGAGCCGCTGCCGGGCGTCTTTCGGCAGAAGCCGCGCTAAGGAGAGCCCTGTGAGCGGCACAATCGTCTTTGCGCGAAGAAGCCGCTTCTTGGGCTCCGGCAGCCGGCGAGAGCGGCAGCTTCGGGAAGGTGAAGAAGCAAGCTGTACAACACTGGGATTGTGTGCGCACCTTGCCAACTGATAGAAAACAGTACCTTTGCACTCTCCTGACTTTTCCAATCACAGGAACATTCGATTGGAAGCTGTTTTGGACAACTTTTCTTTTCTTCCTGCCAAACACTTGGCAGACATCCGTGCAACTTCTAGAACACGATGGGAGATGTTTTCTGTGCTGGCACAGTTTTTCCTAGCCAGACATAGTGGAAAAGCTTTTTGCCGAGGTGTAGATGAGAAGAGGAGCTAAAGAGTGGATGTTAGCAAATGACACCCATCTTCAAAAAAGGCAATTAAGAGGACTCGCCATAGTACAAACCAGCCAGCCTCTTTTTTATCCCCAGGAAGTTGATGAAGCAGCTCTTCCTGGAAATCCTTGCCAGGCACATGACAGATGACCAAATAATGTAGTTAGCATGATTTTTCAGGGGAATTTCATGCTGAACATCACTTTAAACTCCTCTGATGAATCAACTTGACTGGTAGATGAAGGGAATATTATCTGCCTGGGCTTCAGGGAGGTTTTTGACATACCTCTACATGGCATCACACATACATATGGAAGCAATAGTGCAAAGGGGAGGGAATCAGTGTCTTTTCAGTGATGCTGAGGGAAAAGACAAGAGGCAGTGGGCACACACTGAAATACAGGAGATTGCCTTTGAACATCAGTAAATGTTTCTTTACTGTCAGGGTGACTGAACCACGGCACAGACTGCCCAGAAAGATTGTGGAGCCTGGATCTTTGAAGACATTAAAAGTACACCCAGATAGAATCCTGGGCAAGAGGCTCTAGGTATCCTGGTTTAGGCAGGGGGGTTGGGCCTGGTTAGCCCCACCAACCCCTTCCACTCTCTTTCATTCTGTGCTAGTGAATTCTCTTCAAGATGCATTTCAAAGCGCTGGCATGACAAAGTTCTGTGCAGACAGAGATCCAAATGGACATGGCATCTAAGTTCCTTAAGCAGTGTTCAAGAAGAATGTAAAACTCTGGCACAAGTGTCTCTTCCCTAACTGAATCCCTTTCATGGGAAAATTCCCAGCTCTAGAAAGATCTTCTGATACGCATGCTTAAGACTGACACTGGCTGAGCAAATTTCTCCCTATGTATATCTAAGACCAGTTAGGATCTTCACCCAAAGTGCAGTCAACATAGTCACAGAATGCCTATTGTTAAGAAGTGACAGCTTCCATCAGAATGGCAGCTATTGGTCCACAAAATGGATTAATGGATGGGAATTATCTACGTGGGTTAAAAACAAAAATAAAGAGTTGGTCTTTATTTATCAATTTCATGGCAATATTGATAAGGGAAGAAAAAGATCTAAGTCCTTGACTTTCTGGACTCGAGGAAAGATTTTAAAAATTCCTTGTAAAAATGTATGATCACAATCAGACTATTGAAACCATTTTAGTTGGGAACAAAGTTCCAAAATTGTCTAGATAGTGGCAAAGAAGCCAAGAAAATAGGAAAGAAACAAAAAGAGAGCAAAAGAGTCAGCTTCAGTGTACAAGCTCGTTCTAGAAGTAGTCTGCTGGGAAAAGGAACCCCCAGCTAAATTTCCAATGTATTCCTGCGCTTGATTCAGTAACTGGTCAATGTAAAAACCAATCCTTTTGTACAACTTCTTCCAGCAACAAAAACTCCAACAGGTTGACACTACCATCATGCCTGTTCCAGACATATTTAAAAGAGAAATGATGATTTTCTTGAAAACCTACTTACATAAAAGTTGCAAGATGGTGGAGGGATTCCCACATCCTCCTTCCTCCATCTGGCTTGAAAGTATATTTGATAAAATATGCAACAAAGCACATGATTTATAAGGGAGAGTCAAATGGATGATTTGGGAATCGATCTCTTGTTGATAGTAAACTTCATATCCACTCGGTGTGACCTTTTTAAAACAAAATGTGGAGCTGAGGCATGAATCTGCCACAACAATTGTAAAGCAAACATACACACTCCCCTTCATATGCCCCCCCCTCCACACACACCTAGGCACACACAGAGATCAGCATAGCAGATCATGAACACCTTGGAAAAGACTGAAATGCTAAATGCCTCTCTTGATGGGCAAAAGAGCTGGTGCAGTAATTCAAATGCCTGGTACAAAAATTCTGTTTAATATTTAGCTCCTATTTAAAACACAGCTTTTCATTTCATTCTATTTACAGAATATTTTCATTTCATTTGTTTCTTTAAAATTACTTAGTTCTCACCTGTTGTATGTCTAGGAATATTTTCTTCCAAAAATAGAAAAAAATAGATGATATCTTTTCAGCAGAAAACATTGGTTGATACAATTTTAAACCATCATGATATGGAAGAATTCTTCTGTCCCTCTCGAAGGTGGAAGAAGCATTTGGATCACAGATCATCTACAATGAAATACTTGACATGTTTAAGATGCTTTCAATCAATTTTGATCGTCAATTGCTTATTTGTTGTAAACAGTAATTTTTCAGTGAAGGGAAAGCGTGTGTGGTATATCTACATGATATGTTCAAAGGCAGTTCCTACTAATGGCCAGGCTGAATTCCAGTAAATAATGTCCCGAATGATATTTTGCCGCCTTCTTTGGCACTTCATGAAATCTTACCCCGATGAAGTGCTGAAACACAGAGATTTTCTCTTAGAGAGTGTCTCATGTTGTAACCTATCCCATGGATTTTATGCTGTAATTCTTATCTCTTTTAAAATTTACTATCTTCTGTACAGTTTTCATGAAACTTTCTGTTACAGTAGTGAATAGCACAGATAAATGTCATTTTGTACAACTTTGAATTTACCCCAAGAGCTGAGAGAAAACTTGATCCTATACTTCAATCCGAGTTTCTTCTATAGTCCAACTTTGTTTCTCTACCATCAAGCTTCTCCTTTGTTGCTGCTCCAAGCCCCGTCCAAGGTGACCTTGAATACTTTCAGGGATGGGACACCCACAACTTCTCTGGGCAACCTGTTCCAGTGTTCCAGCACTCCCACAGTAAAAAAGGCCTTCCTTTCATCTAATATGTGTAGGAAATCATAAATCTAGGCATAGAAGCTTGGAGTGCAAATTTGAAATTCTTTGGATTTGAAGCACATTTTATATGAATACTGACTTACAGATGACTAAAAGATGTTGATGGGCATTTGAGCTGACAAGTTTTGAAAAAGTGCACGGAAATTAAAATTGAAACCACTAAAATTAAAAACTCCTTGCCATTTTCTTTTTCCTCTCCTATTCAAAATTGCATATGTCAGATATCAGTGCTTCATGCAAACCTCTCAGATGCTCTCAGAGAAAAAGCTTTTCTTTCAGACTAAGTTGCGGTTGACGTAGAACACTAGCAGGAGTGAAAGATTTTCTGGGCATCGGGGCAGCCCGTTCTCCTTGGATTTGTGTGCAGAATGCATTTTATCCAAACTGGAAAATAGATCCCAGCTCTGTTCTATTCATCATTCTTACTTCATCAGGCCAGAAGATTCTGTGAAAAGTAGCCTGTGGACCTTGAAGACAGCGCATGTGAACCAGATGAGAGGTGATAGAGAAGTTGAGGGAGAGAAGAAAGAGCATGAGGCTGAAACCAGAAAGTATTTCTCCACGTGATCATGGAAGATTGCAGGAGCCACTTGGTACTATCAAACCAGCCCAACTTGGCACTGGTGCCACCTTGGGTCTGGGAGCCATGTTGCATATCGTGCATTTTAAGGAGCCAGCTGGCCACACCCAGCCATATGCCCCCAAACACAAACCAAGGCCCTTTTCTCTGGCAAACAAAACTCAGCTGCCCTGCTTCTGGATGGCAGATTGCAGGAACCACTTGGTACTATCAAACCAGCCCAACTTGGCACTGGTGCCACCATGGGTCTGGTCACCATCCTGCCTATTGTAGCTTTTCAGGAGCCAGCCGGTCACTCTCAGCCATAGGCCCCCAAACACAAACCTCGGCCCGTTTCCCTGGCAAACAAAAGTAAGCTGCCCCGCTTCTGGATGGCAGATTGCAGGAGCTACTTAGTACTATCAAATCAGCCCGACTTGGCACAGGTGCCACCTTGGATCTGGGAACCATCCTGTGTATCGTGGATTTTCAGGGGCCAGCCAGCCACTCTCAGCCATATGCCCCCAAAAACAAACCACGGACCTTTTCTCTGGCAAACAAAACTCAACTGCCCCTATTCTGGATGGCAAATTTTAGGACGCACTTTGTACTACGAAAACCGCCCGACGTGGCACTGGTGCCACCTTGTGTCAGGGAACCATCCTGCATATCGAGCTTTTTAAGGAGCCAGCCGGCCAGGCCCAGCCATATACCCCCAAAAACAAACCACGGACCATTTCTCATGGAAACAAAAATCCGCTGCCCCGCGTCTGGATGGCAGATTGCAGGAGCCACTTTGCACCATCAAACCAGCCCGACTTGGCACTGGTGCCACCTTGGGTCTGGGAACAATCCTGCGTATCGTACATATTCAGGAACCAGCCGAACACTCCCAGCCACAGGCCCCCAAACACAAACAACGGCCCATTTCCCTGGCAAACAAAACTCAGCTGCCCCGCTTCTGGATGGCAGTTTGCAGGAGCCACTTGGGACTATCAAACCAGCCCGACTTGGCACTGGTGCCACCTTGGGTCTGGGAACCATCCTGCGTATGGTGGATTCTAAGGAGCCAGCCGGCCACTCCCAGCCACAGGCCCCCAACAAAAACCACGGCCCTTTTTTCTGGCAAACAAAACTTAGCTGCCTCACTTCTGGATGGCAGATTGCAGGAGCCACTTGGTGTAATCAAACCAGCCCGACTTGGCACTGGTGCCACCTTGGGTCTGGGAACCATCCTGCGTATCGTGGATTCTAAGGAGCCAGCCGGCCACTCCCAGCCACAGGCCCCCAAACAAAATCAACGGCGCTGTTCCCTGGAAAACAAAACACGCCTGCCAACTTTTTGATGGAGTTTGCAGGAGCCACTTGGTACTATCAAACCAGCCCGACTTGGCACTGGTGCCACCTTGGGTCTGGGAAACATCCTGCGTATCGTGGATTCTTAGGAGCCAGCCGGCCACTCCTAGCCACAGGCCCCCAGACAAAAACCTAGGCCTATTTCTCTGGCAAACAAAAGTAAGCTGCCCCGCTTCTGGATGGCAGATTGCAGGAGACACTTGGTACTATCAAACCAGCCCAACTTGGCACTGGTGCCACCTTGGATCTGGGAACCATGCTGTGTATCGTGGATATTCAGGGGCCAGCCGGCCACTCTCAGCCATATGTCCCCAAACAGAAACCTCGGCCCGTTTCTCTGGCAAACAAAACTCAACTGCCCCTCTTCTGGATGGCAAATTGCAGGATGAACTTGATACTAAAACCGCAGGCCGACTTGGTAGTGGTGACACCTTGGACCTGGGAACCATCATGCGTATCGAGCATTTTAAGGAGCCAGCCGGCCACTCCCAGCAATATGCCCCCAAAAACAATCCACGGAATTTTTCTCTGGCAAACAAAAATCAGCTGCCCCGCTTCTGGATGGCAGATTGCAGGAGCCACTTTGCACCATCAAACCAGCCCGACTTGGCACTGGTGCCACCTTGCATCTGGGAACCATGCTGCCTAGCGTGGATTTTCAGGAGCCAGCCGGCCACTCTCAGCCATAGGCCCCCAAACAAAACCCACGGCCCGTTTCCCTGGCAAACAAAATTAAGCTGCCCCGCTTCTGGATGGCAGATTGCAGGACGCACTTGGTAGTATCAAACCAGCCCGACTTGGCACTGGTGCCACCTTGGGTCTGGGAACCATCCTGCGTATTGTGGGTTCAAAGGAGCCAGCCGGCCACTCCCAGCCACAGGCCCCCAAATACAAACAACGGCGCTTTTCCCTGGAAAACAAAACTCGCCTGACAACTTTTTGATGGCAGATTGCAGGAGCCACTTGGTACTATCAAACCAGCCCAACTTGGCACTGGTGCCACCATGGGTCTGGTCACCATCCTGCCTATCGTAGCTTTTCAGGAGCCAGCCGGTCACTCCCAGCCATAGGTCCCCAGTCACAAACCTCGGCCCGTTTCCCTGGCAAACAAAAGTAAGCTGCCCCGCTTCTGGATGGCAGATTGCAGGAGCCACTTGGTACTATCAAACCAGCCCAACTTGGCACTGGTGCCACCTCTGGTCTGGGAACCATGCTGCGTAACACAGATTCTACGGCGCCAGTCGGCCACTCCCAGCCACAAGCTCCCAAACACAAACAACGGCGCTATTCTCTGGCAAACAAAACTCCACTGCCCCTCTTCTGGATGGCAAATTGCAGGACGCACTTGGTACTATAAAAACAGCCCGACTTGGCACTGGTGCCACCTTGGGTCTGGGAACCATCCTGCGTATCGATCTTTTTAATGAGACAGCCGGCCACTCCCAGCCATATGCCCCCAAACACAACCCACGGCCCTTTTCTCTGGCAAACAAAACTCAACTGCACCGCTTCTGGATGGCAGATTGCAGGAGCCACTTGGTACTATCAAACCAGCCCGACTTGGCACTGGTGCCACCTTGGGTCTGGGAACCATCCTGCGTATGGTGGATTCTAAGGAGCCAGCCGGCCACTCCCAGCCACAGGCCCCCAACAAAAACCACGGCCCTTTTTTCTGGCAAACAAAACTTAGCTGCCTCACTTCTGGATGGCAGATTGCAGGAGCCACTTGGTGTAATCAAACCAGCCCGACTTGGCACTGGTGCCACCTTGGGTCTGGGAACCATCCTGCGTATCGTGGATTCTAAGGAGCCAGCCGGCCACTCCCAGCCACAGGCCCCCAAACAAAATCAACGGCGCTGTTCCCTGGAAAACAAAACACGCCTGCCAACTTTTTGATGGAGTTTGCAGGAGCCACTTGGTACTATCAAACCAGCCCGACTTGGCACTGGTGCCACCTTGGGTCTGGGAAACATCCTGCGTATCGTGGATTCTTAGGAGCCAGCCGGCCACTCCTAGCCACAGGCCCCCAGACAAAAACCTAGGCCTATTTCTCTGGCAAACAAAAGTAAGCTGCCCCGCTTCTGGATGGCAGATTGCAGGAGACACTTGGTACTATCAAACCAGCCCAACTTGGCACTGGTGCCACCTTGGATCTGGGAACCATGCTGTGTATCGTGGATATTCAGGGGCCAGCCGGCCACTCTCAGCCATATGTCCCCAAACAGAAACCTCGGCCCGTTTCTCTGGCAAACAAAACTCAACTGCCCCTCTTCTGGATGGCAAATTGCAGGATGAACTTGATACTAAAACCGCAGGCCGACTTGGTAGTGGTGACACCTTGGACCTGGGAACCATCATGCGTATCGAGCATTTTAAGGAGCCAGCCGGCCACTCCCAGCAATATGCCCCCAAAAACAATCCACGGAATTTTTCTATGGCAAACAAAAATCAGCTGCCCCGCTTCTGGATGGCAGATTGCAGGAGCCACTTTGCACCATCAAACCAGCCCGACTTGGCACTGGTGCCACCTTGCATCTGGGAACCATGCTGCCTAGCGTGGATTTTCAGGAGCCAGCCGGCCACTCTCAGCCATAGGCCCCCAAACAAAACCCACGGCCCGTTTCCCTGGCAAACAAAATTCAGCTGCCCCGCTTCTGGATGGCAGATTGCAGGACGCACTTGGTAGTATCAAACCAGCCCGACTTGGCACTGGTGCCACCTTGGGTCTGGGAACCATCCTGCGTATTGTGGGTTCAAAGGAGCCAGCCGGCCACTCCCAGCCACAGGCCCCCAAATACAAACAACGGCGCTTTTCCCTGGAAAACAAAACTCGCCTGACAACTTTTTGATGGCAGATTGCAGGAGCCACTTGGTACTATCAAACCAGCCCAACTTGGCACTGGTGCCACCATGGGTCTGGTCACCATCCTGCCTATCGTAGCTTTTCAGGAGATAGCCGGTCACTCCCAGCCATAGGTCCCCAGTCACAAACCTCGGCCCGTTTCCCTGGCAAACAAAAGTAAGCTGCCCCACTTCTGGATGGCAGATTGCAGGAGCCACTTGGTACTATCAAACCAGCCCAACTTGGCACTGGTGCCACCTCTGGTCTGGGAACCATGCTGCGTAACACAGATTCTAAGGCGCCAGTCGGCCACTCCCAGCCACAAGCCCCCAAACACAAACAACGGCGCTATCCTCTGGCAAACAAAACTCCACTGCCCCTCTTCTGGATGGCAAATTGCAGGACGCACTTGGTACTATAAAAACAGCCCGACTTGGCACTGGTGCCACCTTGGGTCTGGGAACCATCCTGCGTATCGATCTTTTTAATGAGACAGCCGGCCACTCCCAGCCATATGCCCCCAAACACAACCCACGGCCCTTTTCTCTGGCAAACAAAACTCAACTGCACCGCTTCTGGATGGCAGATTGCAGGAGCCACTTGGTACTATGAAACCAGCCCTACTTGGCACTGGTGCCACCTTGGGTCTGGGAACCATCCAGCCTATCGTGGATTTTAAGGAGCCAGCCGGCTACTCCCAGCCACAGGCCCCCAACAAAAACCACGGCCCTTTTTTCTGGCAAACAAAACTTAGCTGCCTCACTTCTGGATGGCAGATTGCAGGAGCCACTTGGTGTAATCAAACCAGCCCGACTTGGCACTGGTGCCACCTTGGGTCTGGGAACCATCCTGCGTATCGTGGATTCTAAGGAGCCAGCCGGCCACTCCCAGCCACAAGTCCCCAAACATAATCAACGGCGCTGTTCCCTGGAAAACAAAACACGTCTGCCAACATTTTGATGGAGTTTGCAGGAGCCACTTGGTACTATCAAACCAGCCCGACTTGGCACTGGTGCCACCTTGGGTCTGGGAAACATCCTGCGTATCGTGGATTCTAAGGAGCCAGCCGGCCACTCCTAGCCACAGGCCCCCAGACAAAAACCTAGGCCTATTTCTCTGGCAAAAAAAAGTAAGCTGCCCCGCTTCTGGATGGCAGATTGCAGGAGACACTTGGGACTATCAAACCAGCCCAACTTGGCACTGGTGCCACCTTGGATCTGGGAACCATGCTGTGTATCGTGGATATTCAGGGGCCACCCGGCCACTCTCAGCCATATGTCCCCAAACAGAAACCTCGGCCCGTTTCTCTGGCAAACAAAACTCAACTGCCCCTCTTCTGGATGGCAAATTGCAGGATGAACTTGATACTAAAACCGCAGGCCGACTTGGTAGTGGTGACACCTTGGGCCTGGGAACCATCATGCGTATCGAGCATTTTAAGGAGCCAAGCCGGCCACTCCCAGCAATATGCCCCCAAAAACAATCCACGGAATTTTTCTCTGGCAAACAAAAATCAGCTGCCCCGCTTCTGGATGGCAGATTGCAGGAGCCACTTTGCACCATGAAACCAGCCCGACTTGGCACTGGTGCCACCTTGCATCTGGGAAACATGCTGCCTAGCGTGGATTTTCAGGAGCCAGCCGGCCACTCTCAGCCATAGGCCCCCATACAAAACTCACGGCCCGTTTCCCTGGCAAACAAAATTAAGCTGCCCCGCTTCTGGATGGCAGATTGCAGGACGCACTTGGTAGTATCAAACCAGCCCGACTTGGCACTGGTGCCACCTTGGGTCTGGGAACCATCCTGCGTATCATGGATTTTCAGGAGCCAGCCGTCCACTGCCAGCCACAGGCCCCGAAACACAAACAACAGCCTTTTTCTCTGGCAAACAAAATTCAGCTGCCCCGCTTCTGGATGGCAGATTGCAGGAACCACTTGGTACTAACAAACCAGCCCGACTTGGCACTGGTGCCACCTTGGGTCTGGGAACCATCCTGCGTATCGTGGATTCTAAGGAGCCAGCTGGCCACTCCCAGCCACAGGCGCCCAAAACACACACAACGGCGCTTTTCCCTGGAAAACAAAACTCGCCTGCCAACATTTTGATGGCAGATTGCAGGAGCCACTTGGTACTATCAAACCAGCCCAACTTGGCACTGGTGCCACCATGGGTCTGGTCACCATCCTGCCTATCGTAGCTTTTCAGGTGCCAGCCAGCCACCCCCAGCCAGAGGCCCCTAGACAAATATTTCGGCCCGTTTCCCTGGCAAACAAAAGTAAGCTACCCCGCTTCTGGATGGCAGATTGCAGGAGCCACTTTGCACCATCAAACCAGCCCAACTTGGCACTGGTGCCACCTCTGGTCTGGGAACCATCCTGCGTATCGTGGGTTCTAAGGAGCCAGCTGGCCACTCCCAGCCACAGGCCCCCAAACACAAACAACGGCGCTTTTCCCTGGAAAACAAGACTCGCCTGCCAACTTTTTGATGGCAGATTGCCGGAGCCACTTGGTACTATCAAACCAGCCCAACTTGGCACTGGTGCCACCATGGGTCTGGTCACCATCCTGCCTATCGTAGCTTTTCAGGAGCCAGCCGGTCACTCCCAGCCATAGGCCCTGAGACACAAACCTCGGCCCGTTTCCCTGGCAAACAAAAGTAAGCTGCCCCGCTTCTGGATGGCAGATTGCAGGAGCTATTTAGTACTATCAATCCAGCCCGACTTGGCACTGGTGACACCTCTGGTCTGGGAACCATCCTGCCTATCGTGGATTTTCAGGGGCCAGCCGGCCACTCTCAGCCATATGCCCCCAAAAACAAACCACGGCCCTTTTCTCTGGCAAACAAAAGTCAACTGCCCCTCTTCTGGATGGCAAATTTTAGGACGCACTTTGTACTACGAAAACCGCCCGACGTGGCACTGGTGCCACCTTGTGTCAGGGAACCATCCTGCATATCGAGCTTTTTAAGGAGCCAGCCGGCCACGCCCAGCCATATACCCCCAAAAACAAACCACGGACCATTTCTCATGGAAACAAAAATCCGCTGCCCCGCGTCTGGATGGCAGATTGCAGGAGCCACTTTGCACCATCAAACCAGCCCGACTTGGCACTGGTGCCACCTTGGGTCTGGGAACAATCCTGCATATCGTGGATTCTAAGGAGCCAGCCGGCCACTCCCAGCCACAGGCCCCCAAACACAAACAACGGCGCTTTTCCCTGGAAAACAAAACTCGCCTGCCAGCTTTTTGATGGCAGATTGCAGGAGCCACTTGGTACTATCAAATCATCCCAACTTGGCACTGGTGCCACTATGGGTCTGGGAACCATCCTGCCTATTGTAGCTTTTCAGGAGCCAGCCGGTCACTCGCAGCCATAGGCCCCCAGACACAAACCTCGGACCGTTTCCCTGGCAAACAAAATTAAGCTGCCCCGATTCTGGATGGCAGATTGCAGGAGCCACTTGGTAGTGTCAAACCAGCCCGACTTGGCACTGGTGCCACCTTGGGTCTGGGAACCATCCTGCGTATCGTGGATTCTAAGCAGCCACCCGGCCACTCTGAGCCACAGGCGCCCAAACACAAACAACGGCGCTTTTCCCTGGAAAACAAAACTCGCCTGCCAACATTTTGATGGCAGATTGCAGGAGCCACTTGGTGCTATCAAACCAGCCCAACTTGGCACTGGTGCCACCATGGGTCTGGTCACCATCCTGCCTATCGTAGCTTTTCAGGAGCCAGCCGGTCACTCCCAGCCATAGACCCCCAGACACAAACCTCGGCCCGTTTCCCTGGAAAACAAAAGTAAGCTGCCCCGATTCTGGATGGCACATTGCAGGAGCCACTTGGTACTATCAAATCAGCCCAACTTGGCACTGGTGCCACCATGGGTCTGGTAAACATCCTGCCTATCATAGCTTTTCAGGAGCCAGCCGGTCACTCCCTGCCATAGGCCCCCAGACACAAACCTCGGCCCGTTTCCCTGGCAAACAAAAGTAAACTGCCCCGCTTTTGGATGGCAGATTGCAGGATGCATTTGGTACTATCAAACCTGCCCGACTTGGCCCTCGTGCCACCTTGGCTCTGGGAACCATGCTGCGTAACGTAGATTCTACGAGGACAGGCGGCCACTCCCAGCCACAGGCCTCTAAACAAAAACAACGGCGCTTTTCCCTGGAAAACAAAACTCGCCTGCCAAATTTTTGATGGCAGATTGCAGGAGCCACTTGGTACTATCAAACCAGCCCAACTTGGTACTGGTGCCACCATGGGTCTGGTCACCATCCTGCCTATCGTAGCTTTTCAGGAGCCAGCCGGTCACTCCCAGCCATAGGCCCCCAGACAAATATCTCGGCCCGTTTCCCTGGCAAACAAAAGTAAGCTGCCCCGCTTCTGGATTGCAGATTACAGCAGCCACATGGTACTATCAAATCAGGCCAACATGGCACTGGTGCCACCTTGGCTCTGGGAACCATCCTGCCTATCGTGGATTTTCAGGGGCCAGCCGGCCACTCTCAGCCATATGCCCCCAAACACATACCACGGCCCTTTGCTCTGGCAAACAAAACTCAACTGCCCCTCTTCTGGATGGCAAATTGCAGGACGCACTTGGTACTACGAAAACAGCCCGACTTGGCAGTGATGCCACCTTGGGTCAGGGAACAATCCTGTGTATCGATCTTTTTAAGGAGCCAGCCGGCCATGTCCAGCCATATACCCCCAAAAAAAAACCACGGAACTTTTCTCCAGCAAACAAAAATCCGCTGCCCCGCGTCTGAATGGCAGATTTCAGGAGCTATTTAGTATTATCAAACCAGCCGGACTTGGCACTGGTGCCACCATGAGTCTGGTAACCATCCTGCCTATCGTAGCTTTTCAGTAGCCAGCCGGTCACTCCCAGCCATAGGCCCCCAGACACAAACCTCGGCCCGTTTCCCTGGCAAACAAAAGTAAGCTGACCCGCTTCTGGATGGCAGATTGCAGGAGCCACTTGGTACTATCAAACCAGCCCAACTTGGCACTGGTGCCACCATGGCTCTGGGAACCATCCTGCGTATCGTGGTTTCTAAGGAGCCAGCCGGGCACTCCCAACCACAGGTCCCCAAACACAAACAATGGCGCTTTTCCCTGGAAAACAAAACTCGCCTGCCAACTTTTTGATGGCAGATTGCAGGAGCCACTTGGTACTATCAAACCAGCCCAACTTGGCACTGGTGCCACCATGGGTCTGGTCACCATCCTGCCTATCGTAGCTTTTCAGGAGCCAGCCGGTCACTCCCTGCCATAGGCCCCGAGACAGAAAGCCCGGCCCGTTTCCCTGGCAAACAAAAGTAAGCTGCCCCGCTTCTGGATGGCAGATTGCAGGAGCCACTTTGTACTATCAAACCAGGCCAACATGGCACTGGTGCCACCTCTGGTCTGGGAACCATCCTGCGTATCGTGGATTCTAAGGAGCCAGCTGGCCACTCCCAGCCACAGGCCCCCAAACACAAACAACGGTGCTTTTCCCTGGAAAACAAAACTCACCTGCCAACTTTTTGATGGCAGATTGCAGGAGCCACTTGGTACTATCAAACCAGCCCAACTTGGCACTGGTGCCACCATGGGTCTGGTCACCATCCTGCCTATCGTAGCTTTTCAGGAGCCAGCCGGTCACTCCCAGCCATAGGCCCCCAGACACAAAGCTCTACCCGTTTCCCTGGCAAACAAAAGTAAGCTACCCCGCTTCTGGATGGCAGATTGCAGGAGTCACTTTGCACCATCAAACCAGCCCGACTTGGCACTGGTGCCACCTCTGGTCTGGGACCCATCCTGCGTATCGTGGATTCTAAGGAGACAGCTGGCCACTCCCAGCCACAGGCCCCCAAACAAAAACAACGGCGCTTTTCCCTGGAAAACAAAACTCGCTTGCCAACTTTTTGATGGCAGATTGCAGGAGCCACTTGGTACTATCAAACCAGCCCGACTTGGCAACAAGTGGTTCCTGCAATCTGACATCCAGAAGCGGGGCAGCTTACTTTTGTTTACCAGGGAAATGGACCGTTGTTTGTGTTTGGAGGCATATGGCTGGGAGTGGCCGACTGGCTCCTTAAAATCCACGATACGCAGCATGGTTCCCAGACCAGAGGTGGCACCAGTGCCAAGTCGGGCTGGTTTGATAGTACAAAGTGGCTCCTGCAATCTGCCATCCAGAAGCGGGGCAGCTTACTTTTGTTTGCCAGGGAAACGGGCCGGGCTTTCTGTCTCGGGGCCTATGGCAGGGAGTGACCGGCTGGCTCCTGAAAAGCTACGATAGGCAGGATGGTGACCAGACCCATGGTGGCACCAGTGCCAAGTTGGGCTGGTTTGATAGTACCAAGTGGCTCCTGCAATCTGCCATCAAAAAGTTGGCAGGCGAGTTTTGTTTTCCAGGGAAAAGCGCCATTGTTTGTGTTTGGGGACCTGTGGTTGGGAGTGCCCGGCTGGCTCCTTAGAAACCACGATACGCAGCATGGTTACCAGACAAGAGGTGCCACCAGTGCCAAGTTGTGCTGGTTGGATACTACCAAGTGGTTCCTGCAATCTGCCATCCAGAAGCGGGGCAGCTTACTTTTGTTTGCCACGGAAACGTGCCGTTGTTTGTGTTTGGGGGCCTGTGGCTGGGAGTGGCCGACTGGCTCCTTAGAATCCACGATACGCAGGATGGGTCCCAGACCAGAGGTGGCACCAGTGCCAAGTCGGACTGGTTTGATAGTACCAAGTGGCTCCTGCAATCTGCCATCCAGAAGCGGGGCAGCTTACTTTTGTTTGCCAGGGAAACGGGCCGAGGTTTGTGACTGGGGACCTATGGCTGGGAGTGACCGGCTGGCTCCTGAAAAGTTACGAAAGGCAGGATTGTGACCAGACCCATGGTGGCACCAGTGCCAAGTTGGGCTGGTTTGATAGTACCAAGTGGCTCCTGTAATCTGCCATCAAATAGTTGGTAGGCGAGTTTTGTTTTCCAGGGAAAAGCGCCGTTGTTTTTGTTTGGGGGCCTGTGGTAGGGAGTGGCCGGCTGGCTAATTAGAATCCACGATACGCAGGATGGTTCCCAGACCCAAGGTGGCACCAGTGCCAAGACGGGCTAGTTTGATGGTGCAAAGTGGCTCCTGCAATCTGCCATCCAGAAGCGGGGTAGCTTACTTTTGTTTGCCAGGGAAACGGGCCGAGCTTTTTGTCTGGGGGCCTATGGCGGGGAGTGACCGGCTGGCTCCTGAAAAGCTAAGATAGGCAGGATGGTGACCAGACCCATGGTGGCACCAGTGCCAAGTTGGGCTGATTTGATAAAACCAAGTGGCTCCTGCAATCTGCCATCAAAAAGTTGGCAGGAGAGTTTTGTTTTCCAGGGAAAAGCGCCGTTGTTTGTGTTTGGGGGCCTGTGGCTGGGAGTGGCCGGCTGGCTCCTTAGAATCCACGATACGCAGCATGGTATCCAGACCCAAGGTGGCACCAGTGCCAAGTTTTGCTGGTTTGATAGTACCAAGTGGTTCCTGCAATCTGCCATCCAGAAGCAGGGCAGCTTACTTTTGTTTGCCAGGGAAACGGGCCGTGGTTTTTGTCTGGGGGCCTATGGCTGAGAGTGACCGGCTGGCTCCTGAAAAGCTACGATAGGCAGGATGGTGACCAGACCCATGGTGGCACCAGTCCCAAGTTGGGCTGATTTGATAGTACCAAGTGGCTCCTGCAATCTGCCGTCAAAATTTGGCAGGCGAGTTTTTATTTTCCAGGGAAAAGCGCCGTTGTTTGTGTTTGGGGGCCTGTGGCTGGGAGTGGCCGGCTGGCTGCTTAGAATCCACGATACGCAGGATGGTTCCCAGACCCAAGGTGGCACCAGTGCCAAGTCGGGCTAGTATGATGGTGCAAAGTGGCTCCTGCAATCTGCCATCCAGAAGCGGGGCAGCTTACTTTTGTTTGCCAGGGAAACGGTCCGAGCTTTGTGTCTCGGGGACTATGGCTGGGAGTGACCGGCTGGCTCCTGAAAAGCTACGATAGGCAGGATGGTGACCAGACCCATGGTGGCACCAGTGCCAAGTTGGGCTGGTTTGATAGTACCAAGTGGCTCCTGCAATCTGCCATCAAAATGTCGGCAGGCGAGTTTTGTTTTCCAGGGAAAAGCGCCGTTGTTTGTGTTTGGGGGCCTGTGGCTGGGAGTGGCCGGCTGGCTCCTTAGAATCCACGATACGCAGGATGGTTCCCAGACCTGAGGTGGCACCAGTGCCAAGTCGGGCTGGTTTTATAGTACCAAGTGCGTCCTGCAATCTGCCATCCAGAAGCGGGGCAGCTTACTTTTGTTTGCCAGGGAAACGGGCCGAGCATTGTGTCAGGGGGCCTATGGCTGGGAGTGACCGGCTGGCTACTGAAAAGCTACGATAGGCAGGATGGTGACCAGACCCATGGTGGCACCAGTGCCATGTTCGGCTGATTTCATAGTACCAAGTGGCTCCTGCAATCTGCCATCAAAAAGTCGGCAGGCGAGTTTTGTTTTCCAGGGAAAAGCGCCGTTGTTTGTGTCTGCGGGCCTGTGGCTGGAGTGGCCGGCTGGCTCCTTAGAATCCACGATACGCAGCATGGTTCCCAGACCCAAGGTGGCACCAGTGCCAAGTTGGGCTGGTTTGATAGTACCAAGTGGTTCCTGCAATCTGCCATCAAAAAGATGTCAGGCGAGTTTTGTTTTCCAGGGAAAAGCGCCGTTGTTTGTGTTTGGGGGCCTGTGGCTGGGAGTGGCCGCCTGGCTCCTTAGAATCCACGATACACAGCATGGTTCCCAGACCCAAGGTGGCACCAGTCCCAAGTTGGGCTGGTTTGATAGTACCAAGTGGTTCCTGCAATCTGCCATCCAGAAGCGGGGCAGCTTACTTTTGTTTGCCCGGGAAACGGGCCGAGGTTTGTGTCTGGGGGCCTATGGCTGGGAGTGACCGGCTGGCTCCTGAAAGGCTACGATAGGCAGGATGGTGACCAGACCCATGGTGGCACCAGTGCCAAGTTGGGCTGGTTTGATAGTACCAAGTGGCTCCTGCAATCTGCCATCAAAACTTGGCAGGCGAGTTTTGTTTCCCAGGGAAAAGCGCCGTTGTTTGTGTTTGGGGGCCTGTGGCTGGGAGTGGCCGGCTGGCTAATTAGAATCCACGACAGGCAGGATGGTTCCCAGACCAGAGGTGAAGCCAGTGCCAAGTCGGGCTAGTTTGATGGTGAAAAGCGGCTCCTGCAATCTGCCATCCAGAAGCGGGTTAACTTACTTTTGTTTGCCAGGGAAAAGGGCCGAGGTTTTTGTCTGGGGGCCTATGGCTGGGAGTGACCGGCTGTCTCCTGAAGAGCTACGATAGGCAGGATGGTGACCAGACCCATGGTGGCACCAGTGCCAAGTTGGGCTGGTTTGATAGTACCAAGTGGCTCCTGCAATCTGCCATCAAAAAGTTGGCAGGCGAATTTGTTATCCAGGGAAAAGCGCCGTTGTTTTTGTTTGGGGGCCTGTGGCTGGGAGTGGCCGGATGGCTAATTAGAATCCACGATACGCAGGATGGTTCCCAGACCTGAGGTGGCACCAGTGCCAAGTTGGGCTGGTTTGATACTACCAAGTGCGTCCTGCAATCTGCCATCCAGAAGCGGGGCAGCTTACTTTTGTTTGCCAGGGAAAAGCGCCGAGGTTTTGTCTGGGGGCCTATGGCAGGGAGTGACCGGCTGGCTCCTGAAAAACTACGATAGGCAGGATGGTGACCAGACCCATGGTGGCACCAGTGGCAAGTTGGGCTGGTTTGATAGTACCAAGTGGCTCCTGCAATCTGCCATCAAAATGTTGGCAGGCAAGTTTTGTTTTCCAGGGAAAAGCGCCGTTGTTTGTGTTTGGGGGCCTGTGGCTGGGAGTGGCCGGCTGGCTCCTTAGAATCCAAAATACGCAGGATGGTTCCCAGACCTGAGGTGGCACCAGTGCCAAGTTGGGCTGGTTTGATTGTAGCAAATGGTTCCTGCAATCTACCATGCAGAAGCGGGGCAGCTTACTTTTGTTTGCCAGGGAAACGGGCCGAGGTTTGTGTCTGGGGGCCTATGGCTGGGAGTGACCGGCTGGCTCCTGAAAAGCTACGATAGGCAGGATGGTGACCAGACCCATGGTGGCACCAGTGACATGTTCGGCTGATTTCATAGTACCAAGTGGCTCCTGCAATCTGCCATCCAGACGCGGGGCAGCGGATTTTTGCTTGCTGGAGAAAAATTCCGTGGGTTTTTTTTGGTGGTATATGGCTGGACGTTGCCGGCTGACTCCTTAAAAACATCGATACGCAGGATGGTTCCCTGACCCAAGGTGGCATCACTGCCAAGTCGGGCTGTTTTCGTAGTACCAAGTGCGTCCTGCAATTTGCCATCCAGAAGAGGGGCAGTTGAGTTTTGTTTACCAGAGAAAAGGGCCGTGGTTTGTGTTTTGGGGCATATGGCTGAGAGTGGCCGGCTGGCGCCTGAAAATCCACGATAGGCAGGATGGTTCCCAGAGCCAAGGTGGCACCAGTGCCATGTTGGCCTGGTTTGATAGTACCATGTGGCTCCTGCAATCTGCCATCCAGAAGCGGGGCAGCTTACTTTTGTTTGCCAGGGAAACGGGCCGAGGTATTTGTCTGGGGGCCTATGGCTGGGAGTGACCGGCTGGCTCCTGAAAAGCTACTATAGGCAGGATGGTGACCAGACCCATGGTGGCACCAGTGCCAAGTTGGGCTGGTTTGATAGTACCAAGTGGCTCCTGCAATCTGCCATCAAAAAGTTGGCAGGCGAGTTTTGTTTTCCAGGGTAACGCGCCGTTGTTTTTGTTTAGAGGCCTGTGGCTGGGAATGTCCGCCTGTCCTCTTAGAATCTACGTTACGCAGCATGGTTCCCAGAGCCAAGGTGGCACCAGTGCCAAGTTGGGCTGGTTTGATAGTAGCAAGTGGTTCCTGCAATCTGCCATCCAGAAGAGGGGCAGCTTACTTTTGTTTGCCAGGGAAACGGGCCGAGGTATTTCTCTGGGGGCCTATGGCAGGGAGTGACCGGCCGGCTCCTGAAAAGCTAAGATAGGCAGGATGTTTTCCAGACCCATGATGGCACCAGTGCCAAGTTGGGCTAATTTGATACTCCCAAGTGGCTCCTGCAATCTGCCATCCAGAATCGTGGGTGCTTACTTTTGTTTTCCAGGGAAACGGGCCGACGTTTGTGTCTGGGGGTTTATGGCTGGGAGTGACCGGCTGGCTCCTGAAAAGCTACGATAGGCAGGATGGTGACCAGACCCATGGTGGCACCAGTGCCAAGTTGGGCTGGTTTGATAGTACCAAGTGGCTCCTGCAATCTGCCATCAAAATGTTGGCAGGAGAGTTTTGTTTTCCAGGGAAAAGCGCCGTTGTTTGTGTTTGGGCGCCTGTGGCACGGAGTGGCCGGGTGGCTGCTTAGAATCCACGATACGCAGGATGGTTCCCAGACCCAAGGTGGCACCAGTGCCAAGTCGGGCTGTTTTGACACTACCGAGTGGCTCCTGCAATCTGCCATCCAGAATCGGGGCAGCTTAATTTTGTTTGCCAGGGAAACGGTCCGAGGTTTGTGATGGGGGCCTATGGCTGGGAGTGACCGGCTGGCTCCTGAAATGGTACAATTGGCAGGATGGTTCCCAGACCCATAGTGGCACCAGTGCAGAGTTGGGATGATTTGATAGTACCAAGTGGCTCCTGCAATCTGCCATCAAAAAGCTGGCAGGCGAGTTTTGTTTTCCAGGGAAAAGCGCCGTTGTTTGTGTTTGGGGGCCTGTGGCTGGGAGTGGCCGCCTGGCGCCTTAGAATCTACGTTACGCAGCATGGTTCCCAGACCCAAAGTGGCACCAGTGTCAAGTTGGGCTGGTTTGATAGTACCAAGTGGCTCCTGCAATCTGCCATCCAGAAGCGGGGTAGCTTACTTTTGTTTGCCAGGGAAACGGGCAGAGCTTTCTGTCTGGGGGCCTATGGTTGGGAGTAACCGGCTGGCTCCTGAAAAGCTACGATAGGCAGGATGGTTCCCAGATCCAAGATGGCACCAGTGCCAAGTCGGGGTGGTTTGATGGTGCAACGTGGCTCCTGCAATCTGCCATCCTGACGCGGGGCAGCGGATTTTTGTTTCCAAGAGAAATGGTCCGTGGTTTTTTTTGGGGCTATATGGCTGGGCGTGGCCTGCTGGCTCCTTAAAAAGCTACGATAGGCAGGATGGTTCCCTGACCCAAGGTGGCACCAGTGCCAAGTCGGGCGGTTTTCGTAGTACAAAGTGCGTCCTAAAATTTGCCATCCAGAAGAGGGGCAGTTGAGTTTTGTTTACCAGAGAAAAGGGCCGTGGTTTGTTTTTGGGGGCATATGGCTGATAGTGGCCGTCTGGCGCCTGAAAATCCACGATAGGCAGGATGGTTCCCAGACCAGAGGTGGCACCAGTGCCAAGTCGGGCTGGTTTGATAGTACTAAATAGCACCTGCAATCTGCCATGCAGAAGCGGGGCAGCTTACTTTTGTTTGCCAGGGAAACGGGCCGAGGTTTGTGTCTGGGGGCCTATGGCTGGGAGTGACCGGCTGGCTCCTGAAAAGCTACGATAGGCAGGATGGTTACCAGACCCATGGTGGCACCAGTGCCAAGTTGGGCTGGTTTGATAGTACCAAGTGGCTCCTGCAATCTGCCATCAAAAAGTTGTCAGTCGAGTTTTGTTTTCCAGGGAAAAGCGCCGTTGTTTGTGTTTGGGGGACTGTTGGTGGGAGTGGCCGGCTGGCTCCTTAGAACACACGATACGCAGGATGGTTCCCAGACCCAAGGTGGCACCAGTGCCACGTCGGGCTGGTTTGATGGTGAAAAGTGGCTCCTGCAATCTGCCATCCTGAAGCGGGGTAGCTTACTTTTGTGTGCCAGGGAAACGGGCCGAGGTTTATGACTGGGGGCCTAGGGCTAGGAGTGACCGGCTGGCTCCTGAAAAGCAACAATAGGCAGGATGGTTCCCAGACCCAAGGTGGCACCAGTGCCAAGTTGGGCTGGTTTGATGGTACCAACTGGCTCCTGCAATCTGCCATCTAAAAGTTGTCAGGCGAGTTTTGTTTTCCAGGGAAAAGCGCCGTTGATTTTGTTTGGAGGCCTGTGGCTGGCAGTGGCTGCCTGTCTTCTTAGAATCCGGGTTACACAGCATGGTTCCCAGAGCCAAGGTGGCACCAGTGCCAAGTCGGGCTGGTTTGATGGTGCAAAGTGGCTCCTGCAATCTGCCATCCAGAAGTGCGGTAGCTTACTTTTGTGTGCCAGGGAAACAGGCCGAGGTTTGTGTCTGGGGGCCTATGGCTGGGAGTGACCGCCTGGCTCCTGAAAAGCTACGATAGGCAGGATGGTGACCAGACCCATGGTGGCACCAGTGCCAAGTTGGGCTGGTTTGATAGTACCAAGTGGCTCCTGCAATCTGCCATCAAAAAGTTGGCAGGCGAGTTTTGTTTTCCAGGGAAAAGCGCCGTTGTGTGTGTTTTGGGGCCTGTGGCTGGGAGTGGCCAGCTGGCTCCTTAGAATCCACGATACGCAGGATGGTTCCCAGACCCAAGGTGGCACCAGTGCCAAGTCGGGCTGGTTTGTTAGTACCAAGTGGTTCCTGCAATCTGCCATCCAGAAGCGGGGCAGCTGAATTTTGTTTGCCAGAGAAAAAGGCTGTTGTTTGTGTTTCGGGGCCTGTGGCTCGCAGTGGACGGCTGGCTCCTGAAAATCCATGATACGCAGCATGGTTCCCAGACCCAAGGTGGCACCAGTGCCAAGTAGGGCTGGTTTCATAGTACCCAGTGGCTCCTGCAATCTGCCATCCAGAAGAGGGGCAGTTGAGTTTTGTTTTCCAGAGAAAAGGGCCGTGGTTTGTGTTTGGGGCCTATGGCTGAGAGTGACCGGCTGGCTCCTGAAAAGCTACGATAGGCAGGATGGTGACCAGACCCATGGCGGCACCAGTGCCAAGTCGGGCTGGTTTGATAATACTAAATAGCTCCTGCAATCTGCCATCCAGACGCGGGGCAGCGGATTTTTGCTTGCTGGAGAAAAGTTCCGTGGGTTTTTTTTGGGGGTATATTGGTGGAATTTGCCGGCTGACTCCTTAAAAACATCGATACGCAGGATGGTTCCCTGACCCAAGGTGGCATCACTGCCAAGTCGGGCTGTTTTCGTAGTACCAAGTGCGTCCTGCAATTTGCCATCCAGAAGAGGGGCAGTTGAGTTTTGTTTACCAGAGAAAAGGGCCGTGGTTTGTGTTTGGGGGCATATGGCTGAGAGTGGCCGGCTGGCGCCTGAAAATCCACGATAGGCAGGATGGTTCCCAGAGCCAAGGTGGCACCAGTGCCATGTTGGCCTGGTTTGATAGTACCATGTGGCTCCTGCAATCTGCCATCCAGAAGCGGGGCAGCTTACATTTGTTTGCCAGGGAAACGGGCCGAGGTATTTGTCTGGGGGCCTATGGCTGGGAGTGACCGCCTGGCTCCTGAAAAGCTACGATAGGCAGGAGGGTGACCAGACCCATGGTGGCACCAGTGCCAAGTTGGGCTGGTTTGATAGTACCAAGTGGCTCCTGCAATCTGCCATCCAGAAGCGGGGTAGCTTACTTTTGTTTGCCAGGGAAACGGGCAGAGATTTCTGTCTGGGGGCCTATGGTTGGGAGTAACCGGCTGGCTCCTGAAAAGCTACGATAGGCAGGATGGTTCCCAGATCCAAGATGGCACCAGTGCCAAGTCGGGGTGGTTTGATGGTGCAAAGTGGCTCCTGCAATCTGCCATCCTGACGTGGGGCAGCGGATTTTTGTTTCCAAGAGAAATGGTCCGTGGTTTGTTTTTGGGGCTATATGGCTGGGCGTGGCCTGATGGCTCCTTAAAAAGCTACGATAGGCAGGATGGTTACCAGACCCATGGTGGCACCAGTGCCAAGTTGGGCTGGTTTGATAGTACCAAGTGGCTCCTGCAATCTGCCATCAAAAAGTTGGCAGGCCAGTTTTGTTTTCCAGGGAAAAGCGCCGTTGTTTGTGTTTGGGGGACTGTGGGTGGGAGTGGCCGGCTGGCTCCTTAGAACACACGATACGCAGGATGGTTCCCAGACCCAAGGTGGCACCAGTGCCACGTCGGGCTGGTTTGATGGTGAAAAGTGGCTCCTGCAATCTGCCATCCTGAAGCGGGGTAGCTTACATTTGTGTGCCAGGGAAACGGGCCGAGGTTTATGACTGGGGGCCTAGGGCTAGAAGTGACCGGCTGGCTCCTGAAAAGCAACAATAGGCAGGATGATTCCCAGACCCAAGGTGGCACCAGTGCCAAGTTGGGCTGGTTTGATGGTACCAACTGGCTCCTGCAATCTGCCATCTAAAAGTTGTCAGGCGAGTTTTGTTTTCCAGGGAAAAGCGCCGTTGATTTTGTTTGGAGGCCTGTGGCTGGCAGTGGCTGCCTGTCGTCTTAGAATCCGGGTTACGCAGCATGGTTCCCAGACCCAAGGTGGCACCAGTGTCAAGTTGGGCTGGTTTGATAGTACTAAATAGCTCCTGCAATCTGCCATCCAGAAGCGGGGCAGCTTACTTTTGTTTGCCAGGGAAACGGGCCGAGGTATTTGTCTGGGGACCTATGGCTGGGAGTGACCGGCTGGCTCCTGAAAAGCTACGATAGGCAGGATGGTTCCCTGACCCAAGGTGGCACCAGTGCCAAGTCGGGCGGTTTTCGTAGTACAAAGTGCGTCCTAAAATTTGCCATCCAGAAGAGAGGCAGGTGAGTTTTGTTTACCAGAGGAAAGGGCCGTGGTTTGTTTTTGGGGGCATATGGCTGATAGTGGCCGTCTGGCGCCTGAAAATCCACGATAGGCAGGATGGTTCCCAGACCAGAGGTGGCACCAGTGCCAAGTCGGGCTGGTTTGATAGTACTAAATAGCACCTGCAATCTGCCATGCAGAAGCGGGGCAGCTTACTTTTGTTTGCCAGGGAAACGGGCCGAGGTTTGTGTCTGGGGGCCTATGGCTGGGAGTGACCGGCTGGCTCCTGAAAAGCTACGATAGGCAGGATGGTGACCAGACCCATGGTGGCACCAGTGCCAAGTTGGGCTGGTTTGATAGTACCAAGTGGCTCCTGCAATCTGCCATCAAAAAGTTGGCAGGCCAGTTTTGTTTTCCAGGGAAAAGCGCCGTTGTTTGTGTTTGGGGGACTGTGGCTGGGAGTGGCCGGCTGGCTCCTTAGAACACACGATACGCAGGATGGTTCCCAGACCCAAGGTGGCACCAGTGCCACGTCGGGCTGGTTTGATGGTGAAAAGTGGCTCCTGCAATCTGCCATCCTGAAGCGGGGTAGCTTACATTTGTGTGCCAGGGAAACGGGCCGAGGTTTGTGACTGGGGACGTATGGCTAGAAGTGACCGGCTGGCTCCTGAAAAGCAACAATAGGCAGGATGGTTCCCAGACCCAAGGTGGCACCAGTGCCAAGTTGGGCTGGTTTGATGGTACCAACTGGCTCCTGCAATCTGCCATCTAAAAGTTGTCAGGCGAGTTTTGTTTTCCAGGGAAAAGCGCCGTTGATTTTGTTTGGAGGCCTGTGGCTGGCAGTGGCTGCCTGTCGTCTTAGAATCCGGGTTACGCAGCATGGTTCCCAGAGCCAAGGTGGCACCAGTGTCAAGTTGGGCTGGTATGATTGTACCAAGTGGCTCCTGCAATCTGCCATCCAGAAGCGGGGCAGCTTACTTTTGTTTGCCAGGGAAACGGGCCGAGGTATTTGTCTGGGGACCTATGGCTGGGAGTGACCGGCTGGCTCCTGAAAAGCTACGATAGGCAGGATGGTGACCAGACCCATGGTGGCACCAGTGCCAAGTTGGGCTGGTTTGATAGTACCAAGTTGCTCCTGCAATCTGCCATCAAAAAGTTGGCAGGTCAGTTTTGTTTTCCAGGGAAAAGCGCCGTTGTTTGTGTTTGGGGGACTGTGGCTGGGAGTGGCCGGCTGGCTCCTTAGAACACAGGATACGCAGGATGGTTCCCAGACCCAAGGTGGCACCAGTGCCAAGTCGGGCTGGTTTGATAGCACCAAGTGGCTCCTGCAATCTGCCATCCAGAAGCGGGGCAGCTTACTTTTGTTTTCCAGGGAAACGGACCGAGGTTTTTTTCTGGGGGCCTATGGCTGGGAGTGACCGGCTGGCTCCTGAAAAGCTACGATAGGCAGGATGGTGACCAGACCCATGGTGGCACCAGTGCCAAGTTGGGCTGGTTTGATAGTACCAAGTGGCTCCTGCAATCTGCCATCAAAAAGTTGGCAGGCGAGTTTTGTTTTCCAGGGAAAAGCGCCGTTGTGTGTATTTTGGGGCCTGTGGCTGGGAGTGGCCAGCTGGCTCCTTAGAATCCACGATACGCAGGATGGTTCCCAGACCCAAGGTGGCACCAGTGCCAAGTCGGGCTGGTTTGTTAGTACCAAGTGGTTCCTGCAATCTGCCATCCAGAAGCGGGGCAGCTGAATTTTGTTTGCCAGAGAAAAAGGCTGTTGTTTGTGTTTCGGGGCCTGTGGCTGGCAGTGGACGGCTGGCTCCTGAAAATCCATGATACGCAGCATGGTTCCCAGACCCAAGGTGGCACCAGTGCCAAGTAGGACTAGTTTCATAGTACCCAGTGGCTCCTGCAATCTGCCATCCAGAAGAGGGGCAGTTGAGTTTTGTTTTCCAGAGAAAAGGGCCGTGGTTTGTGTTTGGGGCCTATGGCTGAGAGTGACCGGCTGGCCCCTGAAAATCCACGATAGGAAGGATGGTTCCCATATCCAAGGTGGCACCAGTGCCATGTTGTGCTGGTGTGATAGTCCCAAGTGGCTCCTGCAATCTGCCATCCAGAAGTGGGGCAGCTGAATTTTGTTTGCCAGAGAAAAAGGCTGTGGTTTTTGTTTGGGGGCCTATGGCTGGGAGTGGCCGGCTGGCTCCTGAAAATCCATGATACGCAGCATGGTTCCCAGACCCAAGGTGGCACCAGTGCCAAGTGGGGCTGGTTTCACAGTGTCAAGTGCCTCCTGCAATCTCCCATCCAGAAGCGGGGCAGCTGAGTTTTGTTTGCCTGTGAAACGGGCCGTTGTTTTTGATTGGGGTCTGTGGCCGAGAATGTTCAGCTGGCTCCTGACAATCCACAATATGCAGGATGGTTCCCAGACCCAAGGTGGCACCAGTTCCAAGTTGGGCTGGTTTGATAGTACCAAGTGGCTCCTGCAATCTGCCATCCAGAAGCGGGGCAGCTTACTTTTGTTTGCCAGGGAAACGGGCCGAGGTTTGTGTTTGGGGGCCTATGGCTGGGAGTGACCGGCTGGCTCCTGGAAAGCTACGATAGGCAGGATGGTGACCAGACCCATGGTGGCACCAGTGCCAAGTTGGGCTGGTTTGATAGTACCAAGTTGCTCCTGCAATCTGCCATCAAAAAGTTGGCAGGCGAGTTTTGTTTTCCAGGGAAAAGCGCCGTTGTTTGTGTTTGGGGGCCTGTGGCTGGGAGTGGCCGGCTGGCTCCTTAGAATCCACGATACGCAGGATGGTTCCCAGACCCAAGGTGGCACCAGTGCCAAGTCGGGCTGGTTTGATACTACCAAGTGGTTCCTGCAATCTGCCATCCAGAAGCAGGGCAGCTTACTTTTGTTTGCCAGGGAAACGGGCCGTGGGTTTTGTTTGGGGGCATATAGCTGAGAGTGGCCCGCTGGCCCCTGAAAATCCACGCTAGGCAGCATGGTTCCCAGATGCAAGGTGGCACCAGTGCCAAGTCGGGCTGGTTTGATGGTGCAAAGTGGCTCCTGCAATCTGCCATCCAGAAGCGGGGCAGCTGATTTTTGTTTGCCAGAGAAAAATTCCGTGGATTGTTTTTGGGGGCATATTGCTGGGAGTGGCCGGCTGGCTCCTTAAAATGCTCGATACGCATGATGGTTCCCAGGCCCAAGGTGTCACCACTACCAAGTCGGCCTGCGGTTTTAGTATCAAGTTCATCCTGCAATTTGCCATCCAGAAGAGGGGCAGTTGAGTTTTGTTTGCCAGAGAAACGGGCCGAGGTTTCTGTTTGGGGACATATGGCTGAGAGTGGCCGGCTGGCCCCTGAAAATCCACGATACACAACATGGTTCCCAGATCCAAGGTGGCACCAGTGCCAAGTTGGGCTGGTTTGATAGTCCCAAGTGTCTCCTGCAATCTGCCATCCAGAAGCGGGGCAGCTTACTTTTGTTTGCCAGAGAAATAGGCCTAGGTTTTTGTTTGGGGGCCTGTGGCTAGGAGTGGCCTGCTGGCTCCTAAGAATCCACGATACGCAGGATGTTTACCAGACCCATGGTGGCACCAGTGCCAAGTTGGGCTGGTTTGATAGTACCAAGTGGCTCCTGCAAACTCCATCAAAAAGTTGGCAGGCGTGTTTTGTTTTCCAGGGAACAGCGCCGTTGATTTTGTTTGGGGGCCTGTGGCTGGGAGTGGCCGGCTGGCTCCTTAGAATCCACGATACGCAGGATGGTTCCCAGACCCAAGGTGACACCAGTGCCAAGTCGGGCTGGTTTGATTACACCAAGTGGCTCCTGCAATCTGCCATCCATAAGTGAGGCAGCTAAGTTTTGTTTGCCAGAAAAAAGGGCCGTGGTTTTTGTTGGGGGACTGTGGCTGGGAGTGGCCGGCTGGCTCCTTAGAACACAGGATACGCAGGATGGTTCCCAGACCCAAGGTGGCACCAGTGCCAAGTCGGGCTGGTTTGATAGCACCAAGTGGCTCCTGCAATCTGCCATCCAGAAGCGGGGCAGCTTACTTTTGTTTTCCAGGGAAACGGACCGAGGTTTTTTTCTGGGGGCCTATGGCTGGGAGTGACCGGCTGGCTCCTGAAAAGCTACGATAGGCAGGATGGTGACCAGACCCATGGTGGCACCAGTGCCAAGTTGGGCTGGTTTGATAGTACCAAGTGGCTCCTGCAATCTGCCATCAAAAAGTTGGCAGGCGAGTTTTGTTTTCCAGGGAAAAGCGCCGTTGTGTGTATTTTGGGGCCTGTGGCTGGGAGTGGCCAGCTGGCTCCTTAGAATCCACGATACGCAGGATGGTTCCCAGACCCAAGGTGGCACCAGTGCCAAGTCGGGCTGGTTTGTTAGTACCAAGTGGTTCCTGCAATCTGCCATCCAGAAGCGGGGCAGCTGAATTTTGTTTGCCAGAGAAAAAGGCTGTTGTTTGTGTTTCGGGGCCTGTGGCTGGCAGTGGACGGCTGGCTCCTGAAAATCCATGATACGCAGCATGGTTCCCAGACCCAAGGTGGCACCAGTGCCAAGTAGGACTAGTTTCATAGTACCCAGTGGCTCCTGCAATCTGCCATCCAGAAGAGGGGCAGTTGAGTTTTGTTTTCCAGAGAAAAGGGCCGTGGTTTGTGTTTGGGGCCTATGGCTGAGAGTGACCGGCTGGCCCCTGAAAATCCACGATAGGAAGGATGGTTCCCATATCCAAGGTGGCACCAGTGCCATGTTGTGCTGGTGTGATAGTCCCAAGTGGCTCCTGCAATCTGCCATCCAGAAGTGGGGCAGCTGAATTTTGTTTGCCAGAGAAAAAGGCTGTGGTTTTTGTTTGGGGGCCTATGGCTGGGAGTGGCCGGCTGGCTCCTGAAAATCCATGATACGCAGCATGGTTCCCAGACCCAAGGTGGCACCAGTGCCAAGTGGGGCTGGTTTCACAGTGTCAAGTGCCTCCTGCAATCTCCCATCCAGAAGCGGGGCAGCTGAGTTTTGTTTGCCTGTGAAACGGGCCGTTGTTTTTGATTGGGGTCTGTGGCCGAGAATGTTCAGCTGGCTCCTGACAATCCACAATATGCAGGATGGTTCCCAGACCCAAGGTGGCACCAGTTCCAAGTCGTGCTGGTTTGATAGTACCAAGTGGCTCCTGCAATCTGCCATCCAGAAGCGGGGCAGCTTACTTTTGTTTGCCAGGGAAACGGGCCGAGGTTTGTGTTTGGGGGCCTATGGCTGGGAGTGACCGGCTGGCTCCTGGAAAGCTACAATAGGCAGGATGGTGACCAGACCCATGGTGGCACCAGTGCCAAGTTGGGCTGGTTTGATAGTACCAAGTTGCTCCTGCAATCTGCCATCAAAAAGTTGGCAGGCGAGTTTTGTTTTCCAGGGAAAAGCGCCGTTGTTTGTGTTTGGGGGCCTGTGGCTGGGAGTGGCCGGCTGGCTCCTTAGAATCCACGATACGCAGGATGGTTCCCAGACCCAAGGTGGCACCAGTGCCAAGTCGGGCTGGTTTGATACTACCAAGTGGTTCCTGCAATCTGCCATCCAGAAGCAGGGCAGCTTACTTTTGTTTGCCAGGGAAACGGGCCGTGGGTTTTGTTTGGGGGCATATAGCTGAGAGTGGCCCGCTGGCCCCTGAAAATCCACGCTAGGCAGCATGGTTCCCAGATGCAAGGTGGCACCAGTGCCAAGTCGGGCTGGTTTGATGGTGCAAAGTGGCTCCTGCAATCTGCCATCCAGAAGCGGGGCAGCTGATTTTTGTTTGCCAGAGAAAAATTCCGTGGATTGTTTTTGGGGGCATATTGCTGGGAGTGGCCGGCTGGCTCCTTAAAATGCTCGATACGCATGATGGTTCCCAGGCCCAAGGTGTCACCACTACCAAGTCGGCCTGCGGTTTTAGTATCAAGTTCATCCTGCAATTTGCCATCCAGAAGAGGGGCAGTTGAGTTTTGTTTGCCAGAGAAACGGGCCGAGGTTTCTGTTTGGGGACATATGGCTGAGAGTGGCCGGCTGGCCCCTGAAAATCCACGATACACAACATGGTTCCCAGATCCAAGGTGGCACCAGTGCCAAGTTGGGCTGGTTTGATAGTCCCAAGTGTCTCCTGCAATCTGCCATCCAGAAGCGGGGCAGCTTACTTTTGTTTGCCAGAGAAATAGGCCTAGGTTTTTGTTTGGGGGCCTGTGGCTAGGAGTGGCCTGCTGGCTCCTAAGAATCCACGATACGCAGGATGTTTACCAGACCCATGGTGGCACCAGTGCCAAGTTGGGCTGGTTTGATAGTACCAAGTGGCTCCTGCAAACTCCATCAAAAAGTTGGCAGGCGTGTTTTGTTTTCCAGGGAACAGCGCCGTTGATTTTGTTTGGGGGCCTGTGGCTGGGAGTGGCCGGCTGGCTCCTTAGAATCCACGATACGCAGGATGGTTCCCAGACCCAAGGTGACACCAGTGCCAAGTCGGGCTGGTTTGATTACACCAAGTGGCTCCTGCAATCTGCCATCCATAAGTGAGGCAGCTAAGTTTTGTTTGCCAGAAAAAAGGGCCGTGGTTTTTGTTGGGGGCCTGTGGCTGGGAGCAGTCGGCTGGCTCCTTAATATCCACGATAGGCAGGATGGTTCCCAGACCCAAGGTGGTACCAGTGCCAAGTCGGGCTGGTTTGATAGCACCAAGTGGCTCCTGCAATCTGCCATCCAGAAGCGGGGCAGCTTACTTTTGTTTGCCAGGGAAACGGGCCGAGCTTTGTGTCTCGGGGCCTATGGCAGGGAGTGACCAGCTGGCTCCTGAAAAGCTACGATAGGCAGGATGGTGACCAGACCCATGGTGGCACCAGTGCCAAGTTGGGCTGGTTTGATAGTACCAAGTGGCTCCTGCAATCTGCCATCAAAAAGTTGGCAGGCGAGTTTTGTTTTCCAGGGAAAAGCGCCGTTGTGTGGGTTTTGGGGCTGTGGCTGGGAGTGGCCAGCTGGCTCCTTAGAATCCACGATACGCAGGATGGTTCCCAGACCCAAGGTGGCACCAGTGCCAAGTCGGGCTGGTTTGTTAGTACCAAGTGGTTCCTGCAATCTGCCATCCAGAAGCGGGGCAGCTGAATTTTGTTTGCCAGAGAAAAAGGCTGTTGTTTGTGTTTCGGGGCCTGTGGCTGGCAGTGGACGGCTGGCTCCTGAAAATCCATGATACGCAGCATGGTTCCCAGACCCAAGGTGGCACCAGTGCCAAGTAGGGCTGGTTTCATAGTACCCAGTGGCTCCTGCAATCTGCCATCCAGAAGAGGGGCAGTTGAGTTTTGTTTTCCAGAGAAAAGGGCCGTGGTTTGTGTTTGGGGCCTATGGCTGAGAGTGACCGGCCGGCCCCTGAAAATCCACGATAGGAAGGATGATTCCCAGATCCAAGGTGGCACCAGTGCCATGTTGTGCTGGTGTGATAGTCCCAAGTGGCTCCTGCAATCTGCCATCCAGAAGCGGGGCAGCTGAATTTTGTTTGCCAGAGAAAAAGGCTGTGGTTTTTGTTTGGGGGCCTATGGCTGGGAGTGGCCGGCTGGCTCCTGAAAATCCATGATACGCAGCATGGTTCCCAGACCCAAGGTGGCACCAGTGCCAAGTGGGGCTGGTTTCACAGTGTCAAGTGCCTCCTGCAATCTCCCATCCAGAAGCGGGGCAGCTGAGTTTTGTTTGCCTGTGAAACGGGCCGTTGTTTTTGATTGGGGTCTGTGGCCGAGAGTGTCCAGCTGGCTCCTGACAATCCACAATACGCAGGATGGTTCCCAGACCCAAGGTGGCACCAGTGCCAAGTCGTGCTGGTTTGATAGTACCAAGTGCGTCCTGCAATTTGCCATCCAGAAGAGGGGCAGTTGAGTTTTGTTTGCCAGAGAAAAGCGCCGTTGTTTGTGTTTGGGGTCTTGTGGCTGGGAGTGGCCGACTGGCGCCTTAGAATCTGCGATACGCAGCATGGTTCCCAGACCCAAGGTGGCACCAGTGCCAAGTCGGGCTGGTTTGATAGTACCAAGTGGCTCCTGCAATCTGCCATCCAGAAGCGGGGCAGCTTACTTTTGTTTGCCAGGGAAACGGGCCGAGGTTTGTGACTGGGGGCCTATGGCTGGGAGTGACCGGCTGGCTCCTGGAAAGCTACAATAGGCAGGATGGTTACCAGACCCATGGTGGCACCAGTGCCAAGTTGGGCTGGTTTGATAGTACCAAGTTGCTCCTGCAATCTGCCATCAAAAAGTTGGCAGGCGAGTTTTGTTTTCCAGGGAAAAGCGCCGTTGTTTGTATTTGGGGGCCTGTGGCTGGGAGTGGCCGGCTGGCTCCTTAGAATCCACGATACGCAGGATGGTTCCCAGACCCAAGGTGGCACCAGTGCCAAGTCGGGCTGGTTTGATACTACCAAGTGGTTCCTGCAATCTGCCATCCAGAAGCGGGGCAGCTTACTTTTGTTTGCCAGGGAAACGGGCCGTGGGTTTTGTTTGGGGGCATATAGCTGAGAGTGGCCTGCTGGCCCCTGAAAATCCACGCTAGGCAGCATGGTTCCAGGATGCAAGGTGGCACCAGTGCCAAGTCGGGCTGGTTTGATGGGTCAAAGTGGCTCCTGCAATCTGCCATCCAGAAGCGGGGCAGCTGATTTTTGTTTGCCAGAGAAAAATTCCGTGGATTGTTTTTGGGGGCATATTGCTGGGAGTGGCCGGCTGGCTCCTTAAAATGCTCGATACGCATGATGGTTCCCAGGCCCAAGGTGTCACCACTACCAAGTCGGCCTGCGGTTTTAGTATCAAGTTCATCTTGCAATTTGCCATCCAGAAGAGGGGCAGTTGAGTTTTGTTTGCCAGAGAAACGGGCCGAGGTTTCTGTTTGGGGGCATATGGCTGAGAGTGGCCGGCTGGCCCCTGAAAATCCACGATACACAGCATGGTTCCCAGATCCAAGGTGGCACCAGTGCCAAGTTGGGCTGGTTTGATAGTCCCAAGTGTCTCCTGCAATCTGCCATCCAGAAGCGGGGCAGCTTACTTTTGTTTGCCAGAGAAATAGGCCTAGGTTTTTGTTTGGGGGCCTGTGGCTAGGAGTGGCCGGCTGGCTCCTAAGAATCCACGATACGCAGGATGTTTACCAGACCCATGGTGGCACCAGTGCCAAGTTGGGCTGGTTTGATAGTACCAAGTGGCTCCTGCAAACTCCATCAAAAAGTTGGCAGGCGTGTTTTGTTTTCCAGGGAAAAGCGCCGTTGATTTTGTTTGGGGGCCTGTGGCTGGGAGTGGCCGGCTGGCTCCTTAGAATCCACGATACGCAGGATGGTTCCCAGACCCAAGGTGGCACCAGTGCCAAGTCGGGCTGGTTTGATTACACCAAGTGACTCCTGCAATCTGCCATCCAGAAGTGAGGCAGCTAAGTTTTGTTTGCGAGAAAAAAGGGCCGTGGTTTTTGTTGGGGGCCTGTGGCTGGGAGTAGCCGGCTGGCTCCTTAAAATCCACGATAGGCAGGATGGTTCCCAGACCCAAGGTGGCACCAGTGCCAAGTTGGGCTGGTTTGATAGTACCAAGTGGCTCCTGCAATCTGCCATCCAGAAGCGGGGCAGCTGAGTTTTGTTTGCCAGAGAAAAAGGCTGTGGTTTTTGTTTGGGGGCCTGTGGCTGGCAGTGGCCGGCTGGCTCCTGAAAATCCACGATACGCAGCATGGTTCCCAGACCCAAGGTGGCACCAGTACAAAGTGGGGCTCGTTTGACAGTGTCAAGTGCCTCCTGCAATCTCCCATCCAGAAGCGGGGCAGCTGAGTTTTTTTTGCCAGGGAAACGGACCTTTGTTTTTGATTGGGGTCTGTGGCCGAGAGTGGTCGGCTGTCTCCTGACAATCCACAATACGCAGGATGGTTCCCAGACCCAAGGTGGCACCAGTGCCAAGTCGGGCTGGTTTGATAGTACCAAGTGTCTCTTGCACTCTGCCATCCAGAAGCGGGGCAGCTGAGTTTTGTTTGCCAGAGAAAAGGGCCGTGGGTTGTGTTTGGGGGCATATGGCTGGGAGTGGCCACCTGGCTCCTTAAAATGCACGATACGCCGCATGGTAACCAGACGCAAGGTGGCACCAGTGCCAAGTCGGGCTGTTTTTGTAGTACCCAGTGGCTCCTGCAATTTGCCATCCAGAAGCGGGGCAGCTAAATTTTGTTTGCTAGAGAAAAGGGCTGTGGTTTGTATTTGGGGTCCTATGGCCGAGAGTGGTAGGCTGGCCCCTGAAAATCAACGATAGGCAGGATGGTTCCCAGATCCAAGGTGGCACCAGTGCCAAGTAAGGCTGGTTGTATGGTTCAAAGTGACTCCTGCAATCTGCCATCCAGAAGCGGGACAGCTGTGTTTTTTTTGCCAGAGAAAAGGTCCGTGGTTTCTTTTTGGGGCATACGGCTGGGAATTGCCGGCTGGCTCCTTAAAATGCTCGATACGCAGGATGGTTCCCAGAGCCAAGGTGGCACCACTGCCAAGTCGGGCTCTTTTTGTAGTACCAAGTGCCTCCTGCAATTTGCCATCCAGAAGAGGGGCAGTTGAGTTTTGTTTGCCAGAGAAAAGGGCCGAGGTTTGTGTTTGGGAGCATATGGCTGGGAATGACCGGCTGGCCCCTGAAAATCCACGATACGCCGGATGGTTCCCAGATCCAAGATGGTACCATTACCAAGTCGGGCTGCTTTGATAGTCCCAAGTGGCTCCTGCAAACTGCCACACCAGAAGCGGGGCAGCTGAGTTTTGTTTGCCAGGGAAATGGGCCGTTGTTTGTGTTTGGGGGCCTGTGGCTGGGAGTGTTCGGCTGGTTCCTGAATATGTACGATACGCAGGATTGTTCCCAGATCCAAGGTGGCAGCAGTGCCATGTTGTGCTGGTGTGATAGTCCCAAGTGGCTCCTGCAATCTGCCATCCAGAAGTGGGACAGCTGATTTTTGTTTGCCAGAGAAAAGGTCCGTGGTTTGTGTTTGGGGGCATATGGCTGAGAGTGGCCGGCTGGCCCCTGAAAATCCACGATACACAGGATGGTTCCCAGATCCAAGGTGGCACCTGTGCCAAGTCGGGCTGATTTGATAGTACTAAGTAGCTCCTGCAATCTGCCATCCAGAAGCGGGGCAGCTTACTTTTGTTTGCCAGGGAAACGGGCCGAGGTTTGTGTTTGGGGGCCTATGGCTGGGAGTGACCGGCTGGCTCCTGAAAAGCTACAATAGGCAGGATGGTTCCCAGAGCCAAGGTGGCACCAGTGCCAAGTTGGGCTGGTTTGATAGTACCAAGTGGCTCCTGCAATCTGCCATCCAGAAGCAGGGCAGCTGAGTTTTGTTTGCCAGAGAAAAGGGCTTGGTTTGTGTTTGGGGGCATATGGCTGGGTGTGGCCAGCTGGCTCCTTAAAATGCACGATATGCAACATGGCTCCCAGACCCATAGTGGCACCAGTGCCAAGTCGGGCTGGTTTGATAGTACCAAGTGGCTCCTGCAATCTTCCATGATCACGTGGAGAAATACTTTCTGGTTTCAGCCATATGCTCTTTCTTCTCTCCCTCAACTTCTCTATCACCTCTCATCTGGTTCACATGCGCTGTCTTCAAGGTCCACAGGCTACTTTTCACAGAATCTTCTGGCCTGATGAAGTAAGAATGATGAATAGAACAGAGCTGGGGTCTATTTTCCAGTTTGGATAAAATGCATTCTGCACACAAATCCAAGGAGAACGTGCTGCCCCAATGCCCAGAAAATCTTTCACTCCTGCTAGTGTTCTACGTCAACCGCAACTTAGTCTGAAAGAAAAGCTTTTTCTCTGAGAGCATCTGAGAGGTTTGCATGAAGCACTGATATCTGACATATGCAATTTTGAATAGGAGAGGAAAAAGAAAATGGCAAGGAGTTTTTAATTTTAGTGGTTTCAATTTTAATTTCCGTGCACTTTTTCAAAACTTGTCAGCTCAAATGCCCATCAACATCTTTTAGTCATCTGTAAGTCAGTATTCATATAAAATGTGCTTCAAATCCAAAGAATTTCAAATTTGCACTCCAAGCTTCTATGCCTAGATTTATGATTTCCTACACATATTAGATGAAAGGAAGGCCTTTTTTACTGTGGGAGTGCTGGAACACTGGAACAGGTTGCCCAGAGAAGTTGTGGGTGTCCCATCCCTGAAAGTATTCAAGGTCACCTTGGACGGGGCTTGGAGCAGCAACAAAGGAGAAGCTTGATGGTAGAGAAACAAAGTTGGACTATAGAAGAAACTCGGATTGAAGTATAGGATCAAGTTTTCTCTCAGCTCTTGGGGTAAATTCAAAGTTGTACAAAATGACATTTATCTGTGCTATTCACTACTGTAACAGAAAGTTTCATGAAAACTGTACAGAAGATAGTAAATTTTAAAAGAGATAAGAATTACAGCATAAAATCCATGGGATAGGTTACAACATGAGACACTCTCTAAGAGAAAATCTCTGTGTTTCAGCACTTCATCGGGGTAAGATTTCATGAAGTGCCAAAGAAGGCGGCAAAATATCATTCGGGACATTATTTACTGGAATTCAGCCTGGCCATTAGTAGGAACTGCCTTTGAACATATCATGTAGATATACCACACACGCTTTCCCTTCACTGAAAAATTACTGTTTACAACAAATAAGCAATTGACGATCAAAATTGATTGAAAGCATCTTAAACATGTCAAGTATTTCATTGTAGATGATCTGTGATCCAAATGCTTCTTCCACCTTCGAGAGGGACAGAAGAATTCTTCCATATCATGATGGTTTAAAATTGTATCAACCAATGTTTTCTGCTGAAAAGATATCATCTATTTTTTTCTATTTTTGGAAGAAAATATTCCTAGACATACAACAGGTGAGAACTAAGTAATTTTAAAGAAACAAATGAAATGAAAATATTCTGTAAATAGAATGAAATGAAAAGCTGTGTTTTAAATAGGAGCTAAATATTAAACAGAATTTTTGTACCAGGCATTTGAATTACTGCACCAGCTCTTTTGCCCATCAAGAGAGGCATTTAGCATTTCAGTCTTTTCCAAGGTGTTCATGATCTGCTATGCTGATCTCTGTGTGTGCCTAGGTGTGTGTGGAGGGGGGGGCATATGAAGGGGAGTGTGTATGTTTGCTTTACAATTGTTGTGGCAGATTCATGCCTCAGCTCCACATTTTGTTTTAAAAAGGTCACACCGAGTGGATATGAAGTTTACTATCAACAAGAGATCGATTCCCAAATCATCCATTTGACTCTCCCTTATAAATCATGTGCTTTGTTGCATATTTTATCAAATATACTTTCAAGCCAGATGGAGGAAGGAGGATGTGGGAATCCCTCCACCATCTTGCAACTTTTATGTAAGTAGGTTTTCAAGAAAATCATCATTTCTCTTTTAAATATGTCTGGAACAGGCATGATGGTAGTGTCAACCTGTTGGAGTTTTTGTTGCTGGAAGAAGTTGTACAAAAGGATTGGTTTTTACATTGACCAGTTACTGAATCAAGCGCAGGAATACATTGGAAATTTAGCTGGGGGTTCCTTTTCCCAGCAGACTACTTCTAGAACGAGCTTGTACACTGAAGCTGACTCTTTTGCTCTCTTTTTGTTTCTTTCCTATTTTCTTGGCTTCTTTGCCACTATCTAGACAATTTTGGAACTTTGTTCCCAACTAAAATGGTTTCAATAGTCTGATTGTGATCATACATTTTTACAAGGAATTTTTAAAATCTTTCCTCGAGTCCAGAAAGTCAAGGACTTAGATCTTTTTCTTCCCTTATCAATATTGCCATGAAATTGATAAATAAAGACCAACTCTTTATTTTTGTTTTTAACCCACGTAGATAATTCCCATCCATTAATCCATTTTGTGGACCAATAGCTGCCATTCTGATGGAAGCTGTCACTTCTTAACAATAGGCATTCTGTGACTATGTTGACTGCACTTTGGGTGAAGATCCTAACTGGTCTTAGATATACATAGGGAGAAATTTGCTCAGCCAGTGTCAGTCTTAAGCATGCGTATCAGAAGATCTTTCTAGAGCTGGGAATTTTCCCATGAAAGGGATTCAGTTAGGGAAGAGACACTTGTGCCAGAGTTTTACATTCTTCTTGAACACTGCTTAAGGAACTTAGATGCCATGTCCATTTGGATCTCTGTCTGCACAGAACTTTGTCATGCCAGCGCTTTGAAATGCATCTTGAAGAGAATTCACTAGCACAGAATGAAAGAGAGTGGAAGGGGTTGGTGGGGCTAACCAGGCCCAACCCCCCTGCCTAAACTAGGATACCTAGAGCCTCTTGCCCAGGATTCTATCTGGGTGTACTTTTAATGTCTTCAAAGATCCAGGCTCCACAATCTTTCTGGGCAGTCTGTGCCGTGGTTCAGTCACCCTGACAGTAAAGAAACATTTACTGATGTTCAAAGGCAATCTCCTGTATTTCAGTGTGTGCCCACTGCCTCTTGTCTTTTCCCTCAGCATCACTGAAAAGACACTGATTCCCTCCCCTTTGCACTATTGCTTCCATATGTATGTGTGATGCCATGTAGAGGTATGTCAAAAACCTCCCTGAAGCCCAGGCAGATAATATTCCCTTCATCTACCAGTCAAGTTGATTCATCAGAGGAGTTTAAAGTGATGTTCAGCATGAAATTCCCCTGAAAAATCATGCTAACTACATTATTTGGTCATCTGTCATGTGCCTGGCAAGGATTTCCAGGAAGAGCTGCTTCATCAACTTCCTGGGGATAAAAAAGAGGCTGGCTGGTTTGTACTATGGCGAGTCCTCTTAATTGCCTTTTTTGAAGATGGGTGTCATTTGCTAACATCCACCCTTTAGCTCCTCTTCTCATCTACACCTCGGCAAAAAGCTTTTCCACTATGTCTGGCTAGGAAAAACTGTGCCAGCACAGAAAACATCTCCCATCGTGTTCTAGAAGTTGCACGGATGTCTGCCAAGTGTTTGGCAGGAAGAAAAGAAAAGTTGTCCAAAACAGCTTCCAATCGAATGTTCCTGTGATTGGAAAAGTCAGGAGAGTGCAAAGGTACTGTTTTCTATCAGTTGGCAAGGTGCGCACACAATCCCAGTGTTGTACAGCTTGCTTCTTCACCTTCCCGAAGCTGCCGCTCTCGCCGGCTGCCGGAGCCCAAGAAGCGGCTTCTTCGCGCAAAGACGATTGTGCCGCTCACAGGGCTCTCCTTAGCGCGGCTTCTGCCGAAAGACGCCCGGCAGCGGCTCTTACCTCCGGAGAGCATCCTACCTTCGTCTTTCGCGTCTTTTGTAGTCTACATCTTAGCAAAACGCTTTTCCACTATGTCTGGCTAGGAAAAACTGTGCCAGCACAGAAAACATCTCCCATCGTGTTCTAGAAGTTGCACGGATGTCTGCCAAGTGTTTGGCAGGAAGAAAAGAAAAGTTGTCCAAAACAGCTTCCAATCGAATGTTCCTGTGATTGGAAAAGTCAGGAGAGTGCAAAGGTACTGTTTTCTATCAGTTGGCAAGGTGCGCACACAATCCCAGTGTTGTACAGCTTGCTTCTTCACCTTCCCGAAGCTGCCGCTCTCGCCGGCTGCCGGAGCCCAAGAAGCGGCTTCTTCGCGCAAAGACGATTGTGCCGCTCACAGGGCTCTCCTTAGCGCGGCTTCTGCCGAAAGACGCCCGGCAGCGGCTCTTACCTCCGGAGAGCATCCTACCTTCGTCTTTCGCGTCTTTTGTAGTCTACATCTTAGCAAAACGCTTTTCCACTATGTCTGGCTAGGAAAAACTGTGCCAGCACAGAAAACATCTCCCATCGTGTTCTAGAAGTTGCACGGATGTCTGCCAAGTGTTTGGCAGGAAGAAAAGAAAAGTTGTCCAAAACAGCTTCCAATCGAATGTTCCTGTGATTGGAAAAGTCAGGAGAGTGCAAAGGTACTGTTTTCTATCAGTTGGCAAGGTGCGCACACAATCCCAGTGTTGTACAGCTTGCTTCTTCACCTTCCCGAAGCTGCCGCTCTCGCCGGCTGCCGGAGCCCAAGAAGCGGCTTGTTCGCGCAAAGACGATTGTGCCGCTCACAGGGCTCTCCTTAGCGCGGCTTCTGCCGAAAGACGCCCGGCAGCGGCTCTTACCTCCGGAGAGCATCCTACCTTCGTCTTTCGCGTCTTTTGTAGTCTACACCTCGGCAAAACGCTTTTCCACTATGTCTGGCTAGGAAAAACTGTGCCAGCACAGAAAACATCTCCCATCGTGTTCTAGAAGTTGCACGGATGTCTGCCAAGTGTTTGGCAGGAAGAAAAGAAAAGTTGTTCAAAACAGCTTCCAATCGAATGTTCATGTGATTGGAAAAGTCAGGAGAGTGCAAAGGTACTGTTTTCTATCAGTTGGCAAGGTGCGCACACAATCCCAGTGTTGTACAGCTTGCTTCTTCACCTTCCCGAAGCTGCCGCTCTCGCCGGCTGCCGGAGCCCAAGAAGCGGCTTCTTCGCGCAAAGACGATTGTGCCGCTCACAGTGCTCTCCTTAGCGCGGCTTCTGCCGAAAGACGCCCGGCAGCGGCTCTTACCTCCGGAGAGCATCCTACCTTCGTCTTTCGCGTCTTTTGTAGTCTACATCTTAGCAAAACGCTTTTCCACTATGTCTGGCTAGGAAAAACTGTGCCAGCACAGAAAACATCTCCCATCGTGTTCTAGAAGTTGCACGGATGTCTGCCAAGTGTTTGGCAGGAAGAAAAGAAAAGTTGTCCAAAACAGCTTCCAATCGAATGTTCCTGTGATTGGAAAAGTCAGGAGAGTGCAAAGGTACTGTTTTCTATCAGTTGGCAAGGTGCGCACACAATCCCAGTGTTGTACAGCTTGCTTCTTCACCTTCCCGAAGCTGCCGCTCTCGCCGGCTGCCGGAGCCCAAGAAGCGGCTTCTTCGCGCAAAGACGATTGTGCCGCTCACAGTGCTCTCCTTAGCGCGGCTTCTGCCGAAAGACGCCCGGCAGCGGCTCTTACCTCCGGAGAGCATCCTACCTTCGTCTTTCGCGTCTTATGTAGTCTACATCTTAGCAAAACGCTTTTCCACTATGTCTGGCTAGGAAAAACCGTGCCAGCCCAGAAAACATCTCCCATCGTTTTCTAGAAGTTGCAGATATGTCTGCCAAGTGTTTGGGAGGAAGAAAAGAAAAGTTGTCCAAAACAGCTTCCAATCGAATGTTCCTGTGATTGGAAAAGTCAGGAGAGTGCAAAGGTACTGTTTTCTATCAGTTGGCAAGGTGCGCACACAATCCCAGTGTTGTACAGCTTGCTTCTTCACCTTCCCGAAGCTGCCACTCTCAGGAGGTAAGAGCCGCTGCCGGGCGTCTTTCGGCAGAAGCCGCGCTAAGGGGAGCACTGTGAGCGGCACAATCGTCTTTGCGCGAAGAAGCCGCTTCTTGGGCTCCGGCAGCCGGCGAGAGCGGCAGCTTCGGGAAGGTGAAGAAACAAGCTGTACAACACTGGGATTGTGTGCGCACCTTGCCAACTGATAGAAAACAGTACCTTTGCACTCTCCTGACTTTTCCAATCACAGGAACATTCGATTGGAAGCTGTTTTGGACAACTTTTCTTTTCTTCCTGCCAAACACTTGGCAGACATCCGTGCAACTTCTAGAACACGATGGGAGATGTTTTCTGTGCTGGCACAGTTTTTCCTAGCCAGACATAGTGGAGAAGCGTTTTGCTAAGATGTAGACTACAAAAGACGCGAAAGACGAAGGTAGGATGCTCTCCGGAGGTAAGAGCCGCTGCCGGGCGTCTTTCGGCAGAAGCCGCGCTAAGGAGAGCACTGTGAGCGGCACAATCGTCTTTGCGCGAAGAAGCCGCTTCTTGGGCTCCGGCAGCCGGCGAGAGCGGCAGCTTCGGGAAGGTGAAGAAGCAAGCTGTACAACACTGGGATTGTGTGCGCACCTTGCCAACTGATAGAAAACAGTACCTTTGCACTCTCCTGACTTTTCCAATCACAGGAACATTCGATTGGAAGCTGTTTTGGACAACTTTTCTTTTCTTCCTGCCAAACACTTGGCAGACATCCGTGCAACTTCTAGAACACGATGGGAGATGTTTTCTGTGCTGGCACAGTTTTTCCTAGCCAGACATAGTGGAAAAGCGTTTTGCTAAGATGTAGACTACAAAAGACGCGAAAGACGAAGGTAGGATGCTCTCCGGAGGTAAGAGCCGCTGCCGGGCGTCTTTCGGCAGAAGCCGCGCTAAGGAGAGCACTGTGAGCGGCACAATCGTCTTTGCGCGAAGAAGCCGCTTCTTGGGCTCCGGCAGCCGGCGAGAGCGGCAGCTTCGGGAAGGTGAAGAAGCAAGCTGTACAACACTGGGATTGTGTGCGCACCTTGCCAACTGATAGAAAACAGTACCTTTGCACTCTCCTGACTTTTCCAATCACAGGAACATTCGATTGGAAGCTGTTTTGGACAACTTTTCTTTTCTTCCTGCCAAACACTTGGCAGACATCCGTGCAACTTCTAGAACACGATGGGAGATGTTTTCTGTGCTGGCACAGTTTTTCCTAGCCAGACATAGTGGAAAAGCGTTTTGCCGAGGTGTAGACTACATAAGACGCGAAAGACGAAGGTAGGATGCTCTCCGGAGGTAAGAGCCGCTGCCGGGCGTCTTTCGGCAGAAGCCGCGCTAAGGAGAGCCCTGTGAGCGGCACAATCGTCTTTGCGCGAAGAAGCCGCTTCTTGGGCTCCGGCAGCCGGCGAGAGCGGCAGCTTCGGGAAGGTGAAGAAGCAAGCTGTACAACACTGGGATTGTGTGCGCACCTTGCCAACTGATAGAAAACAGTACCTTTGCACTCTCCTGACTTTTCCAATCACAGGAACATTCGATTGGAAGCTGTTTTGGACAACTTTTCTTTTCTTCCTGCCAAACACTTGGCAGACATCCGTGCAACTTCTAGAACACGATGGGAGATGTTTTCTGTGCTGGCACAGTTTTTCCTAGCCAGACATAGTGGAAAAGCGTTTTGCCGAGGTGTAGATGAGAAGAGGAGCTAAAGACGAAGGTAGGATGCTCTCCGGAGGTAAGAGCCGCTGCCGGGCGTCTTTCGGCAGAAGCCGCGCTAAGGGGAGCACTGTGAGCGGCACAATCGTCTTTGCGCGAAGAAGCCGCTTCTTGGGCTCCGGCAGCCGGCGAGAGCGGCAGCTTCGGGAAGGTGAAGAAACAAGCTGTACAACACTGGGATTGTGTGCGCACCTTGCCAACTGATAGAAAACAGTACCTTTGCACTCTCCTGACTTTTCCAATCACAGGAACATTCGATTGGAAGCTGTTTTGGACAACTTTTCTTTTCTTCCTGCCAAACACTTGGCAGACATCCGTGCAACTTCTAGAACACGATGGGAGATGTTTTCTGTGCTGGCACAGTTTTTCCTAGCCAGACATAGTGGAAAAGCTTTTTGCCGAGGTGTAGATGAGAAGAGGAGCTAAAGAGTGGATGTTAGCAAATGACACCCATCTTCAAAAAAGGCAATTAAGAGGACTCGCCATAGTACAAACCAGCCAGCCTCTTTTTTATCCCCAGGAAGTTGATGAAGCAGCTCTTCCTGGAAATCCTTGCCAGGCACATGACAGATGACCAAATAATGTAGTTAGCATGATTTTTCAGGGGAATTTCATGCTGAACATCACTTTAAACTCCTCTGATGAATCAACTTGACTGGTAGATGAAGGGAATATTATCTGCCTGGGCTTCAGGGAGGTTTTTGACATACCTCTACATGGCATCACACATACATATGGAAGCAATAGTGCAAAGGGGAGGGAATCAGTGTCTTTTCAGTGATGCTGAGGGAAAAGACAAGAGGCAGTGGGCACACACTGAAATACAGGAGATTGCCTTTGAACATCAGTAAATGTTTCTTTACTGTCAGGGTGACTGAACCACGGCACAGACTGCCCAGAAAGATTGTGGAGCCTGGATCTTTGAAGACATTAAAAGCACACCCAGATAGAATCCTGGGCAAGAGGCTCTAGGTATCCTGGTTTAGGCAGGGGGGTTGGGCCTGGTTAGCCCCACCAACCCCTTCCACTCTCTTTCATTCTGTGCTAGTGAATTCTCTTCAAGATGCATTTCAAAGCGCTGGCATGACAAAGTTCTGTGCAGACAGAGATCCAAATGGACATGGCATCTAAGTTCCTTAAGCAGTGTTCAAGAAGAATGTAAAACTCTGGCACAAGTGTCTCTTCCCTAACTGAATCCCTTTCATGGGAAAATTCCCAGCTCTAGAAAGATCTTCTGATACGCATGCTTAAGACTGACACTGGCTGAGCAAATTTCTCCCTATGTATATCTAAGACCAGTTAGGATCTTCACCCAAAGTGCAGTCAACATAGTCACAGAATGCCTATTGTTAAGAAGTGACAGCTTCCATCAGAATGGCAGCTATTGGTCCACAAAATGGATTAATGGATGGGAATTATCTACGTGGGTTAAAAACAAAAATAAAGAGTTGGTCTTTATTTATCAATTTCATGGCAATATTGATAAGGGAAGAAAAAGATCTAAGTCCTTGACTTTCTGGACTCGAGGAAAGATTTTAAAAATTCCTTGTAAAAATGTATGATCACAATCAGACTATTGAAACCATTTTAGTTGGGAACAAAGTTCCAAAATTGTCTTGATAGTGGCAAAGAAGCCAAGAAAATAGGAAAGAAACAAAAAGAGAGCAAAAGAGTCAGCTTCAGTGTACAAGCTCGTTCTAGAAGTAGTCTGCTGGGAAAAGGAACCCCCAGCTAAATTTCCAATGTATTCCTGCGCTTGATTCAGTAACTGGTCAATGTAAAAACCAATCCTTTTGTACAACTTCTTCCAGCAACAAAAACTCCAACAGGTTGACACTACCATCATGCCTGTTCCAGACATATTTAAAAGAGAAATGATGATTTTCTTGAAAACCTACTTACATAAAAGTTGCAAGATGGTGGAGGGATTCCCACATCCTCCTTCCTCCATCTGGCTTGAAAGTATATTTGATAAAATATGCAACAAAGCACATGATTTATAAGGGAGAGTCAAATGGATGATTTGGGAATCGATCTCTTGTTGATAGTAAACTTCATATCCACTCGGTGTGACCTTTTTAAAACAAAATGTGGAGCTGAGGCATGAATCTGCCACAACAATTGTAAAGCAAACATACACACTCCCCTTCATATGCCCCCCCCTCCACACACACCTAGGCACACACAGAGATCAGCATAGCAGATCATGAACACCTTGGAAAAGACTGAAATGCTAAATGCCTCTCTTGATGGGCAAAAGAGCTGGTGCAGTAATTCAAATGCCTGGTACAAAAATTCTGTTTAATATTTAGCTCCTATTTAAAACACAGCTTTTCATTTCATTCTATTTACAGAATATTTTCATTTCATTTGTTTCTTTAAAATTACTTAGTTCTCACCTGTTGTATGTCTAGGAATATTTTCTTCCAAAAATAGAAAAAAATAGATGATATCTTTTCAGCAGAAAACATTGGTTGATACAATTTTAAACCATCATGATATGGAAGAATTCTTCTGTCCCTCTCGAAGGTGGAAGAAGCATTTGGATCACAGATCATCTACAATGAAATACTTGACATGTTTAAGATGCTTTCAATCAATTTTGATCGTCAATTGCTTATTTGTTGTAAACAGTAATTTTTCAGTGAAGGGAAAGTGTGTGTGGTATATCTACATGATATGTTCAAAGGCAGTTCCTACTAATGGCCAGGCTGAATTCCAGTAAATAATGTCCCGAATGATATTTTGCCGCCTTCTTTGGCACTTCATGAAATCTTACCCCGATGAAGTGCTGAAACAAAGAGATTTTCTCTTAGAGAGTGTCTCATGTTGTAACCTATCCCATGGATTTTATGCTGTAATTCTTATCTCTTTTAAAATTTACTATCTTCTGTACAGTTTTCATGAAACTTTCTGTTACAGTAGTGAATAGCACAGATAAATGTCATTTTGTACAACTTTGAATTTACCCCAAGAGCTGAGAGAAAACTTGATCCTATACTTCAATCCGAGTTTCTTCTATAGTCCGACTTTGTTTCTCTACCATCAAGCTTCTCCTTTGTTGCTGCTCCAAGCCCCGTCCAAGGTGACCTTGAATACTTTCAGGGATGGGACACCCACAACTTCTCTGGGCAACCTGTTCCAGTGTTCCAGCACTCCCACAGTAAAAAAGGCCTTCCTTTCATCTAATATGTGTAGGAAATCATAAATCTAGGCATAGAAGCTTGGAGTGCAAATTTGAAATTCTTTGGATTTGAAGCACATTTTATATGAATACTGACTTACAGATGACTAAAAGATGTTGATGGGCATTTGAGCTGACAAGTTTTGAAAAAGTGCACGGAAATTAAAATTGAAACCACTAAAATTAAAAACTCCTTGCCATTTTCTTTTTCCTCTCCTATTCAAAATTGCATATGTCAGATATCAGTGCTTCATGCAAACCTCTCAGATGCTCTCAGAGAAAAAGCTTTTCTTTCAGACTAAGTTGCGGTTGACGTAGAACACTAGCAGGAGTGAAAGATTTTCTGGGCATCGGGGCAGCCCGTTCTCCTTGGATTTGTGTGCAGAATGCATTTTATCCAAACTGGAAAATAGATCCCAGCTCTGTTCTATTCATCATTCTTACTTCATCAGGCCAGAAGATTCTGTGAAAAGTAGCCTGTGGACCTTGAAGACAGCGCATGTGAACCAGATGAGAGGTGATAGAGAAGTTGAGGGAGAGAAGAAAGAGCATGAGGCTGAAACCAGAAAGTATTTCTCCACGTGATCATGGAAGATTGCAGGAGCCACTTGGTACTATCAAACCAGCCCAACTTGACACTGGTGCCACCATGGGTCTGGTCACCATCCTGCCTATCGTAGCTTTTCAGGAGCCAGCCGGTCACTCCCAGCCATAGGCCCACAGACAAAACCCTTGGCCCGTTTCCCTGGCAAACAAAAGTAAGTTATCCCGCTTCTGGATGGCAGATTGCAGGAGCCACTTTTCACCATCAAACCAGCCCGACTTGGCACTGGTGCCACCTCTGGTCTGGGAACCATCCTGCGTATCGTGGATTCTAAGGAGCCAGCCGGCCACTCCCAGCCACAGGCCCCCAAACACAAACCACAGCGCTTTTCCCTGGAAAACAAAACTCGCCTGCCAACTTTTTGATGGCAGATTGCAGGAGCCACTTGGTACTATCAAACCAGCCCAACTTGGCACTGGTGCCACCATGGATCTGGTCACCATCCTGCCTATCGTAGCTTTTCAGGACCTAGCCGGTCACTCCCAGCCATAGGCCCCCAGACACAAACCTCGGCCCGTTTCCCTGGCAAACAAAAGTAAGCTGCCCCGCTTCTGGATGGCAGATTGCAGGAACCACTTGGTACTATCAAACCAGCCCAACTTGGCACTGGTGCCACCTTGGGTCTGGGAACCATCCTGCGTATCGTGGATTCTAAGGAGCCAGCCGGTCACTCCCAGCCACAGGCCACCAAACACAAACAACGGCGCTTTTCCCTGGAAAACAAAACTCGCCTGCCAACATTTTGATGGCAGATTGCAGGAGCCACTTGCTACTATCAAATCAGCCCAACTTGGCACTGGTGCCACCATGGGTCTGGTCACCATCCTGCCTATCGTAGCTTTTCAGGAGCCAGCCGGTCCCTCCCTGCCATAGGCCCCCAGAGAAAAACCTCGGCCCGTTTCCCTGGCAAACAAAAGTAAGCTACCCCGCTTCTGGATGGCAGATTGCAGGAGCCACTTTGCACCATCAAACAAGCCCGACTTGGCACTGGTGCCACCTTGGGTCTGGGAACCATCCTGCGTATCGTTCATTGTAAGGAGCCAGCCGGCCACTCCCAGCCACAGGCCCCCAGACACAAACAATGGCGCTTTTCCCTGGAAAACAAAACTCGCCTGCCAACTTTTTGATGGCAGATTGCAGGAGCCACTTGGTACTATCAAACCAGCCCAACTTGGCACTGGTGCCACCATGGGTCTGGTCACCATCCTGCCTATCGTAGCTTTTCAGGAGCCAGCCGGTCACTCGCAGCCATATGCCCCCAGACACAAAACTCGGCCCGTTTCCCTGGTAAACAAAAGTAAGCTACCCCGCTTCTGGATGGCAGATTGCAGGAGCCACTTTGCACCATCAAACTGGCCCGACTTGGCACTGGTGCGACCTCTGGTCTGGGAACCATCCTGCGTATCGTGGATTCTAAGGAGCCAGCCGGCCACTCCCAGCCACAGGCCCAAAAAACACAAACAACGGCGCTTTTCCCTGGAAAACAAAACTCGCCTGCCAACATTTTGATGGCAGATTGCAGGAGCCACTTGGTACTATCAAACCAGCCCAACTTGGCACTGGTGCCACCATGGGTCTGGTCACCATCCTGCGTATCGTGGATTCTAAGGAGCCAGCTGGCCACTCCCAGCCACAGGCCCCAAAACACACACAACGGCGCTTTTCCCTGGAAAACAAAACTCGCCTGCCAACATTTTGATGGCAGATTGCAGGAGCCACTTGGTACTATGAAACCAGCCCAACCTGGCACTGGTGCCACCATGGGTCTGGTCACCATCCTGCCTATCGTAGCTTTTCTGGAGCCAGCTGGTCACTCCCAGCCATTGGCCCCCAGACACAAACCTCGGCCTGTTTCCCTGGCACACAAAAGTAAGCTACCGCACTTCTGGATGGCAGATTGCAGGAGCCACTTTGCACCATCAAACCAGCCCAACTTGGCACTGGTGCCACCTTGGCTCTGGGAACCATGCTGCGTAACCCGGATTCTAAGACGACAGGCAGCCACTGCCAGCCACAGGCCTCCAAACAAAATCAACGGCGCTTTTCCCTGGAAAACAAAACTCGCCTGACAACTTTTAGATGGCAGATTGCAGGAGCCAGTTGGTACCATCAAACCAGCCCAACTTGGCACTGGTGCCACCTTGGGTCTGGGAACCATCCTGCCTATTGTTGCTTTTCAGGAGCCAGCCGGTCACTCCTAGCCCTAGGACCCCAGTCATAAACCTCGGCCCGTTTCCATGGCACACAAAAGTAAGCTACCCCGCTTCTGGATGGCAGATTGCAGGAGCCACTTTTCACCATCAAACCAGCCCGACGTGGCACTGGTGCCACCTTGGGTCTGGGAACCATCCTGCGTATCGTGTGTTCTAAGGAGCCAGCCGGCCACTCCCACCAACAGTCCCCCAAACACAAACAACGGCGCTTTTCCCTGGAAAACAAAACTCGCCTGACAACTTTTTGATGGCAGATTGCAGGAGCCACTTGGTACTATCAAACCAGCCCAACTTGGCACTGGTGCCACCATGGGTCTGGTCACCATCCTGCCTATCGTAGCTTTTCAGGAGCCAGGCGGTCACTCTCAGCCATAGGCCCCCAGACACAAACCTCGGCCCGTTTCCCTGGCAAACAAAAGTAAGCTGCCCCGCTTCTGGATGGCAGATTGTAGGTGCTATTTAGTACTATCAAACCAGCCCGACTTGGCACTGGTGCCACTTCTGGTCTGGGAACCATCCTGCCTATCGTGGATTTTCAGGCGCCAGACGGCCACTATCAGCCATATGCCCCCAAAAACAAACCACGGCCCTTTTCTCTGGTAAACAAAACTCAACTGCCCCTCTTCTGGATGGCAAATTTTAGGACGCACTTTGTACTACGAAAACCGCCCGACTTGGCACTGGTGCCACCTTGGGTCAGGGAACCATCCTGCCTATCGTAGCTTTTTAAGGAGCCAGCAGGCCACGCCCAGCCATATAGCCCCAAAAACAAACCACGGACCATTTCTCTTGGAAACAAAAATCCGCTGCCCTGCGTCAGGATGGCAGATTGCAGGAGCCACGTTGCACCATCAAACCACCCCGACTTGGCACTGGTGCCATCTTGGATCTGGGAACCATCCTGCCTATCGTAGCTTTTCAGGAGCCAGCCGGTTACTCCCAACCATAGGCCCCCAGACAGAAATCTCTGCCCGTTTCCCTGGCAAACAAAAGTAAGCTACCCCGCTTCTGGATGGCAGATTGCAGGAGCCACTTGGTACTATCAAACCAGCCCAACTTGACACTGGTGCCACTTTGGGTCTGGGAACCATGCTGCGTAACGTAGATTCTAAGGCGCCAGGCGGCCACTCCCAGCCACAGGCCCCCAAATACAAACAACGGCGCTTTTCCCTGGAAAACAAAACTCGCCTGCCAGCTTTTTGATGGCAGATTGCAGGAGCCACTTGGTACTATCAAATCATCCCAACTTGGCACTGGTGCCACCATGGGTCTGGGAACCATCCTGCCAATTGTACCATTTCAGGAGCCAGCCGGTCACTCCCAGCCATAGGCCCCCATCACAAACCTCGGACCGTTTCCCTGGCAAACAAAATTAAGCTGCCCCGATTCTGGATGGCACATTGCAGGAGCAACTTGGTAGTGTCAAAACAGCCCGACTTGGCACTGGTGCCACCTTGGGTCTGGGAACCATCCTGCGTATCGTGGATTCTAAGCAGCCACCCGGCCACTCCGTGCCACAGGCGCCCAAACACAAACAACGGCGCTTTTCCCTGGAAAACAAAACTCGCCTGCCAACATTTTGATGGCAGATTGCAGGAGCCACTTGGTACTATCAAACCAGCCCAACTTGGCACTGGTGCCACCATGGGTCTGGTCACCATCCTGCCTATCGTAGCTTTTCAGGAGCCAGCCGGTCACTCCCAGCCATAAACCCCCAAACACAAACGTCGGCCCGTTTCCCTGGAAAACAAAAGTAAGCACCCCCGATTCTGGATGGCAGATTGCAGGAGCCACTTGGTAGTATCAAATTAGCCCAACTTGGCACTGGTGCCATCATGGGTCTGGTAAACATCCTGCCTATCTTAGCTTTTCAGGAGCCGGCCGGTCACTCCCTGCCATAGGCCCCCAGAGAAATACCTCGGCCCGTTTCCCTGGCAAACAAAAGTAAGCTGCCCCTCTTCTGCATGGCAGATTGCAGGAACCACTTGCTACTATCAAACCAGCCCAACTTGGCACTGGTGCCACCTTGGCTCTGGGAACGATGCTGCGTAACGTAGATTCTAAGAGGACAGGCGGACACTCCCAGCCACAGGCCTCTAAACAAAAACAACGGCGCGTTACCCTGGAAAACAAAACTCGCCTGCCAACTTTTTGATGGCAGATTGCAGGAGCCACTTGGTACTATCAAACCAGCCCAACTTGGCACTGGTGCCACCATGGGTCTGGTCACCATCCTGCCTATCGTAGCTTTTCAGGAGCCAGCCGGTCACTCCCAGCCATAGGCCCCCAGACAAATACCTCGGCCCGTTTCCCTGGCAAACAAAAGTAAGCTGCCCCGCTTCTGGATGGCAGATTGCAGGAGCCACATGGTACTATCAAACCAGGCCAACATGGCACTGGTGCCACCTTGGCTCTGGGAACCATCCTGCCTATCGTGGATTTTCAGGCGCCAGCCGGCCACTCTCAGCCACATGCCCCAAAACACAAACCACGGCCCTTTTCTCTGGTAAACAAAACTCAACTGCCCCTCTTCTGGATGGCAAATTGCAGGAGCCACTTGGTACTACGAAAACAGCCCGACTTGGCAGTGATGCCACCTTGGGTCAGGGAACCATCCTGCGTATCGATGTTTTTAAGGAGTCAGCCGGCAACGTCCAGCCATATACCCCCAAAGAAAACCCACGGAACTTTTCTCCAGCAAGCAAAAATCCGCTGCCCCGCGTCTGGATGGCAGATTGCAGGAGCTATTTAGTATTATCAAACCAGCCCGACTTGGCACTGGTGCCACCATCGGTCTGGTCACCATCCTGCCTATCGTAGCTTTTCAGGAGCCAGCCGGTCACTCCCAGCCATAGGCCCCCAGACAAAAACCTCGGCCCGTTTCCCTGGCAAACAAAAGTAAGCTGCCCTGCTTCTGGATGGCAGATTGCAGGAACCACTTGGTACTATCAAACCAGCAAAACTTGGCACTGGTGCCACCTTGGGTCTGGGAACCATCCTGCGTATCGTGGATTCTAAGCAGCCAGCCGGCCACTCCCAGCCACAGGCCCCCAAACACAAACAACGGCGCTTTTCCCTGGAAAATAAAAACTCGCCTGCCAAATTTTGACGGCAGATTGCAGGAGCCACTTGGTACTATCAAATCAGCCCAACTTGGGACTGGTGCCACCATGGGTCTGGTCACCATCCTGCCTATCGTAGCTTTTCAGGAGCCAGCCGGTCACTCCCAGCCATAGGCCCCCAGACAAAAACCACGGCCCGTTTCCCTGGCAAACAAAAGTAAGCTGCCCTGCTTCTGGATGGCAGATTGCAGGAACCACTTGGTACTATCAAACCAGCAAAACTTGGCACTGGTGCCACCTTGGGTCTGGATACCATGCTGCGTATCGTGGATTCTAAGGAGCCAGCCGGCCACTCCCAGCCACAGGCCCCCAAACACAAACAACGGCGCTTTTCCCTGGAAAACAAAACTCTCCTGCCAACTTTTTGATGGCAGATTGCAGGAGCCACTTGGTTTTATCAAATCAGCCCAACTTGGCACTGGTGCCACCATGGGTCTGGTCAACATCCTGCCTATCTTATCTTTTCAGGAGCCAGCCGGTCACTCCCCGCCATAGGCCCCCAGACAAAAAGCTCGGCCCGTTTCCCTGGCAAACAAAAGTAAGCTACCCCGCTTCTGGATGGCAGATTGCAGGAGCCACTTTGCACCATCAAACTAGCCCGTCTTGGCACTGGTGCCACCTCTGGTCTGGGAACCATCCTGCGTATCGTGGATTCTAATTAGCCAGCCGGCCACTCCCTACCACAGGCCCCCAAACAAAAACAACGGCGCTTTTCCCTGGAAAACAAAACTCGCCTACCACCTATTTGATGGCAGATTACAGGAGCCACTTGGTACTATCAAACCAGCCCAACTTGGCACTGGTGCCACCATGGGTCTGGTCACAATCCTGCCTATCGTAACTTTTCAGGAGCCAGCCGGTCACTCCCAGCCATAGGTCCCCAGTCACAAACCTCGGCCCGTTTCCCTGGCAAACAAAAGTAAGCTGCCCCGCTTCTGGATGGCAGATTGCAGGAGCCACTTGGTACTATCAAACAAGCCCGACTTGGCACTGGTGTCACCTCTGGTCTGGGACCCATCCTGCGTATCGTGGATTCTAAGGAGCCAGTCGGCCACTCCCAGCCACAGGCCCCCAAACACAAACAACGGCCCGTTTCCGTGGCAAACAAAAGTAAGCTGCCCCGCTTCTGGATGGCAGATTGCAGGAACCACTTGGTAGTATCAAACCAGCACAACTTGGCACTGGTGGCACCTCTTGTCTGGTAACCATGCTGCGTATCGTGGTTTCTAAGGAGCCAGCCGGGCACTCCCAACCACAGGTCCCCAAACACACACAATGGCGCTTTTCCCTGGAAAACAAAACTCGCCTGCCAACTTTTTGATGGCAGATTGCAGGAGCCACTTGGTACTATCAAACCAGCCCAACTTGGCACTGGTGCCACCATGGGTCTGGTCACCATCCTGCCTATCGTAGCTTTTCAGGAGCCAGGCGGTCACTCCCTGCCATAGGCCCCGAGACAGAAAGCCCGGCCCGTTTCCCTGGCAAACAAAAGTAAGCTGCCCCGCTTCTGGATGGCAGATTGCAGGAGCCACTTTGTACTATCAAACCAGCCCGACTTGGCACTGGTGCCACCTTGGGTCTGGGAACCATCCTGCCTATCGTGGATTTTAAGGAGCCAGTCGGCCACTCCCAGCCATACGCCTCCAAACACAAACAACGGTCCATTTCCCTGGCAAACAAAAGTAAGCTGCCCCGCTTCTGGATGTCAGATTGCAGGAACCACTTGTTGCCAAGTTGGGGTGGTTTGATAGTACCAAGTGGCTCCTGCAATCTGCCATCAAAAAGTTGGCAAGCGAGTTTTGTTTTCCAGGGAAAAGCGCCGTTGTTTGTGTTTGGGGGCCTGTGGCTGGGAGTGGCCAGCTGTCTCCTTAGAATCCACGATACGCAGGATGGGTCCCAGACCAGAGGTGGCACCAGTGCCAAGTCGGGCTGGTTTGATGGTGCAAAGTGACTCCTGCAATCTGCCATCCAGAAGCGGGGTAGCTTACTTTTGTTTGCCAGGGAAACGGGTAGAGCTTTGTGTCTGGGGGCCTATGGCTGGGAGTGACCAGCTGGCTCCTGAAAAGCTACGATAGGCAGGATGGTGACCAGACCCATGGTGGCACCAGTGCCAAGTTGGGCTGGTTTGATAGTACCAAGTGGCTCCTGCAATCTGCCATCAAAAAGTTGGCAGGTGAGTTTTGTTTTCCAGGGAAAAGCACCGTTGTTTGTGTTTGGGGGCCTGTGGCTGGGAGTGGCCAGCTGGCTCCTTAGAATCCACGATACGCAGGATGGTTCCCAGACCAGAGGTGGCACCAGTGCCATGTTGGCCTGGTTTGATAGTACCATGTGGCTCCTGCAATCTGCCATCCAGAAGCGGGGCTGCTTACTTTTGTTTGCCAGGGAAACGGGCCGAGATATTTGTCTGGGGGCCTATGGCTGGGAGTGAGCGGCTGGCTCCTGAAAAGCTACGATAGGCAGGATGGTGACCAGACCCATGGTGGCACCAGTGCCAAGTTGGGCTGGTTTGATAGTACCAAGTGGCTCCTGCAATCTGCCATCAAAAAGTTGTCAGGCGACTTTTGTTTTCCAGGGAAAAGCGCCGTTGTTTGTGTTTGGGGGCTTGTGGCTGGGAGTGGCCGGCTGCCTCCTTTGAACCCAGGATACGCAGGATGGTTCCCAGAGCCAAGGTGGCATCAGTGCCAAGTTGGGCTGGTTTGATAGTACCAAGTGGCTCCTGCAATCTGCCATCCAGAAGCGGGTCAGCTTACTTTTGTTTCCCAGGGAAACGGGCCGAGGTTTGTGTCTGGGGGCCTATGGCTGGGAGTGACCGGCTGGCTACTGAAAAGCTACGATAGGCAGGATGGTTACCAGACTCATGGTGGCACCAGTGCCAAGTCGGGCTGGTTTGATAATACTAAATAGCTCCTGAAATCTGCCATTCAGACGCGGGGCAGCGGATTTTTGTTTGCTGGAGAAAAGTTCCGTGGTTTTTTTTGGGGGGTATATGGCTGGACGTTGCCGGCTGGCTCCCTAAAAAGATCGATACGCAGGATTGTTCCCTGACCCAAGGTGGCATCACTGCCAAGTCGGGCTGTTTTCGTAGTACCAAGTGCGTCCTGCAATTTGCCATCCAGAAGAGGGGCAGTTGAGTTTTGTTTACCAGAGAAAAGGGCCGTGGTTTGTGTTTGGGGGCATATGGCTGAGAGTGGCCGGCTGGCGCCTGAAAATCCACGATAGGCAGGATGGTTCCCAGAGCCAAGGTGGCACCAGTGCCATGTTGGCCTGGTTTGATAGTACCATGTGGCTGCTGTAATCCGCCATCCAGAAGCGGGGCAGCTTACTTTTATTTGCCAGGGAAACGGGCCGAGATATTTGTCTGGGGGCCTATGGCTGGGAGTGACCGGCTGGCTCCTGAAAAGCTACGATAGGCAGGATGGTGACCAGACCCATGGTGGCACCAGTACCAAGTTGGGCTGGTTTGATAGAACCAAGTGGCTCCTGCAATGTGCCATTAAAAATTTGGCAGGCGAGTTTTGTTTTCCAGGGAAAAGCGCCGTTGTTTTTGTTTAGAGGCCTGTGGCTGGGAGTGGCCGCCTGTCCTCGTAGAATCTACGTTACGCAGCATGGTTCCCAGAGCCAAGGTGGCACGAGGGCCAAGTCGGGCAGGTTTGATAGTACCAAATGCATCCTGCAATCTGCCATCCAAAAGCGGGGCAGTTTACTTTTGTTTGCCAGGGAAACGGGCCGAGGTTTGTGTCTGGGGGCCTATGGCAGGGAGTGACCGGCTGGCTCCTGAAAAACTACGATAGGCAGGATGTTTACCAGACCCATGGTGGCACCAGTGCCAAGTTGGGCTGATTTGATAGTACCAAGTGGCTCCTGCAATCTGCCATCCAGAATCGGGGCAGCTTACTTTTGTTTTCCAGGGAAACGGGCCGAGGTTTGTGTCTGGGGGTCTATGGCTGGGAGTGACCGGCTGGCTCCTGAAAAGCTACGATAGGCAGGATGGTGACCAGACCCATGGTGGCACCAGTGCCAAGTTGGGCTGGTTTGATAGCACCAAGTGGCTCCTGCAATCTGCCATCCAGAATCGGGGCAGCTTAATTTTTTTTGCCAGGGAAACGGTCCGAGGTTTGTGTCTGGGGGACTATGGCTGGGAGTGACCGGCTGGCTCCTGAAATGCTACAATAGGCAGGATGGTTCCCAGACCCATAGTGGCACCAGTGCCAAGTTGGGATGATTTGATAGTACCAAGTGGCTCCTGCAATCTGCCATCAAAAAGCTGGCAGGCGAGTTTTGTTTTCCAGGGAAAAGCGCCGTTGTTTGTGTTTGGGGGCCTGTGGCTGGGAGTGTTCGGCTGGCTCCTTAGAATCCACGATATGCAGGATTGTTCCCAGACCCAAGGTGGCACCAGTGCCAAGTCGGGCTGGTTTGATGGTGCAAAGTGGCTCCTGCAATCTGCCATCCAGACGCGGGGCAGCGGATTTTTGTTTCCATGAGAAATGGTCCGTGGTTTGTTTTTGGGGGTATATGGCTGGGCGTGGCCGGCTGGCTCCTTAAAAAGCTCGATATGCAGGATGGTTCCCTGACACAAGGTGGCACCAGTGCCACGTCGGGCGGTTTTCGTAGTACAAAGTGCGTCCTAAAATTTGCCATCCAGAAGAGGGGCAGTTGAGTTTTGTTTGCCAGAGAAAAGGGCCGTGGTTTGTTTTTGGGGGCATATGGCTGAGAGTGGCCGGCTGGCCCCTGAAAATCCACGATAGGCAGGATGGTTCCCAGACCAGAGGTGTCACCAGTGCCAAGTCGGGCTGGTTTGATAGTACTAAATAGCTCCTGCAATCTGCCATGCAGAAGCGGGGCAGCTTAATTTTGTTTGCCAGGGAAACGGGCCGAGGTTTGTGTTTGGGGGCCTAAGGCTGGGAGTGACCGGCTGGCTCCTGAAAAGCTACGATAGGCAGGATAGTGACCAGACCCATGGTGGCACCAGTGCCAAGTTGGGCTGGTTTGATAGTACCAAGTGGCTCCGGCAATCTGCCATCAAAAAGTTGGCAGGCGAGTTTTGTTTTCCAGGGAAAAGCGCCGTTGTTTGTGTTTGGGGGCCTGTGGCTGGGAGTGGCCAGCTGGCTCCTTAGAACCCACGATACGCAGGATGGTTCCCAGACCAGAGGTGGCACCAGTGCCAAGTCGGGCTGGTTTGATGGTGCAAAGTGGCTCCTGCAATCTGCCATCCAGAAGCGGGGTAGCTTACTTTTGTTTGCCAGGGAAACGGGCCGAAATATTTGTCTAGGGGCCTCTGGCTGGGGGTGGCTGGCTGGCACCTGAAAAGCTACGATAGGCAGGATGGTGACCAGACCCATGGTGGCACCAGTGCCAAGTTGGGCTGGTTTGATAGTACCAAGTGGCTCCTGCAATCTGCCATCAAATGTTTGGCAGGCGAGTTTTGTTTTCCAGGGAAAAGCACCGTTGTGTGTGTTTTGGGGCCTGTGGCTGGGAGTGGCCAGCTGGCTCCTTAGAATCCACGATACGCAGGATGGTTCCCAGACTCAAGGTGGCACCAGTGCCAAGTCGGGCTGGTTTGTTAGTACCAAGTGGTTCCTGCAATCTGCCATCCAGAAGCGGGGCAGCTGAATTTTGTTTGCCAGAGAAAAAGGCTGTTGTTTGTGTTTCGGGGCCTGTGGCTGGCAGTGGACGGCTGGCTCCTGAAAATCCATGATACGCAGCATGGTTCCCAGACCCAAGGTGGCACCAGTGCCAAGTCGGGCTGGTTTGATACTACCAAGTGCGTCCTGCAATCTGCCATCCAGAAGCGGGGCAGCTTAATTTTGTTTGCCAGGGAAACGGGCCGTGGGTTTTGTATGGGGGCCTATGGCTGAGAGTGGCCGGCTGGCTCCTGAAAATCCACGCTAGGCAGCATGGTTCCCAGATGCAAGGTGGCACCAGTGCCAAGTCGGGCTGGTTTGATGGTGCAAAGTGGCTCCTGCAATCTGCCATCCAGAAGCGGGGCAGCTGATTTTTGTTTGCCAGAGAAAAATTCCGTGGATTGTTTTTGGGGGCATATTGCTGGGAGTGGCCGGCTGGCTCCTTAAAATGCTCGATACGCATGATGGTTCCCAGGCCCAAGGTGTCACCACTACCAAGTCGGCCTGCGGTTTTAGTATCAAGTTCATCCTGCAATTTGCCATCCAGAAGAGGGGCAGTTGAGTTTTGTTTGCCAGAGAAACGGGCCGAGGTTTCTGTTTGGGGACATATGGCTGAGAGTGGCCGGGTGGCCCCTGAATATCCACGATACACAGCATGGTTCCCAGATCCAAGGTGGCACCAGTGCCAAGTTGGGCTGGTTTGATAGTCCCAAGTGTCTCCTGCAATCTGCCATCCAGAAGCGGGGCAGCTTACTTTTGTTTGCCAGAGAAATAGGCCTAGGTTTTTGTCTGGGGGCCTGTGGCTAGGAGTGGCCGGCTGGCTCCTTAGAATCCACGATACGCAGGATGTTTCCCAGACCCAAGGTGGCACCAGTGCCAAGTCGGGCTGGTTTGATAGTACCAAGTGGCTCCTGCAAACTCCATCAAAATGTTGGCAGACGTGTTTTGTTTTCCAGGGAACAGCGCCGTTGATTTTGTTTGGGGACCTGTGGCTGGGAGTGGCCGGCTGGCTCCTTAGAATCCACGATACGCAGGATGGTTCCCAGACCCAAGGTGGCACCAGTGCCAAGTCGGGCTGGTTTGATTACACCAAGTGGCTCCTGCAATCTGCCATCCAGAAGTGAGGCAGCTAAGTTTTGTTTGCCAGAAAAAAGGGCCGTGGTTTTTGTTGGGGGCCTGTGGCTGGGAGTAGCCGGCTGGCTCCTTAAAATCCACGATAGGCTGGATGGTTCCCAGACCCAAGGTGGCACCAGTGCCAAGTCGGGCTGGTTTGATAGTACCAAGTGGCTCCTGCAATCTGCCATCCAGAAGCGGTGCAGTTGAGTTTTGTTTGCCAGAGAAAAGGGCCGTGGGTTGTGTTTGGGGGCATATGGCTGGGAGTGGCCGGCTGTCTCATTAAAAAGATCGATACGCAGGATGGTTCCCAGACCCAAGGTGGCACCAGTGCCAAGTCGGGCTGTTTTTATAGTACCAAGTGCGTCCTGCAATTTGCCATCCAGAAGAGGGGCAGTGGAGTTTTGTTTGCCAGAGAATAGCGCCGTTGTTTGTGTTTGGGGGCTTGTGGCTGGGAGTGGCCGACTGGCGCCTTAGAATCTGTGTTACGCAGCATGGTTCCCAGACCAGAGGTGGCACCAGTGCCAAGTTGGGCTGGTTTGATAGTACCAAGTGGCTCCTGCAATCTGCCATCCAGAAGTGGGGCAGCTTACTTTTGTTTGCCAGGGAAACGGGCCGAGGTTTGTGACTGGGGACCTATGGCTGGGAGTGACCGGCTGGCTCCTGAAAAGCTACGATAGGCAGGATGGTGACCAGACCCATGGTGGCACCAGTGCCAAGTTGGGCTGGTTTGATAGTACCAAGTGGCTCCTGCAATCTGCCATCAAAAAGTTGTCAGGCGAGTTTTGTTTTCCAGGGAAAAGCGCCGTTGTTTGTATTTGGGGGCCTGTGGCTGGGAGTGGCCGGCTGGCTCCTTTGAACCCACAATACGCAGGATGGTTCCCAGACCCAAGGTGGCACCAGTGCCAAGTCGGGCTGGTTTGATACTACCAAGTGCGTCCTGCAATCTGCCATCCAGAAGCGGGGCAGCTTAATTTTGTTTGCCAGGGAAACGGGCCGTGGGTTTTGTATGGGGGCCTATGGCTGAGAGTGGCCGGCTGGCTCCTGAAAATCCACGCTAGGCAGCATGGTTCCCAGATGCAAGGTGGCACCAGTGCCAAGTCGGGCTGGTTTGATGGTGCAAAGTGGCTCCTGCAATCTGCCATCCAGAAGCGGGGCAGCTGATTTTTGTTTTCCAGAGAAAAATTCCGTGGATTGTTTTTGGGGGCATATTGCTGGGAGTGGCCGGCTGGCTCCTTAAAATGCTCGATACGCATGATGGTTCCCAGGCCCAAGGTGTCACCACTACCAAGTCGGCCTGCGGTTTTAGTATCAAGTTCATCCTGCAATTTGCCATCCAGAAGAGGGGCAGTTGAGTTTTGTTTGCCAGAGAAACGGGCCGAGGTTTCTGTTTGGGGACATATGGCTGAGAGTGGCCGGGTGGCCCCTGAATATCCACGATACACAGCATGGTTCCCAGATCCAAGGTGGCACCAGTGCCAAGTTGGGCTGGTTTGATAGTCCCAAGTGTCTCCTGCAATCTGCCATCCAGAAGCGGGGCAGCTTACTTTTGTTTGCCAGAGAAATAGGCCTAGGTTTTTGTCTGGGGGCCTGTGGCTAGGAGTGGCCGGCTGGCTCCTTAGAATCCACGATACGCAGGATGTTTCCCAGACCCAAGGTGGCACCAGTGCCAAGTCGGGCTGGTTTGATAGTACCAAGTGGCTCCTGCAAACTCCATCAAAATGTTGGCAGACGTGTTTTGTTTTCCAGGGAACAGCGCCGTTGATTTTGTTTGGGGACCTGTGGCTGGGAGTGGCCGGCTGGCTCCTTAGAATCCACGATACGCAGGATGGTTCCCAGACCCAAGGTGGCACCAGTGCCAAGTCGGGCTGGTTTGATTACACCAAGTGGCTCCTGCAATCTGCCATCCAGAAGTGAGGCAGCTAAGTTTTGTTTGCCAGAAAAAAGGGCCGTGGTTTTTGTTGGGGGCCTGTGGCTGGGAGTAGCCGGCTGGCTCCTTAAAATCCACGATAGGCTGGATGGTTCCCAGACCCAAGGTGGCACCAGTGCCAAGTCGGGCTGGTTTGATAGTACCAAGTGGCTCCTGCAATCTGCCATCCAGAAGCGGTGCAGTTGAGTTTTGTTTGCCAGAGAAAAGGGCCGTGGGTTGTGTTTGGGGGCATATGGCTGGGAGTGGCCGGCTGTCTCATTAAAAAGATCGATACGCAGGATGGTTCCCAGACCCAAGGTGGCACCAGTGCCAAGTCGGGCTGTTTTTATAGTACCAAGTGCGTCCTGCAATTTGCCATCCAGAAGAGGGGCAGTGGAGTTTTGTTTGCCAGAGAATAGCGCCGTTGTTTGTGTTTGGGGGCTTGTGGCTGGGAGTGGCCGACTGGCGCCTTAGAATCTGTGTTACGCAGCATGGTTCCCAGACCAGAGGTGGCACCAGTGCCAAGTTGGGCTGGTTTGATAGTACCAAGTGGCTCCTGCAATCTGCCATCCAGAAGTGGGGCAGCTTACTTTTGTTTGCCAGGGAAACGGGCCGAGGTTTGTGACTGGGGACCTATGGCTGGGAGTGACCGGCTGGCTCCTGAAAAGCTACGATAGGCAGGATGGTGACCAGACCCATGGTGGCACCAGTGCCAAGTTGGGCTGGTTTGATAGTACCAAGTGGCTCCTGCAATCTGCCATCAAAAAGTTGTCAGGCGAGTTTTGTTTTCCAGGGAAAAGCGCCGTTGTTTGTATTTGGGGGCCTGTGGCTGGGAGTGGCCGGCTGGCTCCTTTGAACCCACAATACGCAGGATGGTTCCCAGACCAGAGGTGGCACCAGTGCCAAGTCGGGCTGGTTTGATACTACCAAGTGCGTCCTGCAATCTGCCATCCAGAAGCGGGGCAGCTTAATTTTGTTTGCCAGGGAAACGGGCCGTGGGTTTTGTTTGGGGGCCTATGGCTGAGAGTGGCCGGCTGGCTCCTGAAAATCCACGCTAGGCAGCATGGTTCCCAGATGCAAGGTGGCACCAGTGCCAAGTCGGACTGGTTTGATGGTGCAAAGTGGCTCCTGCAATCTGCCATCCAGAAGCGGGGCAGCTGATTTTTGTTTGCCAGAGAAAAATTCCGTGGATTGTTTTTGGGGGCATATTGCTGGGAGTGGCCGGCTGGCTCCTTAAAATGCTCGATACGCATGATGGTTCCCAGGCCCAAGGTGTCACCACTACCAAGTCGGCCTGCGGTTTTAGTATCAAGTTCATCCTGCAATTTGCCATCCAGAAGAGGGGCAGTTGAGTTTTGTTTGCCAGAGAAACGGGCCGAGGTTTCTGTTTGGGGACATATGGCTGAGAGTGGCCGGCTGGCCCCTGAATATCCACGATACACAGCATGGTTCCCAGATCCAAGGTGGCACCAGTGCCAAGTTGGGCTGGTTTGATAGTACCAAGTGTCTCCTGCAATCTGCCATCCAGAAGCGGGGCAGCTTACTTTTGTTTGCCAGAGAAATAGGCCTAGGTTTTTGTCTGGGGGCCTGTGGCTAGGAGTGGCCGGCTGGCTCCTTAGAATCCACGATACGCAGGATGTTTCCCAGACCCAAGGTGGCACCAGTGCCAAGTCGGGCTGGTTTGATAGTACCAAGTGGCTCCTGCAAACTCCATCAAAAAGTTGGCAGGCGTGTTTTGTTTTCCAGGGAACAGCGCCGTTGTTTGTGTTTGGGGGCCTGTGGCTGGGAGTGGCCGGCTGGCTCCTTAGAATCCACGATACGCAGGATGGTTCCCAGACCCAAGGTGGCACCAGTGCCAAGTTGGGCTGGTTTGATTACACCAAGTGGCTCCTGCAATCTGCCATCCAGAAGTGAGGCAGCTAAGTTTTGTTTGCCAGAAAAAAGGGCCGTGGTTTTTGTTGGGGGCCTGTGGCTGGGAGTGGCCGGCTGGCTCCTTAGAATCCACCATACGCAGGATGGTTCCCAGACCCAAGGTGGCACCAGTGCCAAGTCGGGCTGGTTTGATAGTCCCAAGTGGCTCCTGCAAACTGCCATCCAGAAGCGGGGCAGCTGAGTTTTGTTTGCCAGGGAAATGGGCCGTTGTTTGTGTTTGGGGGCCTGTGGCTGGGAGTGTTCGGCTGGTTCCTGAATATGTACGATACGCAGGATTGTTCCCAGACCCAAGGTGGCACCAGTGCCAAGTCGGGCTGGTTTGATGGTGCAAAGTGGCTCCTGCAATCTGCCATCCAGACGCGGGGCAGCGGATTTTTGTTTCCATGAGAAATGGTCCGTGGTTTGTTTTTGGGGGTATATGGCTGGGCCTGGCCGGCTGGCTCCTTAAAAAGCTGGATATGCAGGATGGTTCCCTGACACAAGGTGGCACTAGTGCCACGTCGGGCGGTTTTCGTAGTACAAAGTGCGTCCTAAAATTTGCCATCCAGAAGAGGGGCAGTTGAGTTTTGTTTGCCAGAGAAAAGGTCCGTGGTTTGTTTTTGGGGGCATATGGCTGAGAGTGGCTGGCTGGCCCCTGAAAATCCACGATACACAGGATGGTTCCCAGATCCAAGGTGGCACCTGTGCCAAGTCGGGCTGATTTGATAGTACTAAGTAGCTCCTGCAATCTGCCATCCAGAAGCGGGGCAGCTTACTTTTGTTTGCCAGGGAAACGGGCCGAGGTTTGTGTCTGGGGGTCTATGGCTGGGAGTGACCGGCTGGCTCCTGAAAAGCTACGATAGGCAGGATGGTGACCAGACCCATGGTGGCACCAGTGCCAAGTTGGGCTGGTTTGATAGCACCAAGTGGCTCCTGCAATCTGCCATCAAAATTTTGGCAGGCGAGTTTTGTTTTCCAGGGAAAAGCGCCGTTGTTTGTGTTTGGGCGCCTGTGGCTCAGAGTGGCCGGGTGGCTGCTTAGAATCCACGATACGCAGGATGGTTCCCAGACCCAAGGTGGCACCAGTGCCAAGTCGGGCTGGTTTGACACTACCAAGTGGCTCCTGCAATCTGCCATCCAGAATCGGGGCAGCTTAATTTTTTTTGCCAGGGAAACGGTCCGAGGTTTGTGTCTGGGGGACTATGGCTGGGAGTGACCGGCTGGCTCCTGAAATGCTACAATAGGCAGGATGTTTCCCAGACCCATAGTGGCACCAGTGCCAAGTTGGGATGATTTGATAGTACCAAGTGGCTGCTGCAATCTGCCATCAAAAAGCTGGCAGGCGAGTTTTGTTTTCCAGGGAAAAGCGCCGTTGTTTGTGTTTGGGGGCCTGTGGCTGGGAGTGGCCGGCTGGCTCCTTAGAATCCACGATATGCAGGATTGTTCCCAGACCCAAGGTGGCACCAGTGCCAAGTCGGGCTGGTTTGATGGTGCAAAGTGGCTCCTGCAATCTGCCATCCAGACGCGGGGCAGCGGATTTTTGTTTCCATGAGAAATGGTCCGTGGTTTGTTTTTGGGGGTATATGGCTGGGCGTGGCCGGCTGGCTCCTTAAAAAGCTCGATATGCAGGATGGTTCCCTGACACAAGGTGGCACCAGTGCCACGTCGGGCGGTTTTCGTAGTACAAAGTGCGTCCTAAAATTTGCCATCCAGAAGAGGGGCAGTTGAGTTTTGTTTGCCAGAGAAAAGGGCCGTGGTTTGTTTTTGGGGGCATATGGCTGAGAGTGGCCGGCTGGCCCCTGAAAATCCACGATAGGCAGGATGGTTCCCAGACCAGAGGTGTCACCAGTGCCAAGTCGGGCTGGTTTGATAGTACTAAATAGCTCCTGCAATCTGCCATGCAGAAGCGGGGCAGCTTACTTTTGTTTGCCAGGGAAACGGGCCGAGGTTTGTGTTTGGGGGCCTATGGCTGGGAGTGACCGGCTGGCTCCTGAAAAGCTACGATAGGCAGGATGGTGACCAGACCCATGGTGGCACCAGTGCCAAGTTGGGCTGGTTTGATAGTACCAAGTGGCTCCGGCAATCTGCCATCAAAAAGTTGGCAGGCGAGTTTTGTTTTCCAGGGAAAAGCGCCGTTGTTTGTGTTTGGGGGCCTGTGGCTGGGAGTGGCCAGCTGGCTCCTTAGAACCCACGATACGCAGGATGGTTCCCAGACCAGAGGTGGCACCAGTGCCAAGTTGGGCTGGTTTGATGGTGCAAAGTGGCTCCTGCAATCTGCCATCCAGAAGCGGGGTAGCTTACTTTTGTTTGCCAGGGAAACGGGCCGAAATATTTGTCTAGGGGCCTCTGGCTGGGGGTGGCTGGCTGGCTCCTGAAAAGCTACGATAGGCAGGATGGTGACCAGACCCATGGTGGCACCAGTGCCAAGTTGGGCTGGTTTGATAGTACCAAGTGGCTCCTGCAATCTGCCATCAAATGTTTGGCAGGCGAGTTTTGTTTTCCAGGGAAAAGCACCGTTGTGTGTGTTTTGGGGCCTGTGGCTGGGAGTTGCCAGCTGGCTCCTTAGAATCCACGATACGCAGGATGGTTCCCAGACCCAAGGTGGCACCAGTGCCAAGTCGGGCTGGTTTGATAGTGCCAAGTGGTTCCTGCAATCTGCCATCCAGAAGCGGGGCAGCTGAATTTTGTTTGCCAGAGAAAAAGGCTGTTGTTTGTGTCTGGGGGCCTGTGGCTGGCAGTGGACGGCTGGCTCCTGAAAATCCATGATACGCAGGATGGTTCCCAGACCCAAGGTGGCACCAGTGCCAAGTCGGGCTGGTTTGATACTACCAAGTGCGTCCTGCAATCTGCCATCCAGAAGCGGGGCAGCTTAATTTTGTTTGCCAGGGAAACGGGCCGTGGGTTTGTATGGGGGCCTATGGCTGAGAGTGGCCGGCTGGCTCCTGAAAATCCACGCTAGGCAGCATGGTTCCCAGATGCAAGGTGGCACCAGTGCCAAGTCGGGCTGGTTTGATGGTGCAAAGTGGCTCCTGCAATCTGCCATCCAGAAGCGGGGCAGCTGATTTTTGTTTGCCAGAGAAAAATTCCGTGGATTGTTTTTGGGGGCATATTGCTGGGAGTGGCCGGCTGGCTCCTTAAAATGCTCGATACGCATGATGGTTCCCAGGCCCAAGGTGTCACCACTACCAAGTCGGCCTGCGGTTTTAGTATCAAGTTCATCCTGCAATTTGCCATCCAGAAGAGGGGCAGTTGAGTTTTGTTTGCCAGAGAAACGGGCCGAGGTTTCTGTTTGGGGACATATGGCTGAGAGTGGCCGGGTGGCCCCTGAATATCCACGATACACAGCATGGTTCCCAGATCCAAGGTGGCACCAGTGCCAAGTTGGGCTGGTTTGATAGTCCCAAGTGTCTCCTGCAATCTGCCATCCAGAAGCGGGGCAGCTTACTTTTGTTTGCCAGAGAAATAGGCCTAGGTTTTTGTCTGGGGGCCTGTGGCTAGGAGTGGCCGGCTGGCTCCTTAGAATCCACGATACGCAGGATGTTTCCCAGACCCAAGGTGGCACCAGTGCCAAGTCGGGCTGGTTTGATAGTACCAAGTGGCTCCTGCAAACTCCATCAAAATGTTGGCAGACGTGTTTTGTTTTCCAGGGAACAGCGCCGTTGAATTTGTTTGGGGACCTGTGGCTGGGAGTGGCCGGCTGGCTCCTTAGAATCCACCATACGCAGGATGGTTCCCAGACCCAAGGTGGCACCAGTGCCAAGTCGGGCTGGTTTGATAGTACCAAGTGGCTCCTGCAATCTGCCATCCAGAAGCGGTGCAGTTGAGTTTTGTTTGCCAGAGAAAAGGGCCGTGGGTTGTGTTTGGGGGCATATGGCTGGGAGTGGCCGGCTGTCTCATTAAAAAGATCGATACGCAGGATGGTTCCCAGACCCAAGGTGGCACCAGTGCCAAGTCGGGCTGTTTTTATAGTACCAAGTGCGTCCTGCAATTTGCCATCCAGAAGAGGGGCAGTGGAGTTTTGTTTGCCAGAGAATAGCGCCGTTGTTTGTGTTTGGGAGCTTGTGGCTGGGAGTGGCCGACTGGCGCCGTAGAATCTGTGTTACGCAGCATGGTTCCCAGACCAGAGGTGGCACCAGTGCCAAGTTGGGCTGGTTTGATAGTACCAAGTGGCTCCTGCAATCTGCCATCCAGAAGCGGGGCAGCTTACTTTTGTTTGCCAGGGAAACGGGCCGAGGTTTGTGACTGGGGACCTATGGCTGGGAGTGACCGGCTGGCTCCTGAAAAGCTATGATAGGCAGGATGGTGACCAGACCCATGGTGGCACCAGTGCCAAGTTGGGCTGGTTTGATAGTACCAAGTGGCTCCTGCAATCTGCCATCAAAAAGTTGTCAGGCGAGTTTTGTTTTCCAGGGAAAAGCGCCGTTGTTTGTATTTGGGGGCCTGTGGCTGGGAGTGGCCGGCTGGCTCCTTTGAACCCACAATACGCAGGATGGTTCCCAGACCCAAGGTGGCACCAGTGCCAAGTCGGGCTGGTTTGATACTACCAAGTGCGTCCTGCAATCTGCCATCCAGAAGCGGGGCAGCTTAATTTTGTTTGCCAGGGAAACGGGCCGTGGGTTTTGTTTGGGGGCCTATGGCTGAGAGTGGCCGGCTGGCTCCTGAAAATCCACGCTAGGCAGCATGGTTCCCAGATGCAAGGTGGCACCAGTGCCAAGTCGGGCTGGTTTGATGGTGCAAAGTGGCTCCTGCAATCTGCCATCCAGAAGCGGGGCAGCTGATTTTTGTTTGCCAGTGAAAAATTCCGTGGATTGTTTTTGGGGGCATATTGCTGGGATTGGCCGGCTGGCTCCTTAAAATGCTCGATACGCATGATGGTTCCCAGGTCCAAGGTGTCACCACTACCAAGTCGGCCTGCGGTTTTAGTATCAAGTTCATCCTGCAATTTGCCATCCAGAAGAGGGGCAGTTGAGTTTTGTTTGCCAGAGAAACGGGCCGAGGTTTCTGTTTGGGGACATATGGCTAAGAGTGGCCGGCTGGCCCCTGAATATCCACGATACACAGCATGGTTCCCAGATCCAAGGTGGCACCAGTGCCAAGTTGGGCTGGTTTGATAGTACCAAGTGTCTCCTGCAATCTGCCATCCAGAAGCGGGGCAGCTTACTTTTGTTTGCCAGAGAAATAGGCCTAGGTTTTTGTCCGGGGGCCTGTGGCTAGGAGTGGCCGGCTGGCTCCTAAGAATCCACGATACGCAGGATGTTTCCCAGACCCAAGGTGGCACCAGTGCCAAGTCGGGCTGGTTTGATAGTACCAAGTGGCTCCTGCAAACTCCATCAAAAAGTTGGCAGGCGTGTTTTGTTTTCCAGGGAACAGCGCCGTTGTTTTTGTTTGGGGGCCTGTGGCTGGGAGTGGCCGGCTGGCTCCTTAGAATCCACGATACGCAGGATGGTTCCCAGACCCAAGGTGGCACCAGTGCCAAGTTGGGCTGGTTTGATTACACCAAGTGGCTCCTGCAATCTGCCATCCAGAAGTGAGGCAGCTAAGTTTTGTTTGCCAGAAAAAAGGGCCGTGGTTTTTGTTGGGGGCCTGTGGCTGGGAGTGGCCGGCTGGCTCCTTAGAATCCACCATACGCAGGATGGTTCCCAGACCCAAGGTGGCACCAGTGCCAAGTCGGGCTGGTTTGATGGTGCAAAGTGGCTCCTGCAAACTGCCATCCAGAAGCGGGGCAGCTGAGTTTTGTTTGCCAGGGAAATGGGCCGTTGTTTGTGTTTGGGGGCCTGTGGCTGGGAGTGTTCGGCTGGTTCCTGAATATGTACGATACGCAGGATTGTTCCCAGACCCAAGGTGGCACCAGTGCCAAGTCGGGCTGGTTTGATGGTGCAAAGTGGCTCCTGCAATCTGCCATCCAGACGCAGGGCAGCGGATTTTTGTTTCCATGAGAAATGGTCCGTGGTTTGTTTTTGGGGGTATATGGCTGGGCCTGGCCGGCTGGCTCCTTAAAAAGCTCGATATGCAGGATGGTTCCCTGACACAAGGTGGCACCAGTGCCACGTCGGGCGGTTTTCGTAGTACAAAGTGCGTCCTAAAATTTGCCATCCAGAAGAGGGGCAGTTGAGTTTTGTTTGCCAGAGAAAAGGTCCGTGGTTTGTTTTTGGGGGCATATGGCTGAGAGTGGCTGGCTGGCCCCTGAAAATCCACGATACACAGGATGGTTCCCAGATCCAAGGTGGCACCTGTGCCAAGTCGGGCTGATTTGATAGTACTAAGTAGCTCCTGCAATCTGCCATCCAGAAGCGGGGCAGCTTACTTTGGTTTGCCAGGGAAACGGGCCGAGGTTTGTGTTTGGGGGCCTATGGCTGAGAGTGACCGGCTGGCTCCTGAAAAGCTACAATAGGCAGGATGGTGACCAGACCCATGGTGGCACCAGTGCCAAGTTGGGCTGGTTTGATAGTACCAAGTGGTTCCTGCAATCTGCCATCCAGAAGCAGGGCAGCTGAGTTTTGTTTGCCAGAGAAAAGGGCCTTGGTTTGTGTTTGGGGGCATATGGCTGGGTGTGGCCAGCTGGCTCCTTAAAATGCACGATATGCAACATGGCTCCCAGACCCAAGGTGGCACCAGTGCCAAGTTGGGCTGGTTTGATAGTACCAAGTGGCTCCTGCAATCTTCCATGATCACGTGGAGAAATACTTTCTGGTTTCAGCCTCATGCTCTTTCTTCTCTCCCTCAACTTCTCTATCACCTCTCATCTGGTTCACATGCGCTGTCTTCAAGGTCCACAGGCTACTTTTCACAGAATCTTCTGGCCTGATGAAGTAAGAATGATGAATAGAACAGAGCTGGGATCTATTTTCCAGTTTGGATAAAATGCATTCTGCACACAAATCCAAGGAGAACGGGCTGCCCCGATGCCCAGAAAATCTTTCACTCCTGCTAGTGTTCTACGTCAACCGCAACTTAGTCTGAAAGAAAAGCTTTTTCTCTGAGAGCATCTGAGAGGTTTGCATGAAGCACTGATATCTGACATATGCAATTTTGAATAGGAGAGGAAAAAGAAAATGGCAAGGAGTTTTTAATTTTAGTGGTTTCAATTTTAATTTCCGTGCACTTTTTCAAAACTTGTCAGCTCAAATGCCCATCAACATCTTTTAGTCATCTGTAAGTCAGTATTCATATAAAATGTGCTTCAAATCCAAAGAATTTCAAATTTGCACTCCAAGCTTCTATGCCTAGATTTATGATTTCCTACACATATTAGATGAAAGGAAGGCCTTTTTTACTGTGGGAGTGCTGGAACACTGGAACAGGTTGCCCAGAGAAGTTGTGGGTGTCCCATCCCTGAAAGTATTCAAGGTCACCTTGGACGGGGCTTGGAGCAGCAACAAAGGAGAAGCTTGATGGTAGAGAAACAAAGTCGGACTATAGAAGAAACTCGGATTGAAGTATAGGATCAAGTTTTCTCTCAGCTCTTGGGGTAAATTCAAAGTTGTACAAAATGACATTTATCTGTGCTATTCACTACTGTAACAGAAAGTTTCATGAAAACTGTACAGAAGATAGTAAATTTTAAAAGAGATAAGAATTACAGCATAAAATCCATGGGATAGGTTACAACATGAGACACTCTCTAAGAGAAAATCTCTTTGTTTCAGCACTTCATCGGGGTAAGATTTCATGAAGTGCCAAAGAAGGCGGCAAAATATCATTCGGGACATTATTTACTGGAATTCAGCCTGGCCATTAGTAGGAACTGCCTTTGAACATATCATGTAGATATACCACACACGCTTTCCCTTCACTGAAAAATTACTGTTTACAACAAATAAGCAATTGACGATCAAAATTGATTGAAAGCATCTTAAACATGTCAAGTATTTCATTGTAGATGATCTGTGATCCAAATGCTTCTTCCACCTTCGAGAGGGACAGAAGAATTCTTCCATATCATGATGGTTTAAAATTGTATCAACCAATGTTTTCTGCTGAAAAGATATCATCTATTTTTTTCTATTTTTGGAAGAAAATATTCCTAGACATACAACAGGTGAGAACTAAGTAATTTTAAAGAAACAAATGAAATGAAAATATTCTGTAAATAGAATGAAATGAAAAGCTGTGTTTTAAATAGGAGCTAAATATTAAACAGAATTTTTGTACCAGGCATTTGAATTACTGCACCAGCTCTTTTGCCCATCAAGAGAGGCATTTAGCATTTCAGTCTTTTCCAAGGTGTTCATGATCTGCTATGCTGATCTCTGTGTGTGCCTAGGTGTGTGTGGAGGGGGGGGCATATGAAGGGGAGTGTGTATGTTTGCTTTACAATTGTTGTGGCAGATTCATGCCTCAGCTCCACATTTTGTTTTAAAAAGGTCACACCGAGTGGATATGAAGTTTACTATCAACAAGAGATCGATTCCCAAATCATCCATTTGACTCTCCCTTATAAATCATGTGCTTTGTTGCATATTTTATCAAATATACTTTCAAGCCAGATGGAGGAAGGAGGATGTGGGAATCCCTCCACCATCTTGCAACTTTTATGTAAGTAGGTTTTCAAGAAAATCATCATTTCTCTTTTAAATATGTCTGGAACAGGCATGATGGTAGTGTCAACCTGTTGGAGTTTTTGTTGCTGGAAGAAGTTGTACAAAAGGATTGGTTTTTACATTGACCAGTTACTGAATCAAGCGCAGGAATACATTGGAAATTTAGCTGGGGGTTCCTTTTCCCAGCAGACTACTTCTAGAACGAGCTTGTACACTGAAGCTGACTCTTTTGCTCTCTTTTTGTTTCTTTCCTATTTTCTTGGCTTCTTTGCCACTATCTAGACAATTTTGGAACTTTGTTCCCAACTAAAATGGTTTCAATAGTCTGATTGTGATCATACATTTTTACAAGGAATTTTTAAAATCTTTCCTCGAGTCCAGAAAGTCAAGGACTTAGATCTTTTTCTTCCCTTATCAATATTGCCATGAAATTGATAAATAAAGACCAACTCTTTATTTTTGTTTTTAACCCACGTAGATAATTCCCATCCATTAATCCATTTTGTGGACCAATAGCTGCCATTCTGATGGAAGCTGTCACTTCTTAACAATAGGCATTCTGTGACTATGTTGACTGCACTTTGGGTGAAGATCCTAACTGGTCTTAGATATACATAGGGAGAAATTTGCTCAGCCAGTGTCAGTCTTAAGCATGCGTATCAGAAGATCTTTCTAGAGCTGGGAATTTTCCCATGAAAGGGATTCAGTTAGGGAAGAGACACTTGTGCCAGAGTTTTACATTCTTCTTGAACACTGCTTAAGGAACTTAGATGCCATGTCCATTTGGATCTCTGTCTGCACAGAACTTTGTCATGCCAGCGCTTTGAAATGCATCTTGAAGAGAATTCACTAGCACAGAATGAAAGAGAGTGGAAGGGGTTGGTGGGGCTAACCAGGCCCAACCCCCCTGCCTAAACCAGGATACCTAGAGCCTCTTGCCCAGGATTCTATCTGGGTGTACTTTTAATGTCTTCAAAGATCCAGGCTCCACAATCTTTCTGGGCAGTCTGTGCCGTGGTTCAGTCACCCTGACAGTAAAGAAACATTTACTGATGTTCAAAGGCAATCTCCTGTATTTCAGTGTGTGCCCACTGCCTCTTGTCTTTTCCCTCAGCATCACTGAAAAGACACTGATTCCCTCCCCTTTGCACTATTGCTTCCATATGTATGTGTGATGCCATGTAGAGGTATGTCAAAAACCTCCCTGAAGCCCAGGCAGATAATATTCCCTTCATCTACCAGTCAAGTTGATTCATCAGAGGAGTTTAAAGTGATGTTCAGCATGAAATTCCCCTGAAAAATCATGCTAACTACATTATTTGGTCATCTGTCATGTGCCTGGCAAGGATTTCCAGGAAGAGCTGCTTCATCAACTTCCTGGGGATAAAAAAGAGGCTGGCTGGTTTGTACTATGGCGAGTCCTCTTAATTGCCTTTTTTGAAGATGGGTGTCATTTGCTAACATCCACTCTTTAGCTCCTCTTCACATCTACACCTCGGCAAAAAGCTTTTCCACTATGTCTGGCTAGGAAAAACTGTGCCAGCACAGAAAACATCTCCCATCGTGTTCTAGAAGTTGCACGGATGTCTGCCAAGTGTTTGGCAGGAAGAAAAGAAAAGTTGTCCAGAACAGCTTCCAATCGAATGTTCCTGTGATTGGAAAAGTCAGGAGAGTGCAAAGGTACTGTTTTCTATCAGTTGGCAAGGTGCGCACACAATCCCAGTGTTGTACAGCTTGCTTCTTCACCTTCCCGAAGCTGCCGCTCTCGCCGGCTGCCGGAGCCCAAGAAGCGGCTTCTTCGCGCAAAGACGATTGTGCCGCTCACAGTGCTCTCCTTAGCGCGGCTTCTGCCGAAAGACGCCCGGCAGCGGCTCTTACCTCCGGAGAGCATCCTACCTTCGTCTTTAGCTCCTCTTCTCATCTACACCTCGGCAAAACGCTTTTCCACTATGTCTGGCTAGGAAAAACTGTGCCAGCACAGAAAACATCTCCCATCGTGTTCTAGAAGTTGCACGGATGTCTGCCAAGTGTTTGGCAGGAAGAAAAGAAAAGTTGTCCAAAACAGCTTCCAATCGAATGTTCCTGTGATTGGAAAAGTCAGGAGAGTGCAAAGGTACTGTTTTCTATCAGTTGGCAAGGTGCGCACACAATCCCAGTGTTGTACAGCTTGCTTCTTCACCTTCCCGAAGCTGCCGCTCTCGCCGGCTGCCGGAGCCCAAGAAGCGGCTTCTTCGCGCAAAGACGATTGTGCCGCTCACAGGGCTCTCCTTAGCGCGGCTTCTGCCGAAAGACGCCCGGCAGCGGCTCTTACCTCCGGAGAGCATCCTACCTTCGTCTTTCGCGTCTTTTGTAGTCTACATCTTAGCAAAACGCTTTTCCACTATGTCTGGCTAGGAAAAACTGTGCCAGCACAGAAAACATCTCCCATCGTGTTCTAGAAGTTGCACGGATGTCTGCCAAGTGTTTGGCAGGAAGAAAAGAAAAGTTGTCCAAAACAGCTTCCAATCGAATGTTCCTGTGATTGGAAAAGTCAGGAGAGTGCAAAGGTACTGTTTTCTATCAGTTGGCAAGGTGCGCACACAATCCCAGTGTTGTACAGCTTGCTTCTTCACCTTCCCGAAGCTGCCGCTCTCGCCGGCTCCCGGAACCGAAGAAGCGGCTTCTTCGCGCAAAGACGATTGTGCCGCTCACAGGGCTCTCCTTAGCGCGGCTTCTGCCGAAAGACGCCCGGCAGCGGCTCTTACCTCCAGAGAGCATCCTACCTTCGTCTTTCGCGTCTTTTGTAGTCTACATCTTAGCAAAAAGCTTTTCCACTATGTCTGGCTAGGAAAAACTGTGCCAGCACAGAAAACATCTCCCATCGTGTTCTAGAAGTTGCACGGATGTCTGCCAAGTGTTTGGCAGGAAGAAAAGAAAAGTTGTCCAAAACAGCTTCCAATCGAATGTTCATGTGATTGGAAAAGTCAGGAGAGTGCAAAGGTACTGTTTTCTATCAGTTGGCAAGGTGCGCACACAATCCCAGTGTTGTACAGCTTGCTTCTTCACCTTCCCGAAGCTGCCGCTCTCGCCGGCTGCCGGAGCCCAAGAAGCGGCTTCTTCGCGCAAAGACGATTGTGCCGCTCACAGTGCTCTCCTTAGCGCGGCTTCTGCTGAAAGACGCCCGGCAGCGGCTCTTACCTCCGGAGAGCATCCTACCTTCGTCTTTCGCGTCTTATGTAGTCTACACCTCGGCAAAAAGCTTTTCCACTATGTCTGGCTAGGAAAAACTGTGCCAGCACAGAAAACATCTCCCATCGTGTTCTAGAAGTTGCACGGATGTCTGCCAAGTGTTTGGCAGGAAGAAAAGAAAAGTTGTCCAAAACAGCTTCCAATCGAATGTTCCTGTGATTGGAAAAGTCCGGAGAGTGCAAAGGTACTGTTTTCTATCAGTTGGCAAGGTGCGCACACAATCCCAGTGTTGTACAGCTTGCTTCTTCACCTTCCCGAAGCTGCCGCTCTCGCCGGCTCCCGGAACCGAAGAAGCGGCTTCTTCGCGCAAAGACGATTGTGCCGCTCACAGTGCTCTCCTTAGCGCGGCTTCTGCCGAAAGACGCCCGGCAGCGGCTCTTACCTCCGGAGAGCATCCTACCTTCGTCTTTCGCGTCTTTTGTAGTCTACATCTTAGCAAAACGCTTTTCCACTATGTCTGGCTAGGAAAAACTGTGCCAGCACAGAAAACATCTCCCATCGTGTTCTAGAAGTTGCACGGATGTCTGCCAAGTGTTTGGCAGGAAGAAAAGAAAAGTTGTCCAAAACAGCTTCCAATCGAATGTTCCTGTGATTGGAAAAGTCAGGAGAGTGCAAAGGTACTGTTTTCTATCAGTTGGCAAGGTGCGCACACAATCCCAGTGTTGTACAGCTTGCTTCTTCACCTTCCCGAAGCTGCCGCTCTCGCCGGCTGCCGGAGCCCAAGAAGCGGCTTCTTCGCGCAAAGACGATTGTGCCGCTCACAGTGCTCTCCTTAGCGCGACTTCTGCCGAAAGACGCCCGGCAGCGGCTCTTACCTCCGGAGAGCATCCTACCTTCGTCTTTCGCGTCTTTTGTAGTCTACATCTTAGCAAAACGCTTTTCCACTATGTCTGGCTAGGAAAAACTGTGCCAGCACAGAAAACATCTCCCATCGTGTTCTAGAAGTTGCACGGATGTCTGCCAAGTGTTTGGCAGGAAGAAAAGAAAAGTTGTCCAAAACAGCTTCCAATCGAATGTTCCTGTGATTGGAAAAGTCAGGAGAGTGCAAAGGTACTGTTTTCTATCAGTTGGCAAGGTGCGCACACAATCCCAGTGTTGTACAGCTTGCTTCTTCACCTTCCCGAAGCTGCCGCTCTCGCCGGCTGCCGGAACCGAAGAATCGGCTTCTTCGCGCAAAGACGATTGTGCCGCTCACAGTGCTCCCCTTAGGGCGGCTTCTGCCGAAAGACGCCCGGCAGCGGCTCTTACCTCCTGAGAGTGGCAGCTTCGGGAAGGTGAAGAAGCAAGCTGTACAACACTGGGATTGTGTGCGCACCTTGCCAACTGATAGAAAACAGTACCTTTGCACTCTCCTGACTTTTCCAATCACAGGAACATTCGATTGGAAGCTGTTTTGGACAACTTTTCTTTTCTTCCTCCCAAACACTTGGCAGACATATCTGCAACTTCTAGAAAACGATGGGAGATGTTTTCTGGGCTGGCACGGTTTTTCCTAGCCAGACATAGTGGAAAAGCGTTTTGCTAAGATGTAGACTACATAAGACGCGAAAGACGAAGGTAGGATTCTCTCCGGTGTTAAGAGCTGCTGCCGGGCGTCTTTCGGCAGAAGCCGCGCTAAGGAGAGCCCTGTGAGCGGCACAATCGTCTTTGCGCTAAGAAGCCGATTCTTCGGTTCCGGGAGCCGGCGAGAGCGGCAGCTTCGGGAAGGTGAAGAAGCAAGCTGTACAACACTGGGATTGTGTGCGCACCTTGCCAACTGATAGAAAACAGTACCTTTGCACTCTCCTGACTTTTCCAATCACAGGAACATTCGATTGGAAGCTGTTTTGGACAACTTTTCTTTTCTTCCTGCCAAACACTTGGCAGACATCCGTGCAACTTCTAGAACACGATGGGAGATGTTTTCTGTGCTGGCACAGTTTTTCCTAGCCAGACATAGTGGAAAAGCGTTTTGCCGAGGTGTAGATGAGAAGAGGAGCTAAAGACGAAGGTAGGATGCTCTCCGGAGGTAAGAGCCGCTGCCGGGCGTCTTTCGGCAGAAGCCGCGCTAAGGAGAGCACTGTGAGCGGCACAATCGTCTTTGCGCGAAGAAGCCGCTTCTTGGGCTCCGGCAGCCGGCGAGAGCGGCAGCTTCGGGAAGGTGAAGAAGCAAGCTGTACAACACTGGGATTGTGTGCGCACCTTGCCAACTGATAGAAAACAGTACCTTTGCACTCTCCTGACTTTTCCAATCACAGGAACATTCGATTGGAAGCTGTTCTGGACAACTTTTCTTTTCTTCCTGCCAAACACTTGGCAGACATCCGTGCAACTTCTAGAACACGATGGGAGATGTTTTCTGTGCTGGCACAGTTTTTCCTAGCCAGACATAGTGGAAAAGCTTTTTGCCGAGGTGTAGATGAGAAGAGGAGCTAAAGAGTGGATGTTAGCAAATGACACCCATCTTCAAAAAAGGCAATTAAGAGGACTCGCCATAGTACAAACCAGCCAGCCTCTTTTTTATCCCCAGGAAGTTGATGAAGCAGCTCTTCCTGGAAATCCTTGCCAGGCACATGACAGATGACCAAATAATGTAGTTAGCATGATTTTTCAGGGGAATTTCATGCTGAACATCACTTTAAACTCCTCTGATGAATCAACTTGACTGGTAGATGAAGGGAATATTATCTGCCTGGGCTTCAGGGAGGTTTTTGACATACCTCTACATGGCATCACACATACATATGGAAGCAATAGTGCAAAGGGGAGGGAATCAGTGTCTTTTCAGTGATGCTGAGGGAAAAGACAAGAGGCAGTGGGCACACACTGAAATACAGGAGATTGCCTTTGAACATCAGTAAATGTTTCTTTACTGTCAGGGTGACTGAACCACGGCACAGACTGCCCAGAAAGATTGTGGAGCCTGGATCTTTGAAGACATTAAAAGTACACCCAGATAGAATCCTGGGCAAGAGGCTCTAGGTATCCTGGTTTAGGCAGGGGGGTTGGGCCTGGTTAGCCCCACCAACCCCTTCCACTCTCTTTCATTCTGTGCTAGTGAATTCTCTTCAAGATGCATTTCAAAGCGCTGGCATGACAAAGTTCTGTGCAGACAGAGATCCAAATGGACATGGCATCTAAGTTCCTTAAGCAGTGTTCAAGAAGAATGTAAAACTCTGGCACAAGTGTCTCTTCCCTAACTGAATCCCTTTCATGGGAAAATTCCCAGCTCTAGAAAGATCTTCTGATACGCATGCTTAAGACTGACACTGGCTGAGCAAATTTCTCCCTATGTATATCTAAGACCAGTTAGGATCTTCACCCAAAGTGCAGTCAACATAGTCACAGAATGCCTATTGTTAAGAAGTGACAGCTTCCATCAGAATGGCAGCTATTGGTCCACAAAATGGATTAATGGATGGGAATTATCTACGTGGGTTAAAAACAAAAATAAAGAGTTGGTCTTTATTTATCAATTTCATGGCAATATTGATAAGGGAAGAAAAAGATCTAAGTCCTTGACTTTCTGGACTCGAGGAAAGATTTTAAAAATTCCTTGTAAAAATGTATGATCACAATCAGACTATTGAAACCATTTTAGTTGGGAACAAAGTTCCAAAATTGTCTAGATAGTGGCAAAGAAGCCAAGAAAATAGGAAAGAAACAAAAAGAGAGCAAAAGAGTCAGCTTCAGTGTACAAGCTCGTTCTAGAAGTAGTCTGCTGGGAAAAGGAACCCCCAGCTAAATTTCCAATGTATTCCTGCGCTTGATTCAGTAACTGGTCAATGTAAAAACCAATCCTTTTGTACAACTTCTTCCAGCAACAAAAACTCCAACAGGTTGACACTACCATCATGCCTGTTCCAGACATATTTAAAAGAGAAATGATGATTTTCTTGAAAACCTACTTACATAAAAGTTGCAAGATGGTGGAGGGATTCCCACATCCTCCTTCCTCCATCTGGCTTGAAAGTATATTTGATAAAATATGCAACAAAGCACATGATTTATAAGGGAGAGTCAAATGGATGATTTGGGAATCGATCTCTTGTTGATAGTAAACTTCATATCCACTCGGTGTGACCTTTTTAAAACAAAATGTGGAGCTGAGGCATGAATCTGCCACAACAATTGTAAAGCAAACATACACACTCCCCTTCATATGCCCCCCCCTCCACACACACCTAGGCACACACAGAGATCAGCATAGCAGATCATGAACACCTTGGAAAAGACTGAAATGCTAAATGCCTCTCTTGATGGGCAAAAGAGCTGGTGCAGTAATTCAAATGCCTGGTACAAAAATTCTGTTTAATATTTAGCTCCTATTTAAAACACAGCTTTTCATTTCATTCTATTTACAGAATATTTTCATTTCATTTGTTTCTTTAAAATTACTTAGTTCTCACCTGTTGTATGTCTAGGAATATTTTCTTCCAAAAATAGAAAAAAATAGATGATATCTTTTCAGCAGAAAACATTGGTTGATACAATTTTAAACCATCATGATATGGAAGAATTCTTCTGTCCCTCTCGAAGGTGGAAGAAGCATTTGGATCACAGATCATCTACAATGAAATACTTGACATGTTTAAGATGCTTTCAATCAATTTTGATCGTCAATTGCTTATTTGTTGTAAACAGTAATTTTTCAGTGAAGGGAAAGTGTGTGTGGTATATCTACATGATATGTTCAAAGGCAGTTCCTACTAATGGCCAGGCTGAATTCCAGTAAATAATGTCCCGAATGATATTTTGCCGCCTTCTTTGGCACTTCATGAAATCTTACCCCGATGAAGTGCTGAAACAAAGAGATTTTCTCTTAGAGAGTGTCTCATGTTGTAACCTATCCCATGGATTTTATGCTGTAATTCTTATCTCTTTTAAAATTTACTATCTTCTGTACAGTTTTCATGAAACTTTCTGTTACAGTAGTGAATAGCACAGATAAATGTCATTTTGTACAACTTTGAATTTACCCCAAGAGCTGAGAGAAAACTTGATCCTATACTTCAATCCGAGTTTCTTCTATAGTCCGACTTTGTTTCTCTACCATCAAGCTTCTCCTTTGTTGCTGCTCCAAGCCCCGTCCAAGGTGACCTTGAATACTTTCAGGGATGGGACACCCACAACTTCTCTGGGCAACCTGTTCCAGTGTTCCAGCACTCCCACAGTAAAAAAGGCCTTCCTTTCATCTAATATGTGTAGGAAATCATAAATCTAGGCATAGAAGCTTGGAGTGCAAATTTGAAATTCTTTGGATTTGAAGCACATTTTATATGAATACTGACTTACAGATGACTAAAAGATGTTGATGGGCATTTGAGCTGACAAGTTTTGAAAAAGTGCACGGAAATTAAAATTGAAACCACTAAAATTAAAAACTCCTTGCCATTTTCTTTTTCCTCTCCTATTCAAAATTGCATATGTCAGATATCAGTGCTTCATGCAAACCTCTCAGATGCTCTCAGAGAAAAAGCTTTTCTTTCAGACTAAGTTGCGGTTGACGTAGAACACTAGCAGGAGTGAAAGATTTTCTGGGCATCGGGGCAGCCCGTTCTCCTTGGATTTGTGTGCAGAATGCATTTTATCCAAACTGGAAAATAGATCCCAGCTCTGTTCTATTCATCATTCTTACTTCATCAGGCCAGAAGATTCTGTGAAAAGTAGCCTGTGGACCTTGAAGACAGCGCATGTGAACCAGATGAGAGGTGATAGAGAAGTTGAGGGAGAGAAGAAAGAGCATGAGGCTGAAACCAGAAAGTATTTCTCCACGTGATCATGGAAGATTGCAGGAGCCACTTGGTACTATCAAACCAGCCCAACTTGGCACTGGTGCCACCTTGGGTCTGGGAGCCATGTTGCATATCGTGCATTTTAAGGAGCCAGCTGGCCACACCCAGCCATATGCCCCCAAACACAAACCAAGGCCCTTTTCTCTGGCAAACAAAACTCAGCTGCCCTGCTTCTGGATGGCAGATTGCAGGAACCACTTGGTACTATCAAACCAGCCCAACTTGGCACTGGTGCCACCATGGGTCTGGTCACCATCCTGCCTATTGTAGCTTTTCAGGAGCCAGCCGGTCACTCTCAGCCATAGGCCCCCAAACACAAACCTCGGCCCGTTTACGTGGCAAACAAAAGTAAGCTGCCCCGCTTCTGGATGGCAGATTGCAGGAGCTACTTAGTACTATCAAATCAGCCCGACTTGGCACAGGTGCCACCTTGGATCTGGGAACCATCCTGTGTATCGTGGATTTTCAGGGGCCAGCCAGCCACTCTCAGCCATATGCCCCCAAAAACAAACCACGGACCTTTTCTCTGGCAAACAAAACTCAACTGCCCCTCTTCTGGATGGCAAATTTTAGGACGCACTTTGTACTACGAAAACCGCCCGACGTGGCACTGGTGCCACCTTGAGTCAGGGAACCATCCTGCATATCGAGCTTTTTAAGGAGCCAGCCGGCCAGGCCCAGCCATATACCCCCAAAAACAAACCACGGACCATTTCTCATGGAAAAAAAAATCCGCTGCCCCGCGTCTGGATGGCAGATTGCAGGAGCCACTTTGCACCATCAAACCAGCCCGACTTGGCACTGGTGCCACCTTGGGTCTGGGAACAATCCTGCGTATCGTACATATTCAGGAACCAGCCGAACACTCCCAGCCACAGGCCCCCAAACACAAACAACGGCCCATTTCCCTGGCAAACAAAACTCAGCGGCCCCGCTTCTGGATGGCAGTTTGCAGGAGCCAGTTGGGACTATCAAACCAGCCCGACTTGGCACTGGTGCCACCTTGGGTCTGGGAAACATCCTGCGTATCGTGGATTCTTAGGAGCCAGCCGGCCACTCCTAGCCACAGGCCCCCAAACAAAAACCTAGGCCTATTTCTCTGGCAAACAAAAGTAAGCTGCCCCGCTTCTGGATGGCAGATTGCAGGAGACACTTGGGACTATCAAACCAGCCCAACTTGGCACTGGTGCCACCTTGGATCTGGGAACCATGCTGTGTATCGTGGATATTCAGGGGCCAGCCTGCCACTCTCAGCCATATGTCCCCAAACAGAAACCTCGGCCCTGTTCTCTGGCAAACAAAACTCAACTGCCCCTCTTCTGGATGGCAAATTGCAGGATGAACTTGATACTAAAACCGCAGGCCGACTTGGTAGTGGTGACACCTTGGACCTGGGAACCATCATGCGTATCGAGCATTTTAAGGAGCCAGCCGGCCACTCCCAGCAATATGCCCCCAAAAACAATCCACGGAATTTTTCTCTGGCAAACAAAAATCAGCTGCCCCGCTTCTGGATGGCAGATTGCAGGAGCCACTTTGCACCATCAAACCAGCCCGACTTGGCACTGGTGCCAGCTTGCATCTGGGAACCATGCTGCCTAGCGTGGATTTTCAGGAGCCAGCCGGCCACTCTCAGCCATAGGCCCCCAAACAAAGCCCACGGCCCGTTTCCCTGGCAAACAAAATTAAGCTGCCCCGCTTCTGGATGGCAGATTGCAGGACGCACTTGGTAGTATCAAACCAGCCCGACTTGGCACTGGTGCCACCTTGGGTCTGGGAACCATCCTGTGTATCGTGGGTTCAAAGGAGCCAGCCGGCCACTCCCAGCCACAGGCCCCCAAATACAAACAACGGCGCTTTTCCCTGGAAAACAAAACTCGCCTGCCAACTTTTTGATGGCAGATTGCAGGAGCCACTTGGTACTATCAAACCAGCCCAACTTGGCACTGGTGCCACCATGGGTCTGGTCACCATCCTGCCTATTGTAGCTTTCCAGGAGCCAGCCGGTCACTCCCAGCCATACGTCCCCAGTCACAAACCTCGGCCCGTTTACCTGGCAAACAAAAGTAAGCTGCCCCGCTTCTGGATGGCAGATTGCAGGAGCCACTTGGTACTATCAAACCAGCCCAACTTGGCACTGGTGCCACCTCTGGTCTGGGAACCATGCTGCGTAACACAGATTCTAAGGCGCCAGTCGGCCACTCCCAGTCACAAGCCCCCAAACACAAACAACGGCGCTATTCTCTGGCAAACAAAACTCCACTGCCCCTCTTCTGGATGGCAAATTGCAGGACGCACTTGGTACTATAAAAACAGCCCTACTTGGCACTGGTGCCACCTTGGGTCTGGGAACCATCCTGCGTATCGATCTTTTTAATGAGACAGCCGGCCACTCCCAGCCATATGCCCCCAAACACAACCCACGGCCCTTTTCTCTGGCAAACAAAACTCAACTGCACCGCTTCTGGATGGCAGATTGCAGGAGCCACTTGGTACTATCAAACCAGCCCGACTTGGCACTGGTGCCACCTTGGGTCTGGGAACCATCCAGCCTATCGTGGATTTTAAGGAGCCAGCCGGCTACTCCCAGCCACAGGCCCCCAACAAAAACCACGGCCCTTTTTTCTGGCAAACAAAACTTAGCTGCCTCACTTCTGGATGGCAGATTGCAGGAGCCACTTGGTGTAATCAAACCAGCCCGACTTGGCACTGGTGCCACCTTGGGTCTGGGAACCATCCTGCGTATCGTGGATTCTAAGGAGCCAGCCGGCCACTCCCAGCCACAGGCCCCCAAACAAAATCAACGGCGCTGTTCCCTGGAAAACAAAACACGTCTGCCAACATTTTGATGGAGTTTGCAGGAGCCACTTGGTACTATCAAACCAGCCCGACTTGGCACTGGTGCCACCTTGGGTCTGGGAAACATCCTGCGTATCGTGGATTCTTAGGAGCCAGCCGGCCACTCCTAGCCACAGGCCCCCAGACAAAAACCTAGGCCTATTTCTCTGGCAAACAAAAGTAAGCTGCCCCGCTTCTGGATGGCAGATTGCAGGAGACACTTGGTACTATCAAACCAGCCCAACTTGGCACTGGTGCCACCTTGGATCTGGGAACCATGCTGTGTATCGTGGATATTCAGGGGCCACCCGGCCACTCTCAGCCATATGTCCCCAAACAGAAACCTCGGCCCGTTTCTCTGGCAAACAAAACTCAACTGCCCCTCTTCTGGATGGCAAATTGCAGGATGAACTTGATACTAAAACCGCAGGCCGACTTGGTAGTGGTGACACCTTGGGCCTGGGAACCATCATGCGTATCGAGCATTTTAAGGAGCCAGCCGGCCACTCCCAGCAATATGCCCCCAAAAACAATCCACGGAATTTTTCTCTGGCAAACAAAAATCAGCTGCCCCGCTTCTGGATGGCAGATTGCAGGAGCCACTTTGCACCATCAAACCAGCCCGACTTGGCACTGGTGCCAGCTTGCATCTGGGAACCATGCTGCCTAGCGTGGATTTTCAGGAGCCAGCCGGCCACTCTCAGCCATAGGCCCCCATAAAAAACCCACGGCCCGATTCCCTGGCAAGCAAAATTAAGCTGCCCCGCTTCTGGATGGCAGATTGCAGGACGCACTTGGTAGTATCAAACCAGCCCGACTTGGCACTGGTGCCACCTTGGGTCTGGGAACCATCCTGCGTATTGTGGGTTCAAAGGAGCCAGCCGGCCACTCCCAGCCATAGGTCCCAAGTCACAAACCTCGGCCCGTTTCACTGGCAAACAAAAGTAAGCTGCCCCGCTTCTGGATGGCAGATTGCAGGAGCCACTTGGTACTATCAAACCAGCCCAACTTGGCACTGGTGCCACCTCTGGTCTGGGAACCATGCTGCGTAACACAGATTCTAAGGCGCCAGTCGGCCACTCCCAGCCACAAGCCCCCAAACACAAACAACGGCGCTATTCTCTGGCAAACAAAACTCAACTGCCCCTCTTCTGGATGGCAAATTGCAGGACGCACTTGGTACTATAAAAACAGCCCTACTTGGCACTGGTGCCACCTTGGGTCTGGGAACCATCCTGCGTATCGATCTTTTTAATGAGACAGTCGGCCACTCCCAGCCATATGCCCCCAAACACAACCCACGGCCCTTTTCTCTGGCAAACAACACTCAACTGCACCGCTTCTGGATGGCAGATTGCAGGAGCCACTTGGTACTATCAAACCAGCCCGACCTGGCACTGGTGCCACCTTGGGTCTGGGAAACATCCTGCGTATTGTGGGTTGTCAGGAGCCAGCCGAACACTCTCGGCCACAGACCCCAATCAAAAACAAGGGCCCGTTTCACAGGCAAACAAAACTCAGCTGCCCCGCTTCTGGATGGGAGATTGCAGGAGGCACTTGACACTGTGAAACCAGCCCCACTTGGCACTGGTGCCACCTTGGGTCTGGGAACCATGCTGCGTATCATGGATTTTCAGGAGCCAGCCGGCCACTCCCAGCCAAAGGCCCACAAACACAAACCACAGCATTTTTCTCTGGCAAACAAAATTCAGCTGCCCCGCTTCTGGATGGCAGATTGCAGGAGCCACTTGGGACTATCACACCAGCACAACATGGCACTGCTGCCACCTTGGATCTGGGAACCATCCTTCCTATCGTGGATTTTCAGGGGCCAGCCGGTCACTCCCAGCCACAGGCCCCAAACACAAACCACGGCCCTTTTCTCTGGAAAACAAAACTCAACTGCCCCTCTTCCTGATGGGAGATTGCAGGAGCCACTGGGTACTATGAAACCAGCCCTACTTGGCACTGGTGCCACCTTGGGTCTGGGAACCATGCTGCGTATCATGGATTTTCAGGAGCCAGCCGGCCACTGCCAGCCACAGGCCCCGAAACACAAACAACAGCCTTTTTCTCTGGCAAACAAAATTCAGCTGCCCCGCTTCTGGATGGCAGATTGCAGGAACCACTTGGTACTATCAAACCAGCAAAACTTGGCACTGGTGCCACCTTGGGTCTGGGAACCATCCTGCGTATCGTGGATTCTAAGGAGCCAGCTGGCCACTCCCAGCCACAGGCCCCAAAACACACACAACGGTGCTTTTCCCTGGAAAACAAAACTCGCCTGCCAAACATTTGATGGCAGATTGCAGGAGCCACTTGGTTTTATCAAATCAGCCCAACTTGGCACTGGTGCCACCATGGGTCTGGTCACCATCCTGCCTATCGTAGCTTTTCAGGTGCCACCCAGTCACCCCCAGCCAGAGGCCCCTAGACAAATATTTCGGCCCGTTTCCCTGGCAAACAAAAGTAAGCTACCCCGCTTCTGGATGGCAGATTGCAGGAGCCACTTTGCACCATCAAACCAGCCCAACTTGGCACTGGTGCCACCTCTGGTCTGGGAACCATCCTGCGTATCGTGGGTTCTAAGGAGCCAGCTAGCCACTCCCAGCCACAGGCCCCCAAACACAAACAACGGCGCTTTTCCCTGGAAAACAAAACTCGCCTGCCAACTTTTTGATGGCAGATTGCCGGAGCCACTTGGTACTATCAAACCAGCCCAACTTGGCACTGGTGCCACCATGGGTCTGGTCACCATCCTGCCTATCGTAGCTTTTCAGGAGCCAGCCGGTCACTCGCAGCCATAGGCCCCCAGACACAAACCTCGGCCCGTTTCCCTGGGAAACAAAAGTAAGCTGCCCCGCTTCTGCATGGCAGATTGCAGGAGCTATTTAGTACTATCAAACCACCCCGACTTGGCACTGGTGCCACCTTGGGTCTGGGAACCATCCTGCTTATTGTGGATTTTCAGGGGCCAGCCGGCCACTATCAGCCATATGCCCCCAAAAACAAACCACGGCCCTTTTCTCTGGCAAACAAAACTCAACTGCCCCTCTTCTGGATGGCAAATTTTAGGACGCACTTTGTACTACGAAAACCGCCCGACGTGGCACTGCTGCCACCTTGTGTCAGGGAACCATCCTGCATATCGAGCTTTTTAAGGAGCCAGCCGGCCACGCCCAGCCATATACCCCCAAAAACAAACCACGGACCATTTCTCATGGAAACAAAAATCCGCTGCCCCGCGTCTGGATGGCAGATTGCAGGAGCCACTTTGCACCATCAAACCAGCCCGACTTGGCACTGGTGCCACCTTGGGTCTGGGAACAATCCTGCATATCGTGGATTCTAAGGAGCCAGCCGGCCACTCCCAGCCACAGGCCCCCAAACACAAACAACGGCGCTTTTCCCTGGAAAACAAAACTCGCCTGCCAGCTTTTTGATGGCAGATTGCAGGAGCCACTTGGTACTATCAAGTCATCCCAACTTGGCACTGGTGCCACTATGGGTCTGGGAAACATCCTGCCTATTGTAGCATTTCAGGAGCCAGCCGGTCACTCCCAGCCATAGGCCCCCAGACACAAACCTCGGACCGTTTCCCTGGCAAACAAAATTAAGCTGCCCCGATTCTGGATGGCAGATTGCAGGAGCCACGTGGTAGTGTCAAACCAGCCCGACTTGGCACTGGTGCCACCTTGGGTCTGGGAACCATCCGGCGTATCGTGGATTCTAAGCAGCCACCCGGCCACTCTGAGCCACAGGCGCCCAAACACAAACAACGGCGCTTTTCCCTGGAAAACAAAAATCGCCTGCCAACATTTTGATGTCAGATTGCAGGAGCCACTTGGTGCTATCAAACCAGCCCAACTTGGCACTGGTGCCACCATGGGTCTGGTCACCATCCTGCCTATCGTAGCTTTTCAGGAGCCAGCCGGTCACTCCCAGCCATAGACCCCCAGACACAAACCTCGGCCCGTTTCCCTGGAAAACAAAAGTAAGCTGCCCCGATTCTGGATGGCAGATTGCAGGAGCCACTTGGTACTATCAAATCAGCCCAACTTGGCACTGGTGCCACCATGGGTCTGGTAAACATCCTGCCTATCGTAGCTTTTCAGGAGCCAGACGGTCACTCCCTGCCATAGGCCCCCAGACAAAAACCTCGGCCCGTTTCCCTGGCAAACAAAAGTAAACTGCCCCGCTTTTGGATGGCAGATTGCAGGATGCATTTGGTACTATCAAACCTGCCCGACTTGGCCCTGGTGCCACCTTGGCTCTGGGAACCATGCTGCGTAACGTAGATTCTACGAGGACAGGCGGCCACTCCCAGCCACAGGCCTCTAAACAACGGCGCTTTTCCCTGGAAAACAAAACTCGCCTGCCAAATTTTTGATGGCAGATTGCAGGAGCCACTTGGTACTATCAAACCAGCCCAACTTGGTACTGGTTCCACTTTGGGTCTGGTCACCATCCTGCCTATCGTAGCTTTTCAGGAGCCAGCCGGTCACTCCCAGCCATAGGCCCCCAGACAAATATCTCGGCCCGTTTCCCTGGCAAACAAAAGTAAGCTGCCCCGCTTCTGGATGGCAGATTGCAGGAGCCACATGTTACTATCAAACCAGGCCAACATAGCACTGGTGCTACCTTGGCTCTGGGAACCATCCTGCCTATCGTGGATTTTCAGGGGCCAGCCGGCCACTCTCAGCCATATGCCCCCAAACACATACCACGGCCCTTTGCTCTGGCAAACAAAACTCAACTGCCCCTCTTCTGGATGGCAAATTGCAGGACGCACTTGGTACTACGAAAACAGCCCGACTTGGCAGTGATGCCACCTTGGGTCAGGGAACAATCCTGCGTATCGATCTTTTTAAGGAGCCAGCCGGCCACGTCCAGCCATATACCCCCAAAAAAAAACCACGGAACTTTTCTCCAGCAAACAAAAATCCGCTGCCCCGCGTCTGAATGGCAGATTTCAGGAGCTATTTAGTATTATCAAACCAGCCCGACTTGGCACTGGTGCCACCATGAGTCTGGTAACCATCCTGCCTATCGTAGCTTTTCAGTAGCCAGCTGGTCACTCCCAGCCATAGGCCCCCAGACAAATACCTCGGCCCGTTTCCCTGGGAAACAAAGGTAAGCTGTCCCGCTTCTGGATGGCAGATTGCAGGAGCCACTTGGTACTATCAAACCAGCCCAACTTGGCACTGGTGCCACCTTGGGTCTGGGAACCATCCTGCGTATCCTGGGTTCAAAGGAGGCAGCCGGCCACTCCCAGCCACAGGCCTCTAAACAAGAACAACGGCGCTTTTCCCTGGAAAACAAAACTCGCCTGACAACTTTTTGATGGCAGATTGCAGGAGCCACTTGGTACTATCAAACCAGCCCAACTTGGCACTGGTGCCACCATGGGTCTGGTCACCATCCTGCCTATCGTAGCTTTTCAGGAGCCAGCCGCTCACTCCCAGCCATAGGCCCCCAGACAAATATCTCGGCCCGTTTCCCTGGCAAACAAAAGTAAGCAGCCCCGCTTCTGGATGGCAGATTGCAGGAGCCACATGGTACTATCAAACCAGGCCAACATGGCACTGGTGCCACCTTGGTTCTGGGAACCATCCCGCCTATCGTGGATTTTCAGGGGCCAGCCGGCCACTCTCAACCATATGCCCCCATACATATACCACGGACCTTTTCTCTGGCAAACAAAACTCAACTGCCCCTCTTCTGGATGGCAAATTGCAGGAGCCACTTGGTACTATCAAACCAGCCCAACTTGACACTGGTGCCACTTTGGGTCTGGGAACCATGCTGCGTAACGTAGATTCTAAGGCGCCAGGCGGCCACTCCCAGCCACAGGCCCCCAAATACAAACAACGGCGCTTTTCCCTGGAAAACAAAACTCGCCTGCCAGCTTTTTGATGGCAGATTGCAGGAGCCACTTGGTACTATCAAATCATCCCAACTTGGCACTGGTGCCACTATGGGTCTGGGAACCATCCTGCCAATTGTACCATTTCAGGAGCCAGCCGGTCACTCCCAGCCATAGGCCCCCATCACAAACCTAGGACCGTTTCCCTGGCAAACAAAATTAAGCTGCCCCGATTCTGGATGGCAGATTGCAGGAGCCACTTGGTAGTGTCAAAACAGCCCGACTTGGCACTGGTGCCACCTTGGGTCTGGGAACCATCCTGCGTATCGTGGATTCTAAGCAGCCACCCGGCCACTCCGTGCCACAGGCGCCCAAACACAAACAACGGCGCTTTTCCCTGGAAAACAAAACTCGCCTGCCAATCTTTTGATGGCAGATTGCAGGAGCCACTTGGTACTATCAAACCAGCCCAACTTGGCACTGGTGCCACCATGGGTCTGGTCACCATCCTGCCTATCGTAGCTTTTCAGGAGCCAGCCGGTCACTCCCAGCCATAAACCCCCAAACACAAACGTCGGCCCGTTTCCCTGGAAAACAAAAGTAAGCACCCCCGATTCTGGATGGCAGATTGCAGGAGCCACTTGGTAGTATCAAATTAGCCCAACTTGGCACTGGTGCCATCATGGGTCTGGTAAGCATCCTGCCTATCTTAGCTTTTCAGGAGCCGGCCGGTCACTCCCAGCCATAGGCCCCCAGAGAAATACCTCGGCCCGTTTCCCTGGCAAACAAAAGTAAGCTGCCCCTCTTCTGCATGGCAGATTGCAGGAACCACTTGCTACTATCAAACCAGCCCAACTTGGCACTGGTGCCACCTTGGCTCTGGGAACCATGCTGCGTAACGTAGATTCTAAGAGGACAGGCGGACACTCCCAGCCACAGGCCTCTAAACAAAAACAATGGCGGGTTACCCTGGAAAACAAAACTCGCCTGCCAACTTTTTGATGGCAGATTGCAGGAGCCACTTGGTACTATCAAACCAGCCCAACTTGGCACTGGTGCCACCATGGGTCTGGTCAC